>NC_133429.1:32916875-33665625 GCF_011762505.2 Arvicanthis niloticus | reverse complement strand
TTTCCTAGTTTGTTTGTTTTTTTTTTTTCCTGGTCCTAATTGTTCTGGTGCCCATGGCCACGGCTGTTCTTGATAAACAAGCACTGCACAGATGCATATGCAAACCTGATTGCTTCTAAATTAATTAAAAGGAGGCTGCCCTCCAAGCTGTGAGGGAGCCAGAGTACATTGCTGTCCCCCAATATTTGTAATTATTTATTTAGTCCTAAATATCAGGAAATCATTATATTACAAACACCTGCAGGGGAGATACACCAAAAACAATACAGAACACCCCCTCCGCCCCCACAACCACAGCCACTTGGGGCCATGGTCATAAAAGACCAAATGGTTTTTCCAGTTTGATTCTTGGGCTCTGAGGATATGGAGTCTCTTGGGAGCTTTAAGGTCCCCCAAGGGAAGGTAGCAGAGACCCTTTTGGCAGCCACTGGCTGGCATTTCCAGTTCTCACACACCAAACATGGGAAGTTACAATGCAGATCTTTTGTTCCTATTGGTCCTGTCTTTTTACCCAACAAAAAAGCCATGTTCGGGGGTTAGAGAGATGGCTCAGTGGTTAAGAGAACTTGCCATTCTTGCAGAGAACAGGAAGCCCAGGTTCAGTCTCCACCACCCACATGGCAGCTTACAAACATCTATAACTACAGTTCCAAGAAATCCAATAACTTCTTCTCATGTCCTTGGGTGCCATTCATACATGTAGCAAGCAGACATACATGCAGACAAACATCCATACACATAAAAATAAAACTTTGTTGTTGTTGTTGTTGTTTTTGAGACAGGGTTTTTCTGTGTAGCCCTGGCTATCCTGGGACTCACTCTGTAGAGCAGGCTGGCCTTGAACTCACAGAGATCCACCTGTTTCTCCCTCCCAAGCCCTGGGATTAAAGATGAACACCACTACCACTTGACTATAAAAATAAGTTTTTAAAAAGTATCACGTTCAGATATTTGGTTTCTTCACGATAGACTTTATTCATTTGCTTCAACTCCTGATTCAGTTAATGTGGGGCCACGAAACTGTGGGACCAGGAGGAACAGGCTTGGAGCAAGAATAGAGTTGAGGTATGTCCCAGCTCCAGAAATCTTGTCCTGAGATTGGCAGGAATAGAATCGATACCTCACTCTCCGAAGCCTGCACTTGTACCTCACTAGAGAAGGTCACGGAGAAAGTGGCCAGGTTAAACTTTCTTTTCCCTTATAAGATCAACTCCAACAGCACCTGGAATTCCTCCTCATGCAAATGGGTCATCCCTAGCACCCTGGCGTCGGTGCTGTACACCCAATGATGTACACTCACCCCAAAAAAGGTTTTAAGTAGCCCATGTTTCCCTCAATTTACTGAACCGGTTCTCCAAAACTGTTCCTTGGTGTGTGTTCTTTATCCATTCACTCACGATGATCCTGTCTGCACCCACCGGCCTGGCTTGCCTGAGCTTCCCTCATCCAATCCAGCCTGGTGGGCAACAGACCTGACTGCATCACGGGAGAAGTGGATCCTGGCTGGCAAGCTAACACCGATGAGAACCCACATACCAGATATTTTAACATAATCTTCACCATAATCGGGGAAGTGTACACTATTCCAACCCGCCGTGTGGAGGAGAGAATGTGACCTCAGAGAAGATGAACTATGACCTGCAGCCCTGACGCAGCCCATCCTCCTGTTCTGGTCCTCTAGCGTGCAGTTTTCACTGCACCATTTGGCACACCATCCACCACGACTTTATCAGCACATGGCTTTTCTTCCTTGCCAGGTGTAGAGCGAAGCTAATAGGTCAAGAATGGAATCTCCCTACAAAGTTATTGTCAGAACTAACAAGGAAGTGGGTTAGTCCCATCGCCAATTCTCATTTGAGTTGGTAGTCTTCAACTGAATAAATACTGGGCTTGATTTCACCGGTCTCTGAGAATCCCATGGTGCTTTGCGTCCTGAGGGTGCCCAAGGCTGCTTTTAGCTTTCTTCCCTTGAGAATGGCTATAGTCAAGACTGATGGCTTCTCCCGGTAATGAATTAACAGTGAGGGTTTAGTTGAGGGACTTCTTTTTTTTTTTTTTTTTTTTTTTTTTTTTTTTTTTTGGTTTTTTGAGACAGGGTTTCTCTGTGTATCCCTGGCTGTCCTGGAACTCACTCTGTAGACCAGGCTGGCCTCGAACTCAGAAATCCGCCTGCCTCTGCCTCCCAAGTGCTGGGATTAAAGGCGTGTGCCACCACCGCCCGGCGTTGAGGGACTTCTTAAAGAATGACTTTCTAATCAATTGACCTTCTTTTCTATCTCAAAGAAAATACACACTAGTGACACAAAGAGACATTGAGGCATTCCTCCAACAGTCTGCGGAGGATTAGCAGAGCAATACCCTGGGCTGTTTTCTAGGCCATCTTCACCCCATCAGCGTCGTCGTCAGCAGCCGCCACTCTCCACCGCCATCCTCTCTGTGTCTTTCCTCTGAATTAGATGATACTGAGTCACCTCCGGCCACACTTGGCGGATCACACCGCCACACAAATGCGGTTCAATGCGTCGCTGCACAATTTGTCTTTTACAGCTTTAATCATGTCTGATTTGGGAGCGAAATCCTAGTAATTGAATTCCGTGTGGTCCCCTGACAGGTTGGGAGCTAATAATTGAAAAAGCCTCTGCAAGACATCCCCAGTCATATTTATTAGCTTATTATTTATTCATCAGGGCATTGGCTGGCTTACTCGAGATTTTTTAATCATGGGTCTTATCAAAATTCATGAAAAGTAGAGATTACTCAATAAATGTCTGTTGGATGAAATGCATAAAGGAAAGAGGTGAAAGGGGACAGACTAGAACACACAACAGTGATTTCCTATCTCAAACACTCACATGTTCATATGCACACTGTACAACTCTATGCACCCACACAGACACTATCCATACATGTACATGTGCCTTCACAGATGCACACACAATGCATGGATATTCCAACACAGACACCATATACTCATATATGTGTGCACAGATACAAAAAAAAAAAAAAAAAAAAAAAACCCTGTATAGTCATCACCATACAAGTACATTCGTACAAGCATGGATCACACAGAAACCACACGCACAGATCACACACATCCATCACCACACAAACACACAAATATAAGTGCATGCATACTCGAAGACGACACACACATACAAACACCTTCCCACACATGAGCACACGCATACTCCATAGCTTACTAGGGATATCATGTGATATCAGCTCCGGAATATCATGTGATACTCGGTGGCAAGCTTCTAGCTCTGGTCTCTGAGTTCTCCCTAAAGCATCCCTCACTGCCACTGGTTGGAGTGAGGTAGGTCTCCTTTCTACCTCTCTTGGGTCTCCAGATGTCTCATTCTGCTCTAAACACACACACACACACACACACACACACACACACACACACACACACACACAGAGAGAGAGAGAGAGAGAGAGAGAGAGAGAGAGAGAGAGAGAGAGAGAGAGAGAGAGATCTTCAGTTCTTTCCCATCACCACTAGATAGGTGCACAAGCCCTTTATCCTAGATAAAATACCATTACCCTGTCTATCCTCACCTCGGGTGAAAGGGTCTCCAGTAGGGTTGCTAGGGTGCTGTAAATAACTGGATATGGCAGGCAGCATTCGTCACAATAAAATCAGCGTGTCCCAAGTCAATAGGAACAGAATGGTAACAGGTGGTGTGCTGGGCCCTTACCAGGTGTCAAGACTTTATCTTTGCAGCAATTCATTAAGCTAGGTATGGTTGTCATAGTACCTTTGTTATAGATGGCAAACTGTCTGGAGGCATTAAATTACTCACAGTCACACAATGGGGAAGCTGGAACTAAAAATCTATGAAGTCTGAAAGCCAATATATTTACCACTAATGCACCAGCTCTCCCGAGTATACTGACTACTGTCTGATAGAACGGAATATTGGATTCCAAAGGCCGGGTGAAGCCTGATTTTTAACACAAATTATGTCAGGAAAGTTACTTAACCTATCATCCCCTTTAGAATTTAGAACCTATCATCCACCTTTAGAATTCAGATAACAACTAATTCTGCAGATTCACCCTAGGAATTAAAATAGTGAGATATATGAACTTTCCTACTACCAGAGTGTCTAAGCACTAAACATAAGCAATTCCAGTGCATTTATAATATCAAAATAAGGTTTAGCCATTGACCAGGATTTATCGTTTCCATTTTATAGAGAAGCAAACATACAATGTTATCGGGCCCAGTGTATCAGTCCAGAGAGCTGAGTCTTTGGAACTTGGGCTATCTGGGGCCAAAGTTCACACTTGCTTTGCCCTGGGAGGCCAGCCTACACTGGACTGGATTAACAGAGAAGTCAGTCATCAAGAACGTGACCACCAGGGGTCTGCCTTCTGAGGATATTAAGGAAGACCTGCACCGTGGCCATCTTGACCTCTCCACTTCTTTACCCTCTTTCCTTGATCCCTAACTTCCCAACCCCAGATGATCTAGTTGAGAGATAAAGAATACTCGTGAGAAGGAGTCCTGAGACTCTGGGACTCCTGTGGAGGTTTAAAACATGGCCCTGGGTAGACAGAACATGTGCATTGTCTTGGTTTGACTTGTAAAGCCCTTGGCACACAAGAAGCTATGAGTTGCCAAAAGCCAGAAGGGCATTTTCCTATTTGCTGAGGCTGATGCTCATGTGTATAGATGGCTACTCTTTGAAGTTAATCTGCTTTATTTACAATTGTGCCCTAGTCATTAGCCAACAGGGACTTTGGGAGTAGAATATTCTGGGAATACTTCCTGTCAGGTTTTTCCCAGCCCCTCTGGAATGCCTCTGAGATTCACTTTGTATCTCTGGGGGTGGTCTGATGTGCCCAAAGGGACCTTTGCCTTTATCCTCCAAAGGATTCCCAGCAACCAACCTCAAAAATAAACCAGGGCTTAGCAAGACCTCACTGAAACAGTGCCCAATTTTGCTTAAAAACACAAGTCTGGCCTGGTTTCTACAAGTTACTCATGAAGATTTATTTTGCTTCTTACTTTTCAAATTATATGTCAGTGTACAGGACTAATCTTGTGTTTATTTTGGAAACTCTGTGAAAATGGGGTAGGGCAGTAAGATTCCTTTATCTGAAGAGAAAAAGTTTGAGTCCTGACAGACACGAGAGGCTAGGATTATCACCACTTAACCAAGGGGAGGCAAATCCTGCCCCGTCTTCTCAGAACAGGAGGTGAAAAGAACACAGGTTAATTATTGGAGCGACCAAAGCAAGCAAACACATTTGAGAGCAGATCCTATGTAGGAATCCATGCTGACGGACACTTTAAGACAGGCTTAACACTGTGAACTTTAAAAGTCAAATTCACCTCTGTAGATCTCAAAAACGCCCTGGGTATGTGGGTGGTGGGGGGGGGGGGGGGATAGAGTGCTCTATGCAAGACAAAGTAGCAGTCAAGGCTGATTAAAAGCTTTGATTAAGACAGGAGTATCAATCACGGAGGAGGAGAGAAGAAAAGGTAAAAGAAGAGAACAGGGATGGGGTAGCATTTGAGAAGATGGAACTCTAAGACACTAGAAGCTTCTTAAAATAAATACATATAAGATGGTGACCTGAATGAAATCACCATCTAATAGGAGACACAGAGCCCCAACTGGACATCTCTCATTACCAGTGATGAGAATAGGTTTCATATAATCATATAATTTTTGGCCAAGGGGATTCCGTTGGAACCTTCAAACAACCCAGGCTCTTACCAAGGCTATTGGCGGCTCTCCACAAACTGATGATATGGTCCCATTGCTGAAGACAGAGCCTGTACAACTCCCTGGCGACAGAAAAGTGGAGCTGGTGCCCGCCTGCAGCCTTCACTCCTACGGACTGGTGTTCACGGCACTGGAAGGTGTTCTGCACACTACGAAAAGAGAAAGAGAAACGCCCACACAGCTGCAAACTCTCAGATCTACAGTGGTTGCCTGCTTGCAAGATACGCTGGTGCAACCATGGTAGAAACCAGTGGGAGAAACCAAACAATGTCTGATCTGAGTTCATTCCATGAGCTGAAACCCATGTCCAATGCTTCTTGGGTGGCTAAGAGCCTGAGACTAGATAGTCCAGGACCTAAGGAGAAAAACAACTACTGCTGTCCTGATAACAATATTCTGCCATATGCATAAGTCAGTGCCTTGATCAGCCATCATCAAAGAAAAAAATACTTCTTCCTCCTGCAGCCGATGGGAACAAATACTGACAGCCACAATCAGACGACATACAGAGAGTGAGAGTGTTTGGAACGTTCAGCCCAAAGGGGATGCTTCCATCAGACCCCTCCCCTCAGGGTTCAGGGAACCCTGCATCAGAGGAGGTAGAAAGAGCGGAAGAGCCAGAGGGATGGAGGTCACCAAAGAATCAAGGTCTTCTAGACACAGCAGGGCTGGGGTAAATATGAACTCACAGAGAGCACGCAGCATGTGCAGAGCCTGCAGGAATCGACATCAGATAGGGTCTTAATGCTGAAAGAACATGAAGTGGGCTCGTGCCCCCATCCCTAGGCCAGAAGCTACCTCCAACTGGCAGCCACTTGCAAATGAACACTCAGACTCCAGGGGAGTCTCACTTGGAAACAAGGGCTCTTAAGAGTAGAGCCCATGCTCAGCAGTAGATGGCCAACACCAAAGGAACCTTTGCATGTTCTTTGTCTGTTAATTGCCAGCTCCAAAGGAAACTCCAGTTCCTCAAGTTCCAAAAGGAATGGACGAATCCGGTGACTATTATCATATCAAAGCTCCTGCTGGATCCCAGGCTCCCTCGGGATCACAAGCACCTGTTACACACTATAGAGTCCATGCTGGTATCCTAACCCTTCTGCCCTTCTCACTTCCTCCCCTACCCTAAACTTCCCCAGCTCACCATCCTCCCTCCCCACAGCTACTCATTCTCCATCCCTGCAATCTCTCGCGCTCTCTCTCTCTCTCTCTCTCTCTCTCTCTCTCTCTCTCTCTCTCATCTATGTTAAAAGTCTTTCCCTTAACCACAATATGGAGAGGCCATGTTGTCAGTTTATGCAATCATGTCAAGTCTGGGCATATTTTTATAGCCTTTGCACATATATATGTATGTATATATACATACATATAAATGTATATATGTATATATCTATATGTATATATGTGTATATATGTGTAAATATGTATTTATATGTATATGTGTATATATGTACTTATATGTATATATGTATACATGTATACATGTATATATGCATATATGTATATATGCATATATATATGTACATATACACATATATATGCATATATAGACATATATGCATATATACATATAATGACTTCAGGATTTATATTTTTATGGGATTTCTGTGTGTGCAAATGGATGTGTCTCTGCATTTATATGTATTTCTTGTGCTTTTTCTTTGATAGTGGTTTGGCAGCCCATCTCTTGGTCACACTCCTTTGTCATTTACTACAGTACAAAGTATTTTCATATGTATTATGTATTTTGGCCTCAAATTACCTACCTAGGACATATACTACTGGTAAGAAAACTGAGTCACATTCCTTTGTGCAAAATCACACAAACTTAAGGAAGGCCATGTTAAGATTCAAACCCAGATCCTCCAAGTTAGGGACCTGTCTAAAGAAAAGTGTAGAGAAATGACTAATCAATGCAAAATATTATAGTTAATGGGGACAAATGACACATCTTTAAAGACAACAAAACTAGAGTCCAGAGAGGTGATCACATGTACAGGGCCATATAAAATCCAGTATTCTACCCACAACACTTTTTTTTTTTTATTAAATACGTTTTAAGCACATTTTGTGTGTAGTCTAGGTATACAATGTGATTGCATGTGTATGTAATGTACGGCTTCATCTTCACAGGCAGCAGGACTTCACTGGATTTGGAGTCACCATGGAAATACACCTCTGGGTGTGTTGGTGAGGGAGACTCAGGGGGAGAGGGAAGATCAGCCTTGTGTGTAGGTGGCACCATCCCGGAAGGCTGTGGTCCAGACTAACAGAAAGTGAGTGGATCACCAGCGCTGCTGGCCTCTTGCTGTTTCCGGACTGTGACCGCACCGTGGTCCCCTGCTTCCGGCTCCTTCTGCTACACCATCTGCTCCCCCACCCCCCAACTGTGATGGACTGTAATCTTGAACCCTGAGCCCAAATAAAACCTGCCTCCCTCCCTCCCTCCCTCCCTTCCTTCCTCCCTTCCTTCCTTCCTTCCTTCCTTCCTTCCTTCCTTCCTTCCTCCCTTCCTTCAGTTGCTTTCGTAGGTTATTTTTATCACAGTAATGAGAATAGTAACTAATACTTTAATGGGAAAGGTGAGTATACGGCTATTGTAGTGAAGCAAACGAATCTCACACCCACTGTGTCTGTCCCACGGAGCTCTAAAACGAAAGCATCTTTGACTTATTTTTTTGGTTAAATGTTCTACATGAGGTCAAACTTAATCAAGCTATGATAATAAGAACAAAAGGGGGGAGGGGATAACTTCCAGTATTTAGAGCTCTTTATTCCCCCTGGGTTTTGTTTGACCGTTTGCCTTTTGTGTCTAAGAGAATTGACAACCCCGTTTTGCAATGTAATCGTTTGCAGAAAGTTTAACGTAGAGAATAAAAATCATGTGAGTCTGGCAAAATAGACCGGGAACGCCGACAGCAGCACCCTGTTGAATGTCTCTAGCAGCCTCATAATTACTGTCACCTTGCTTTGTGGAGCACTTACTGGGAGCATCGCGAGAGGCTAGGCATTTTGTTGCTCTGTTGGAAGTAACCTCCAAGCCAGCTGGCTGCTAGGGGAGAGAGATGATTATCTGCTCTCCTATGAGGGGTTTAGGATCCAGGTGGCAACAGTCTAATGAGTGGCAGCTTTTCCAACTCAAATCAAAGCACAACAAATGTTTCTTACGGGATTTGCGCTTGTAGAAACGCGCATGCGCGCGCACGGACAGACAGACAGACAGACAGACAGACAGACACACACACACACACACACACACACACACACACACACACACACACACACACACACACACACACACCTTCACTAAACCTGATGTTTATTTCCTTTTCTGGTGTCTCTTGCGGGATAGAAACGTTGAACTCTTTTTAATGGCATTATTGAGGTCAAACAAATGCATTAACATCCGTACGTGTTCCATGCTTACAATTGGATAATTGTTGTGGGGCACGGGGGTGGGGGGTTCAGTTCTCCACTTCCCTCCACTGTTAAACAATAATTGTCATAATCAGTTGTCAGAAACCAACCAAAGCCTTTAGTTTACATCCTAGGAAAAGATTTTTTTTCCCTCTGACAAAAGGGCAATGTCACGGGTGCTTCGGAAAGCATTAGTGGAAGAAATGAGAAAGTTCCTTCCTCTCTGTCTCCTTCCCAGGCCTGCTGGCTGTCCTTGCCCTTCCTCTGTACCCGGAGGGTCCTCCCGCCCACCTTGCGACTCATGGGCTTCCAATTGTATACCTTCTATGTCCCTCTTTTTAATTCCCAGATACCCGTTGTCTCTCGCCCAATCCCATGCGTTAATTTCTAGCTGGTGAATTCAAAATTAAAACACCAGTTTTACGTGTCAAGGTTAAATGCGTACAAAGAAGAATGTCCCCTGATTATGCCACTGGCATAGCCCTCAGTTGATTGAAGAAGCTGAGAATCAGCTAATTTCACAAAAGCCAACCGGCAGACCTATTTTACAGTCATTTGGTTGAGCTGGATATTCGGTTTGAAAGCCACATTGAAATCATAGTGCTTTCCCAGGCTCTTGGAGTGCCCGGGTCAAGAACGCTGACAATCTGCTGTCAGAGAGACAGCCTGTCAGCATTGGCCCCTGTCACACGGCCCAGTTGTCACTCCAATAAGAACAAGCAGGCAACCTGCTGCCTTGTGACAAGCACTGGTGACTCAGAGACAGAGCCAAGTGCTATGAATGAAACCCCGGGAAAGGTCATTTTGTGCCAGAAGAAATACGGCATTGCCTGCAGCACGTTCATAATTTTGAATTAAAAAGTGGGTTAACTGCAAACCCAAGGACAGTTACTGAAGAACCATGTGGGGTATTTTTCTCTTTTTTTTTCTTTTCTTTTCCTTTGTGTGTGTGTGTGTGTGTGTGTGTGTGTGTGTGTGTGTGTGTGTGTCGAGGGGGCAGGAGTGTTCAAGACAGGGTTTCTTTGTGTACTCTGTGTAGTCTTGGATGTCTTGGAACTGGATTTGTAGACCAGGCTGGCCTCAGACCCCCAGAGATCTGCCTGCCTCTGACTCCCAAGTTTTGACTCTGAGTTTTGAAGTCTTCTCCAGCTTGAACCCTTCAATCAAAAGATGGAGGAAATGTGTCATTTGAGGTTATTAATGTCCTAGATGGGGGTAGTGTTTTTTTTTCCCCCTCTCTCCCCCACTCCCTCCCTTCTTTCTTTCTCCCTCCCTTCCTTCCTTCCTTTCAGTTAAAGACAGGGTCTCACTATGTAGCCCCAGCTGGCCTCAAACTCACAGGGATTGTCCTGCCTCTGGCTGCCAAGGGCACATGCTATACAACCCAGCTAAAGAAAGTGTTGTCAATGACTGTGATCTGGTGCTATGCAAATGCCTTTCATCTCCTTCTTCCCAAGAGCAGCAAGTACTATACGAGGATCTCCCAGTTGCCTTTAGAGCTTCTAGTCTCAGCAACTCATTTTGGTCTAAAGATGGAGCTGGGGGGGGGGGTGTTTTTCTAATTTGTGGAGGGCTCTGAGTTAAATCCCCATCAGCAAATCAAAACACAAAACCCAAGAAAGACTTTTTCCAGATGCTATTTTCCCCCTGATACCCGGGGAAGCAAGGGACGCTGGTCAGCTCCTTCCTCAAGCAACAGAACAAACCAGTCAAAGTGTACGACCATTTTCCAACTCCGCAGATAATTTCAAGACCTCAGGGGGACTAGCAACATTGAAATGGTCCATAAATATTTTACAAGTCATAAGATAAATTCTAAAATGGCTTTCAAAATCCAGCTTCCAATTTAATTGTTTTTAATGAAAAGAATTTAAAGAATATAATGTAAAAAAAATCACATTTAAAATATATCTATTTGCTGGGTCACAGGGCGCATGCCTTCAGTCCCACCAACTGGAAGGCAGAGGCAGGTGGATCTCTAAGTTGAAGGCCAGCCTGGTCTACAGAGTGAGTTCTAGAACAACCACAGCTACCCAGAGAAACCCTGACTTGAAAAACCAAAACTAATAACTAACTAAACAGATAAAATATGTATTTAAAAAATATGCTTTTGATTTCTTTTGTGAATTGGTCCCATTGCTGTTTAAGGTCTTTGTTCACCCTGGCAGGTAACAAGATAACATTTGGAAGGGCTAAATCACTGCAAGAACTGTAAATTTTATTTATTTATTTATTTATTTATTTTTGGTTTTTCGAGACAGAGGTTCTCTGTGTAGCCCTGGCTGTCCTGGAACTCACTCTGTAGACCAGGCTGGCCTCGAACTCAGAAATCTGCCTGCCTCTGTCTCCTCCCAGGTGCTGGGATTAAAGGCGTGCGCCACCACTGCCCGGTGAACTGTAAAATTAAATAGCTTGTTTTCAATATTTGTAAAGGCCTTAAAGACTTCATGAAATTAAAATAAAAACCTATAGTCTGGAGAAACAAAGTGTGACCAATCTTTATCTGGATGCTGATAAAACCACAGACAAGTCTAAAAGCTTCAAGTGATTATGTGTAAGAATACTGACCTTCAAGGAGTAGACGCTTTTATCTTGAAAGCCTAGTGACAAGAGCTCTATCCCTAAAATGCCTATAAAGGTGGAGGGAGAGACCCAACACCAGGAAGTGATTCTCTGACCCCCAACCCATTAATTATTTATGTTTAATCTTGCCTTCAGTTTACATGCATCGCCCCTCCAGCCTTACAGAGCAGTGCAGTGAAAAGACCAGATGTCATTCAAGCTCTTCTCCTGTCTTTGACTTTAACTGCTGCCCTAGATGGAGAACTGGTACCTCTATGCTTCTTTTTCTCCTCTGTAAAGGGAGGTGGGCTGCAAGATGCTTTGTCTCAACTTCCAGGATGTCATTATGGTTCTGACGTCAAATTCACCATTTATGCCAGTCAAGGAAAGGGTCCAGCTGTGGAATCGTGACCCTCAGGACACCTGGCACTAGTCACAGGCACTGGAGATTTTATGTAAACATCTGGCAATAGTTACAATTTCTCCATTCTAAACCTGCATGCTGCAAGAAGAAGAACCACTTCATTCTCATGGCTGCAAATACAACTTGGATAGTAATATCCACCTTATGAGTCTCCTTTGCTGTCTGTATCTAAGGGTGAGTCACTGACCCTGCTGCAGAGAAGAGCCGTCCCCTCCAGCGAGTTTTGAAACTCCACCACAGGAAATTACACAGGACCTGCACCTCTTGCTACAAAACAGGTCCTTGTTTTGTAATGAATGTTTAGAGTGCTAGGACCAACCCTCAAAGCAGGGTGCTCAAACCTCTGAAGAAGCCAGCTCTCTTCTTGGTGCTGTCCCCAGCTCTAAGACGTAAGCTGCATACCATAAAGCTGGTCTGGCTGTCTTTCCGAGCCATGAAAATTACTGGGGGAAGAAAAGATGGAACAATATCGCATCTAAAACACACACACACAACACATACACAAATGTATGGATTTAGGGTCACTTGGAAGAGTCAATAAAAGTAAGTATTTATTGCTTATAGCCAAAATTTGTAGAACAGAGAGTGACAGACAGAGACATCGAGAGAGACAACGACACAGAGAGAAGCTTCTTTGCCCTGAGTGAATCAAGAAACCGGTCTGCCCTTCTGAGGCAATGCGTCAGCCCTGACCAGGGCCTCACTCCTGGCTAGACATTGCAAAGCTCAGAGTACTTCCAAGCTAGTGAATGGTCAGCTTCAGCAGAGCTGACCCGAATGAACCACCAGCGTCAGGAGGAAGCGAGCAGAGGACAGTGACATCATTAAAACTTCGAAACTTGGAGACTCATTTCCTGTCTCTTTCTATGCACTCGCTGAATAACCACTCAGTGGCTTCGGAAGCACAGGATATGAAAGTGTGGTCGTTAAGGATTGAGGACCAGGGTTGGCTCACTCTATTGTAAATGACTCTGGCAGGCCTTGGGAGCATGCAACATGATCACACTGACTTTTTATTTTTTTATTTTTTTCAAGTTTCCATTTCCGGAATCTTGAGTAAACATGAAGTGCTTCAGGTGAGTGGTCTGGCAGGGAGCAAGCCATTCTCATATTTTCTGTCTCAGAAGCACTGAAACTGACTCTATCTAGGGACAACAAAATGGAATTTTTATCCTCAGGATTCAGCCCGCTTTGTAGGTGAAGTAAGGCTAGATTCTAGAACACTCAGTGCCATGACACTAACTTCACTCTGTGAAGCCAGCAAGAATACTCTGCTCAAGTCATGTGGACTACCAGTGTCTAAGCCCCTCATCGCTGACCTACCCCACATAAAAGGAGGAAGGCTATTTGGCTTATGCATTAAGGGTCTCTCTCAGTCTACAGTAGCCTGGCCTTGCTGCTTTTAGACCTGTAACGAAGTGATAATAGGTGGTAGAAGCTGGTAGAAGAAATCTGTTCACATACCAAGTAGGAAGCAAAGCCAGAAAGAAGAGGGGTCAAGGCAGCAGAATGTTTTGCTGTGGAGGGCACACTTGAGTATTACAGAATAGCTATCAGCATATTGGGTGTCTACCAGTTATGAGAAGCACAAAGGCTTCCAGGCATTGCTAAGTGTTTCCTGCAGAACCAAACCATTCCAAGTTAAGACTACCCCTTAAAGCCTAACCTTAAAGCAATGCCACAAGCTCTTTTCCCAACAATACCCACAGCAGCCTTCCTATAGCAAGATATCTGGGGGTGTGACAGACACAATCATACATGGGATTCCTTGAGAAACAGGCTCTAAGACTCATGTGTCTATGAGCAGGGGTACAGAGACTCATTTCTGTGTAAGAGGTGAGCGTTGGGGCACAGATTTTTTGAGAATGTCACCTTTAAAGCAACAAGTTGGGCAGAGTTGAATGACAGTGCCAACTCACTGTGGGGGAATCTGGAGCTAGCCGGTCCTTTAGAGTTGGGTTGGTTGGATACAACAGGGCCTTGCTCTATTCCTTCCCCATACACCGTTTCGTAGATATGGGCAACACCCAAAGGAGGGTTATATTCTCAGGCGAGGTGACATTCCATGAGGGTAATTCTGGGGAACGTGATAACCACACAGCCCAGTGTTTGCCGTCTGTCTAATTGGCCATCTGGGTGGAGTCTAGAGGTCATAGAAATGAATGTTATTGATTAGGTAATCATAGACTGCAAAATACACAAGCACCTAGATGAAGGATGGAAAATAATTTCAAAACAGTCATTAAATTGATAGCACTGGGGCAGTTAAAGATCCCGCTGATAAGCCCGAGGACATCAGTTGGATCCCAGGGACTTACGTGGTAGAAGAAGAAAACTGACTTCTACAAAAAGTCCTTTGACCTTCGATTCAACGCATGCTGTGCCCACTTTCTTTGCATAATAAATAAGTACATAGATAAATAAATAAATGTAATGACTCTTTTTTCAAAATTAGTACTATAAATAATTTATCTTCTGCTTGTTTTCAAAGCCAGATATGATGCTTTACACCTAAAATGCCAGCATGTAGAAGGAAGGGGCCTGCGGATTGCTAGTTCAAGGCCAGTCTGGACTACACAGTGAGCTCCTGTCTCAACAACATGGAGATGTTACATACATTTTCATCATTGCTACCATCAAATGAAAAGTGTGACAACCTCAGGAAATGGAATTCATGGCTTCAAAATACCATGTTACATATCCACGTGGCTGCAGTGAGTTCCAAATCTGTGTTATCTGTCCTGAAATATAGAAAACTTCCTTCTGTACAAGTGCTAGGCACCGTTTAAACACTTGAAACACAGAAGACCTCTGTACCTCTAAGATAAGCAGTTTAATTAATTCTACTTCACCGAAAATTTGATTAAGTGAGTCAAGATCTATATAGCAGCAAAGTGGTAGACCTGAGGCTTGAACCCATGACTCTCCAATCCTGGCTCTTACAGACTCTGTTTGATAACCTATATACATTTAGTTCAAGTAGCCTTGGAGCTCCCTCTCCACATCAGAAATTTACCTTCTGATTCAAGTTCTTAGGAAAAACATAGTAGAAAGGCTGCCAATGTTAAGACTATGCTAGAGGATTAAAAAAAAAAAAAAAAAGCCTTCCAAGATCTACTTTAAAGACTTTTAATATTTAAAAGCATTTAGATGCCAAGGAAGATTGGAAGCTTACAGCTTTCAACTCCAAACAGATGGCTTTGTAGACACCTATTTGAAGGTGTCTCTCTAGTCAACTCTGCCTAGAAAGTTAAGACAAAAATTGTTTTCAAGCTAGTTCCCTAGGGACTGCTTCTCATCTGGGGAAAAGATAATTCAGCTGAAATTCATTAGCATTCCCCTCCATTCCTCCTTCTTTTTAGAAACAGAAATACAGTTTATTGAGAAAGAATACACTCCCAACCATGGGAGTGAGCTAGTGAGCCCAGGGTAAAGCCCCAAAATGTAATTAGCATGTGGAAAGCTGATTATTTCACCAAAAGAACAAATTTCTAGATTCAAAGTTCTCAGTTTAAAAAAAAAAAAAAATAGATCATCTAGCCTTAACCTCAAAATGTCCTCTTTCATCCAAGCATGGTCATGGTCTTTATAAGCCAAGCTCTTTAGAAATTCAATGAACATGTCAGGCATTAAGGTCTTCCAAGATGCACAAGAAAGTTGTCTCAAAAGATATTTCACTAGAGAAGGAATGCATTGTCAAAGTATAAAAAGTAACTCCTCTCTACCTATTCACACAAATTCTGACCCTGCTTTTAGGTTTACAACCAAGTAGTATAGGGGGTGGTTCTGATGCTAAGGCCCTGTTCCCCTACTGGTTCTTGATCTGTCAGTAAAGAAAGCCATGAGCCAATTGGTGGGCAGTGGAATGGATGGACGGGACTTCCAGGTCCCTGGAGGCAAGCAGAGGGATGCAAGGGAAGAGAGACAAGAGTTTTGCCATGCCTCCGATGGAGAAGAGTTGAAGAGCCATGTGAAATCTCAAAATGGAATTGTCACACAGGCCACTCCGACAGGCGGGGGTGGTCAGGAACATTTAGCAGGGGCTAGATGGGACTAGCCATTAAAGTTTAAGACATGGGAGATGCAGAGCTAAGAGCAATGCTTTCCCAGGCAGAAGATAGTTAGCAGCCAGCAATTGTGCCAGGAAAGGCAAGTTGAATTGAGCAACTGTGTGTCTGTCTTTTATCCGTGAATTCAAGGGAAGCTAGGTGGCGGCTGGTAATATGGCTGGTAGTGTGTGTGTAAAGATCTTGGTACAACAAGAAGGTGCTTGCTTCCATATTCTGAAAATTACAAGGCTGACCACACAAAGGGTAACTATACAGTAGAGTTATCTTTTAAAAACAAAAACCCTACTTCCCCACTGCCTAGTCTCTCACTAGAGGGTCAGCTTCTGAGCACTAAAGGGGGGTGTGTCTAAACACTTTTCTCTATCCGAAAAAAATTCCTTTTCAGAGTGATTGAATTCAGAGCTTTATATATGCCAGTCCACCACCACACTTAGACTTCCAGGCCTAAGGATGCCTTCTTTTCCCTTTGGTCAAGGACTTGCTGGCAAAGACACAGCTATCTTTGGCACCCGATCTTATCCATTGGTTGCTTATTCAAACTGCAGATGTGAAAAGAAAAAAAAAAAAGTCACTTTTAAAAACTAGGTCAAGAACTTAAAAATCAGAACCATGGAAGTATTTCATTTGCGGAAGTGCTAACCTAGCATGCACAAGGCCCTGTGTCAGCTTCTCCAGCATGGAACAGATGTGATGCTGCACACCTGTGATCCCAGCACCCCGGACGGAGAGGGCTAAAGGAATTGAAGCTCAAGGTCATACCCAATACATATCAACTGTGGGGCCAGGCTGGGCTTTGTGAGACACTATCCCAGTGTCTAGATCAGTGGTTCTCAACCTTCCTAATGCTGAAACAGTTCCTAGTGTTGTGGTGAAACCCACCCCCCCCCAACCATACAATTATTTTGTTGCTATTTTGTAACTGTAATCTTGCTACTGTTATGAATCATAATATAAATATCTGTGTTTTTCCAAGGTCTTAGGTGACCTCTGTGAAAGGGTTGTTTGCGTCCCCAAAGGGGTCTCCACCCACAGGTTGAGAACTGCTGATCTAAATCTATAATTTCCCAATTTAACATTCTGCTAATAGAACCCAAGTAGACAGACAGTTAGACAGAAAGAAATAAACACTTGTTCACAGACTCCTCTTCAACCCACACAGCTCTTATGCTTAAATCCCAGACCCTTCCTCTAAACCCTGCCCTACATACAATAGTGTTAACACCTGCAGCCAAGGTAAAGCATCTCACTCTCCCAGAAACAAATGACTTCGCTGAACTCCCGAGCTGATAGGACTTATTCCATATCAGATTTAAAGTTAGGACTTTTTAAAAGAATTCGAAGAGAGTCCAAAAGGAGCTAACACGAGTCTTTCAGCTTCAGTCAGGCTTGCTAAAGTTGCTAATATTCAAAGGAAACTCCTTTTAATACGAACCATTTGCTTCCCAACCATCACTGGAGAAAAAAAATACGAAATGAAAAAATTGGCTTGATCCATCCAGGATCAGAGAGTCTTTGCTTGTTTGATGAAGACACCTGTTCTGAAAGGACCTCATGCACATTTATTCTCTGACTTCAGGACAAAGCAGATTCAAATGGATTTCTGCTGAGAATGTACCACTAAGGAAGGTCATAGACTCAAGCCTGTCCCTGAATGTCTCAGGAAACATGAGAGCAAAGAAAGGAAACAGGGAAACAAGAGAAACCATCTCCAGAGTGCTAAGGAGTTCTGTGTCTCTTCTCCTTTCCCTTACTGAGTTAGTGAGCTGGCTGTGAGGGAGGCTGGCTGCCAACACAAATTCAAGGACAAAAGTTCAGTTTCCAGGTGGGACATCTTTTCACTTTTCAATTTTTTTTTTTTTTATATTTCATGTTTGTTTCAAGGGTGGATACTTTAAAAAAAAAAAAAATGGGCCTGCTCCTCTGGTCTCTTTCTTGGGGTAAAAGTATTTAAGTATTTTCAGACTTGTTTAAGGATGAAACCTCCTCGTCTCCCAGTGCTTTGGGTGGTTTATATCATTTTCTCACAGGTAGAATAAAGCCATCAAGTGCAACTGTGTTTGGTTGTGCATGCTTATTGTTTCAAGTCGCTGAGACTTCACGGCTTAATGTCAAGAGAAAGCTTTGGACAGGGTCACTTTAACACATCATTGCAAATACAGGGTTACAAAAATTCTAGCAACTAAGACAGAGACGGAGCAGGTTTTCTTGTTTTTGTTTTGTTGTTGATGTTGGGTTTTTGTCTTTGTTGGTTTTGTTTTGTTTTTTAGCAATGTGATGACCTAGTTCTATATGTAATCTAACAATGGACCTGTCTAAACACACACACACACACACACACACACACACACACACAAAACCCATCATTTTCTCACAGCAGACTCAGTTCACCACATCAAGTCAGTCATCTCCACCTCAGCTTTTCCTGTTTCAACTTCCAACTCCCCCACCCCCACCCCCTGCAACTTTTCAATGAAATCTTAATTTTCAAGCCATTTGGTATGGCCTTTACTATCCTGAGAATCCATAAATTTAGAGGGAACGTGTTGCAGCTGGAAGGAGCTCGGAGTTAACGGGCTGTATGATCCGCATGTACAAATTACCGTACTGTGTGCTTGCATCCTATCAGAAAGTACAGAGAAAGCTCCCAGGAAGCCACATCAAACCCCGGAAATGTGTCAACATGGCTCTTGGGGCTGCCCCCCACACATGCTATGTTTGAAACCTTTGCCAGAGGATTTTCACAACTGCAAATCAGGCAGCCCCAAAGGTGAGAATTCACTCAGGTTTTCCTGTTTTGAGTTGCAATCCACGCTCCCCACCCCTCGACCCCTGCAACTTTTCAACTCAATTATGACTTCAAAATTACAGCGTTTGTCTCGCTGAATCTTTCCATACAGAAGGCGAGAAAAAGACATCTCATTTCTTAAAGCCAGCATTCCAGTTTGGATGCTGGAGAAATGCTAACTGAGCTCCTGAGAACCGGTCAGGGGAAACAGAGACCCGTTAGCAGTCAGGCAGCCAGGAAGTGACTTTCAACCCCTCGAGACTTTGGTATTATCTGGTACTCCTTCTCCACTGAGTAGCGTCTGCCTTTGTGAATCTTGACTGTCCCTTTGATGTTACACAGTGGAGGGCTTGTTCTACCTTTAAAAGCACATCCTTTCCCTCCACCCCCACAACATCCTGACTGTTGAACAAGAGTTTGTTTTCTTACTGAACATCTCGAGCTGTGGTTGACAACCTTCCCAATGCCGGGACCCTTTAATATAGTTCCTCACGTTGTGATGTTGCGGGGAGCCCCCTCTCCACCCCGTCATTGCTACTTCCTGTGATTTTGCTGTTATGAATCATAATGTAAAGATCTAACAGGCAACCTCTGTGTATCAAAGGGGTCGAGACCCACAGGTTGAGAACCACCAACCTCAGCTCCTCTCCTGTTCCACCCTAATGGTGACTTTAGCCCCCTAACCAAAACAGGGAAGGTCCAGACATGCCCCCGAGCAGTAAAGAGAGAAGTGTTGCTTTCTCTGCCCAGTCTTATTATTTTCAGTCCTTTGAGATATTTACAAATTACTCTCAGAGTGCATCTATGACAAAATAAAAGGCCCAAGCTGAGAATTCAGAGATCTTGGTGCCGGGTATAAATACTCTCAAATGGAGCATCCCCCATAATTTTAAAATTGAAACATTTATACTCACAATCAAAATGACCATGCTAGGATTGAATCCCAGGGGGCACCTGAGCCCAGCTCCAGAAGGACTCCCTTATGCTTTCCTAAACAATCGCTACAGGTTTACCCTCGCAGCCATCCAGTGTCATTCTTACTGATTTCCTCCTAGAAAAGCATGATCTTGACCACCAGGGTTTCACAATTATACATTCTGACCCATTCGCTTTTTGTTTTTGTTTTTGTTTTTTTTTTTTTAAAGAAACTTCTGCACACGCTACACGTCTATGAAAGAGACCTTCAAAAGTGAAAGTAATGTCAGAATTTAATTTCAACTTCTTCGAATACAATGAAAGAGTTGACTTCGTGAGAATGTCCCTGGGGGATAATGAATCCATTTTTCATGTTTGCCCCCTCCACCACCCTTTTCCTTTTTCTTTTCCAAGATCGGGGCTTAATAGGAAATAGGTTTCTGAAAATAAAGTTTCTTTTTTTAATTTTTTTTTTTTTTTTTTTTTTTTGGCGAGGAGGGAGAGGTGGCCTACATTCAGAAATGTCTTAGAATAGGCATAAAAAACTAATAAATAATCATAAACCAAAATAACATTAAAATAAAATTACAGTACATAAATTGCTCCTACAAGGTCCAGTACTGTTAGGTGATCCTTCCAAAGGTTCATAAATAAAGTCATCTTGACTCAATATCGCTTCCTGCAACCGTGATGATGATTACGCAGAAAACTACGAGGAACTGCAAGCGCATTATCCGTCGGGTGATGTCCAAACTACTTGATCTGGCACCGGGTGGGGAGACTCTGTTGGTTTTGATCCAAGTGAACTTAATAGCAATGCACTCTTCCCACTTCCCGAAGTCCTCAAAAACCTGAAAAGAAAGGACACGGAATGAAATGAATGACTCAGAAGTCAAGACCCTGTTCCCTCCCGGCCAGCACAAAGGACGGCATGCTCAGAAGGACACCATGTCGTTACGTGGTGCGGAGGCACACAAGAAAGTAGCACTAAGGAGGATGGCACTGAACAAGAGTGATGACGTTGGTGGGAAGATAAGTGGTCTATCCCCGGTGTCCTGTTCCCTGGCAGAATTCCTCCAGCTCTTCCCTCCCCTCCCGGCCTCTACAAGCTCCAGCTTGCCCACCTTCTCGCTACCGCTCCAGAAACTTGAAACTTTTTTTTTTTTATTTTTATTTTTAACTTTGCTTCGGGAGCGGAACCGGTCAACAAGCTTTCTAGTCTTCCAAAAGAACTGCCATGCTGACACGTTTCTAGGTGTCCCAAGTTGCCAGGACCTTACCTTGAGTGGCCCGGGTGCCGCCCTCTTCAGGCAGAGTTGGAGGTGCTGCGGAGGAGCCGGTGGCCCTGCGGCTGCGAGTGAAGAGGCTGGTGCGCGTGCTGGAGTTGGTGTGGATGAGAGTGCGGGTGCTGATGCTGATGCGGGTGCGGATGCGGGTGCGGGTGCGGGTGAGAGTAAGGATGAGGATGGGGATGCGGATGCGGGTAGGAGTGGAGCTGTTGGGGCTGGGCCTGGGGTTGGGGCTGGAGTTGGGGCTGGGGTTGGGGCTGGGGTTGGGGCTGGGGTTGGGGCTGGGGTTGGGGTGGGATCTGCGGCTGGGGCTGGGGTTGGATCTGCGGCTGGGGCTGGGGTTGGGGTTGGATCTGCTGCGTCTGCGGAGGCTGCTGCTGGACCAGGTGCTGCTGCTTCTGCCTCGTAGACTTGACCGCCAGTATGGCCTGACGATTTTTGTACTGCACCATCTGCAACGTGATCTCGGCGTTCCAACCCTGGTCCTGGGGGCACCGAAAGTCGATCTCTTTGCCCTCCGCCATCACCACAGTGAAGTACATATACTTGCCCTTGCGCTCCACGCAGTCTACAGTCTTCATGTTGGAAAAGTGCAATTCCTTCAGCTTGACTGGTGGCTCAAGGCTGGCGACGGCGGGGCCACTAGGTTGGGACGGTTCGGCTGTCCCTTGCCCGGGCTGTTGCTGCTGCTGCTGATGTTGTAGCTGCTTGGGCGGTATGAGCAGTAGCCCTTCCTCGGTGAGGATGCAGCACTTTTTCTTCCAAAGCTGCAGCAGCCCGTCGCTTCGCTTTTCCAGCACGCCTTCCTTCAGCGCCTTGCAGCCGCTGCTCTCCAGCATCCTTCCGGCATAAGGGGTGCTGCTGCTCCGCTCGGCCTTTAGGCTTCCAGACGCTCCGGCTGGGGGTAGCAGTAGCAGCCCTGCGCCGTCCTCGCCCCAGCGGCTTCCGCGGCCGCCCGCCCGGAGCGCACAGAGGAGGCTGACTCGCAGGAGACAGAGCGGTGGCGGTGGTGGCGGCTCGGGGTCCCGGCAGAGGGACAGGCGCGTCCTGACTCGCCACAAGATCCCGGAGCCGTGAGCGGACTGCTCTCTGCCGTCCTTCGGCGAGCGCTCACTGAAGGGCACTGGCCGGGGCCCCTCGCGGCGCTTTTCAATGGGCCACCCTCCCCACCCCCGAGTGACACCCAGCGGAAAAGGCGGCTCCTGGCGCCCGCGCCGCGGGGGAAAACCCAGCTCCGAGAGGCGCTCGGCAGCCGGCGTACGCCTCATTAACTTGGGGCCTTCCCAGAGCCCGCCGCGGACACGCCCCCACCGCTGGCTCCGCCGCACCGCGGGCACGCCCCCTGCCGCTGGCTCCGCCCCGCCGCCCACGGCCGCCCGCGCACCATGGAAGCCAGGGTCCGGAAGCTCCTGGCGGCTCCACGCGGTCGCTGAGGTCGCCGCGGCTGCCCGGAGGCGGCTGCCGACGCCCAGAGGGCGCCGAAAGGCCATCCCCACGGTCCCGCCCTTCCCTGGCGGGTGGGCTCTCCGCTGCGGGGGCGGGTAGCAGATCCAGGCAGGCCTGGGAAGCCACCCCTGGGATTACCACGGAGCCGGTTCCAGACAAGGGCATAAAACTTAGGGGATAAAACTTAGTTCCATGGTGTGCATTTTCCCCGACACCTAAGTAGATATGTCAGGGAACATAACCCAAGTGTGCTTCGTGCTTTTTTTGTTCAGCCATTAAATAGTTCTTCCTGGAGAAATTAGCTAAGTCAAAACAATAGAGCTACCGGTTTGATGTAGTGGCAGGGAAAGACGGGTGGACTCCAGGTATGTATTCTTGACTCCCTTTTCCACCACAGGGCACGTTTTTTTGGTTTTCTTGTTTATGTTTTGTGTGTATGCATTACGTAGTACATATTGTATATGAAAGCAGGTCAGAAATTAGCGTGTCTCTGGAACAGGTTGTGAGCCGCCATATAGGTTCTGGGAATTGAACGAGGGTCCTCTGGGAGAGGTGCTCCTCAGGCTCCCTTCTAGATCAGACCTTGCAGTCCATAGCAGTAGCAGGGTAGGCAGTTGTCCAGTATTGGGAGTTTACACCTAAGCCTTGGCGAATGTCCTACAAAAAAACACCTATGGGAATCTGACTCTGGGAAAGCCCTATTTCCAGTCTAGCATTTAAACCGCTCAGAGACGCTGCTTCCTGATAAGGTAGAATAAAAGGCAAAGATCTAGTCTCCAGTTTGGGAAAATAACCTCTAAGCCTCCTCTCACCAGGAGATAGAACAAAACAGTCTGTTGGCCACACAAGGGCTGCTGCCACGACGAAGGAGGAATCAGATTCCAATGGGAGAAAGTAGAGGATGAACTACTTAATTTTCTTGTGTCATGCTAAGAAATTCGAACTTAATCTGAGAGCTAACAGAAATATCTTTTTAAAAACAGAATTCCAGTTCCAAACATAAGTCTTTAAATTTGGCTTCATTTCAGGGCCTTTAGATTTTTTTTATCAAAAAAAAAAAAAAAAACGGTTAAGATTTCTAATATGATTATGCCCGAGCAATATCTTGGTGCATATCAAGAAGAGATTTGTAATTCTGATTACTAACCATCTTAGTTTCTCCCCAACCTCTGTAGAACAGGTCAGCACTCCAGAATTCCTACACTGCCAGCTGTCTTATCTTTTTTTCAGCAGACTGGCATTCTTTCGTTATCTGGAAAGTGCATTTCTAGTATTCAGAGTCCCAAAGCCAGGTATAGTTGTGTAGCTCATACAGGAGTCGTTGACAAAGGTGTTCCATCTGTAAAACACTGAACTGTGACTGTAGCCCAGTTTACCAGAAAAATGAGGCACTATTTTTCCTAAAATATTTGCAAGTACCCAGCCATCATAGAATTTCAAACGTGCCCACTTCATTCTGACTAAAGACTTTAAAATTCCCTATTTCCCTCTGGCTGTTTCACAATTAGTATTTCTGTGGTAAGCTATATGTACATTGTCCACATTGAGTTTGATTACTGGAAATTTAAGTTTCAGAATGCTGTAGATTTAAACTCTGCTCAGTTTATTTCAACAGCCACCTCACTTAACTGGCTATAGAGGCCTTTTTTTTTCCTAAAGGAAGAAAAAAAAAAAAAACCCTCAAAGATAAATCACCAGAAAATGCAAGAAACAATCACTAAAAATGTTTTGCTTTACATAATTAATGGTTCATTCAACTCATCTTTAGGGACACTGGTCTATTTTCTACCTGTCGAGTATATCCAAGTACTTATTGCCAAAGAATAGAACAGATTACTAAGATTAAATACTCAATAACTCTTATAAAGACATGCCTTTGATATTAAGAATTGAGTCACAGAAAATGGGACAAAGGATATTTTACTTAAAAGGACCCTGAAAAAAAAATTCTAGTTACAATGGAGGAATCATTAAACATACAAAAATGACTTCTTGGATGGAACTGGTTTAGTAAGGGATGGGGCCCAGTAGCTCTTCCCTAGAGCCCTGAGCATTGGGACTGAATTTCAGTGAAAATGTCTACTCAGGACACACCCACTAAGGACTCCAAATACACCCCGTCCATGGCAAGCCTGGAATGAATGCACCATCAGCACCCTGCACACTCATGTACAAGGGGTCTGGACAGCTCAAATGTGCAGGCAGCTTCTTACATCAGTTCAGAGGGGAACCAAGGTGGGATGTAGGTCGCGATGGACCAGCTCTGTACACCAGCCATGTTCTTCTATAATCCCAGACCTTACTTCCCAGTTTCCTGTGTCACCAAGATTTTAACTATTTCAACACATGGGTCCTAAAGATTGCAAATGTGTTAAGCACACGTGCCTCAACAGTCTCTCCTCTATCAATACTTAGCTCTATGCACTTGGTGTGTCTTTAAAATGAACTACAACACACGTTAAATCTGACTCCTTATTCCCTAAGTCCAAATACATTAAATCCCATGGGGGGAGGGGTTGTTTTGTTTTTAGCAATAGTGAGGTATTCCTGTACCATCATCCCAATGCCTGCAAGAGTTAAGTAACAAGGACTGATGGTTAATATGGTTCAGAGGTTAAAGCTGCTGGCCTTGCATGCTATGGCATACTTGCCACCCCATTGTATGCACAGAAAAGTTAAAAGCTATACCATGAAATTATCAGGTATTTTGTCAACTATTTGTTCAAAACAAATAGTTCCACCCACATTGATAAAACTCAAGATTTCTCAGCCTTTTCCTTTTGGGGGAAGGGGAGAACCTCAAAAATTCGTAATTGCTAGCTTTTAAAAGTTAAGACTTCTCAGGTCTATAGCTTTTTGCAGTACAAGCTGATGAGCGGATGCCCCCTAGTGACCAATTTGTGTAGCACATGTGAATGCCTCAAGAGTAAGGGATGTCAACTCAAGTACTGCAGGGCTGCAGATCTAAGATCACCTTACAGCACTGACCGAGGTTTGCTCTCTGGCATCGCCCACCAGACAGCATTATGTTGGACAAGCCAGCATTCTGTTTATGGGACAAGCAGTGCACATACCACCTCTCCTTTCCCCATTTTCCTTATGCTAGCCATGGAACCTAGGGCCTTGTAGACACTCGGCAAGTGCTCCACTAGGTCTATCATCTCCAGCACAACACTGACCAAACCCAGGTACTAGAGATTTTTAATTATCCCCTCCGCCACCCCACCCCCATGAGACTTCAATTCCTACCCCCAGCCCCTTCAAACTAGCCTTTAGTTTTCACTCCTTGCAGGCAATCCTTCAGAGGTGGTGGCCAAGTGAAAATCAAAAGTGCATCTACACACCAGAAGACATCACCATCAGATATCCTCAAACCGGAGTTGCAGGTAGCTGACTTGAATACTGGGAGCATTTAAAAACCTGCAATGTTAACTCCACTGCCTGCAACCCTTTGTCACCCAAAGCGGTTTAAATTTCACCTTCGGCTGGAGCTAATTCCTTCCTAAATTTCTTTTCTCTCCAACTCTGACGAGAACCAGGCATGGCACACATGTGTGCCTCCATGTGCCTCCCTCTGCAGCACTCCTAGAGGTAGAGACCCCTGTGAGTGATCAACCTGGTCTAGTGAGTCCCAGGCAAGTCAGACATACACAATGGGAACTTTGCTAAATAACAAATTGCAGTTTACCAAACACCCGCGTAACTGGTTAAGCTTTCTTCAATCTAAACGGCAGCAGTTATTACTTTCCTAATTCATACTAGGCGGTCTCTCTCTCTCTCTCTCTCTCTCTCTCTCTCTCTCTCTCTCTCTCTGTGTGTGTGTGTGTGTGTGTGTGTGTGTGTGTGTGTGTGTGTGTGTCCATCTAAAGAACATAAAATGTTAAATTCAAAATCACACAGGACTGATAACAGAGAACAGGCATCTCAGAAGATAGCATCAGAGGCCAGGAGACTACATCAGTGTCAGGCCAAAGATAGGACACAGTGGAATTAACTTCATTTTACTACTGTCTTCTAAGGATACTACCAAAGACCAAAGAAATCACACAGAAACAGACTAACCTGAGCTCCTTAAAATTGAAGGTAGAAATATGAAAAGCTTTCAATAGGACCATGGCTTTAGCGCCATTACAGTCTAATAGTATTGATGCGTACTTATGCACCTGTTACCCAGCAAGATTTTGGCCTTTGAAACTACTGAGCAAAAACTTTAAAAATCACCTAAGCTCTCCCGAAGTATGCTCATAAAAACAAATAAGTATACTTGAGTTGACTGGAAAAAAAACCTACTACGGCTACATCAGGTTCTAGACTTGTTTTATTAATGCTCATGTATTAAGTATTGACTCTTCCTAACAGACAGGAGGGAGGTGGACTCTAAAGCCCAAGTCTAATGTTATCTGTCCACTTCTGATGTATTATTCTTACACTTGGCCATTAAAAGCATTATGGTATAGATTATTCAGATCCTAGACGTAAACAAATGCCATCCTGAGGCAAGGGGATGCAGCAGTCTATACTTGTAATGTACATGTGATCCTACACCTTAACCCCTCCCCCACCCCCACCCCCCACCAAAGGCTGCTTTTTTAAAGATTCAGTGTATGCTTGAGGGGTGTCTGCCATGGACATGACATGCCTGGACAGACGATATAAAGACACTCTTAAGTGCTGGGAAGGAAACCAGGTCCTCTGCCAAGAGCATCCCTACATCTCTAAATAGCATTCATTCCCCACTCTAAGAAATGAATACTCACTGTCTTTAAATAAATAATACTCACCCAGCATTTTTAAGAAATGATATCTACATAACGAGCCTGGAAAACTTTAAGCCTCCTTAATGTAGTCTACTATTCACAAAGCCAAAGTACTACCCATCAAGCCGGAGATCATCTTATTAGACAAGCTTAAATTTCACTTGAACACTTATATCAAGTGTAGCACAGGTTGGATTACAACCTAACATCCTTGCGCGCTGAGACTGTGCTGAACTGTTAACCTCATTGGCTCTCATCTGTCCTCATGTCCTGTGCCTACCTTCTAGGCTCTAACCAGGCCATTCTAGTTTGGTTCCTTTAGCCAAATGCCACTTATCCCCACCCCAAGTTTTTATCGTGGCAGAAATTATTCTACCAAGCCACAGAATAAATGTCGGGTTTGTCACTTCCATTTTTTGATCATTGTTCCCAATTCCTTTTCAGTTTTAAATTAAAAGTGTAGTTTCAAAGTATTACCATTACTTTAAGCAACATGAGCTTTATATGAATTTTAAAAACATCTGTAAACTAACTTCTCGAAAGATGAAAAACCTGAAACTACAGTAAAACACCAAAAGGAAAACAGCCTATGCAGTATGTAAAAATCTGGAAAAAAATCTTTAAATGAAAATAATTCTGCTCCAACCATGTTTCCACTTCTCTAAAATCCAAGGACTTCTTTGTGTTTTGTTTGTTTGATTTTGAGACGGAGTTTCTCTGTGTAGTCCTGGCTGTCCTGGAACTCTGTAGACCAGGCTGGCCTTGAACTCAGAAATCCACCTGCCTCTGCCTCCCAAGTGCTGGGATTAAAGGCAAGCACCACCACTGCCAGGCCCAAGGACTTGTTTTTAATCCAAGTGAGTTTAATGTCTGGAGTTTATAAACCAGCAGACACAAATAACCATCTCAGTATCAGCACTATTTTTGCCTCTGCCAGATACGTTTACTTAGAGACTTTATAGTTTAAATTACCTAACATTTTTAAAAATTGAGTTTATAATTACCAAGGGAATATACAATGCAGACTTTTTTTTAAGTGACTGGCACTCCCAAACTCCCTATAAATTATGCTTCTTCTAAATTATATTCTGTACATCTAAATCAACATTTGTTCTGATTTAAAGCTAGAAGATTAAGCATAAGTCTCACATCACAGTAACTAATAAAGACTTCAATAACCTTATTGAAATCAAGTATAAGGTTAATAGATTTCATACTTGTGCATAGTTTTCAAAAGCACTATATGTAATGGGAATAGCCTGTAACTCAGATGAACCCATAAATTGTAGTTACAATCTATGTAAAAAATCTTTGTTACCTCAAGACTTCTATCACACACACCAAGCACTGTTACCACAGAACAAGGATCAAAGCTAGTGTCTCCTTTCTTATGTTGTCAATGAGCTCAACAAGGCAAATACCAGTTTTCCTCTCCAAACAAGGGAGACATCATCCTTTCAGAGCAGTTGGTGTCAATGCTGCTTTGAGATGAGAACCCTAAGAACACTCTGGTCACCTACCAGATTAGGAAGACCATGACTGCAAAATTACTTCATGTCTTTGTGTTTATTTAAAAAAAAAAAAAACAAAAAACAAAAAACCTGTACGTGCATGTAGAGAGATGGCTCAGTGGTTAAGAGCAGTCTGTTTTTCCAAAGGCCCTAGGTTCAATTCCTAGCACCCACATAGAAGCTCACAACTGCCTGAAACTCCAGTTCTGAAGGATCTGACAGCATCACACTGATGCATACAATTTTTTAAAATCAGGAAGAAACTGTACAGGGTTTCCATGGTTTGAGGACAAATAAACTGGATAACACATGAATCATAGTTTAAACAAGGAAAGTATAAACTCAGAACTGTAGTTTGTAGACAATGAAATGTTTGCAGACCACGAGATCCCTTTCTTCTCATCACAGCAGACTTAACATGCTAAGACTTTCTTCCAATTTTATTTAACAGGTCAGAGTGGTTTAAGCACAGAATTAGTGGCTCTCCCATCTTCAAAGTTAGGTATAGTTGTAAAAACTTCAAATATCACCAGTGTATTTTATAAAATTAGATCCAATTTTATTAAGGATTTCAGATTACATACTTCAGACTTCTAGAGGAGAAGAATAGACCATTCGGGGACTGACAGATGTCATAATAAACACTGACCCCTGAAGCTCCACACAGCACTCTCCCATATACAAGAGCCAGCTACCTCTTCGCTTTGGCAACAGCTACTTCCTACAGAAGGAAGGGAAGACTATGCTAGTCTGAAAGTTCACTGAAAATGAGATCCTATCTTTAGGTTACAAACTTTACATGTTCAAGAAAATAGGCTGTTTAGACGAACTATGATTACAGAAAATAGCAGAAACCATCTACGAGAAAGCAACCAAATCATTTTCAAAATAAAGAATATATAATTGGTTAAGGATTTCCAGTAGTTAAAAAATCTCAGGAAGATGTCAGCTATAGAATGTGTTCACATTCTAAGAGCTTAATACTAAAATCTCACAAAAATGAACTATCACCTCCAAAAATTTTCCTCAATGTAAATTTTATTAACAGCAGGAACTTTCCCAAGTACAATCTAATTAATATACCCTATCAAAATATTTCTTCCCAAAGTGAACAGTAATTAGCCTGAGGTATTTTAAATGTGGCTCCCAGTGGTCTAAAACTTAAATGCCATCCTCCTCTGCCTCACTAGCATCTTAGGATGTATTACAAATGTGGTCACTTGAAATATCTGAAGGGGGGGTATAAAAAGCTAACCTCAAGAAACCCAAAACCCTTCAATCTCTTGAAATCACACACTACTTTCCTTCATTCCCACTAAAATCAGAGCCACAGGCTCAGATCTAGAATAGAAGTGTTCAAACTCCATTCTCCAGTTTAATCATCAAAGCCTGGGGTGAATATGATGCTCACTATCACACTTGTGGTATAGAGGCCCAATTTTGGGGGGCATTTTGTAAGACTGAGAGTTTGTGTGTGAGATTTACCCCAATATGCCTTAACAGAGCTGAGGTAGTTGAGTCAACAGTACCACCCATCCTTAGTTCTGCAGAGTAACCAGCATGGCTCATGACACTCCTCATCCTCCACTGAGGACGGACGGAGCACTTCTAACAAGCGCAGTTTCACCTTTCTGTTTAAACAACTACAGCATATCACTTTTTTAAAGCACACGCATATTACCTCTCCAACATTGTTCAATATAGAAAACTAGGCACCCCTGAATTCCAACTAACCCTCTCCAATAGCCTCAATCAGCACAAACTGAGACAGCATCCCGTGAGCTAAAACTGTCACATTTTTATTTTAGACTATAAAAACAAAATTAGGCAAACAAACAACAGAAAAACTCAAAATAGGTTCAAATGATGTATAGTCATCTTTTCCAGGAAAGCAGAAGGTAGGCCCTACCACAAAGAAAAGATTTAATTAATGGAGGTTAATTTTCAAAGTACATTAAATACTATCAACTAACTCCTCAAAAGAACCTAGGGTTTGTTCACCTTGCTATGAGTTGACTTTTGTTATGTCATCAAAAATATAAAAATGCCTTAATAATCTCAGTTATTAAGTTTGATCTTACTGGAAATTCTTAACCACAATTTTCCTTCCTCAAATGATGTCGTGCCATGTGCATCCCTCTAACAACAGAATAGAAAGCACAGCGAATGCAGGCGGACTCCGAATGTTCTGCCAGCTAAAGACAACTTTGGTTCTTTAGGAAAGAAACAGGTACTCCAAGTATGCTCAACAGTTGGTTTTCCAATACTCCAGAAGAACCAAACTGCAGCAGTGAATGAACATGCGTTAGAGAGGATGTATGCATTAACGTGTCTGACAGAGCTAGAGTTAGGATGCTAGTTAGAACAAACTGGTCTTTAAAATATCAATTTTCTTTCCCTTAAAAACTTACTGATTCTACCAAGAAATACAAAACCATAAGGCTGTAAGTAAATGGGTCATGTTTAGGCTATTACAGGGAGGCCGTCCTCAAGGCCAGTCACTGCTCACTGCTGCTTGCACTCGGCTGGGTTTTGATCCTTCTGTTAAAGGAAAACAACACGTCAATCTATCTTCTCCCGATTCCGATGCATTTTTCAAACATTAATTACTTTAATTATCACAATATCTCGTCTTGTAAAAATTAACAGTAAAGACAGAAAATACGGGATGACAATTAATGTTCAGTCACTGAAGTATACATTAATGCATCATTATTTCCTGAGAAAATCTGTAACCTCAAAATAACAGCTACTTACTATTAATACTAATTCATACCTATCACACAAGTATCTTCCCAGTGTCTTACAGCATATGAAAGATGAACAAAATAAAGGAAATCCTAGGTTTCAAATAAATCCTGGAAATTATTATTACATACTTTGAAGGACAAAATGTTTTACTGACGCTAAAATTCCATGAATTATAAACTGGGACCTTTAGGAATCAAATAATTTTAATAGTAATTGGAGAATCCAAAGTTCAAAGCATTCCTGCATCTAGATATCCTTTAGCTGACTAACTTTCCTTTGCATGGAGAACAGTCTAAGCAATGGGTTTAATTCTTTTAAAAGGCCAAATCTCAAATAATGATCAAGTAAAGAGCATCTTCTCCATGCCTACTTCAGTGCAAGGCCAGCCCAGGTTCTGCTCACCTTTGGGTCATAGTCTGGATCGTTTTCCTCATCTCCTTCTTCTTCCCCTTCCTATATTAAAGTTCAAAATGCATCCATGAAGTAAGTACATACTAGAGAAAAACTGGTTTATAATGTATGGAAATTTTATACAAGATACTCTATGGGTCAACAGATTTTCATGATTACAGAGTTTGTTGATAATACAATTTAATTTGAAAGCTTCTAATATGAAAAATTTCCCAACACAACTTGAGACCATCCAGACAGCTTTTATTGAAAAGATTTACTGCAGCCAACGTTGAAAAAGTTTACTGCAGCTTTTGACTTCTTCAAAGAGCTGATAACCCTGCAGCAGAACAAAATTATTTGAAATAAAAAAAAAATGTTGCTGAGTTTTGTAATTTATTTATTGAAACCTTATACATACATTGTTTGGCTGTAGAATTCTAAAATCAGTTTCCAAAATTTATCCCAAATCACAGAATGATTATAAGCAAAGGAATACATTAATCAATTTTGCTCCTCAATGTGTTATACAGTGAATTATTTGCTCATTTGGTAAACATTACCTCATCAGCTTCTTCACCTTCTTCATCATACTGAAAAAAGACAAGTACAAGTGTGAGTGAATAACAAGTTAGTAAGCACAGATTAGTAACACCCATAAGCTGGAACACTAAAATGTGTTAGAAAGAAAAGCGAACATACATGCTATCCATGCTGTAGGTTACCAAGATCTGTGCTAGCTATATGCTACAGCATTTCCCTAAGATTTATTTGCAGACTCTATATTGCCTATGTAAATACTGCCATGAACATTCAAGAGTTCTAGTTGTTTCATGACATCAAAATAAAACAAGCGTAAAATAAAGGTAACCACGTTTTCTTTTATCAATTCAGAATTTTCCTAACAGAAAAACAAAAACATCATAAATGAATCCAAATATTCTAAAGACTTCTTCAAAATTGAGACAAGCTATCCAAAGGATTAGCGCCATCACAAATCTATGTCCTACGTTACTGAACAGTCAATCTAACCCCTTACCAATTCTGACTATGGCACCCCCAACAAGTGACTTCGAAGCAGGACTTAAAGGTACTCACATCATCGTCATCGTCCTCAATAGCTTCTCCAGTGAAGTATAACACTGATCTTGGGATTATACGCTCACGTAAAAAGTGACCAATTTCAAAGTCTGCAGCCAGTATCGCCTCAGCATCATCATCCTATCAGAAAGAATTGTCAGTAAGTGTGTGTGACAAAGCTTCAACCCTGCCTACCTGCCACTTATCACCTAAGTCATTTACATGAGTATGTTATTAATACCTAAAAATAAATTAGCAGGCCAGCATATACACCAAGAAAAACTGCAGTAACTACAAGTTAGGACTGCTTATTATATAGGACTTTGTGTTTAAAGAGCAAACCATAAAAGAAATAACAAAACTATGGCTGGCAAGGTTACTATGTCCAGCAGGTTCATAAGGCTCAGTGAAGTAACAGCACTGTCTGCTCTGCAGAAGAGCCAGGATTCCATTCCCAGCATCTTTAAAACCAGAGAAGCAACTGTACGCTAACTCTGTTCATGAGGATTCACATCCTCCTCTGCCTGGTGCAGGAATCAGTCAAATAGAGCAGACAATGCATGTTGGCAAACACTAACACAGAGAAAGCAATACTAACAGGCATGGTGAGACAAGCCTTTAATCCCAGTGCCTGGGGAAGGAAAGGCAGGTGGATCTGAGTTGAAGAACAAATGTCACAATGAGTCTTTTAGAAACTCAACTTACCAAATCTCCATTCTCAGGAACTGCAAAATTAAAAGAAATCCAAATCAGAAAAAAATTAAGCACAGCTTACAATACACATCAATATCTGGCCTAAATTGAGATACTACTCACACTTACCTTCAGGTGGAGCAAAAAAATTAAAGAAAGAATCATTGGAAACTGTTTTAGTCACAGTACGAACTGTCCCACGTCCCTTGTGTTTCTGTTTCTTCTTAATGGTTTTCAAAGTAACATTCTTTCCTTTTTTCCAATCTATCTGGCACCTTAGGAAACAAAATATATAATTTTATATTTTAGCACATGTGTTTACATGTCAAATTAAAATTTTAGAGGATATTTTCTAAACAAAAGTTTAAAATCTTTTGATTTACAGTAGCACTAACATGATGCAAAGAAAGTGAATAAACAGTGGATTCCTTCCCATTCATGTACATTATAGTCAGCCCCAGGGGAAATGGGAGACGGACAATAGCAACAGGATACAACAGAATATAACACTGAAAGCTCTTCTTAATTAAACACAAAACACATTAGGACAATTAACTCACCCTGTACAACCCATAATTTCTGGTCCATCAAAAGAAAAAGGATCAGAATCATCTGGTTCTGACCTCATCCTGTAAGTCTTTGTTAACACTTCATTTGTGAAATATTCATTGGGTTCAAAGTGAAATTCTAAGATAAAACTCTTTAAAAGAAAACAAAAGTGAGTTAAGTTCTTAAACCATAATATCAGCACATCAGTAAACAGTCTGACCTGTGGATTCTGATAGGCATAATAAATACCAAAGTCTAATTCTCTTTCCCTCACTCAGAACTAACAATGTGGATGTATGGGAAACCCTTAGTTCTGTCACAGGCACAAGATGAACAATATGGTTTCAACCTTAATTATCACTTACGTCAGTTAAATCTAAATGAATGGCCAAGTGTCCCTTCTCTCCATCTCCCCACAAAGACAGTGCTTAAATATGAAGCTACACCCTCAACTCAACCTTAAAGACTTGACTTTCAGACCATGATCCTTAATTAACAGCATTAGCCATAGTTGACATAGAACGGGTTATTAGCTGATCTCTTCTCATGCAGGCCCTCAAACACCATCTGCCTGAAGTCATTCCCAGGCAGACACCTTTAATAGTTACCCTGTTGTATTTTATATACTTTAATCTAAGAACACTATCTTTACTTTTAAAAAGCCTAAATCCTACAGGAAGAGGATGAAGTACAGAATTACAAGCACCAAAACCAAACATGCACTTAATTAACAGTACCTAGTGTCAACCTTAATCCCATACTCCAACTCTTGAATGTCATGTTTTAAAACTTATCTGTAACAACAAAATACAAAACTAAATATTTAAAACTTCTTTTACCATAGGCTGGCCAGCATCCGAAAACTTCACTTTAATATCTTTCAAATGCTTCAGAATTGGTTCATCATGTTCCTTCAAATTAAAATAACAATTAGCGTTTAATTTGGCATTTTAGGGTCAATGTTCTGTAACCACACAGAAATTATTAACTACAGGCAGTGTCTGTTACATTTTAGAATCAATGTTCTATTACCACACAGAAATTAGTAACTATAGGGAGTGTGTTACAGAAGTTTTACATAGTAACTATGAACCCTTAAACTTTGTCACCAGAAGTTCTACGCTGAAGCTACCTCATACCATGGTTCTTCAGCACACTGCCTGACCAGTATGAAAAATAGAAAATTCTAAAATATACTATGTTATTATCTGCTGTGGTTTCAAGCTGTTTGTTCCTTCTCTACTTTGGCAAAGTAGAAATGCACTCACACTCATCACAGTCACAAACTAGGCCACAGTACTCCACAGTGGCAATGGCTCAAGAACAAGAGGCAGTTTCCCAAAGTGAACATCTGTGTTGGTTTCAGTTTAAAAAAAAAAAAAAAAAAAACTTTATATTTTAAGATGCAAATTCCTCCTGGATTAACAAGTTTCAAATTGGAAAAAAATTTTTAAGTGCAATGCAAATTAAACACTAGTATTTTCTCACTAACCCTACCTTGATACTAAATACAGAAAAACAATTTCAATGAGAAAGCACCAACTAATAATGATCAAAAATACCACTTCATTAATGAATTCAAAATATTCTGATTAACCAAAACTGAATTTCTTTATTAATATAAAACCATTAAGTAGGCCACAAGGAAACCACAGATATTTAAGTATCAAAAAATTCTTTAAGGTTAATAGGTTTTTGTGAATCAAATTACCTGAACCATATCACTGAGCAAATCAACATTCTTAAAAACTGTCAACCAAAATTCTGGAATTCCTTTAGGGTCTTCTTTTTCTTCATCCTTCTTCTCATCTTCAATCTTGGCCTTTTCTTTCAGCTCCTCCTTGAAAAAGACAGCAAAGAACGGAATGACTATAATAGGTCTTCTGATAAACCTTCAATCAACAGCGTTCTGGTTTAATTGTGCGAATTCTACTGTCATTCATTGGAAAACTTCAATCTCACAGCAATCAGTGCTCTCATATCCACCTTAGAAAGCACCACCCACATCAAGAACTTTAGGAACATTTTAAAAAGCAGAAGAGAGTTGATAACAAGATTTTTAACCACAGCAAACAAAAACTTATCCAATGTTCATCCTTAATCAGAATAACACAATGATTACACCCTGCAAAAGGAGCAGTGCTGGAGAAGCCCCGCCACAGAACACATCACTAGCCTTCCTGCACAGATGGCACTACTCACTGCAGGCAGGGCACGCAGGGAAGCCTTTCACTTGAAAGTTGTATGCTCTCTCACCAGTCATCAAAACTGGTGACACTACAGGTCAAAGGAAACTACATGAGACGCCGCCAGGCTGAAGACTAGGTCACGTTGTTATAAGAACCCTGCAGATCCCCAGCAGGTACACAGTTGCTTATGAATGCTACTTCTACAAACTGCTTCTGGTCCCTATCAACCAAAATACAGCAAACTACAAACAAGGTACTAACCGAAACTTCATCTTCCTCATCTGGTTTCCATTCACATTCTTCTTCTGTAGGTTCATAAATTGCATTAATGATCTCAAATCGCTAAAACAAAACAAGAGCTCATGTAAAACATCACCACACAAAACTTCAAACTACTGGTTTCTGATTTAATTAGTAAATACTACGACTAATTGCTAGTTGTAAACACTATGGCTAATTTACTAATTGCTCTTGATGCTTTCACATGTACCTTTAAAACCCATTTCATTGAAATATCTAACTATCAAGCCTCCTGAAAGTTTGTCTCCTGAGTTGATTAGGTTAGAACATAGTAGGAATCATTACCTTATCAAATAAAGGCTGATAGAGAACAGCATACTTCCTCTCGAGATCATGAACTTCCTCATAGAATTTGGCTTCTATCTGTGCACATTTAACTTGAAGATTCTTGAGAGCATTCACTCGTCTTTTGACTACCTTAGGCAAGCTGAAAAGTTACATAAAATCTCAGAAAAACACAAATCACACTTCCCACACATTAAAACATTCAAGTGGACAAGTTTCTGATTGAAGCAAGGACTTAAAGAACTAAAATTCAACAGACATACAGATCCTTTCATTATAAAAGCAGGTCGAATAAATCAGTAAGAGAAAAAAACAACCCCTCCCCCCCCAAAAAAACCCAAAACACAAAGAATCCAGGTCAACTTTCTTTCCAAGTTTTTATAAAATAATTTCCTTACCTAACCACTGAAGTAGTTAAAATTAAGGAATCAACTGTTATCCATTCTCTCTCAGTTCAGTATTTTTTTCCATTTCTTATGAAAGTCTGACAACTTAAGTTGGATTCCCCAGACTCTGTAGAGACAGGGAGTGCCAAGAAGCTAGCTACATAGTGAGCCTGAGGCCCAATTAAACTGGGTTCATTCTCAAAACACACCAATGAACTTAACTAAGAAAGTAACTTGGGCTGGTAAGTTGGCGCAATAGTTACAAGCATCTACTGCTTTTGCAGAAGACCCCAGTTCAATTCCCAGCACCCACATGGAGCCTGCAAACCACCTGTAACTGCAGACCCAGGGAATCCAAAGCACTCTTATGTGCACACTATGTTCACAGAGGTAAAACACTCTTATACATAAAAAAAAGAAAATCTGAAAGTAACTTAATGCTTTAACTTATAATATTAAGTAAAAACACATATTCAAATTGTGAATTTAAATATGAATCTTAATGTTAGAATAAAACATAGCCAAAGAATCTACAAAATATAAAGGCATGAGCACACATATACACCATAAATTTAAATTTTAACTGGTCTACAGTGAGAAATGGAACCATGTTTTAACATATCCTTCCTAGAAACTTCCAGACCAAACTAACAGTTATTACACGGAAATAGCTTACACAGCAGGATCACATTTGAATTATTATTACTGCCCAGTTGGGGGAGCTGTGCATAGGCCAAATGACCACATTGAGATGTGAAAAGGTTCTCTCCTTCCATTTTTGTGTGGGTTCCAGGCGTTAAATTCGGGGACCAGGCTTTCATCACAAGAGTACCAAATAGTTTACCTCCTAAGCTACCCACTCCTAGTCAGTATTTACAAGTTAGAAAACCAAGAGGCACTGAAGCGATGGCTCAGCGATTTGGAGTGTTTGCTGCTCTTGCATTTCCCAGCACCCACAGTGGGGGTCCTAACTTCTAGGACCTTCAGTTCTTTCCTAGCCTCCTGGGCAAGTACACATGCACATACATAAAAGTAAGAATTCGAAGGCCATGAAGGACAGATTAAACTGAGATCAAGCTAAGTACACAATCGGCCAGAAATACGGGAGAGCAGCAGGAAATGCAAAAGAAGTCCCTCAGCACTCGGGGGAGGCAGGCAGATCTACAGAGTTTGAAGGCAGCCTGGTCTACAGAGTTGAGTTACAGGATAGCAAGGGCTACAGAGAAACACTTCCTGGGGGGAGAGGAATGAGGGTGCTAAGAAACATTAGTAAGATCAAGACAATTGCCAACTTTAAACCTAACTTACATACATGCTTAGAATATAGCAAACCAAAACTAACACAAAAGGAAACTTGAGAAAACCAAATTAGATTTTAAAATAAAATGTTAGCCAGGCATGATGATAGTACACTCCTTTATTCTCAGTACTTGGGAGGCAAAGGCAGGCAACATTTCTGAGAACTGTAATTCAGCTTGGTCTACAAAGCAAGTTCCAAGCCGGCCAGGACTATATACTAACCAATGATTTTAACAATGCTACTGGATACACTCATAATTTTTTTTTTTTTTTAAGAAAAACACAGCAATTCTCTGTATAGCAGGAATACAATATAAAAGAACACTAGTCACAACAGGAATATCACATGCAAAATATACTGAAAAGAATGGAACCAATATTCTACGAGGAAACCACAACCGAGACAGCATGTGCTGTAGATACAGGTACAGAGACGAGCCGATGGTAAGATACACTGCTCTGCCAATTCATGGACCTGAACGTAACCAATGGCGAACCTTAGGAATTACATAACTTGAGAACCCTGTAAAACACAGAGTTCGAGAATAGGACAGTATGAACGGAGGTATCTTATCTGCCAGATCTACTGAAAGGTCAAATGTGACAAGAAAAGAATCTTGGTCTTGATGGCCTTGAAAACTGCCTTCAGTTGAGGGTGGAAGCAACTCACCCTCTTAGGTATCAACACACACTAGGATGCCACAGTATCTAAATGTAATAGACAAAGAACAGTTCAGTTATAGAGTTCCTTAAGAACTTACTAAAACACAGGAAGGAATGAGTGTCACCTGTACCCAGTACAAAGTTGGACTTTGAAGAAATGAAAGACCTACCCATTTTGCTAATATAAAACTTAAGTATTTCTGTTTACTGAAAGACTTCATAGATCAAATATTTTTACAGTGCTAAGATGAAAATGAGTATGCAAAGATTGCCATAAAATATTCTAACAAAATGAAAGTAATGTCAGGAAGAAAAATGGACCAAGGGTACAAATGGGGCCCCCAAGCTCACACATTTTCTGAAAAGCAGCTGCCAGGAAATACAAGTAAAACAAGATCATACCACAAAAGCTGGATGCCAACTTCTGGCAGACATGGAAATCAAGCCACCTTCACACTAAACATCCAGCATTTCTAGAAATCTTGCCATAAGATTGGTATAGGTAAAGACTGTTGGCCTCTAAGTAGCAACTCAAAGAAACCATTACAGTTCCTTATGAGTAGTACATAAAAGATGATAGGCATCCATCCAGTACAATCTGTGTCAAGGTAGTCCTATCAAAGGAAGAGGAGGCAAAAGAACAGTAGACACAGAACCAGGAAACATTTCCAGTAAGCATGGAAAGATAGTACACATGGACCTTAGAACTAGAAAGCTGAGGAATTATAAGCCTTAAATTACAAAAAGTAATCTGAATTAAAAAAATAATTTGTATTTCTAATTCTGTACTTTTCTAACAAACATCTAAACAAATCATAAATGGCTAAGATCAATACACTTCCCACAGACAAGACCCAATCTAATCAGACATTTCCACTGTAATTCCCCCCAAAACGTTATACTAGATACTAACAGACAGTAGCTTTCCAGAATCACAGATAAACTTAGATGGCTTTTTATAGAAAAATAAATAAGGAAGGTAGGGAAAAAAAAAAAGGATCTTGTACCTTTCAATGTATCCTGTTGGTGTGTCTACCAGACCATCAAGTCTTTCCTGAAGAGCTGCAAGAATCTGAGGATTCTGCATCATCTGAACAGTTAGCTGACGTGCTTTTAAAAAGAAAGGGGCATTGAAAGAGGGATTCATGAAATTGTTTCTTTTCCACTGGCAATCCAATCACGAAGTCTTCCCAACAGGCTCATAAATGCTGGTCTGATGAGAATTGGGTTTCTAAGATCTCTAATGTACAGCATCTATCTCTCTAGGCCTATCTCACAAGCTCAATGAACACAATCTTTTGATTCTAATATCTAGAATTTCATCCACCACCTTTCACTTTAGGGAAGCCCAGTTTCATCCAGACGTCTGAGACTCTTGACAGCAATCGGAAGGTAGTCAACACCACAAAACACCAACAATTTTAGGCCAGAGAAAAAGGGGTTATAAGGATGTTGATATTTATTTTATGTATAATTTTGACATTATAACAAAAATTTAAATTTCTCCCTTTTCTGCATATTAACTTAGTAGCAAAAAATAGTCAGGGGTTGTGACTAAGGCCAAAAGTGACTTTTAATGATATTTAATTTAAATATAAGCTAAATTTATAAATTTTCAGTTATATTCTTGAAGACCAATTAGCTTTTAATAGTTTAGTAACAAAATGATACACAGTTATAATAGGCATTTGGCAACATCAATTAGGAACTGTTTTCACAATTATAATTCATCTGGCTAAAAATGAAGGTGAGTCCCCTGGTTACCTTGGTACTCATGAACCACATCCACGCCATCAGTACTACTCCTTGTACAAATTATTGCATGTATTGCACTACCAAGTGCATTTTTGGTGTCTGATAGGGTACACGTTTAAGGAAAGACACAGTGCTTTCTATACAATTAAATAGTAGACACAGCTTAGAAGCATTGCCAAATAAAGCCTACGTCCAACCCTTGCAGTATCTCACTTTACACTCAGTCACTGACACAGCTAGATGCTCTAACTCCAGCAGTAGTGGGAAACATTAATGACTACACTTCCATCTTGCTATTTATGGCTTCCTGTGTCCTATATAAAGTCACTGAACTCAAGGAGTGGATCAGGAGATGGAGGACAATGGGTCAAGTCCAGGAAACGGGGAACATTTCTCACTAATCTAGTCTAGAACACAAATGCCAGCCAGCAGTGGCTAGCTCCTCGAGTAATTTAAAAGAATACCTTTGATTTTTGTTTCTTCACCCGTTTCTTCTTCTTCTACTTCTTCAACATCTTCCAAATCTTGATCAAGTTCAGACTGTTCTTTGCTACAATGTCATAGCATCACACCATAGTTTAAATGTATGAATTACAAATCAAGATTAGAAAAACTTGTATTGACTGTCTAAATAAACACGCTTCTTTCAAGATAGAAATTCAGTGATTCAGTCTTCTATTTCTGTATTAACAAGTGTTTTTAACACCTCTACTTCAAACTATCTAGCCAACAGTTAAAGCTGTTATTTGTTAAGTTTGTGACCTTTTCACCCATATCCAAAGACTGTATTCTTGGGTCACTGTAAGAAAGAACCTTCAGTTCAATAGGGCAGCAATGCCCTATTTTTATATAACTAGGTTGACAATGGCATTTGACTTGCTGCTGGTTTTGTACATCTGTTTCATGTAGTCCATCCTAATGTAGCTCAAGATGGGCTTCTTCTTGGATCTCCTGCTAGGTTTACAGGCCTACACCAGCAGGCCCGATGTTCGACAGTGAGTTATTGAGTTTTTGTCCTGTTGGTTTTCCCATGCCGCACTGACTGTGAGTGTTGAGATGTCTACAACACAATCATTTAAAACTCTTAAGACTCCGGGTAAAATGGCACTACAGCTTCAACAGCTGTATCAGACCATGAGATAGCCCAGAAAATGCTCAGTAACTAACTCTTAAGGGTGACGATGTTAGTTTTAGTATCTCTCATGCTTATGACCGCTCAGAGGCCTGTACTATCTTTGGACATGTTTTTTGTCTTTTTAACTTTAAAGATGGAGAAGAAATATTAAGGCGTTTGACCAAACAACATCTTACTTAAAGTTTAACCAGGATGGCTCCATTAGGCGAAAGGTAACATCTTTCTCATCGTCTTGGAGAAACAGGAAAACCTACTTTGTCTACATGAGATTCCATCTAGCACTAGAGGGGATGAGATTAAGGACAATCTTCCTTTGGGTTATTTGTTTGACAAGGTTTTGCCATGCATAACAGGGCCCCTACAAGGCCAACTATCCTCCAGCCTTAATCTCCAGAGAACTTACTAGACTACAGATAGACATGGCCTCATTCAACATGTGGACTAAAGACAATCATTACTTGTGTCTAAACATGTGAGGCTAATAGAGGTCTATGTTCCCAGAAAGTTGGGCTTCTTGACTCCTTATGATCTTCTGAGCAGGTAGCAGAGCTGGGAGCTGCATGCATCAGCTGCTCCTTTAGTGTCTTCAAATATTTAACTCAACATCTCTATCTTAGGGCTTTAAAAAAATTCACAAGCTATTATCATAGGTCAAATCTAGCCCACTTCTGTTTCTATAAATACTATAAATTAGAATATAAGACACAGTAACAAAACAGCTGAAGTAACTACTTGAGTAGTTAAGGCTCAAAATGCCTAAAACACTCACTCAGTTTCCTGGTTCTCCCGCCTTTCCAGGCCCAACTGCCACAGAAAATTAAATAGCAGAGGAGAGGAATCAAGCTGCTATAATCAATTTGCAGTTTTCCTAATTGTTTACAAAATGATGGCTACTAAGCTAAGATGACATAATAGTATCTAATACTTCCAAAACCTGGGAGCTAGAGAGCTCAGCTCTTCCAGAGGTCCTAGTTCAATTCACAGAAACATGGTAGCTCACAACCATTTATAATGGGGTTGACACCCTCTTCTGGCATGCAGGTGTACATGCAGATAGAGCATTCATCCATAAAATAATTCTAAAATCAATTTAAAAACAAAAAGAAAAGTATTCAAGTGTTATTTAAGAGTTAACACTAAATGTCAAAGACAGGAGAACAGCAAAATTTTGAAGCCAAAAAACATAAGCAACAATTAACTTTTCTGAAATCTAAGTAGGAAATGTGAAGGATAAGCATGACGGGACAGTATCAAAGTTAACGGTATTGACGACATTTCTGTATAAGTAGTGACAAAGAACAAAGATGGGTAACCCTGGGGAAGACTGGGTGAAACACTAAGTAGTTTAACCCTTAAGTCCGCTCAGAAACAGGGCAGTTTCTACTCTGGAAACAGAGCTCACAACTTGGCCTGAGGAAGCAGACACTAAGTGCCTACTATAATTCTATATATTATTATTCTATATATTATATATTATATATTATATATGTTATTCTATATATTATATATTATATATGTTATTCTATATATTATATAATAATATAGAGAGTGCTAAAGGCCTCCCTGGCTATCTTCTTCTAAGCTGATTCCCACAACATTGGAAGGCAACTCTACATCCCAACCCTGCTCACCAAGGAAAACCACTGACACTGGGGAGTTCTACAGCAAGCACCTGAGCCTTTCCTGGAGTCCCACAGTAAGGACACCCTCTACCAAGCCTTATGTTCTCATCAGCTACTGTTAATGTCTCTCAAAGCTCCCATCCAGATCTCGCAACAGCAATCCCAGAAACAAGCAGATGATCCTACCTTATTAGGAAAGCCTATTACAAATTAAGTCTAAAACAAAAGAAGAAAAGAAAACTTAAGAGTAAGTAAGACTAAATAGGAAAGAAACATTCAAAGACAGGACAATCAATGAAACCAGAACAAGAAACAAAGTGTGAAAGAACTAAAGCAATCGATTTAAGAGCACAAACAGAAAAGTTTCTACATCTGTCCAGACAGAAGAGCAAAGAGACAAAGATGAAAAACTCGATAGGAAATAATAGGACCATACAGCATCGAACAAGGGCTGCAGAAGAAGAAGACACAGCCAATGGAGTACAACTGAAAGCCACTGAATTCGGCCCAATCAAAGGGCCTGCTACTACTACGAGGCCCTTTTTATTCATTTATTATCTAGTAATAACTTAGAAAAAAACTAGACATTTTAAAAACTAAAGCCAATTATTGAAACTTATCAAAAGAAATAGAATGTAAGTCATCAGAGAATTATGGCTTTGAATTTCAGTATCACATTGGAAGCAAAGTGGTAACAGTGGAGGCTTTCAAAATTCTCGATACAAAATGTTCATTAGTGTTCTATACCTTAACTGCCAAGCATAAGCAGTAACAGCTTTCAGTCATGCTATGTCAAAGTAACCAACTTTCTTGCCCTCTTCCAAAGAGCAAGCATAGCCACAGCCACAACTGCCATACAGTTTCTTCGTTGACCTTAGTTTCTGTCCCTCTACCAACTGCACACCCTTGATATATAAAAAGCTACTGATGATCTTAATTAATGTGTTGTATTTTAATGGTATGACTGTCTATCCCACTCTCCCTCATCATATTCCTGTAAGACAGTCATGCACACTTGAAAGAGTGAAAACTTGTTACACCCATGTTCTAAGCCATCAGAACAAACCCTAGAACCTCAAGTTTAAGCCACTAAAAGCCAACACTGCTTTAAGTCAGTGCTTCCTATTCAGTTCTTCAAAATCCAACCCAGCTGGATGGAGACAGCTCAGGAACAGAGATCATCTGTGAAACCCTAGGTTCTATTCCCAGTACTACTGTCCCACCCTCCTCCAAACATTCTAGGGAAAAGCAAAGAAGTGAAGTAAAATCCAGATTACAACTAAGAAGGGTCATCTTCCCACCGTAACATATATGTATGCTGTTGCTGTTTCAATTCTACATGTTTACACACCTCAGAGTTAGTAAGAGAATGTTTTGAGAATTACATACATGCTAAAAATCCCCAAGTATTTATGACCTATTATCATGCTCAGCACTTTTCTAAGAATAAATACTAACAAACGGTTTACTGTATTTTTCCCTTTTGGTATTCTTGGAGATAGGGTCTCACTATGTAGCTCTGGATATCCGATGTCCGGGAGCTCACTATGTAGACCAGGTTACCAACCTCCCAGAAATCTGTCTCTGCCTTTCAAGTACTGGGACTAAAGGCATGTGCCCCATACCTGGCTGTTTGAGAGGGGGTGGGGGTGGGGTGGATACTGTGCCCTAGGCATGAAACAGCTTTGGCCACCAAGCCAGGCATCAAGCTAGGATGAACAAAGGACTGCCATCTGCTCTGCCCCTGACTGATATAAGAACAACACCATGAATAAGGTGTCTCTTTGCCCATTGCCAGGGGGTGGTTTACTCTATTTGAATGATTATATAATGTATTTTAGAGTAGATATTGTACCCAACTTCCAATAGTATAGTAGGTACCAAAGGACATAAGCACTATACATTTCCATAATCTACAATCTGTCTTATTAACTACATCACAACAAAGTATCTGAAAAGGGACCAAGGTCCCCACTTACTTGTCAATGTCTGCCATCTTGTAAGAACTCCAAATACCTAAGGGGGAAAAAGTGTTAAAAACAAGCGTGAGTTGCTTAAAGGTAAGAAACACTTGAAGTGAACCCTATCAATAAAACACTAAATCTAGTCATTTTATATGCCCTTTAAAAATCATGTATTAAGAAAAAAACATGGAACACAGTATTATACAAAACAATTTTCAGAAGCTAGGTTTTATAATTCCATATAGACAAAAGAAACCACATTTAATAGATTTATAGATCAGTGATCTTTATTCAAATACTTTTAATGATAGTGAAAGGTCAATTTTTACATAGCTCCTTAGAATATTTTTTTAAAGACAAGTTTTCTTTATTATAACCCTGTCTGATTTGAAATTCACTACATGGACCAGGCTGGTCTCAACCCAGAGATCTGTCTGTCCCTGCTTCCCCAAGCTGGGACTAGAGGTATGTGCTACCCACTTTTTTTTTTAACACGCTGTATTAAAATGATGTTTATTGTGTGTGCATCATGTGAGAGTTCAGAGAACAATTTACTGGTTTTCACTTTCCATATGGGTCCTGGGGATAAATGTGGGGTCATCAGGCTTGACAGCTTTACCTAGTAAGCCATCTTGCCAGCCTTTAACTCACTTCAAAAAACAAAACCTTAACTACTGTCCTTTCTATGACTCTTGAAGTCTTTAATAGTTTCAGCATTATATTAGTTCTTTGAGCTATTTTATGAAAACCAGCCCCAGTACTTAGGAATAGCTAATGCTTTCAGAGATGGAAGCCAGCCTGACCTAAAAAGAAGACTTTGTCTAAAAATCTACTTTCAGCCACCCTCTCAAGATTTCTCTTAGCATCTGGAAGCTTCTAGAGATGACTGAATCAGGATCTGGATGAAGAGAGCTACAACTGAGACACAACACTATAGCAGCTTCAACATGTGCTTAGTTCTCAGTCATCATAAATGTGGCTCAGCTCAGCAGAGCAAACTTGCTCTGGGCAACTTCAACCTTACATCAGGGTGAACAGCTTCCCTGCACTGTTGAAGACTCAGCCCAGCCACCAAAACAACTATGCAGTATCACCAGAAAAACATTGAGAACATGGGAATGCCTTAGAATTGAAGCCTAAAAGCAGCATTTGATTTCTGCCTCCTCAGTATTGGCAAGAACTAAGAAACACATAGCTCATTGTATGGCGTATGACTACAGGTATGTGTTTGAGTGTGCAGAAAACCAGAAGAGGGTCTCTGGAGTTACAGCTATCCATGGGTTCTAGGAATCTGAGCTCTGGCAAGGAATACCTACCCTATGCAGACAGGACTGCAATCAATCCCAGTACTAAGGGAGGAGCTTAGATAAGCAGATCCTGGGGGCCATTAGCCATTCATCTTCAAGGAACCAGTAAGCCTAGGTAGGTTCCCAGGAAGAGATCTTGCATAGAGACACAAGTATAAACAGTATTCTTTCATCTCTTGTTTAAAAAAAAAAACAAAAACAAAAACCTTCCATCCAGATTAGGAACAGCAGACTAAGCAGATCAACTGAAAATCGAAAGTACAGAATAAAATTTATTTGAAAATTGTGAAAGCACAGAAGCCCTAGAAAAACAGTTAAGAAATCCTTATTCCAAAGCTGATGACTTTGGAAGCTACTTCTACCCAAAGGTCAACTGCCATTATGAAAAAAAAAGAAAAGAAAATCTCACTTATTTGGGAGGGAGTTGACACAGCACACGCATGGAGGCCATAGAACCTGTGGTCCCTATGACTAAACCTAAAGGATTTCAATCATTCCCTGTACTGTGGGACAGCACCTCCCACAACACGGACCTAGGACTGGCCTAGAACTCAGTTCAGAACCGAATATTTTATAGTTCCTCTTTAAATGAGATTACATGTGTGTGGCACCCAGCCAAGAATGGAAACTCAGTTTTAATAGCCCTGAGCTATCAAAATCCTGGGCATACTTGGGGAAGCAACAATGTCTCCCTGCAATGCCTTGGGTTCAATTCCCAGCCCCACAAAATCTTTACAGCTACTCTACCAAATTAAGCAGAAGCCCCAAATGCTATACCCCTGAAAAAATAATCCATTTCTGGACTAATAGCCCAATTTCATCTACTATGTTGTCCCCTCAACTTTGACTCTATAGCTCAGTGAACTCTGGTAATGTCCTCAAAAGCACAAGCACATCCACAGTGAGATACCTTCTTCCTAAGCCTCAAACTCAAAAAACACAACTAGTCTCATACTACAAAAGCTTAAATATTTAATTCAAAGACTTTTCCCACTGCATTCAGTTTGACCCCTGGGAGGAAGAGAGTAAAGGGAGTTGGGGAAGGAAGAAAAAACACCCTCTACAACAAAACAACCATCTACTAAAGATATCAAGTTTAGGGAATAACTAAATAGAACTTCCAGAATAAAAATAATGACATCAAGCTAAATAGGTTGGCATAACAATAAATTAGGCTCAGCTGAGGAATGAATTCAGTTCAAAGGAAGCTAGAAGTCATACTGCAAGCAAGGCAGGCCTGAGAAAGGACAAGAGATTTAAAATATAACAAAATCTGAGACTGGACACAAACTCTACAAGTAGAAAGGATAGAACATTAAGAAATTTAGAGTGATGAAAGACACCAATCCACAGTTTAAAGGAACCCAGTAAGTGTACTCTCCTGATGAAGATAAACAACTGGGAGACAGCAGTGAAGACAGAGCACTGCTGCGGGCAGTGGTACACATGCTAGATGAGTGTGTAACAAATGGTTTGACCATCTGCAACCAAAAATAGCCTTTAAAATGAAGAAAATTAAATGAGGTAAAGCACATAATTGGAAGCAAACAATACCTGCAAGCAGTCTCATTAGAAACACTCTCTTACATACAGCTGTAACTAGAAGGAAAGTGACTCCAGGTTAATCATCTAACACTTGGACAGAGCTGGGTGTGTATCTAAATAATTATTTTTACATGTGGTAGCACTCACTACATTGCTCAGGATGTACTCAAACTGCTGAGCTTAAGTGATCATCCTGCCTCACATACACTAGTGCTGAACTACAGGTGTATGTCACCCTATCCAGCTAAATAATAATCCCACCATCATTACAGGTAAAATAGAATACAACCAAACTGTATCACTATATTACCATGAGGGGGGAAAAAAAAAAATCAAGACCAAGATAGAAAAGGTTCAGTGTGAACCAAGAGTGTACAGACCATCTCAATGAGAAAGGATGCTGGTTTCTAATTAATTTTCCTTAAATCAATTAATCTGAATTATGTAAAAATCTTCCACAGAAGTAGAAAGGCGGCCACAAAACACCTGACTACACAAAACAAACACTCTGATCAGTTTACCTTCTAGTAGCCAGATATCCAAGCATCCACTATCAACTGCTTACCTTCTGATACATCATTTTCTGGAAAATTTCCTGAGATACAAGTATTTCCTCTCTAGAAAAATAGTCACTGAATGATGAAACAGGCAATTGTTTCAGAATAAGAAACCAGTAAACTCAACGACTTGGACCTTACTTTCTCCCAGACTTCATTCTGTCCCAAGAATTTCAGATGTGGCTGTTCTTTTGGAACAGTTTCATTAATTCAGGGCTCAGCACCAAATATGGCTCCAAGAGTTTAAACAGCACCATCTTTTAAACACTCGCTTTTCCATTCTAGTGATAGATAGCACGTCACAATTGGGCCATGTATTAGACTCCCAAGCAAAATGGACTACTTGAGAACACCACCTTCCATCTAAAAGATCTCCATCCAACCCAACAGCAAACGTACACCTACAAATATTCAGCATTTGGCCAAACCCCTCACTCACTAGGAACAATTTATCCATATTCAAATATGTGACATGCATAGCTCATATATGCAAAAATAAGGCTTTAAAGTAGCCACTATTTCATCATATGCAGGCAAATTCCATACTGAACAAACCACCTAACTACACTGCAGATTCTCCTCAGAGAATTTCACACTCATGTCCAGCACTTCAAGCCAGACACCATCCTTTAAAACTCAATATAAAGGGGTTAAAGAGATGGCTTAATGTTCAAGAGCACTTGTTTTCCCTGCACAACCTGAAGCCTCTCTCGGTACTCACTTGGCACCTTACAATTGTCTGAAACTCCAATCCTAGAGAATCTGACACCTCTTCTAAGCTTTATAGGTACCAAGCTTGCACATGATACAGACATGTAGGCAACACACTCATACATACAAAATGAAGCTTTAAAATGTAAATAAAACCAACCCTGTAAGTCTTCACTACAAAACTAAATAACCCTAAATAAGGTTTCTAGACCTGTTTCCTACTTAAAATGTTAATACTACTACCTAAGCTATATACAGTGAGACAGTTATCTGACAGCATTAAATAAATGTGGAGTGGGCAGTGGTGGTGCACGCCTTTAATCCCAGCACTTAGGAGGCAGAGGCAGAGGCAGGCGGATTTCTGAGTTCAAGGCCAGCCTGGTCTACATAGTGAGTTCGAGGACAGCCAGGGCTACACAGAGAAACCCTGTCTCAAAACAACAAATGTGGAATTTAAACAATGTCATGCCTTTAATCTCAGTACTTCAGAGACAGGAAAATCTTTGAACCCAAGGGCAGCCAACAGTTCCAGGACAGTGGAGCTACATCAGAGAACCTGTCATAAATAAAGCCTCAGTAATCACGGTTGACTTAACAATCTGTTCCCCTTTTTAAAAAAAGAATATTTTGTCACCTTTGTTTTGCTTACATTTATGTCTGTACCCCATGTGGATATTGGATACCCTAGGAGCAGAGGTAGCTGTGAGCTGCCTGCCATGTGGATGTTGGGAATTGAACCCAGGTCCTCTGGAAGAGCAGTCAGGGAGTGCTCTTAACTTTTAAAAGTCGGCTCTCCAGCTCCTGTAGGATTTTATTTAGTATAAGAAAATTACAGCTCCTTTTCCACTTTAAAAACAAAGAAAGTACCGGGCGGTGGTGGCGCACACCTTTAATCCCAGCACTTGGGAGGCAGAGGCAGGCGGATTTCTAAGTTCGAGGCCAGCCTGGTCTACAGAGTGAGTTCCAGGATGGCCAAGGCTATACAGATAAACCCTGTCTCGAAAAAACAAAAACAAAAAAAAAAAAAAAAACAAAGAAAGTGTGAAACTTCTGAAGTAAAAAAGTCCAAACTGTACATTTTTACCAATGAAGAGTTGCTACACCCAGGGTGTAGCAGCTCCTGCCTGTCAACCCAGCAACAGGGTCCAGCAGTCTAAAAGCAGCTGCAAGACAGCAGCTCAGACCTTACCTCTAGCATGCACAAGAACTCAGATGAAACTAGGCTGAATTAAGTTAACCAATTCTAACAGGCGTTTTTCTGTAAAGCAAATCATAATTACCTTAAGCTTTTCCAACTTTCTTCCCAATCCTCACAGCTTCACACCTCATAGCCAAACAAATCAGTGGCTTATTTGCTCATGGTATGAGATATAGGTCAGAATAGGTTGTTTTAGAATGTGACTAAAAATGATCACCCATATATCTATAAAATATGGCTCTTTAATCTTTTGAGAACTTAACGTAAGTAATGTATGACACTGGTAGACTCTTTTTTAGCCCCTTTCCTGTCTTGGCTGAGGTCACCTGAAGCCAATACAAGCAAGCAAATAAGGAAATAAACTATAAAATTTTAGACACATTTGGCACTGCCAAGAGTGTTATTTTTAATCTCATGAAAAGGCTAGTCAGGCACCACACTCAGTAGTAAATTGTCAATTATAGGGCCAAAGACTAAAAACAAAAGAACAGGTACACCTGACAGAACTTTTCCTGTTGATATGTTAGGGGTCTTTTTTTTTTTTTTTTTTTTTTTTTTTTTTTGGTTTTTGGTTTTTTGAGATAGGGTTTCTCTGTGTAGCCCTGGCTGTCCTGGAACTCACTTTGTAGACCAGACTGGGCTCGAACTCACACCACTGCTGCCCGGCCTTTAATAATCTAAACGCTGACTTGAAAAAAAAATCTATTAAATCAAGATTTTATGACAGATGTCTAAGTCCCTACTCATGCTAAATTAAAACCCTCCAACCCTGACTTAGAATTAAAGTAGCTGTACAATTTAAATCTGGGATGTACACTTCAACCATAAACAAGTTTGAGAGATAAGAATTCACAAGACCACCAACTGCCCTCCCCCACTTACTTGTAGCTTTAAAATAAATTAAATTTTAGGTACTCCCCTAATCCAAAGTACTTGAATATTAAGCTTGGAAAGGTATTTTGATGGCATCTATTTTCAAAAATAGCAAACTTTATGTTGGATCTCCTGAAATTAAGAGGTGTTGGGAAGTCTTTTTCTTCCAGGTGAGTGCTCTAATGCAGCTCCCCCACTACCACGAATTATGCGTTCGAGGGTCAGCACACCCCAAGTGCAATGGGTGAGTCTCGCCCTGGGAAAACTACCTTCCTGATCACGGTTATCTCCCCTGCCAGGTTAAGTATGGGAAGTCTTTAAAACGGTTTTCATTTTGGAATTTAGAGATAGGAGACAGTCTGAAGTAGGTAGTCCTGGAAGACAGCCTATGTGCATCCTTTTAAGTCTGAGAAGCCCTGCCCTCCCAACAGGACCTGTCTCCGCCCTCCCTCCAATGCCACTCCTGAGATCTTTACAGAAATGTGGCGCACTGAGCTCGGACAGTATATATTAATGCCTTGCTCCATCGCACGGGCCCTTCCACTTCACCCCTAGTGAGAATTCTGGGGGCTTTCTGAAAGAAAAGTATTACGCTGTCGGTCTAGTAAACTCAAAGCCCCCCAACCCCCAACAAGGCAGCCCTTCTTTCGTCTCAGAACCATCTGGAGGGTTTATGGAGAGACTACGATCGAGTCTCTCCACACAAGTATACCCCGGCCACGGTACCCATCGAAGTTCTAACTGTACCTGTGAGACACAAAACAAATCTTTTGTTAAAGGGGAAAAAAAAAAAAAAAAGATAGCTAAGCTGAACGCTTCGCACGTGTTAACCCCTTAAAACCCTGGCGGTGGAGGCTGCTCGCCCCTCCATCGTCCCATCCGCTAGCATATTTTCCTCCAGGAAGACCGTGGGGGAGGCAGGAGACCGTCGCGGGACTGGTACTCGTGGCGACCCTTCCTCCTTCATCTCCGACTGGGATCCGGCGGGCCCCCGGTAAGGGTCTCCGGCCGGCCGCGGCGCGGTCCCCACGTGCCCGGGCTCCTCCGCGCGGAGGCCGCGGCCTGCGCAGCCCCTCCCTGCGGGCGGAACTCGCGGCCACGGTTCCTTCCATGTCCCCCATCCCCGCGGCCTGCCTCGCGGGGCTCCCCTCATGGTGGGGGGTACACCGAGGCAGAGGCGGCCGGGCGAGCCGGGGCGGCCCGCGGCGTGGCCTCCTTCTCCTCCTCCTCCTCCGCTCTCCCGCGGCCTCGCCGTCCCGCGCGCCCCGCAGCCGCTGGCGCTCCCCGGGGTCCCTCAGGCCGCACGGCCCCTCGGGAGCGCTTACCCGCGGCCTCAACCCAACACCTCGCAGGCCCCGCTCCCCGGCCTTCCCGGCCCTCCCGGCCCCAGCCGTTACCGTTCCAGGAGGCTCGGACGCGGAGCCGGGCGGCCGGAGCTGCGCAGGCAGTGACTCAGGGCGGCGGCGGCGACGGCGGCGGCGGCAGCGGCGGCAGCGGCGGCGGCGGGAGGAGCAGGAGGCGGCGCCGTGAGCAGATGGCGCTAAAAAAGACCCGAGAGCCCGCCGCTCGCGCTCATATACAATTAGCGTCAGCACGTAGGGCTGCTCCGCCGCCCTCCCCCTGGCCTCGGCGTTGCCTAGCAACAGGAGCGGGAGGCGGGCCTGGGCCTTGTTGCCTGGTAACAGAGCCGTCCTTCTTCCCCGGCACCTTAGGCTTCCCGCCAGAGATGATCTCTTGCTCGCCATCTCTTCTCCTCTCTGCGCTGGGATGGAATCCCACGGCGACGACCCATACGTCCCGCCCATGGTTCTCGTTGCCTGGGTTAGGGACAGCAGCCTAGTGGCAGGCTTTGCAGTATCGTGGCTGGGATTCCCACCCGCATCCAGGCCTAATTCATGCACTCCTTTCCCCCTTCCTCTCCTCTGAAACCTTTTTCCCACCCTGGGTAAGAACTACAGCTCTTCCCTTGTGACCACCGCAGCTGCGTCTTCCGCCTAACTCAGGGTGTCTCTACACCTTTTAGGGTGTTCCACATCATGTTTACCTGATAGGCAACCCTTCATTTCTGCTTTAGTTCGTTTGATGGAAGCAAAGAGCGTACTTCGCGTATTCTTGCTGCTTTATAAAGAAAATAATCAGCGTCTCAGTTTTTCCATCTTCCTGAAAAAGTCAATCAACCCTTAAGCTTATGAAATCTTGCAGCTATTTTTCAATCGACTACGAATCACCTGTTCTGTTAGCTTTCGATGTCTGGTGCTTTGGGGTTTTTTGTTGGTTTTTTTTTTTTTTTTTTGGCAGGGCCACACTGTGAAACCCATGCAGGTATCTTTTTAAATCTTTCAGAGTGTGGGTATGTGCTACAATGCCGAGATCTACAAATAAAACAGCTGTGTCCCAAGTGTGGTCTTTACGGTGGAAGGTTAATCTGTCCATAATACTAAGGCACTGTCTACATTTTATATTCCTATTCTCCCACAAGCCTACACTGGAGTCTTCCAGACACTACACATCGTAGGATAGGGCAACATTGGAAATACAAACAGACCGACAGGAGAATCTGGTTATCTGTTGTGAAATCAGGCGTGGAGGAACTTGGTAAAAAGTAGTATGTGCATACAAAAGGCTATGTGCTGTTATTAGTTTAGTGAAAGAATAACTGTTCTTTGAGGCCTTTGGGTGTAGCTCATTTGGTAAGACTGCCTAATACACACGAAGGCCCCAGGTTCAAACCACAGGATCATATAACCCACACATGGCAGCATTCTTCTGGAGTTGCAGCCCTGCAGAGCTGGAGGCACGGGGATAAGTAATTTAGGGTCATAGAGAGTTCCAGGCCAGCATGGAATACTTAAGGCCCTGTAGGAAAAAAAAAAAATCACTGTTAATTTCCAACAAAATAACTATCAGTATCTGGAATGCACACAAAGTTCTCTGGGGGAAAGTGGAGTGTGGTGTCACACACCAGTTAAACCAGAACTCTGGAGATAAAGACGGGAGAATTTTGAACTCTCCTGCAGCCTGGCTCTTCCTATCTTAAAGTTAAAGAAAGCTTTTGGAATCTTCAGGGTTTTTTTTTTTTTTTTTTTTTTTTTTTTGAAAGATCTCAGGACATCTAGCTATTAATTTCCCTGAAATTTCAAAATGCCTGTAATTAGCATTAGTCAAGTTGTTCAAGGTCACATGGGAGATCTAGGATCGAATCCAGAACTGTTCAAATGATCACCTCCTTTTTGCCAATTCGTGGAATTCACATTTAGAAAAAAAAAAAAAAAAAAAAAAAAAAAAAAAAAAAAAAAAAACTTCGAGCCTAGGCATCATGAAATGAGTTGTACGGCAGCCACTATCAATATGACAGGACCTAGGGAAAAAACCTGGGTGTTTGTGAGGGAATCTCTAACCTGTGTTCATTGAAGTAGGAAGTCCCTCTTTTGTGTTGGCATCAATGCATGAGCTGTCTTGAACTGAACAGAAAAGAGAACGCAAGCAAAGCACCAATATGAACTGCCTTTTAGCTCTTGCCTAGATGCAATGTGATCAGTGCCACCATGCTGTGACAGTCATGAGTCACAGATTGCACCCTCAAACTCTGAGCCACAATAAATCCTTCCTTCCTTACACTGTTTCAGTTAGGCATGTTGTCGCCACCATTAAAAAAAAGTAACTAAGGGCTGGAGAGATGGCTCAGTGGTTAAGATCTCTGACTGCTCCTCCAGAGGTCCTGAGTTCAATTCCCAGCAACCACATGGTGACTCACAACCATCTGATACCCTCTTCTGGTGTGCATAACTACAGCTACAGTATACTCCCATATATAAAATAAATAAATCTTTAAAAAAAAAAAAAAGTAACTAAAGCAACTTGGTATTGAGCATTTTGTCAGTTAAATAATTCCTTCTTTCGGATATCAAACCAGCTCTGTTCTAAGCATCACTCTCTGTTTTGTCCTTTGTCATTTACTTATCGGGACAGGGCCTCGCTATGGAACCCTGGCTGGCCTAGTACTTACTCCCTATGTAGAGTAGAGATCAGTTGGCCTCTGCCTCCCCAGTGCTAAGATTAAAGGCATGAGCTACCAAGCATGGTTTAAAATCAGTTCTTAGTGATGGAAATGAAACAAAACAAAACATCTTCACAAAGTTATACAATCAGTATTACACTCTTTATTGTCGGATTCTGGCCAAAAAAAAAAAAAAAAAAAAATGGTGTTGATACTATAAATGGTTTGATAAAGTGTTGAAAACCATTACATGGTTTTTGTTACTTCCCAAAGGTCAATGACATCCCCATCACCTATTAACATCAACCCTTTTAAAGAATTCCTGGGATTGGTGGTAATTTGCTCCCTTGGCCTTTAGAAAATTCTAATCATAATGACAACGTGCATGGCATTATTATTATTTTCATTTTTAGATTTGGTTCTTCTCATAGTAGCTGAAAGTTCTTGTCATTTCTTATACCTCCTTCTGTTTTTTTTTTTTTTTTACCTTTTTATTGATTCTTTGTGAGATTCACATCATGTACCCCAATTCAGCTCACCTCCCTGCCCCTCATATCTGCCCTTCACCCTTGCAACCTCTACCCCAGAATAAAACTCTCTCTCTCTCTCTCTCTCTCTCTCTCTCTCTCTCTCTCTCTCTCTCTCACACACACACACACACACACACTCACACAAATACAACAAAGCATAGAACACATCTCATCATAGAAGCTGTAGTGTGTCATAGTGTGTCCCTCTGTCCACACATCTTCACCAGCAAACATTCATTGTGATTCACCTCTTTATATCTGCTCTTGTTAGAAGGTTCCAACTCTTCTGTCTCATCTTCAAGCCTAGATATTCTGTGGTCTCTCCAAGTCTCTGAATAGTAAGGCTCTCTCTCCATGGAGCTTTCTATCCCTGGCTTATTGTGTTTTCATTTCCAGTTCACTGGTTTTGTGGGGGTTTTGTTGTTGTTGTTTTGTTTTTTGTTTGTTTGTTTGTTTGTTTTGTTTTGTTTTTCAATACAGGGTTTCTCTGTGTAGCCCTGGCTGTCCTGGAACTCACTTTGTAGACCAGGCTGGCCTCGAACTCAGAAATCCGCCTGCCTCTGCCTCTGCCTCTGCCTCTGCCTCAAGTGCTGGGATTAAAGGCGTGCACCACCGCTGCCCGGCAGTTCACTGGTTTTTCTTCAACACTTCTGTGGACTGAATTCCTGTTTCGAATTTTGGATTGAATTCTTCCCTTCTCTCAGCTTTTTTTTTTTTTTTGATTCACTCACAAATTTATTTTCTTTAATTTTTTTTTAAATATAAGATTTCTCTTTAGAGTTTTTTGTCTGGGATTTTTATCTAATTCACTGACACTGAAGATGATTGCCGTGGATCAGTAACTTTTGGAGGCATTACATTGTTCGGCTTCTCATGTTACTTATATCCCTATGTTGAGACTATCTGGAATTATTTCATTGTCCAGATTTTTAAAAATCAGCTATACTCTTTCAGCAGAAGTATGTGAAGTGTTCAAGTGGGATTAAACTGGAGTAGAGTTAACCTGTGCAGTTCAGAAATTATGGACACAGTACAAGAACTCACAGTGCCTGGTCTGGCGTCTATAAGTATTCCGAGAGCAGACTGTTAATGGTGAGAAGCAACCTTAGCTTCTTGATCTGCCCACTATGCAAAGAGCATGCTAGCCAATTAACAACAGTGACCCTCTTGACTTCAGTAAATGAGCAAGGATACTGGGATGCATTCGTAGGACTTTAGTTACTAAGACTGGGAATGGGAGAAAGGTAGGGTGCCTGAGGCTGGGGGTTAGAATTGGATCAACACTGAACAAAAAAAAAATCAAGCTAGGAAATACAGCTGGAACGGGAAGGCTGCCATACTATTATGATTCATAGATTTTTTTTTTTTTTTTAATTTTATTTGTATGGGTGTCTGTATGTATAACTCCAGTTCCAAGGGGATTGGGCACCCTCACGCAGACATGCATGCAGGCAAAACATCAATGCACATAAAATAAGAATGAATATTTTAGGGGAAAATATATTTATAGAAAGGGGGTAATTTTAAGAGTTGTGTGTGGGAATACTAGCGTGTGCCCAATCATAGACTAGGTAAACAAACATGCAGAGCAGTCGTACAACTGAATGAAGAATTGGTGTGATGGACTTTTCCTGGGGTCACCATCACCACCACCACCACAATCATCATCACCTACTGACTCCAGAAAGGAAACTCAGAACAAACGAAGGCAATAATTGCACTAAAGTCCAATTTGGTGAAGCAAGGTTTTGTTGGGTTGTTGTTGTTGTTTCTCCCTATGGTTACTAACAGAAGTATGATTGAAGGGTTATTCATAAAGATCAGGGATGACCCTGACTTGGAAGCAAAATCTGCAGAACGTGTCACTGGGGTTCTTAGCCAGGGTGGGAAGGTGGTTTCACAGGAGAGGATCAGGAATAGTTTCAGGAATTAGGTCTTGAACTTACAGAGATCCACTTGCCTCTGCTCCTGGAGGACAATATTTATTTTTATTATCAACGTTAATTGGTGCCGGGTGGTGGTGGCGCACGCCTTTAATCCCAGCACTTGGGAGGCAGAGGCAGGTGGATTTCTGAGTTCGAGGCCAGCCTGGTCTACAGAGTGAGTTCCAGGACAGCCAGGGCTACACAGAGAAACCCTGTCTCGAAAAACCTAAAAAAAAAAAAAAAAAAAGTTAATTGGCAAGAAAATAGAAAACGGGGTTTTCTGCATCACCCACATTCCAGTTGCTGATGCAGAGAGAATCAAGGAGCAGATTGTAAAGCAAACCAGGCAGCGTGTGTCACAGCTAAGTTGGTATGGGGCCAACCCTAATTATCAAATGCTAATAGTGACTTGCTTTCTAAAGAACATTAAAGATCTAGCTTTGAAACAGTAAATTAAAACACTGTTGATAATCGCTTTTTCACTCAACACATCACAGGTCAACACGTTGTCACGCCAACGTCATCGTCATTACATCAACATCACCATGACTACTTCCCATGTGATTCAGCACCTCAGCTCTGTGCACCAGAAAGACAATGCATGGGAAGCCACACAACCGCTGTAAAACTCAGTCTGCACATCCGCATAAATAACAAGAGGAGACATTTATTTTGTGTAACGGTTGTGACATGAAACTGTCATCTACAAATATCACACTCAATAATTGTCTAATCAAGTTAATTTTACCCCTGAAGCTAAATGTTTTAAGTAAGTTTGCAACTTTGGGTAGGGCAAATTCTAGCTCTTCAGAGCTGAAGGTGGAGGGTTGGACACATCTGGTTTAACCCACGATTAAAACAAACAAACAAAACAAACTAAAGAGGGACTAGATATTTAATCAATCATGTTTACGTTGTGACACCTCCAATTATATTTTGAACTACCAGTTTTGTAGACCTTCTCAGTGGCTGAATAGCTTACAGGTAACAAGAAGGTGGCCATCTAGAGAGGGAAGGTCCTCCCCTTCCTCAGGCCTTATCATCTAGTTTTCATATCTATGTTTTGTTTCAGTGTATATGTCATTTGATAATCCAGTATAGTTATAACTATAAGCCAGTAATTCCCTGTGTTCTAGAAGTCACCATAAAAATAACTGTCACATTGTACAGAAGGGAACTTTTTTTTCCCCAGTGACTATAGAAATAAAAACTGAGATATAAAGCACAAACTCTCAGTCAAAACTTTTTGGTGTTTTCTGTCAGTGGTAAAAATTTTAATGAGAAGGAAAAATATGATTGAGTTAAGATGGATTTCAGGAGATACAGGCTACTCACTAACAGAAAATAACACACAGTTTATCAAGTTGTTGAAGTGGACTGAAGTCTGGTGTTTGTTTAGTTGGTTGGTTTTTTCAGTTATGAAGATGGTATTTATTTGTTTTTTTGAGGCAGGGTCTCATTATGTAGACTTGGCTAGCCTGGAATTTACCATGGAGGGCAGGCTGGCCTCAAATTCATTGAGATTCATTTGCTTGTGTCTTCTGAGTGCTGGGATTTAACGTGTGCCCCACGATGCCTAAGGATGGCATTTTTTTAGTTTAGTTTCATTTTGTTTTCTTTTGTTGTTTTGTTGAGACATGATCTCTAGTCTATATATGTCTGTCCTGGAAGTGGCTACTTAGACAAGGATGGCCCTGAACTCACAAAGATCTGCCTGTGAGATGGTATTTATTTTTTTAAATCTCTTCTTCATAGTTTAAGGATATTTCCCTATATAAAATACAGATCAGTGAGCTGTTTGCCTTTCAGACATCAGGCACTGTTCTATACCTGTTAATTCTTCCCTAACCCCTAAGGTTTGAAGACAGACAGGCACACTCCTTACATTGATAGCAGTGGAGAACAGGTCATGGGTGAAAGAGATGGAAGCTATTATCTCTTGTCCTCAGGAGGCTCTCTAAGTCTATTTTATTAGGCCCAAAGAGGGTAATAGAAACCTTGACCCCTGATGGTAGGTCAAAATTAGAGCTGTCACTTTACAATTTGTGATCAATATATGCCATTTGGGGAATCTTGTGGGGCTAAGACTTTAACATGCAGAATATGACTCTGCCCCCTAGTAGGTATTGTTAGAATAAAACTGAATTATAGGCTACCAGATAAATGAAGAACTTCTTGGTCTATAGGGAAGGTTTCCACATACCTGGTATTGGAAGTGTAGAATAGTGATCAAGAGAGTAGAACAAACCCTTTGATTCTATGCTTCTCACAAGTCTCTAATCTTCATTGAGTACCTACATTTTCAAAAGTTAGTTCTTATTAGAATAATTTATCTAAATGTGGCAAGAAGTCAGTTTCTATGGATGCATAATATTAGCACATAAATATATAAGTGCCGGCTGGAGAGATGGCTCAGTGGTTAAGAGCACTGACTGCTCTTCCTAAAGGTCCTGAGTTCAATTCCCAGCAACCACATGGTGGCTCACAACCATCTGTAACAGGATCTGATACCCTCTTCTGGTGTGTCTGAAGACAGCTACAGTGGACTCACATACATAAAATAAATAAATCTTAAATATATATATATATATGTATATATATATATATGCATCATATTAATTCAGTCATCACTTGACAACATTTTATTGAGCAATTGCTACATTTAAACACTGAAGTTTGTAATGTTGAAGACACAGTGGAGAAATCTAGTTGAGGACTTAGCCTAAAAATGTAAGAAAAGGAAGTATGTACTCTTAAAGGGAATAACAGTTTGTGAAAGTAAAATTGTAACTGTAAATATAGCATTTTTTTTTCAACAGAGGAAGGGGTGAGATGAGAGCCATACCCAAGATTTATGAATACATGGCTTGGGCTGAGCCCAGAGTGTTTATGTTTTTCCCTAGGCCTGGGACTGGAAGCTTCTAGCCTCCGTACAACCTAATCTTCTGCAAGCCCAGATATTGAAGGCTTCAGTTTCCAGCCTTCCTCTACTAACCTAGGGCTAGAATGTTTCAGCCTCTGAAATTTACTGCTGAACAAACTCACTCTTTTGAGCTCTTTCTGAACTCTGGCTGGCTGGTTCAACTCAGCTGTTCTGGCTCAAACTCCTCTCCATGCTGACTGATTCAAATTGTCTTCTCTCTCTCAGCTTCTGACTGAATTGCTCTGCTTAGAAAAACTGCCTCTGAACTCCATGAACTGAACTGCCCCCAACTCGACTGCTGTACTCTGAACTGAGCACAGCTGCATGCAGCTGAACTGCACACAACTGAATTGCACACAACTGAATTGAATTTAATTGAACTGACTCTCTGTCCCTTGTTTCTCTTTAAGCCACCTCTCTTTTTGTCTGTTCTCATGAGAGTTGGGCATATCCTATCTCTGACTCATTCTGCCAAATTTTCCTCTGGTTCACCACTTTGTCTGCCCCTCAGTTAGACATCATTGTTTGGGACTAAAGGTGAGCACTAAAGGCACATCTGTATTACAGTTGGAGGCATTAAAGCTGTGCATTCCAGCCAGGGGGATTAAAGGTGTGTGACATGGCTCCATTCCAGCTGGACATGTGATCCTGAGCCGGAGCAGCACTGTTGCTGGATTAAAATTTCTCTACATAAAATAGCCTAAAGTTCCAGTTCCTCATCTATAAAATGGGAATCACCATTTCTTTCCTATAGGATTGAGATAATCACTAATAAGATGATAAGGAGGAAATCAGAAGAAAGACTACTTATGACCACAGCCTAGTCAGCCTGGGAGGATAGACAAGAATTCAAGACAATTCATTCTCCTCTCCTTCCTCGGAACATGGCTACCTTCCTAAACCATGTTTGTCAACCCTCCATACAGTAAGATAGACAATTCTAAGTTCTTGCCAATCAATACAGTGTGAGCAGAAATCACATGAACTACTTCTAGGATTAAATTGTAAGGCATTCCCAGTGCCATCTCCATGGTCCTGTTGTATATCTGGTGACCTGGCCATGTCTACACATACTCTGCCTGCCCTTCAGAAATAGGAGCTGCTAGGCATGCCACTGTGTCTTCCACTCCCGTCTTCATCCCGCTAACATTTACACGACCCTATGGAACCTGGGGTGATAAAACTCACCATCGGCAACCCCAAAGTCAATAGCCTAGATTTGAATAACCTAGTTGCTGGGAAAGGAATGAGAATCCTTCAATAGGCCCTGTGGGAAGAGAGAGAGAGAGAGAGAGAGAGAGAGAGAGAGAGAGAGAGAGAGAGAGAGAGAGCAATGAGGCCCTTAGTGGGAGCCATGACCTACATCTGTTACTGAGCATGAGAAATATGCGAAATTCACATCTGATTGCAGATGCACAAAGGAAGAATTTAGGATACTTCATTAAATTTCCACATTAGTCATATGTTGAAACAATAACACTTTGGACACCTAGGATTAAGCAAAATGCATTACAGTTAAGTTTTACTGTTTATTTTTCTTTTTTAAAGAACACGTGGAGATAAAGAAATTGGAAATTGCCAGGTGGTGGTCATTCATGCCTTTAATCCCAGCACTCTGGAGGCAGAGGCAGGTGGATTTCTGAGTTCGAGGCCAGCCTGGTCTACAAAGTGAGTTCCAGGACAGCCAGGGCTACACAAAGAAATCCTGTCTCGAAAAACCAAAAAAAAAAAAAAATTATCTGTCTCTCTGTCTCTATGTGTGTATGAGTGTATGTGTGTATATATGTATGTGTATCTACGTATGTGTGTATGTGTATAGATATATGAGTGTATGTATATATATATGCACATATGTGTATGTGTAAGAGTGTGTACAAAGTTATATATGCAGAGCTCTGAAGGCAGTTTTTAGAAGCTGGCTGTCTCCTTCCACCATGTCAGTTTTGGTGACACTTAGGTTGTCAGGCTTGGAGGCAAGAACCTTACCCACTGAACCATCTTGCCATCTTGCCACTAGGGCCAAGAGCCCCACTGACTATTTTTATAAATGAAGTTTTATCAGGACACTGCCACAAGCATTTCCTTCCAGCTTGTTTATGGTTGTTTCGCCTATTCTCCTGATGCCCAATAGTGACAGAATGAATTTACAAAAGAGGAAGAATGGCTGTGGAAGAAATAGTTTGCAAGTTTTCTTTCTTTGTTTTTCTATTTTCTCTTCTTTTTCTTTCTTCCTTTCTTTCTTCCTTTCTTTCTTTCTCTCTTTCTTTCTTTTTTTGAAACAGGGTTTCTTTACACAGCCCTGGCTGTCCTGAAACTCATTATGTAGACCCAACCAAAGTGAGGAGAGATTGGCCTGCCTCTTCCTCCCAAGTGATGGAATTAAAGGTGTTTAACCACTGTCTTTGCAATCTCTAAGTTTTGAGGCTATGAGAGTCTTTACATTTAATATGTGATTTAAAATTATTCTCCCTCAAACTTCATCATTTCTTTTAGTAATGTCAACTTTAGATAAATCCCGAAAGTATGCTTGTTTTAACGTGATGTAGGGGAAATAACGTCAAGACATTAGAACATGTTAAGAGCAGTTCTAAAGCCTTTAGTATAGAGAAACTATGGTGGAAAGTAACACAAAATCTGTGTGTGTGTGTCGTGTGTATGTATGTGTGTCTGCATCTGTATGTGTATGTGGTATGTGTATTTGTGTATATATGTGGTGTATGTGTGTGTCTGTGTGTGTACGTGTGTGGTATGTCTGTGTCTGTCTATGTGGTATATCTGTCTGTGTGTGTGATGTGTTTGTGTGTGTGGTTTGTGCATATCTGTGTGTGTATGTGGTATATGTATATCTGTGTGTGTATGTGGTGTATGTGGTGTGTGTGCATCTATGTGTGTATGTGTGTGTATGAGTGTGGGGGGTATATGTATATATGTGTGTGTATCTGTATGTGTATGTGGTGTGTGTGTGTGTGCATCTGTGTATGTGTGCAGTGTGTGTGTGTGTTTATGTATGTATATGTGGTATGTGTATCTGGTGTGTGTGTGTGGTGTATTTTATCTGCGTGTGTATGGTGTGAGTATATGTGTATATGTGTGTGTATGTGTTGTAGTCCCTCACCTAACGATGGTCTCCCCTATTCCTTTATCCTCCTCTCAGACTGTTCAGTGCAGAGGTGGAGGCAGTCTTTTTGACTGGACTTCTGTTTGCTTTTTCTCATCCTCTACAAAGGAGACCCTGGCAAGAGGCCAGCTACCAGAGGCCAGTTATGTTGATGCCCTCCTCCTCTCTCATCCGTACCTTGCCACTGTGACACCCTCTCTCTCTGTCATCCTTACCTTCTGCCGGGCAAGCAGTATCCCAGCTGCCAGCCAAGATGGCCACTCTTGTATGACTCTAGCTTTTGCCATGCCAGTAAGCGGCATTAGCTCTTGGACTTCTTGCTTCCTAGACTGACTGAAAGCCAGATGGGAGAAAATTTTTGATCATCCAGTCTCTCTCTTTTACATCTTAAAAACAACTAAAAATTTAGACTAATCTTTCAGACTAAGTTGTGCACAATGTTAAAACTACTCCAAGCTGTTTTTCGTGATCTCTTTGTGGAATATCAGGTAGATAATAATAGCAGGAATCCACTGAGCTCCCGCATGATGTCAATATCTGCACATAAGCCACACCTATTAAACCCTGTGAGGCAGGTATCTGCTCTGGCCATCACTTCTATTTTTATAGATGATGAAAATTGAGAATAAATTGTTTGCCCAAGGTCACATAGCTATTAAGTGTGAGTCTGACTCAAGATATCAAGAGGCATTATTAATACTTTGATAGGGTATAGGTTGAAGGGCCGTGGACACAGTTCAGTGGCACATGCTACACACACACACTGACACATACGCAGGTGCTAACTATGGTGACAGGCACTGGTAATCTTAGCATTCAAGAGGACAAGGCAGGAGGGTTACAAGTTTGATGCTAACTAGGGCTACAGTAATGAACACTTGACTCAAAGGGGAAAAAGTTTAAAAAGCTTTGGAATTATACAGAAGAGAGTTTAAAACGTCTGTTCCGTATCGGTCAAATTATTTGTGGCAGGAAAATTCATCAGTACTCCAAACTTTGTTTTTCTCATTTGCATTTCGAAAAATAATACCTTCCTCATGGGACTATTGTGTAGATTTAATGAGAAAAGCTGAGAGTACTTACAAGAAACCCGGGTAACACAATATTATTTTTGGAACAAGGGACTGTTCTCAGCTGTCAGAACAAAATTACCTTTGACATGACATTTGCAGGAGAAACTTAAAGAGTCTGAACGTCTAAGGAGAGCTGGACAAGTCATTTCCATTGACTCCATAACCTTAAGGAAGTCTTAGTCTTTTGTTAACTAGGAACCACCCTGGTTTGACAGCCAGACATTTTAGGCATTCTAGAAAAATACTGTGCAATAAAATTACCCACAACGATAAAAGTATCCTATTTACACTGTCCAATATGATAACACTGGAGACTGGAGAGCCACACAAAGATGTTATTTGTCATGGGTTCCTGTGACATACAGAATATGAGCAGAACAATGTGTGTTATGACACCTGGGTGTGTGGGTGGACAACACCCCCAAAATAGTCTGTGTCTTACTACATGCCCATGGTCAGCAGGTCCCCTGGATACGGGAACTGAATCCAGTTCTGCTGAAGCAGCAAGTGCTCTTAACTACCATCTCTCCAGCCCCTATACTATCTATGAGTGGCTCTCCAGTGTTCGGAATGTAACTAACATGGTCAAAGACCTGAAACCAATTCTAATTTTATTAATTGTGCTTAATGTAAAATTGGATGTTGTGATTGGTGGATATACAACAGGTGACAGAAATAGTCCTAAATGAGTTAATCGATTAATTGCATCTGAAGAAAAAAAAAAAAAAAAAAAACCCTCTAGGCATTAGGATTTTAGTTCCTGTTGCAAATTCCAGACATGAAATAAAATTGTTTCACTATTATTCTGAGCCATATATTGGCTCAGCCTAGAAAATATCTATGTGTGATCTGTTCTTGTCTGTCCTTGCAACTCAGTGCTTTGGTATTTTTCTCTATAACCTACAAGGTTCAGGAACATCTTTAAATTGCAGATGGGAATAAAGTCCATGTTATAGAATCACTTCATTTAATGAGCAGAATCAGTGTTACCATGCCTGAAGAAACAGGACAACATTCCTCTATGCTGTTGGCGGTCCTCTGGGTTTTTATAGCAAAGTTATCATAAGAAGTAACAGATGTAGAGGCTGGACTTGGTGGTTAAGAGCACCTGCTGCTTCGGCAGAACTGGATTCAGTTCCCATATCCGAGGACCTGCTGGTCATGGGTATGTACTAAGACACAGACTACTTTGGGGTGCTGACAGCCCACACACCACCTCATAACACACACCAACTTGCTCATTCTGTATATCACAGGAGACCATAGGAAATACGTCTTTGCCACAGACGATTATGACATATTTGACAAGTGTTTTGAGATCAAGGGAACGGGGCACCGATCGGACCAACTTGATCCTAGACGTGAAGGACGTAGTGGGCTTAAAAAAATTACAAAGAGATTTTAAATTGTTGAGACACTCAGGTCATTGCATTATAGGTGGGGCTTTGGTATCAAAAGGTCTATCAGAAGCAATGCTGAGTGGGTTTGCCTACAGAATGAGGTGAGTGGAGGGGCCCAGGAAGGATTCTATAAGCCCCGAGGTCCTGCACATTCCAGCATCATTCCCACGTTCTGCTTCATCACACTTGTAACTCGGCAGGACCACCTCGATTGCTTAAGGCCGGGAGGTTAAACACATAGATTCAACATCCTCATAACTAATTTTGTGAATTGTAATGTAAATATCTGACATGCAGGATATCTGATATGCGACCCAAAGAGGTCTTGACCCACAGTTGAGAACCACCGATCCAGAGAATCTCAGAAATTATCAAGTTTAATTCACACAGGTTTAAGTAAGATGTAAAACCATCACATTTCATAGCTATGGGAAGCCAAGGTTCAGACAGAGTAGAATGCCCAGCTCAAAGCCTGCAACTGGTACATCGGAAGTTGAAGCCCATATCTTCCTGACAGTGGCTTAAGTAATTAGAGGCCAAAATAGGGCTGAGAGATGGCTCAGCCGTTAAAGGCTAGGCTCACAACCAAAAATATAAAATACACATTAAATAACTTGATTGCTATAGCATACTCAGACAGTATATGATCTTCAAAGACATCCTCGTGGGCAAATGTTACTTAAAATTTTAAGGAAAGTTCATAAAATAATTTGGATAGGCTGGGCAGTGGTGGCACACGCCATTAATCCCAGCACTTGGGAGGCATAGGCTGGAGGATTTCTGAGTTCGAGGCCAGCCTGGTCTACAGAGTGAGTTCCAGGAGAGCCAGGGCCACACAGAGAAACCCTATCTCTAAAAAACAAAACAAAAAAATAAATAAATAATAATAATTTGGATAGTATTTTGGTTCTATAAAATCACAGTTCTGGTCAGTTCTACTATTGCCTCTTGGGGTTCAGCACAAGGAAAATGGCCTCTTCTGGTGCACACTACTTGTAGTTAGAGCAGAAGTCTATAACCTGTAGGTTTTTCCTTGAGCCTTAGCTGCCAAGAGATTGCCAAAGTTATTGATTGGTTGTTACAATAAATTTATCTCGGGTGCTCAGTGATACCATTTGTTTGTTCAACTGTGTGATTATTTTATTATAAGGCTGCAAGATAAGGGTGAGGCTGACTGCAGTGTTGGACACAGCAGAGTTTCTTAGGTGATTCAGAGGGAGACGCGGAAGAGAACTATACTGTGACAAGAGTCATACAGGGTAGATTAGCGGTGCTCTCTTGCCGAGTGACAGTCCTGACTTAATGTGCTATTTAATAAGAAGAAACTCTAGAGGAAAATTGGAGATTTATCCGTCACTGATAGTTCATTGCATATAATGTCATATAAGTCCACAAGAAAACAGCGTAAAAATAAAGAAGAGGGATCAATACCTCCTATATTTATCACGGAATACCTAATAATCCCACTGGATCTTCTTCTAACAGAATTCTAATTTTTAAGAGTTCTCATGGAGACATACAAATCAGTTTTAGTGTATCGATAATGGAATGATGTCATTGTTTTGGTGTCTATATAGCTCAGAGAAGACAACGACAGATAGGTTCCAGCTTTCTGTTCAGAAAACTAACCCGTAAAATTCATGCCTTTGTGAGATGATTACTTCTTACATCAGGAAGTTGCACTAAGAGACAACCAAGGAAAACTAACCCTTCCTGTCTCTAATGGCGCTCTTTCGTTGTCTTGGACGGAGGGATGAAAACCACTAGGTATTCCTAGCCTTTGAATCAGAGTTGGCAGAAATCAGTCTGGAGACTTCATATTCAGCTTCTGAGCTTCCCTACGGTGAGATCAATGATAGTTGATTTCCCTGTGGCTCAGCCAGAAATCAGCAGACACAGGCATTGGCCACTCATAGTAAGAAACTGGGCCACACAGGAGACCCCTGTTTCCCTGAAGTTCAGATGCTGGCAATTTAAGCTTTAATTTCTTATCCTAAGGATTCAGGGGTGGGGGGTGGGGGATGAGACTTCTAGAAGATAATGAGGTAAGATCACAGGACAACAGCATTAGTGGCTTTGAAAGAGGAAGACAGAGGTTGCAGAATACTTTCTTCTAGATATGACAGGGCTGTCACATTCCAGGACTCTCAAAAGCTGTGAGTACTTATTTAAGACACGCAATTGGGCCTGCTGGCAACATTTCCTTATGGGGGGGGGGGGAGGAGGGGAAGAATAGTTCATAACGTAGCTCCCCTCCTGAAGATGTATAGGTAGTTAAAGGCTGCTATGAGGGAGGGGGCCATCCTTTTCCAATATTGCCATGTGATGACCTCTGACCCCCATCATATTACAATGCAGGAAGTAGACTCATCCCAGGTCTGAGCAGATCCTGGATCCAACTTCTTGGACATCCTAGCCTCCTCATTTATAAAGGAAATAAATTTCTTTTCTTTATACATTACTTGGTCTTAGGAACTCTGTTATAGCAACAGAAAACAGTCTAAGCCTTTACTGTCCTCTCCTTATGTTCTATAGAATATTAGAGGAGCTGTATGTGTCAATGTATCTTCACTGGTCTTTATCCCCAATGTCCCTCTTGTGTTCAGAAGTGGAGAAGGAGATGATGCAAGAATCAAAGCAGCTTTGAAGTATGGCCTCCAGCAACCTACTGTAAAACAGATCAATCCTTCTACTCAGTTACCAGGAGCCTCTCATGCCTGCCCTTCAACGTTAGATCTGTCAGCCTGAAATATCAGCAGAAATGCATTTGACTTAGGAGGCATCTCCTTGAAAATAAAAGATGTATGGGAAATTCTTTCCTCATGCCCAAGATCAACTCCACTGAGACCATGACAGTTTGGAAGTGTAGGGGACAGAAGGAAGAGACTTTAGAAGATGGGTCACGGGGGATAGGAACCGGGCCAGGACAGTGCTGGAGCAGAGAGCGCAGGTCCACACAGGAGGATGCACCCACAGAGCAGGGAATCCTGATCTCAGGCTGAAAGCCTCTGTGGCTCTACCTGAGAGAATTGAAAAATTCTCAAGAGCATGGCAGTGTTTGTCAGCAGTAACACAACACAGACCACAACTCAAGAACACACACACACACACACACACCTCAGTATGTAGGGGAGATTGGTTCTAGTACATGAACTCAGCAAATTGAAAAAAAAGTGTCCTAAGAGTGGGGAAAAAGCTGGACATGTTGGTGCACACCTTCAATCCCAGCACTTGGGAGGCAGACTCCAGAGCATCTCAGTGATCTGAGGCCAGCCTCAGCTACATATTGAGTCATCAGTCAATCAATCATTGATGGACTGATCAATATGGACATACTGACTGGTCCTCATGGCCACCTCAACGGAGCTCCATGAGCTGGGGAAAACGGTTTTTTTTGTTTGGTTTGGGGTTTGGTTTTTTTTAACCTTGTCCTTTAAGCACCTGTGAATCTTAGATGTTGAAAACATTCCCTGTCCGTGAGATGTGATACTATACAGCTTCCTAGGACCAACTGTGTGTGCACTCAAACATTTCCTGGTGAACAATAGAGTTAGGGGGTCACACAATGTTGGAGTAGGAGGATCGATCATGGCATCCTCCAGTGCTGGATCATTGCAGGTATAACTACGTAAGTGACGATTCCAGGAAAGAACGGCGGAGAAGGAATGAAAAATACGATTTTATGTGAAGGTGCCTACCTTGGTCATGAAAGAAAACAAAGCAAGAGCCATAGCAGCAGCTCAGTAGTCTTTGAGGATAGAAAACAGAAACGGAAAAGCAGTGGAATCCATCGCAAGTTTATCCTGTGTAGAGCACAGAAGCTCTCAAACATTTTTACTTAAATAAAAATATTATTCAAAACATAAATTAAAGAAGCGGGGCACACGCCTTTAATCCCAGCACTTGGGAGGCAGAGGCAGGTAGATTTCTGAGTTCGAGGCCAGCCTGATCTACAGAGTGAGTTCCAGGACAGCCAGGGCTACACAGAGAAACCCTGTCTCGAAAAACCAAAAAAAAAAAAAAAACATAAATTAAATGTAAATATTTATTTTAAATGACAGAAAAGGAACATTAACAACACACCGGGCCAGCGTATGCTACTTAAACTAAGTTCTACTGCAAGGTGTTTAATATGGCATCCAGCCCTGTGTAATATTGGCCAGGTAGGACCAGAAAGGTCTGCCCCCCTCTCTTCCCCTCCTCCCTTCTTATCACTGAGTTTGCTGATACCTCAGCTCAGAGATAGGATTCTTCCAGACATGCGGCACAGTTTATTTTATGTTAGGTAGAAGGGATTACTGAGCTGGCCCTGGTTCTAAATAATATCCATCCTATTCTTTTAATGGAAAAGGTGTTTGGCACACAGTAGGCTGGCACTCAGAATCTCATTTTTGAAATAACGAGTGTTTAGTTGCCAACAACCATGTGTTCTTTGGAACTGGATCCTTTTCTGTAAAGGCTCTGTGCTTCCTATGTGTTGAAGACATATTTAATATATTTTTTCCTTTATTCCTTCCTTCCTCCCTCCCTTCCTTCCTTCCTTTCTTATTTACTTATTATTTATTTTTGAAGCAGTCTCATTATATAGCCCAGGCCGGCCTTGAATGTTTAATCTTCATGCCTAAGCCTCTCAAGGTCTTCATTTCTCTTTCTCGCCTCTCTTTTTTTCCCCTTCATTTTCCCCCTCCTTCCCTTTTACTCTTTTTCCTTCCTTCATTTGTGTTCTCTCTCTCTCTCTCTCTCTCTCTCTCTCTCTCTCTCTCTTTCTTTCTTTCTTTCTTTCTTCTTTCTCTTTTCCTTTCTTTCTTTCTTAAAGGTGGTACCAGAGAATGATGCCAAGGCCCTGAGTATACTGGGCAAGTGCTGTTTTAACATCTTTCAAAAATTCACGTTACTGTGTGACTGGGGGAGGGCTTCCAGGGTGCATGTGTGGAGGTCAGAGGACAACGTGTGAAAGCTGTTTTTCTCCTTCCACTGTGTGGGTCCTGGGAATTAAACATAAGTTGGTAGGCTTGGTGGTTAGCTCCTCCGTCTGCTGTGCCATCTTGACGGCCCATAGTAAAGTTTAATTTGAGACAGGGTTTCACTAAGTTTCCAGGTTATCCATGCACTTATTTTGGATGTAGCCCAGGGAGCCCTTGAACACTTAACTTGCAAGTTCTCTTGCCTCTGTCCTCTGAGTAGTCAAAATTATAGTGTGAGCTACCATCTCCAATCTGGTAAAGCTTTTTTGATTTTTTTTTCCTGAATTGAATATCTTTTCTGGTTGAGCATTCATGGTAATGTACACCTACAATTCCAGACTCAGACTGAGAAGGACAGAGACACAAGGAATGTAAGTTTTAAGCCAGCCTGGGTTACATAGCAAACTTGTGATGGCCATTCTTCTTTGTCAACCTGACTACATCTAATTAGCTAAAAATCCAAAAATGGTGGTCCACAGCTATGAGAGATTTTTGCTTAATTAGAAGTGGGAAGATGCAGTTCTGATCCAGATCTTTGAAGCAGGAAGACACACCTTTAATCCATATATTTTGAGCTGGGAAAACCGATCTTTAACCTGGATTCCACCTTCTGCTGGAAACCTATGTAAGAATGTGGGAAAAGGCCGGGCGGTGGTGGCGCACGCCTTTAATCCCAGCACTTGGGAGGCAGAGGCAGGAGGATTTCTGAGTTCGAGGCCAGCCTGCTCTATAGAGTGAGCTCCAGGACAGCCAGGACTACACAGAGAAACCCTGTCTCGAAAAACTAAAAAACCGAAAAACAAAACAAAACAAAACAAAACAAAAAAGAAAGAAAGAAAGAAAGAAAGAAAAAGAAAAGAAAAGAAAAGAAAATGAAACAGATTAAAAGCTCTCCTCTCAGGATAAAGACATCCCTGCCTAAACTATATAGCTTTGGACTCATGGGCTGGAAACTTCAAGACTTGAGGGACCCAAGCTTCTCATGGAGAAGAGAAGTGAAAGGTGATGGTAGAAAAAGCCCGAGGAAGCAGAAGTGTGCAGTAGGGACCCAGACAAAACACTGGGCAGAACAGGACAGCAGGTTCTCAAACTGAAAGGTCTTAGCACTTTCTATGAAGTTACTTGAAAGTTACTATGCGAAGTCCTGGCTTTCAGCACATGTGCGATGTACTCGTCCTTTCTCATCCCCCTCCTCCGTGCCCACTTCCGCTTTCCTGCTGGTTCCCCACCTCCCTGTATTCTCCTTCTCTCTGCTTTCACACCACAGGAATCCCACTGACCTCCTTTTCCTCCTCCTCTTCAGATCCTTCTTCCCCTTTCATGATTCTGTTTCTCAGTTCCTGACTTGTAACACATGCACACATACACACACACATACACACACACACACACATACATACACACATGCACATATATATACACATACACACATGCACATATACATACACACACATACACATACATACATGCACATACACACATACATACACACATGCACACACACATACATACACACATGCACATATACATACACACATACACATACATACATGTACATACACACATACACACACACACATACATACACACATGCACATATATATACACATACACACATGCACATATACATACACACATACACATACATACATACACACATGTGCATACACATACACACGTATAGACACACACACATACATACACATACATACACTCACACACACACATACACACACAAAACTTTAAGTCCAGATTTCATAGATGAGAGAAAACCTGCAGTATCGGCCTCTTTGAGTCTTACCTACCCACCTGTCTTGGGGTAGAAAATAGGCAATTTTAAGCTCTGTTTAATAGCAAAAAGTTCCTAGCCATTGTTCTTAAAGTGTATCTGAATTAGTTGTTGCTTTTCTCCTGAGGTTGGTCAGCATCTCTTGGTACATCTGTGGTGCAAGCCTCCACATAGAAGCACCTGCTTTGCCATTTGAAGACTGCCTACAAGAACTGGTCTCAGAAACTCCTCCTGCTGCTCCTCCTCCTGCTCTTCCTCCTCCTGCTCTTCCTCCTCCTGCTCCTCCTCCTCCTCCTACTTCTCCTGCCCCTCCTGCCCCTCCTGCTCTTCCTGCTTCTCTTCTTTCTCCTCTCCCTCCTGTTCCCCCAATGAACTAGCTTGTCTCCATCTTAAGGATGGGAGCCATTTTGTTCTAAGGTTAGAACAGATTTGTTTCTATTTGCTGCAAATTTCAAGACGGCCTGTTTCTGGAATCTGACCTGCTCCCCGCCCTATAGAATTGGACGCACACCTTGCATATACCCTGATGATAAGATGTTGTGCCAAAGAATTTTGAAAGGTTCAGCCAAGTTCCTATGTAACCAAAATCCCCCTAGAAATTCCCCAAACCCATGCAAAGTCCCTATTCCTGAAGTTTTTTGAACTATAAACCCAACCCTCTTCTGTGTTTAATAATGTTTTTCAAGCTCCATTTTGGGAAGATATTCCTGTCTGACAGAAAGCAAAGCTTGATTTGACCAAAGAATTGGGTAATGGTCTTTACTTTGGCAGAATTAACATCTCCTCTTCCTCTTCCTGCTCCACTTCCTCCTCCTTCTGCCCCTCCTCCTCCTCCCTCCTCCTCTTTCTCCTTTTTTTTTTTTTTTTTTTTTTGAAAGGCTCTCACTATGTAGCCTAGGCTAACCTAGACCTATGCAGATCAGCATAGCCTCAGATTCACAGAGATCTGCTTGCCTCTGACAGCCATGTTCAGCTCTTCTGTATCCTCGAGAAGCAGGTCCATCCATCATCACTATGATGCGTGCCCTGCCCTTGTGCACATTCAGTTTTGCCTTATGCCTGAACCAGAAAAGTGTCTTTGCTACCCTCACCGGCAACTCTTCCAATCCCTTCTTTATAATCTAACTTGGAAAAATAAATCTATCAAAAAATTTTCAATTTCTTCAAAGACCAACCAAGAAGGAAACAAAACAAAAAAACCCAAACATACCATTTGAAAACTTCATATACTCATAAATATCAATAATAGGCAGTTGGCAGTTAATTATGTTGGCATCTGCTCAAGAAATAAGTGCAAAACTGTCTAAGACTTCGGCCTTCTGGTCTCCTGATGCAGCCCTCATTGAATCTCCTCAAATCAGGCTTTTCTTTTTACTCTCAAGTTCTATTTTTGTCCCTTGCAAGGAATCTTTTTACTGATCATGGGGTTCCCAATGGAGGAGTTAGAGAGAAGACTGAAGGAGCTGAAGAGGTTTGCAGGCCCCATGGGGAGAGCAACAATACCAACCAACCAGAGCTCCCAGGGTCTAAATCACCAGCCTGGGAGCACATAGGAAGGAACCCATGGCTCCATCTGTATATGTAGGGGAGGATGGCCTTGTTGGGCATAGGTGGGAGAGGAGATCCTTGGTCCCATGAAGGCTGCATGCCCCATTGTGGGGGAATTTGAGGGTGGGGAGGTGGGGGGGGGAGTGGGTGGGGACACAACCTCACAGAAGCAGGAGGAAGGGGGATGGGATAAGGGATTTCTGGGGGTGGGAATGGGGAAGGGGGATAACATCTGAAGTGTAAATAAAATATCCAATAAAAAATTTATTAAAAACAACAGAAAAGAATCTTTTTAATAAGACCCCACAAAACAAAGAAGAAAGAAAAGACATGGCACAGGAGTCCGAGCACAGCCATTAGGAGCACTGGCTGCTCTTGGAGAAGACCCAAGTTCGGTTCTCAGCACCCACATGGCAGCTTACAAGCACCAGAACTCCAGTTCCAGGGGATTCAACACCCTTTCCTGGCCTCTGTGGGCCCTGTGCACACACATGGTACATCCTCATGCATGTGGGAGGCATACATGTGAAATAAAAATAAATCTTAAAATCTTTCAAAAAGATAGTACACAGAGAGCAAAGCAACCTGAAATCATAAGCACTAGGAATTGTAAGTTCCAAAGAGATACTATCCTTTTTTTTCTTTGTTTTCTTTTTCTTTTTTTTTTTTCAAGACAGGGTTTCTCTGTATAGCCCTGGCTGTCCTGTAACTCACTCTGAAGACCAGGCTAGCCTGGTCAGAAATCCGCTTGCCTCTGCCTCCCAAGTGCTGGGACTAAAGGCGTGTGCCACCACCTCCCGGCAAGAGACACTATCTAAAGGACTTTTTTTTTTAATTTATTTATTTAATGTATGTGAATACACTGTAGTTGTTGTCTTCAGACACACCAGAAGAGGGCATCAGACCCCATTACAGATGGGTGTGAGCCACCATGTGGTTGCTGGGAATTGAACTCAGAACCTCCGGAAGAGCAGTCAGTGCTCTTAACCACTGAGCCATCTCTCCAGCCCTCTAAAGGATTTTTTAAGAGGGGTACCAGCACTCAGTATGGGGAGGGGAGAGTTCCATATTCAAGTAAAGCATATCCAGAAATCAAAACCAGCACAAGCAGGAGCTTTGCATGTACAGCCATTATTTAACAATGTACGATCCCAAGGAAACTCAGCAAAGCTAACAAGATGCTGAGTAAAACCAGGAAGAAAAGATGAGTGTTCACAAGATAAAAGCCCACGACGTCACTAAGCCACTTGGGGTGGGGGCCGTTACAGCACAGTTGATTCAGCTGTTGTAATTACTTTCAACATTAAAGAGAGCAGAAATGAATAGATCAATCGTGCCTCAGGCCAGTGTGCAAGCCACAGGACTCTAAAAATAAATAAATGTCACTGTGGAGAGCTTTAGAAGAGGAAGCTATCTGCTAGAAAGACGACACAGTGGCCCTTTATGTTTTTCCAAAGTCATGACTGAGTGACTTGAGCTATTCAAACATCTCAGAAACAAACTACTTGCATTTTGATACCTCAGCAATATTGGAGTTTAATTTTTTTTTCCTTCTAAAAAGGGAATCATAGCATGTATCCAATTTAATAGTATTCCAAAGTGTGCCTGCTTATCTACACAAAAGATGGGTCTCACATTCCTGAAGGTGGAGAGGGGAGGGTTCCTCAAGGGGCCACCTCAGAGACATATGGCCTTTGAAACTATTCGATAAACAGCTTCAGTTCTTGGAAAGATTGAGGCCAAGTAGGAAATGGGAGTTGACCACCAGAGACAGACAGCAAAGGCTTTTAGAAACCACAGTGGGGTGGAAACAGCTTTAGGGTGACTTAGAGGACAAGCATTTGCCCATGAGGGTATTTTTAGTTGTTCTCTATTTGTAACCACACATGCCGAATCTTCATTCATGTTACTAACATGAACTTTCCTTTTTAAAAAAAAAAAACTTCATTTTGAGTTTAGAAAGTGAATGAATGTGAAGTGCTTATTGGTAGATAAGACAAAATGTCTGCAATCGGCATGTGACTGCTCAAAGAAGCAACTGGCTTAGAGAGGATCTCTCTTAGTTTTAGGTCTCCTCTCCTGCCCATGGATCCTACTTGGTGCAGCATAGTACAAGCTAGCTGGTCCATGGCCTCCTGGGAAATTTTCCTTTCTGTGTAACTTATCTCACCTGTAGGAGTGCTGGGATTACAGATGTACATCATCACACCTGGTGTTTGTATGTGGGTTTGGGGATGGAACTCAGGTCATCAGGTTGCACAGCAAGGTATGCGAACCATCTGGCCAACTTTTTTTTTTTTTTTTTTTTTTTTTGCTATGTTGTGATGTAGCCAGAGAGCATCACCAGAATGCTACAACTGAGCTGTTTTGACCCTTCAAAACCGTGAGCCAAAACCATTTCATTTTGTAGCCCCAAATATTTTATTTTAGCAACACAAAGTAGATGAGTACAGTGGCTTAAACAGTTTGTGAGTACCAGCTATTCAAATGACAGTATAGGCTGAACATAGTTCAATGCTAGGGATTCTCAACCTGTGGGTAATCACATTCCAGGGGACAAATGACCCTTTGACATTGTGATAGCTAGTATGTGATTGGCTCAGGGAGTGGCACTATTTCGAGGTCTGGCCTTGGAGTAGGCATGTCACTATGGGCGTGGGCTTTAATACCATCATCCTAGCTGCCTGGAAGCCAGTATTCTGCTAGCAGCCTTCAGATGAAGGTGTAGAACACTCAGATCCTCCTGAACCATGCCTGCCTGGATGTTGCCATATTCTTGCCTTGATGATAATGAACTGAATCTCTGAATCTGTAGGCCAGCCCCAATTAAATGTTGTCCTTGCCTTGGTTATGGTGTCTGTTCACAGCAGTAAAACCCTAAGACAGACACGGATTACCTAAGACAATCAGAAACAGCAGATGTTTATCTGCATTATGATTCATAACAGTAGCAAAATTATACTTACAAAGTGGCAACAAAAATAAGTTTACAGTTGGGAGTCATTACAACAGGAGGAGCTGCATCAAAGGGTTACAGCATTAGGAGGTTGAGAAACACTGTCCTTTGGAAATCATAAAATATAACTTTTTGGTGGGGAGGGAGGTGTTGTGGACAAAACTCAGGCCTCACACAGCAGCCCCTATGAATAATAACCTTGGAAGGAACACACAGAGGTAATTCTATAATATTGAAAAGTTTGTTTTTAAAAAATGGGAAAAGGAGTCAGGAAACTATTCTGTCTTGTTTGTGCTGTATGTATATAGTCATACACTGCACAGCTACCTCGTGTGAGTGATTGACAGTTTCCTGTCCTCAGAGGAAACAAATGCTAATGAAACAGTCCCACCAACATTATTTGTTTTCTTAGCGACGCATGTTATCCCCCCAGTGCTAATGAGCAAACCAGAGCTTCACGGCGGAAAGGAAGAGCCCTCTGCCACTGTCCCTTATTTCCAGCCTCATTTGTCTATTTAGTTCATTAGTGTTTCTTCTAAAACACACGAGTTTCCATTATCTTCCAAATACATTTCTTATAAGCACTGTATCTCTCTTTTGGAGTTATTAAAATGCACTGATTATTTCTCTCTCTTCCTCATCGGTGTGTGTGTGTGTGTGTGTGTTGTATGCGTGTTCATCATATGTGTACATCACATATGGAGGCCAGAAGTTGGCATTGGTGTCTTTTCAGTAATTTACGCCATAATTTTCTTTTTGAAGACAAGGTCTCTCAATGGACCTGGAACTCATGGATTCAGCCAGACTGACCAGCCAGCAAGCCCCAGGGATCCTCCTGATTGGCCTTCCCAGCCCTGGGATTACCACTACACCTAGGTTTTCTCATAGGTGATGGGCATTGAACCAGCTTCTCATCCTTTTCCAGCAAGTACTTTTCCGACTGAGCCATCTCACAGCCCATGATTCCTTTAACTTCAGTGAACAAGGAAACAACAAGCTCACTGTGGACTTGGGAGCTATGGATGTACACGTATAGCTCCCGTTTGATTCAGACTGTTAGGATGATAGCTTCTGATAGTCTTCCTTTTCCTATGAAGAGGGTGGGTTTTAGAGATGAGGCAATATTTACCTAAGGCTCACAGGGGATACATATATAGCACATGGGTCCCTTGTAGGACCGTGAAAGGATAGCTTGGTTTCTGGTGGAGCACTGGCTAGAGATGGCCAGAAATGCATGCCGTCCCTTGCAGGGTGGGTCTCTGGCCATCTCTATCCAGTGCTCCACCAGAAACCAAGCTATCTTTCCACGGTCTTACAGTCCCCCAATTCCATTCTCACTTCACTCTTGTCTTCTGGACTGTCTACTTACTTAGCATGCTTTGAATTCTCTGATTGTCTCTCCTTTAGAGACGACCTTTCCTCAAGCGCACTGTTCTTTTCTATTAAACAAACAAACAAATGATATTAGACTCCCCTGGCAACACGACCCCTCTCTTCCTTCCATATAATTTATTCAGTTTAAACAGAGGCCAAAATCCCATGGTTTACAAAGGCTCATCAGGCAATATGCAAAAGAGTACTCTTGAAACGAAAAACAGCAGAGGGGAGGGTAGTGTAGTCTGTGGGGGAACAGATGGACCAACAGATACAATTTCAGATGAAATGTATCCATGCACTAGTTGCAGCTACTGAGATGCCATTATGTGGTCCTTGTCACATAAAGAGCAAGAATGAAAACCTTTAAGACAATAGTGTTTGTGGTGTGTGTGGTGTGTGGGTGTAGTATGGTGATGTGTGTGTGTGTATGTTGGGAACTGGGAATTGTAACTCTTTCATTTTGGCATACTTGTAATGAATTCAACAAAATCATTTGTTTTCTCTGGTACATGGGCGAGCGCTCACCTTGCTGAAGGTAGTATTCAGCTTGCAGGGGGTCACATCTAATAATTCTGCCCATGATTCTTTCTATCAGATACTTATCTCCTTTTTCAGGCATTAGGCTGTCCTTCTTTCCTGTGGCCCGTACCTTTAGGCCCTTCAGTACCACTGCATGAGACGGAGTGGCGAACCACGGTCTCTTTCAAATAATGTTAACTGAAGTGGGTTGTGCATTAGAAAATGGCTACTCGGGGACCAAACACTGAGGAAGAGAAAGAAATGAAAGGGATCTAAATAGGTAAGGAAAGTTCAAATTAATTTTCTGTAGGTGACATGAAATGATACTGAAAGGACACCAAAGACTTCATCAGAAATTTCTTGGATCTGGTAAACCCTTTCAGTTAAGTAGCGGCACACAAGCTCAATGGCTTTTCTATATACTAAGAGTGAACATTTTAAGAAATAATAAATGGAAAAAATATTTTTCATAATGGCCTCAATTTTTAAAACACTTAAGAATAAGTCTAGCCAGGCAGTAATGGTACACGCCTTTAATCCCAGCACTTGGGAGGCAGAGGCAGGCGGATTTCTGAGTTCAAGGCCAGCCTGGTCTACAGAGCGAGTTCCAGGACAGCCAGGACTACACAGAGAAACCCTGTCTCAAAAAAAAAAAAAATAATAATAATAATAATAAAATAAAATGGTTCTTCAGAGCCCAAAGGGAGCAAAGGCCCCCGCCGCTCCTTCTTTCTTTTGGCTCAGTATTTTTCTTCTTCCCCAGTGCCCCTCCTTCGCCCCCTCTGCCCCCTGTGAACCTCCTACCTTAAGGAAGCCCCAGGCGCTGTAAAAGTGTTTAGCACTTTTACTTCCTAAGCTCATCTCTTACTTCCTGTAGTCATTGTTTTCTGAATGCTGACGTCCCCACTCGGGATAATATCCTTAGGAGTATTACTTAGCACAATCACTGTGTCATTTGGTGCTCCTGTCCTACAGTCTGTCCGAATGCTGTGCATGATTCCATCTGTGGCACACTTGGTCTCTCTCTATAAAACCACTTCTCCCTCCTGCTCTCCCCACAACTGTGCAAGTGGGCCTGCTGGACCAAACACAGACACCTGAAGTATAAGAATTGCAGAGTCAAGCAAGACCCAGGAAAAACCGTGGGCTGTAAGAAACACACTCGCCAATGTACCAGAGAGACACCTAGAGGTCCACACAGCCAGAATGCCTGTATCATGCTTGCTTGGGTTCATTTTCTCTCTCTTTCTCTCTCTTTCCCTCCCTCCCCCCTCTTTCCCTTCTCTCTCCCTCCCTCTCTGTCTCCCTCTCCCTCTCCCTCCCTTCTTCTTCTTCTTCTTCTTCTTCTTCTTCTTCTTCTTCTTCTTCTTCTTCTTCTTCTTCTTCTTCTTCTTCTTCTTCTTCTTGCTCTGTCTCTCTCTCTCTCTCTCTCTCTCTCTCGCTCTCTCTCTCTCTCTCTCTCTCTCTGCCTTTGTCATTCTCCTTTCCTTGAAGAGGGAGGGAAGATTTTTATCTTTCCCTCTTACATCAGCTGACATCAACTGAGGCATATTTCAGCCTAAGAGACCTCTTCTGCAGTCTAGGACCTCTTCAAGGGTCCTGTCAGGCCAGTCAGGTTCTGAAAAATTGGCAGCCGGAAGTTTGAATTGCAGTGGTTAAGTCCGTTATCTTTCCCCACCCCAGCTTCCCTTCAGTCACACATCTCCTGCCTGGTTGGTTCCCTGCTAGGCACACAGAAGTCTCAAGAGTTAAGGTGTCCCTACACACTGCTGGGAGTGCACTTCCAGGGGGCTCACTAATTGTATGCAAATTAGCCGTGCTTTAGTAGGCGCGCCAAAATGCTCTGTCACTCTGCCGACTCAGATGTGTGGTGACAGGGTGCAAAGCCAGAGAGAGGGCTCTCAGAATAGAGCCTCCAAGCAGCTGCTACAGATTGAATGTGACTCACGGGCTCCCAGGTTTAAACACATGGTCCCAGCTGGTGGCATTGATCGGGGAGATTATGAAATCCTTTGGACTTGGAGATTCCAAAAGCTAGGGAGAGCTAGCTGGCATATGTAGGGGCATAAAATGGGGACTTAAGGTTCATAAGCCAGCTTCACTTCCAGTTAAGCATTCTGTTTCCTGACCAATGACATGTGACAAGCAGCCTCTGCATATTGTCACTGTCACATGCTTCTGCCACCACAGTTGTAAAACGTTATGGCTTCCATTCCTTCCAGACTATGAAGGACTATATCCCATGGACGATGGGCTGGATAATTCTGTCCAACTTTAGATTTTTCTTTCAGGTAATATATTGAGCCAAAGAAAAAGGAAGTAGGTGGAACGAGAGGAACATTCTAGAAGCAAGACTGAATTAAGTTGCTAATTTTCTGTAGAAAGCGATGAGCAAAAACCATCGGTGGCCCTCGAATGGTATACGGCAAAAGTGTATGGTAAAAATTAGGGAAATATGTCAGGAAACTTACCAATAAAAATAATGTTAATTACCTGGGTTTTGTGATGTTGGTTACCATTTAAAATTATTTTCTTGTTACTACCTTTTATTAAAATGAACTGTTTTGTTTATTGTAAATTATTGTTAACATGCATTATTAATATACATTGTTGAAAAAAGCAGATCACTGAAACAACCCAGATACATGATGTCTTAGTTAGGGTTTTACTGCTGTGAGCAGACACCATGACCAAGGCAATTCTTATAAGGACAACATTTAATTGGGGGTGGCTTACAGGCTCAGAGGTTCAGTCCATTATCATCAAAGTGGGAGCATGGCAGCATCCAGGCAGGCATGGTGCAGGAGGAGCTGAGAGTTCTACATCTTCATCTGAAAGTATCTAAGAGAAGACTGACTTTCAGGCAGCTAGGACTAGGGTATTAAAGCCCACGCCCACAGTGACACACCCACTCCAACAAGGCCACAACTACTTCAACAAGGCCACACCCACTCCAATAAGGCCACACCTCCTAATAGTGCCACTCCCTAGCCCAAGGATATACAAGCCATCACACATATGAAAATGTTCCTAGAAAATAAAGCACTGTGCACACTAGAGTCCTTTGTTAATAATAATTGATTCCCTTTAAGGACTCGGCATAAGGCTGAGATGCTCTTTCTCCAAGGAGACTGTCTCCTGTGCAAATTTCCAATGACATTTAGTTTCTGCACCTACCACCAATATTTAGCCTTTTAGTTTTTATTCTCTGAGTGAATTTTTTGGATTAAATTATGCACATATTTATAGCTTAAATTGAATGTGTTTGTGTGCTTAGATACACTGAGGTTGACTTGTGTAGTGGACATGAGGAGGGATTGACCCGACTTGACCTTTGCTCATCTGTTAAAGATGCCACACACAGTATTTTGCAGTAGGATGAGGGAAATCTGACAGAGGCAGAGATGCAAGGATGAGTGACCTATAGCTATTGCTGGGTGGGGCTCTCACTAAATGGAAGAACGAGTACTTGCTAAACACGCACAAGGCTAGCTTCCATACACAACTTTGAAGAAAAAAAAAAGATCCTGCCATTGCTTTCAGAAGTGCACATTCTGCCGTGACTCGTGATCTAGGGGGAGAGGCACACAGATGCCGTACCATGGCAAGAAAAAAGTGAATGTTAACCAAGGGACAGGAAGACTAATTGTGTATCCTAAGAACAGAACTGAGTTCTCAAGGATAAATATATTGAGAAAAGGAAGAGTCCTTGGGGGCAAAATGGATCACTGAGGCATAGTTGAGCATCTTGTATTAGTGTAAAAAAGATGTTGAATAGAAAGTATGAAGTCGAGAATTGGGGGTAAGAATAGCATGGAGTGGGCCTCAGTCATGAAAGACTGCATGGGAAGGGTTTTAAGCAGAGCATAACACATCATACTTGTAAAACAAATTTATTTGGCTCTTTGAACACCAGGAAACTTAATCTGCACATATACCCTAAATGTAATGAATCCATGGAGAACTTGAGAACTCTTATGTCATAGACTTAAGAGTCACCCATCTGCTTAGATGGGGTTCTCAGTAATGTCCATAATGACCTGAACTTCAGAATCATGCAGCCATATTTTCTATGGAACATATGCTTGTCTTTTTAGGGTTTCTTTGCTGTGAAGAGACATCATGACCAAGGCAACTTTTACAAAGGCAAATATTTAATTGGGCCCTGGCTTACAGTTTCAGAGGTTCAGTCAGAAGTATCATCATGGCAGAAGCATGGCAACATGCAGGCGGACTTGGTGCTGGAGGAGCTGAGAGTTCCACATCTTGATCCTAAGGCAGCCAGGAGGAGGATCTCTCTTCCACATATGGCAGAGCTTGAGCATCAGACCTTAAAGCCCATGCCCACAATGACACACTTCCTTCAACAAGGCCACACCCACCCCAACAAGGCCACACCCACTCCAACAAGGCCACACCTCCTAATATTGCCATTTCCTGTGGGCCAAGCATATTCAAACCACCATAATACTCAATAAAAATTTCCCCCAAATTTTACATTAAAGTAAGTTATCATAATATTAGACTTAATTTTAAAGTAATTTCCCTTACTCAAAAAGTTAGTCATTTTAGAATTTAAAAATAAGTTTCTATTATGATCTATCATATAGGTTAAAAATAAAATAGTGACATTAGTCAGTACTGAAATAATTTTCTAGGCTTAGTTCTGGTTTCTTGCCTAATTTAAGTAAATGCCTTCCTAGTTTTTTTTAATCTGAAGAAAGTGTACCTTTGGAGGTGGTTTGAAAAGAATTGCTCTATTTATAGCTATACCAGCCCAGAAATGGCAGTAATACAAAGATACGCATCCAGCAATAGCATAATCAAAATGCAGATAATTCAATAATTTATATATTTTCCTCCTAGTCAGAGTCTTGCCTTTAGGAAGCCTAGCCTGCTTTCTTCTTTGCCTTGACTATGATTCCTGCTGATTTCTGTGGCAGGTTTTAGTTTTTATAATGTAGAATAAATTTAATCCAGAAGGCAGGTTGCCAGCTCTTCCCAAGAAAAGTTTCAAAGTGAAACAAAGTAGCAGTGTTCGGTGTGCTCCTTGGAAACAGAGGACATCTCCATGGATACCATTTTTTATTGTTTTCCTCTTCTGCTGAGATCTTCCCAGAGTGGCTTTTCAATGATGCCATCTCTCCATGTTGGCACTTCAGTGACTGCAGACGTCAGCAGAAATGGAGGCAGGCCCTGGACTCCCCTCGTGATGTCAAGCTCACTCTTACCCGCTGTGATGTTCAATAGCACTGCTTCCAACCAAATGAAGCTCCTATCTCTTCTCAATACTTGCTGCAGTTTGATTCAAATGTACAAAAAGGATGTGTTCCCACACCAACCAATTCTCCAACTCTAGGTCTATAATCGTACTCAGCTCTGATACCAAGGAGTTAGATATACAGTAACTAGGGAAAACTCTGGCTGTGCTGCCTGAGAGTTACAAAGTATCCTTGCGGTTAAACGTACTTGCAGCTGCTGCATTGAGGATGTTTCCATTGGAAACTAAGGTACCAGGGCAATCTCCTACACATGTGCACTAATGAAGGGGCCTGTATCTTCGGAAGACCAGGTGATGTTATACCGTGTGCATTGTTATTCAACAGACTTCCACTTTTATGGAGACTGTGGGGAGAAATACCTAAAAAGGAGATAGTGTTCACCATGATTTGGGATAGGAGAAAATGGTTATTTTAATCTCATAAATATGCTACCTACCTCATAAATATTCATAGTTTTTGTTTAAAATTTGCAACTAGGGGCCCGGGAGAGGGCTCAGCAGTTAAGGGCTCTTGGTGCTCTTCCAGAGGGTCTGAGTTCAGCTCCCAGAAGTAGGGCTGCTCACAACTGCCTGTCACTACACTTCAAGGGATCCAGTGTTTCCTTTGATCTTCATTGAAGTGCTCACACAGACACACACACACACACACCACACACACAAACACATACACAAACACACACACACACACACAAGAAAAACAAAATAAAATACACAACACAGACCCACTAGGCTACTCTTTGCCTTGAGGCAACCTACTCCAAACTCTCTTTGGAGTATTCGCTCTGCTTATAAACGTCTATTTCAACTGTCGGTTTCTCTTTTCTGAATTCCTTCCTTCAAGGAGATAAGAAATTAGAGAACCTTGGGGGCTGGAGAGATGACTCAGTGGTTAAGACCACTGACTGCTCTTCCAGAGGTCCTGAGTTCAATTTGCAGGAACCACATGGTGGCTCACAACCATCTGTAATGGAGTCTGATGCCCTCTTCTGATGTGTCTGAAGAGAGTGACAGTGTGATTGGGATATAATATATGAGAAAAAATAAAAAATATTTCAAGGTATAGAAATAAGAAGGGGGAAAAGTGTTTTTAAAGGAAATAGTGTTCACACAGTGCTAACCACTTATCAGAAAACGTTACAGAACAGAGTGCAGCCATAATACCTAAGAACCACCTTGACCAAGACTCTCTAATTCTGGGGATTTCTTCTGTTTGAACCTGAACCATCATCAGGACCTGGAGGGTAGATGTGGGGGTGTGAAGTAACTTCTGTGTTGTCCCTCTTCCTTTTCTCTGCTTCTCATGATAACTTGTCTCTTTAATTAGGGTGTTGAGGAGGTGTGGCTGAGCCTAGATCATTAGGTCTGCCAGAGCCCCCAGCTGGGACCCTGATAGCTCCCACCACACAGACATGCTGTCCTTCCTGAACCTCCATGTGCTCAGCACACATAGCACCTTGTGTCTGTGAAGGTCAGATGATAATTTGGGAGAATTGGTTCTCTCTTTCCCAGCTGGGACCCTGATAGCTCCCACCACACAGACATGCTGTCCTTCCTGAACCTCCATGTGCTCAGCACACATAGCACCTTGTGTCTGTGAAGGTCAGATGATAATTTGGGAGAATTGGTTCTCTCTTTCACATGGGTTCCAGGGACTGAACTCAGTGTGCTAGCCTTGGGTGCTGGCACCCCTGTATACGCGATACCTCCGTGACACTTCAAATTATTCTTATGAAGGCCATATCAAATACATATTTCATAGTGTCTAGAAAAGAGATGGAAGCCACAAGCTCAATTTTTTTTTTAGGTACTTCCTGAATTAGTTTCGTTTCCTCTTGCTATAATAAGATGCAGTGACAAAAGTGATTTAGGGAAAGGGGGCTTATTTTAGCTTTTAATTCCAGGTTATGCTCCATCATTGCAGGGCTGTCAAGGCAGCTAGAACTTGAAGCAGCCGGTCATGGCACATCCACTGTCAAGAGCAGAGCCAATGAGTGCATGCATACTAATGTTCTATGTGCTTGCTCTAATACAACCCAGGATGACCTGCTAAGAGAATAGTGCTACCCATAGTGGATGGGCCTTCCCATTTCAATTGAAAATAACCAAGGTACTCTCCCCACATACATGTCCACAGGTCACCCTAATCCATTCACTCCTATTCACTGAGACCCTTTTCCCAGGGGATTCTAGATTATGTCAACTTGACAATTCAAACTAACCATCAATGGTGGTTTGAATATGATTGGCCCATAACACTACTAGGAGGTGTGGCCTTGTTGGAGGTGGGCTTTGAGGTCTCCTATGTTCAAGTTCCACCCAGTGTGAAATTCCAGTCTCCTCCTGGCTGCCTTAGGATCAAGATGTAGAACTCTCGGCTCCTCCAGCACCATGACTGCCTGCATACTGACTTGCTTCCTGTCATCATGATAATGGACTGAACTTCTGAAACTGAGAACTAGCCCTGATTAAACGTTGTGCTTTATGAGAGTTGCTGTGATCATGGTGTCTCTTCACAACAATGTGATTCTAACTAAGACACCACCACACCCTCAATACTAAAGTAACTATAAATAAGAACCACGCAATGCCAATTCATAACCTTGAAGGATTCTTGTGCAGATAGTTCAATTCTAGAACTCTGGTAACATTTATTGTTTAACCTTTTGTCTTAGTTACTATCCTATTGCTGTAAAGAGACACCATTACCAAGGGCAACTTCTAAAAAGAAGCACTTAGTTGTGGGGCTTGCTTACAGTTTCAGAGGGTGAGTCCATGACCATCATGGCGGGAAGAATGGCTGCAAGCAGGCAGGCATGTTGATGGAGCAGTAGCTGAGAGCTTATATCCTGATCAATAGGCAGTAAGCGGAAAGTTACGGAGACAGTCTGGTGTGGACTTTTAAAATCTCCAAGATCACTGTCAGCAACATACCTCCTCTTCCCAGCCCACATCTTCTAAGTCTTCCTAAACAGTCCACCAACAGGGAAACAGATCCACATTTGTGAAGGGCCATTCTCATTCAAACTACCACACATATAAATCCTGCACAGTTATGGGACAATTATAACATCTTAGCTAACAAAACAAAGAAACACAATAAAAGAAACATAGATAAATGTTCCCCCACTTAAATCTGTTTCAGACCAGATACCAACATAGTCTTCCTTGGGAAATATTAAAGGCATTTGTACCACACTCCAGAGCCTTCTGTTGTTATTTTGTATTATGATAGACAGTCTAGAGATAGTCCCAGCTGCTTACAGAAATTTATTATAGTGCAGGAGAGATCTCAATGTTAGAATCCAATGTTAGAATCATGGTCTGTTCTCTTAATGTTACTCGAAACAAACAAACAACAACAATAAAAACCCCATAGGGTGCATAGCTAATATTGACAACAAGTTAGGATCTAGACCAGTGGTTCCCAACCTGTGGGTCACAACCCATTTGGGGGTCAAACAACCCTACCACAGGGGTCACATATCAGATAGCCTGCATTCCAGGTATTTGCATTAGGATTCATAACAGTAGCAAAATTATAGCTACTGTTATGTGATGTGTTTATGAAAATAATTGTATGGCTGGGGATCACCACAACGTGAGGGACTGTATGAAAGGGTCACAGCATTGGGAAGGTTGAGAGCCACTGTTGCAGGCACATGGATCAGAAAAGCCTCTCTTGATTGTGAGGGATCATCTAGATTCAACTTATTCATGTGGGAAGACCCAAACTAAGTGTGGGCTGTTTCATTCCAGGAGCTGAGGTCTTAGACTGGATAAGAACAAGAAAGTAAAACCAAGCTAAAATTACTCAAGACTGACTCTGGACTATGGATACAATGTAACCAGTTGCTTCCAGCTACTGCTTTGGTCACTTTTTTCCTTGATGGACTGTGCATCCTCAAACAGCGAGACAAAAGAAATCCTTTCTCCCTTAAGTGGATTTTATCAGGGTTAATTTCTTTTTGTTTTGTTCTTTTGTTTTTTGAGACAGGGTTTCTCTGTGTAGTCCTGGTTGTCCCGGAACTCACTCTGTATACCAGGCTGGCCTCAAACTCAGAAATTCGCCTGCCTCTGCCTCCCAAGTGCTGGGATTAAAGGCGTGCGCCACCACCGCCCGGCATCAGGGTTAATTTTTAATAGAGCCACAAGAAAACTAATAAAAACATGTAGCTAAAACTTTCAAATATAAAGATATCTGATAGCTAGACCAAATATTTAAGGTCTGGGAAATTATATAATTAGGATAAAGCTATAAAAATTCTAGAAGATCACATTGAGACACATATGTATAAAGTTATGTATATGTATGATTATACATGTTATGGATAATTTTGGAGAGAGAAAGAACTTTCTGACTAAAAACCTACAGAATATTTAACTGAAAATTCAGGGTGAAGCGCCTAAAAACTATGAAACGCTGTATGACTTACTTTGATATTGCCATGAATAAATACCTAACCAAGAAAATCAAGAGAAGAATTGTTTACTTTGGTTCACAGTCTCAGAAGGTTCAGTCCATAGTTTCTTGGCCACATGCCTTCAACATAGCATCATGGCTGCAAAGGCATGTGACACAGGACTGCTGGACCTGGCGGCAGAGAGACCGAGTCAGGAAGCTGCCAGAGATTATTTACCCCCAAGGACCCATACTCCAAATGATCTATTTCCTTCAGCGAGGGATACTTTCCAAGGTTTCCAAAATCGCACAACCAGCTTAGGACAAAATATTCAAAGCATGAGCCCTAAGAGTTAGAACCTGACTGATCTCCATGAAATATCTGAAAAGATTCCAAGAGGTTATGGGGCTTATCCTGCAAGACAAACTCTGACGAGCCACGCCTCTGAAAACAATACCCTCATACAGTCCAGTCCCCAACTCAGGGCAGAATTAGGGCTAGCCTGGTGCTACCAAGAGGATTAAGAGAAAAGTGAGACAGTGTGTCACTTCTCAAAGTGGGTCAGTAGAAGGCACTGCATCTATCTTGCTCTAGACAAAGCCAGGCACTAGGCTCCAGGCCTACTCAGCAATCCTCTGGAGAGGTTTGTAGAAGAGGAACAGACGCCCTTGGTCCACCTGCCAGTCAGGTTAGCGAGTCAGTCTGAAGTCAACAAAGCCTTCTCATGCCTGCAGCCCCAGCCATCCATCAGTACCTGACCACAAACTCAGGAACTTCAAGCCAGGATTTCCTGCTAAGCTAAGACCTCAGGGTTACAGAGATGATAGATGGTTATTGATGTTCCCACCCAGTGATTTCTTACACTGCAGGAGATCAATCACACAGAGATGTGTTTGAAAAGGACACCAGATTTATATAGTGCCAATAAGATTCAGCTGAGCAACACGAAACTGGTGATTCTATGCTATTTACGTATCCCGGGGGCAGAGGAAAAAAACACTTTCAGGGGAAGGAACATAACCTTCACATCAAAGGAAGACAAACTATAATAATCAGTCAATAAGCATAACAGAGCAACAGAAAGACAGAGAGATGAGTAATCCAGCAGTTAGATGTCTCAGGTATGACTCTATTCATGCAGGCCTTCTAGTTAAAATATTTATAAATTTAATTCAACAGTGCATTAAAACACAAAACATGGTTACATAGATTTTCAATGAGTTTGTTTGTCACTAGCAAGTTTTACTATTATAATCTATTACATTAGCATATTCATAAAGAAAACTTTGATCATCTCAGTGGAGGTTCCAAAATCATTTGATACTGGGCTTCTTCGGAGATGGCTCAGCAGATTTTGTTCTTTAAACACGAAAGGGTGGCAATAGAGTACCTGGCACAGTGTATTCGATGTGACATAAAGTCCAAAAACATTTATTTACCTAAACTGAAACCAAAGGATGTGTGTAGTCACCATAACAACAATTAAGGTCAGTCTGCAAGAACTACCAGGTAATAGTTTGACAACAGACAAATACAAACCGCCAGCCTGGCTTGAAGGCTCTCCTGAGGAGGAGGGAAGAGAATCAGGAGTTCACGATCATCTTTGGCTGTATGGTGGATTCCAGACAGGGCTTGGATTCCTTGCCCACATGAGACTGTCTCTCTCAAAATCAAAACACAGAAACCGCCATCTCCATCATTGTGGTCTGAATGAAAAATGTCCACTATGGTTCCTGTGTTTGCACACTTGATCCACCCCCAGCTGGTAGTGATGTTTCAGAAGGATGAACCTTTAGGAAGTGGGGCCTCACTGGGGGAAGTGAGTCACTGGGGGGAAGTGGGTCACTGTGGGAGGGTCTTGAGGCTTCACAACCTGAGCCCACTTCCTGTTCACTTTCTTCTTCCTTAGTATGTGGCTAAAGCATGCCATCTTACCTGCCACCATGTCCTCCCTCACAGGACAGACTGTATCCCCTTGAAACTGTAAGCCAAAATAAGTCCATTCTGAAGGATATGCAAGTAGTGTACATTAGGTACCTGTCTGGTTGCTGTGATAAAATATTCTAACCGAAGCTCACACTTCATGGAGGAGAAGATACAGCATTCAGTAGCAGGATCTTGACCTGGCAAGTCACATCTATGGTGAGGAAGTAGAATGCCATGAATGATGGTACTCAATTACTTTCCCCTGCTTATCCAGTCTGGCATTTAGGGTGTGTCTTTGTGCCTCCAGTTTACCTAATTTAATAATCCCTCACAGATAGACAGGAGGCTTATCTCTAGGTATTTCTAGCTCTTGTCAAGTTGACAGTAAGGGTTAACCTTCACACAGTGGGATGAGGCATGTGTGATTATACATGATGTTTAGACAGTTTCTTTCCCATGATTCTAAGCTCCCTCAAATAGGCCAAGATGTCCCTGCTTTCAGGAACTGTAAAATTGCATTTACAGAAGCATCGTGCTCCAGGAAAGAAATGTCAGGTTGATTTATAAAGCTTATATAGGAGGGAGAGGAGACTTGTTTCTCCTGTTTCATACTTGGGGGCAAGAGATCTTGGTTCATTTTTAGTTTCCATTGTCTTCGCAGAGGATATAGGTTAAACGAGCCTTTTCTCTCCTCTATCACTAGATGAAATAATTTGAAGATAAAAAGATATGGAATGTAGGTGCTCACACCTCCAAGTCAACAATGTAATATAATTTTCTTCAAGGGCTACTGTGGGGGCTGGAGAGATGGCCAAGAGCACCAGCTGCTCTTGTAGAGAACCAGGTTCAGTTGTCAGCATCTAAATGACAGCTCAAAACCATTTGTAACTCCATCTCAGGTGGATCTGACATCCTCTTCTGACCTCTGTGGGCACTGAATGTAAGTGGTGTACAAACATATATGCAGACAAAATACCCCCCATATATATGGCTAGCATACATTGATCCTAGCTTCTAGATGAGACTGGACAAGACACTGACCAGGGGCTAGGAAGTGATCATCTATCTTTGTATCAAGGGGAAGCTAGGAACTCATGTCCAATATCCAAAGTGAAGTCATTGTGGACCTACTTCTTAAAGACACTAGCTAAAATATGTACAGAGAAATTACAAACAAAAATATTGAATTTCCTTGATCTGACAAAGCTTTCTCACTCGTGAATTATTCACCATAGTATCTAAAAATATTTTTCACCCAAGAGCCCCTAAGCACTAAGCAATAAGATTCTGCTTTCTTCTCAGACTGCCACGTCTCAGTATCTAAATGGTCCATAGGGTGTGTCTACTCCTCAGGGTGTGTCACATACAGGATCGAAGGCATTGCTGCTTTACCAGCATAGAGAAGCTGAGGAGGGTATTTGAAAATCCAATGATAATCAAAACTTTTTCAAAGAAAACTTTGCAAAAATTACCTGGGAAGAGGGTCCCCATGAGGGACTCTTTGGATCAGGTTGGCCTTTGGCACATCCAGAGGAGCCATCTTGATTATGTTAATTGATGTGGGAAGACCGGCTCACTGTGGATGGCGCCATTCCCTAGGCAGGGGATGCTAGGGGTGGAGGAAGTAAATGAGACACTAGTTTGCATTACTCTGTGTTTCTAATTACAGAGATAATATGACCAACTCTCCCAAGCTCCAGTTTCTGTGACACCTTTGATATGATGGACTGTCACCTGAAACTGGAGTCAGGATAAACCCTTTGTCCCCTAACTTGCCTTTGTCAGGGTCCTTGGTCCAAGTCTATGTGGAATGAGACATTTGGCAATGGGGGCTTCCAGCCATCCATTTTGTCATAACAATTGCCTCTTAAACAGAAGGTTGACAATAGGGAATCAGTATATCAAGAATTATATATATCAAAAAATAAACATTTTTCTTGATTTCTTAGCACTTTATGTTTACTTTTATTTGTTTTTGAGACAGCATCAGGATAGACTTCAACTTGCCAAAGCTGACCTTGAACTCCTGATTCTTCCACCAAGTTCTGTCTCCCAAGCGTTGGAACTACAGTACAGGTATGTGATAGCATGCCTAGCATAGTCCTCCCCTCCCCTCTTTTCCCCTCCTCTCCTCTCTCCTTCCCTCCCCTTCCTTTTCTTCTCCCCTCCCTTCTCTTCTCTCCCTTCTCTCCTCTCCCCTCCTTTCCTCTTCTCTTCTCCCCTTCTCTCTACTGTCCCCTCTTCTCCCCTCCTCCAACCCCTTCTCTCCTCTCCTTTCCTCACCTCCCTTCCCTCCCTTCCTCTCTTTGTTGTGGGTGTGCTCACATACATGAGTGCAAGTCACAGAACACACGTGATGTTCATCCTGGCCCTCTACTTTGTGTGAGACAGGGTCTTTTGTCGTTTGCCACAGTGTCTGCCAGGCTGGAGTGTCCACGGGCTGCTAGGGATTCTCTTGTCTTTGCCTCCCATCTTATAGAAATGCTGAGATTTCATGGGTGCTCTTGTGTCTGGCTTATGCCGGTTCTAGGGATGGGAACTCAGGAGCTTCCATTTGTAAGGACCTTCCCCATGGAGCTATCTCTCCAGCCTCTCCTTACCTGTTTTCTCCACCTTTGTGTTCTATTTTCGCTTACACTGTTCTAGCAAGTCGCTTCTTAAAATGTCTTTCCACCTGAAAGATAAATATATTTGAAGGAAGTGAAAAGAATTTTTACCTTTGAGTATATGCTTCTTTTTAAATCTCTTGGTTTCATATCTGCACCTACTTTCTTGAGATTCAAACATACTCAGCCCATGGGGAGAAAGCAACTATTGAGAAAAGATAACGTTACCTAATTACCATGGCAGAAGGGTCCATGAAATTAGGTTTATGTGCACTGGATGTTGGTAGATTTTAAGACAGGGATGTCTTCTGATACATGGGGTATCTCCTTTTGTGAAGGCACAGCTCTCTGAGAAGTTGCTAGAACCCATCTCTTCCCTGTTCACAGTGTTGCCAGGGGTGTAAGACATGGGAATGTAGCTTCAGTTCTACGGACAGAATTCTCCCCTTCAGGGCTCTTTAGAAACCAGAGTCGAAGGAGAACACAGACAGGTGAATGAGAAAGTAACTCAGATCTCAAGCCCTGCCAAAACCTCTGCTTGAAGAAGGAATGGTATCAGATAAGAATTCTAGGAAAGAATCAGGAAAGATTTCCATTTGGGAGAGTGACCTTAAATATCCAAAGAGTCAGGGCAACCTGCTTCTCGGGCTAGGAGATGAATCTAATACTCACACCTTCAGGGGACACACAGGGGAGGCACTCGGAGGCTAGGCTGGGAGATTAGATGCTGCCTCCCGGGTCTCCTCTCTCCTAAATTGTTTCTGGGGTTGGTCGGCAGTGGGTCTGTGCCCAGCACTGTTTAAAGCCTGCTCTTTATTTTAGCTGCTCTGTGTTTGTGGCCTTTTCAATGCTATTTTTATTCATTTAGCCGTTCTACTACTTGGGTACAGGTCTCTTTTCATAGGTGAGGAAGCTGAAGCCGAGTTTAAATAAACAGGCAGTCACTTAGATCTGCTTGTAGAACCTTCTTAACCCCTATTTTTTTTTTTAAATAAAAGCTGGATGTATACTAATGCACATATACTCAAACTACAAGTTGTATTATTTCTGTTTAGCTGTTTAGCACCCAGAAAAGTTCAGAAGCTTGCATCTTTTGCTATCGTTCCATTCTCAAGTAAGACAGACAGACAGACAGACAGACAGACACAGACACACACACACACACACACACACACACACACACACACACACACACAAACTTTGAGAAAGTGTCTCAATATATAGCCTAGGTTGACCTTGAACTGATGATCCTCCTGCCTCAGGCTTCTTTAGGACTGGGATTACAAAGCCGCCATGCTCCGTTAAGCTGTTGAATTCTACTTTGCTCAGCTCTAATAGAAATAATAAATAACACCTTGCCTCTCTGAAGCATGGCTTCCTACTTTCACCTGACTGGGAAGTCTAAGACCAACATCTCTGGGACTTTGGATATGCCTTTAGAACCCCGGTAATCAAAGTTTAGAGGACAATGGCCCACATTCTACAGAAGGATACTTAACGTTGAAATCAGAGGGGAAGGGGAGCCAGGTTTTCCTCAAAACCATAGTTTTGTGTTACCAAGATTAGAAATGGTGGCTTATTCTATAAGCTTTTCTTACTTAGGAAGTCTTTTCAAACAAGTAAAATATTTTAATCTCAGCAAACCCGTTATACTGTTTGCTCAACAAAACTACTGTTAGCAGGCAGGCTTCTGGCAAAGGCAACTCTTGGGAAGTTGGCGATTTGGAATGCCAACCCGTATGGATACTCTTAGATTAGGAGAGAACACGGGCGTGGTTTAGCCAGTGTTAAAAAAATAGGAGCGCGTCTGAAATCCACACCGTATGTCTCCCTGCACTTCCTGAACCCGCCCACGGCTGACTCCGATTTCCATCCTGGATGCAGAAGCAGGCGCGTTCCCTTAAAGTCTTCCCCCTTCCATCACTGCAGATTCACAGTGAAGCATTATCCTCTGTACTTCCTCATTTGAGAAACCCCAGGCTCCTTTTAAACAAAGGTCGTTGGTCCTCGCCACACACGCACCGGGCACAGAGTATTATTCTGAATAAAGGCGCAACCTGAACTCGATAGATTCACAGAACAAAAGCTGGGCTGCACATTGGTCTTTGCTGTCTTCTTAACTTACTTTTCACTCATACATTGTGCTTTATAAAAAAAAAAAGAAAAGGAAGGCAGGGGTATATTTGGTGGAGGCGTGGTCTGGTGTGGGGGATGGGGGTCCTTCTGTGGACCCATGCTGAGGCATCCCTTCCCCCGGAGGTACCAGCCACACAACCGTATAGTATAGAATGGTTTATTTAGGGCATGGGGAGGGGAGTTGAGAGAGAGAGAGAGACAGCGAGAGAGAGCGAGAGAGAGAGAGAGAGAGAGAGAGAGAGATTCACAAGTTGCAAGTCCTTCTGCTAAAATTAATTGTCTCGGCATTTTTTAGGGGGAAAAAATGAAGATGGTTCTTTCCCAAAGCAGTTAGTGTTTATATGGTGCATAGCTGGAGATAATTATAGGATAATCAAAGGGCCCGTGTTGCCTGCAAATCATGTCCTCACAGATGCAAGGAGACGTAAGGGGCTTCAGGAAAGCAAGGGGCCATTCTGAATCTCAAAAAGACCACAGTGCAGAGAATTCCCTGGCTTCCTTTCAGTGGTAAAGCAACAGTACCGAGAACTTTAGCTGGTTCTGCAATTCCCTGCCCCCCACCCAGGAGCCCCTTCTAATTAGGGCGCTACTCCCACTGCTTTATTAAATGCCTTCTCCTCGGTGGAGCCGCTTCAGATCTGACAGGGATGAATAATTGCTTCTTCCTCTGCTGGGGCTGTAGGTAATCTGGCTAACAAAAACTGGCCCAACCAGCAATGGTCGGTCCATGAAGGACTATGTGGAATGAGCATGAGGTATGAGCTCAGAGCATACCACTGTTATACTGGGAGATGTGTACTGGGAGATTGTGTTAGAAGGCAACCACGTCGGTTCAGTGCTCAAGTGTATGCAATGATTTCTAGTTTCTTCCAGGATTCACTATGTCTCCATTAGCATCTCAGGAAGTAAAAGTAAGCCTGGGATAGGAGTGGGGCTGATTCGAGCCCTGCCTCCACGACTGGCTATCTTTGTTGGATGAAAACTGGGGCCTCTTGTTATCTTATTTTCGAAAGGGATGGTGGGAAAGAGAGAGAAAGGATTTTGAAAGTACTTTTCCAGCCCTAACATTGGCTTATTTTATTGCTAAAATCTACTCCCCATTAATTGTATTAAGTTGCCCCACACACCAAAATCCAGTAGATTTTAGAATGATGAGGTGTCTGTGGTGCGATGTCCCCCAGTAAGGAGTAGGGTGTCCTGACTACTACCAGGGATGTTGACTCAGGAAAGGCTAAACTGTATCGCAAGAAACAGAGGTCTGAGTGCTACAACTTAAACAATGCAATTCCTTCTTTATGTGAAAGCATATCACTGCAGGAAATCCAGAGCTGGTCCTGTGACATTACAAAGAAGCTTTATGAAGAAGTTCCATTGTGTTGGACGGCAAACCCCAAGCATACCTCCTCAATGAAAATGGCTGCTGGGGTGCCAACCATCACATCTGTATTCCAAGAACAAGAAGGCACAGAGCACCTCTTTTGACTAGGAAATGCTGTTCTCTCTCTGGGCACACTCCAGTTGCTAAGACAAAAGGAAAGATGAGGGCCAGACAGCTTAGCAGCTCTGTCACAGTCGGTGTCCTGGCTACATTTCTTTTGTTGGAGGTCACTTCCCCAGCCCTGAGCATCCTTCTTTGAGATGATGAAGACAGGTGCCTGTCTCCCACACTCAGCCAAGGAGGGGAACTGTATGTCTCTGAAGACCCCACAGATTATCTTCCCATGTGGAAGCCACCAACGATCTTACTGCAGATGCTGCCATGGAAAAATGGTATTTTAAAAAATTCTTATAAGTATTTTGCAATTTTGTTTAGGAGATAAACTAATCGTGATCTTCCCTAAAACATCCCCCAAGCTGTTTTTAATGGCTTTCTTGCTATAAAAAAATTACAGTGCTTAGCAACCAGGAAGAGGGGAGGCACACAGAGCTCTTTGTTTTTAAAATAACAACCCTACCCAGGGCTTGCATTAGGTAAAGAGACCTCACTTCCTGACACTATGTTTTCCTAGTGCTAAGACATGCGGTATTTCTCATTGGTCTTGGCTTGTTTGTAAATCCTCTTAGTTCATCTGCATAATCTAAACAACCTAAAACACCAGTGGATTTTAAGAAATTAAGATGAATTCATAGAACAAATACCATGTGGGTCAGGGTTAGTATGGCTGCAATGAAACACCATGACCAAGAAGCAAGTTGAGGAGGAAAGAGTTTATTCACCTTACACTTCCACATTGCTGTTCATCACCCAAGGAAGTCAGGACCAGAACTCAAGCAGGTCAGGAAGCAGGAGCTGATGCAGAGGCCATGGAGGGATGCTGCTTACTGGCTTGCTTCCCAAGGCTTACTGAGCCTGCTTTTCTATAGAACTTAGGACCATCGGCCCAGGGATGGTAGCATCCACAATGATCTGAGCCCTCTCCCATGGATCACTGATTGAGAAAATACCTTAGAGCCAGATCTTATGGAAACATTTCCACAATTGATGTTCCTTCCTCTCTGATGACTCCTAGCTTGTGCCAAGTCGACACAAAAGCAGCCAGAACATTGTTTTTAAGCAGTTTAAAGCTAAAGTCAAAGATAGGCTTCAGTTCAAGCACCAGAATCTGGTTCATATTTACAGAAATGTGCACTTCCTACCCATAATGGCTAATTTTTTACTGTGAGCTTGATAAGCCCCCAGTGCCCAGATATTTGATCATACGAAAATCTAGTTGTGGGCAGAGGCGAACATGAGTACCTGAGATCCAATCTCCAGCATCCATGTAAAATGCCAGCCCCAATTAAATGTTGTCCATATGAGAGTTGCAAATACCTGTGAGCCTAGCATTGGAGAGCAGAGACAGATCCTGAGTACTTTCTGGCCAGCCAACTGAGCTGAAACAGTGAGCTTCCAGGTCAGGAGAAAACCCTGCCTTGAGAGTGTAGAGTGAAAAAAAAAATTTTTTTTTTTTTTTTTTTTTATACACTGTAGCTGTCTTCAGACACCCCATAAGAGGGCATCAGATCTCATTACAGATGGTTGTAAGCCACCATGTGGTTGCTGGGATTTGAACTCATGACCTCTGGAAGAACAGTCAGTGCTCTTAACCGCTGAGCCATCTCACCAGCCCAAGTGAAAAATTATAAAGGCCATTTTATGAAATATGTATAGATTTCTTTGCCCTTAGACCTGGGTAGAAAAATGCAGGTCCCAGAACTCGGAACTGAAAATAAGATTTCAGGCCTTCACTACCCCAGGACACTTGCTGGATGAATTACATTCCTCAAGCCTTAGGCAGTAGGCCCACCTATGGGTGGGAGAGGCCCAAGGCAGGAAGACACATTCCTGACCATGCAAGCCACCTAGGTGGGGCTATAGCCAGAAGAAGTGAAGATAGTTAATCTGAAATAGTTGGTAAATGACAGGGTGGGACACAGTGACATGGTAAACCATTCAGGGTGGGTTTCTCTGGAATGTTTCGCTATTCTTATGTTATGTATCCTTGGCAACCCCTCACCCCCTCCTCACTCCCCTGGTTTTCGGTTTTCCTCTTTAAAAGACCCCTTAGCCCGCCACTCAAGGCCAAACCTTGCTCTTGACAGAGAGCTTGTGGTTTGACCGCCGGCCAACTTCCCTAATAAAACCTCTGCTGATTCCATCCAGGTATGGTTTCTTGTGATCTTTGGGTGGTTGTGATCTCCTGAGACTTGAGGAAGGGTCTCCCGAGTATGGGGGTCTTCAAGAGAATAAAGTAACAAGGTGAAGTGATAAAGGAAGATGCCAAATACGCTGACATCATCTTCATGCATGGAAATGAACAAACAAACACACACACACACACACACACACACACACACACAGTGGCACACATGCATGCACTAGTTGTACTGGGGAGTGTGGCTTCTCAGATACAAGGCAAGTGTTCTTCTGCTAAGTTGAATCCTAGTCTTTGGTTGTTATTTATCTATCTAACTACATATCTATCTATGAATTTATGTATCTATCCATCCATCCATTTAAATTTGATGTGTTTAAATTTAGATATTTGTATGTCTTCGTAGGGGTATGCCACATGATTACAGGGTCCCAGGAGGCCCAAAGAGGGTATCGGGTCCCCTGAGGGTGGAGCTATAGGAGGCTGTTTGGTGTGATGGCCAGGAACTAGACAGAGATGCTCTGAGAAACAGTCATGTGCTTAACCTCTAAGGCAGCAGCTCTCAATGTGTGGGTGGAGACCCCTTTGTTGGGGGGACATCAAATGACCCTTACACAAGGGTGGCCTAAGGCCAGTGAAAAACAGAGACATTTATATTATGATTCCTAACAGAAGTAAAATTATAGTTATGACATAACAATAGAAATAATTTTAAGGGGAGGGGGGTTGTCGGGTCACCACAACATGAGGAACTATGCTAAAGGGTTCTACCATTAGGGAGGTTGAGAACCAGTGCCCTAAACCATCTTTTCTAGGTCTAGTGTGGTCTTTTTAAAAGGAGAGAGTAACAATTTAAATCATTAATAAAGCAGATTAGGCCCGTGGCCCATCTGTCACATCAGTGGACCTTATCCAGTTAGTTGAAAGCTTTATGAGAAAAATACACTTTACACAAAGATCAAAGAAATCCAACTCCAGGGTGTATTCAGATTCAGCACAGTATCAATGCTTATCCAGGTATCTGGCCTGCACACCCATTCTGTAGATTCTGGACTCTAGCTTCTTGTTTTGTTTTTTTGTTTTGCTTTGTTTTGTTTTTCGAGACAGGGTTTCCCTGTGTAGCCCTGGCTGTCCTGGAACTCACTCTGTAGACCAGGCTGGCCTCGAACTCAGAAATCTGCCTGCCTCTGCCTCCCAAGTGCCGGGATTAAATGCGTGTGCCACCACTGTCCGCAGACTCATAGCTTCTTACAGTGAGCTGATTAATTAAAACACATGCACATGTGCTTTTCAATCTTATATATGCTAAGTTGAAAATGTATGCTTAGCCAGGCAGTGGTGGTGCACACCTTTAATCCCAGCACTTGGGAGGCAGAAGCAGGTGGATTTCTAAGTTCGAGGCCAGCCTGGTCTACCGAGTGAGTTCCAGGACAGCCAGGACTATACAGAGAAACCTGTCTCGAAAAAAAAAAAAAAAGAGAGAGAGAGAGAGAGAGAGAGAGAGAAAGAGAGAAAGAAAGAAAATGTCTACTTATTGGGCTTGCTCAGTATAGTCTTCATATAGGCATAGATCTGTATGTATATTATACTATGTACAGATTATGCATATGTCATATCACAGTTTAATATACCGAACCTCTCATTTCTATACTCCATATATCCATGAGTGACTGACAATGCCTGTATGGCCCAGAGTGGTAAAAAATGAGAGACTGACATGGAATCACAGTCCCTAAGTTCTGTCCCCTGACAACCCTCATACCCTTTGAGCTCTGGCAGTCACCTCTGTAAACAGACCATGTAATGACTGTTTTAGGGACTAAATGGTCTGGATAGTTGTGACAAAAATTGAAGGAGCCCATTGTCAGGGGCACTTACTATTCCTAAGTAAGCACAGATTCCCTTTGGCTTCCTGCACTGTCCGACAGGAGGAAACGGAGGTACACACATTTAGGAACATGCTGAAGGTCACAGGTCATGAGGAAGATGCAGAACTACACCGAGACTCCTTTGTAGTTGGCCCACAACACCCTATAATCATTGTTGGGCTCTGATCAATTTAAGTAATTTAAACTTTGAAAATATTCTACAAAACCTTTTTTTTTGTTCAAACTGATTACTTCAGAGCTTCTGTGTGCCACATACTACCCTTTTAAAGGCTGAGCATTTAAAATGTAAAACAGGTTTTAAGAGTAAGATTTCAAACTTTAGAACTTTTGTACTTTTACTTACTTTTTGTAGTCTGAGGTAAATAGTGATACTTGCTACTTTGTTACAAGTCTGTGCTAGTTACTTGGTTTGTTGCTGTGACAAGATACCCTGAAAACAGCAATTTAAGGGAAGGTGTTTATTATAGTTAATAGGGGATACAGTTCATCACAGCAGAGCAAACACGACAGCAGGAGCTGGAGAAACCTGGTCATGTCCGATCCATAGGAAGCAGGAAGATGAAGTAGAGATAAGCTATAAAAGCTCAAGACCCACCCAAAGAGACCCACTTCCTCCGATGAGGATGTCCCACATCCAAAAAGTCCCACCACTTTACCAGTTATCATCCACCAGCTTATAGGAATGCAGTGTTCAAACCTATATGAGTCTTTAGGGGCCACTTGATATTTAAGCCTTCACTGACCTATATCTACAAACATAATATATGCACAGGTACATTACAGACCACATCTCCCCCATCAGTGCCAATCTCCTCTCTGGTCCATGAGTATACTCTTTCTCATGCCATGCACGTGTTATCTCCTTGGTTTACAATGATCTTCTTTTCCTTTGTTCTCCTAGTCCTACATTTCACAGACTTGACACCCAGACCAAATGCTGCCTCCTATAAGATGCTTCTATCTTTGAGACAGGGTCTCACATTTTCCAGATTTGCTTCAAATACACTATATGTCTGCAGATTACATTGAATTTGTAATACTCCAGCCTTTACCTCCTGTAGTGGTTTGAATAAAAATGGCCTCCTTAGGGAGTGGCACTGTTAGGAAGTGTGGCCTTGTTGCAGTAGGCGTGGCTTTATTAGAAGAAGTGTATCACTATAGGGGCCAGCTTTGAGGTCTCAGATGCTCAAGCTAGGGCCAGCTTTGAGGTCTCAGATGCTCAAGCTAGGTCTATTTTGGCATTTTCTTCCTGCTGCTGGCTGATCTGAATGTAGAACTCTCAGATCCTTCTCCAGCAACATGTCTGCCTGCATACTGTCATGCATCTCACCAAGAGGATAAAGGACTAAACCTCTGAGTCTGTAAGCCAGCTCCAATGACGTGTTTTCCTTTATAAGAGTTGTTATGGTCATGGTGTCTCTTCACAGCAATAGAAACTCTAAGATACCTCCCAAGAGCTGGGATAATTACAGATGTGCACCTCCAGGCTGGGTTTGTGAAATGCTGGGGCTCTGTGCATGTTAAGGGAGCATCCTAAGAACTCAGTTGCTTCCTTAGCCACAAGAAGCCTCTCTTGATTTCTTAAAGCTACCCCTTAGATTCTTCCTATCCCCTCCCCCATTCCCTCCCTCCAGAATCTCCCTCTATAGCACAAGCTGGCCTTGAGTTTGTAGCAACTTTCCTACCTCTGCCTCTTAAGTGCTGAGCTTATAGGTGTGAGCTACCTCACTCTTTGTTTTGTTTTTTGTTGTTGGTTTTTTTTTTTTTTTTTTTTTTTTTTTGTTTTGTTTTGTTTTGTTTTTCAAGACAGGGTTTCTCTGTGTAAGCCTGGTTGTCCTGGAACTCATTCTGTAGACCAGGCTGGCCTCGAACTCAGAAATCCACCTGCCTCTGCCTCCCAAGTGCTGGGATTAAAGGCATATGCCACCACCGCTAGCTATCTCACTCTTATAAATTCCCCAAAGCATACAATTCCAAACAAACCCAGCTCCAAATGATCTACCTCAATCCCAGAAAGCACAGAGAGGCACCAGATGAATGCCGTGGCTGAAAGAAGGAAGAGATGGCTACAGACAGTCTTATCTGGTGCTTTAGAGACAAAACAGCCTACCAAGATTCTGTTTCCCCCCCTAGCCAGATGGGAAGACTCATCTATCTTAAAGATGATTTGGGAAGTGTTGGACTGTGGGGTTGGGGAGGACCCAACCTTCATGCCATTGACCTTGAAGTTCTGATGACACATGGTGACTACATTCTGTCCTATCATCAATGAGTGAGTCTTAAGGCCTGTTGGTTGTTCCATTCTTGAGGCCATGGGGCAGCCACTACCTTTCCCAAGCTCATTGTATATTGTCTAATTTTAGTAAAATTTTGATTAAAGTACAGCATAAGTATAGAAAAATCCATACATAAATTCAGTATTCTCAAGAGGAACTTTGGAACACTTATCCCCTGGGATGGGAGAGGCTAATTAACATTCCTTGGTCAGAGGACACTTGCTAGATTAACACAAGGGAAGTCCTTGCCACCTCATTCCCTAAAGACCAATCAGTTTTAAAAGTCACACTGTTCTGCCAATCACATTGTGCCTAATGGCTGCTGCCCTAAGGACTGTGTAAAAGCTCACTGAATGAGCATCACGGGGTCACTTCTCCTTTTGGGATTCAGGATGGCCCCAGCATGCTGAGACATTAAAAATGCCTCTTGCATTTGCAGCATTCCCTCATGTCTGCGTGGTTCTCTCAGGGAGTCCCCTGTAAACTAAGGCTCTGCTCACTAGAGTCTTACAATACAAATTGATGAATTTTTTTAAAATGAATGTTTGTATGAGTCCAGTCCCTGGATGGTGAAACAGTGTTTCCCTAAAGCCTTAGCCATCTCCTCCAAGGTGACCCAATTCCTCCCTTGCCCCAGAGTGAGTCATTACGTATTCTTCCAACACAAGTTTTGGATTTTGCACAAATATAATCAACCATGATGTTCTTTTATCTCGTGCCTGGCTTCTTCTGATCCCTGTTTGAATTTATGTTGTTTAGTCTATGGCTGCAGACAGTTGCAGACAGTTCAGTCTTGGGTACTACTAAATCTTATGATACTGGAATTTGTTTGCACATTCCTCTTACAGTTTAGGTATGGTTTGACATTTTCCTACACAGTTTTATTACTGGAAACCTAGTCATTGTGAAGAAACACTGAAGAGTAGAGACTATGGCCAGGTGTGGCAGTGCACACCTATAATCCCAGAACTAAGATAGGAGAGTCGGGAGTTTAAAGCCAGCCTGTACTACATGGGAAAACCGTTTGTTAACACCAACCAACCAACCAACCTCCCAACCACCACTAACAACCTCATGTCTAAACAACTAAAAGAAAACTAGTTAATTTGAGATACTCCTACAGAAGGGAGTGGGCTAGTTTATATATAAATATACATAAAAGCCTGAGTCTGACCCTTGAATAGGTCGTTTGGCTTTCTCCTGAACAATCAATCACTGTCTCTCACCAACACCAAATCCCATGAGGTCCTCACAGTAGCTCAGACGATCCCCTTGAGCCTCCAGAACCTTTCTAAATATCTTGTTTAGTTTATGAAGCTCCCAAGCCCCAGATATTTTGACCTAGTTAAAAAAAAATACTAAAACAATTCTGTTGATTGACATTTGAGATATTTCTACTTTGACTATTTATATAGGGCATGACTAGAAATATCTTAGACATGTTTCGTTGTGTATATGTATGCATTCTGTTGTTTTTATACGTAGGAATCTAACTTAGAGGGACACAGAATATATGTAGGCTTACTTTTTGGGTAGATTTTGCCAAATTACATACATACGCACACACACACACACAATATTGACTGTACTAATTCACATTTGGATGTAGGTTGTTACATCTGTTTCCTTCATTATGTTCAGATACTATTAGATAACGTAGAATAAGTTTTGAATTATCCTTAATTCAGGATCTCTGAACTCTCAGCTAAGAAGCAACAGAAGTGGTGCTTAATAAAATCTCAGTAAATGTAGCCATTTCTCTGTGATCTCAAAGTCTTCTCAGTCTTCTAGAACTGTCCTTTCATCCCAGCTCTACCATTCTTAGACAAGTTTTAAACTCAGAAGGACAAGCAGATTTTGGCTTCCCTGGGATTTGTCCTCAAAAAAAAAAAAATGTATGCCATTTATATTTTAAAGTGTTACTAGTCCATGGTTTCAAATAAAATTACAATGTGTCAAATGAAGTTCTTAGAGTCCTTGCTTACTGGTCTACCTCTGGGTAGAGGAAGGAATCAAGGGTTTACAAGGTAGGTGCTGGGTTCTTCAGAGTCTGCTAGGCCTCTGTGCTTACAGTGGAGCAATGAGCAGAGTATCAGGGATTGTCTCCAGGCCAGTGGCTACCAAGGTACCCAATCCTTTCCAAGAACTAAGAAGGAAAAGATAAATCCCATTTGCTCTCATTGGGGAAGACACACACACACACACACACACACACACACACACACACGCCACACCACACCAAGGACAAACTGGATCAAAGGCTCAGAGTCAAGGGCTCAGCTTCTTGGAGAGAATCCAGTGTATGTGTGTGTGATACATTTTCTTGTGTCTAAGACTAGGCTCATGAATTTCATGAGTCAGACTCATTTCCAAAAAAAAAAAAAAAAAAAAAAAAAGAGTGCAGACAAATCAAGTAAAAATGGCTATCACATGCACCCAGAGCAATGATGCACACCTGTAAGGGACAAAAAAAGTAGACTCATCAGGAGTTCAAGGCCAACCTTGAGCTATGGGACCCTGTCTCAATAAACCAAACAAAGAAAATTAGTTAACTTCGGTTAACTAATTTGTGTGAGTGATTCTAGGGATTGAGCCTAGGATATTATAGATGCCACCAGACAAATTCACTACCACTGAACTATATCCCTGGCCTCAAAACAGCTAATGCCTATTATCCATTTCTTACATACGCCAAACACTAACACATTTATGCTTGCTACTTTGTATACATGTGCCATGCAGTCCTCAGGACGAGCCTAAAGCATAGAACTTATTCCTATCATAGTGAGGAAGTTAAGGTGAATCTATAGATGGAGACTATACTTGCTGGCGAGGAGCTAGCTGAAGTGGAGATTTCTGGTTTCGTAACAACTCAGCTTCGTTCTGTGATGTTTTTCTGGATGCTGTCTTGTGAGAGGGAATGTGATGTTTTGATGAAAACAGACACTTGAGAGGGTGTATGATGTTTAGAACTAACATAAATAGAAGCCCACAATCACTGAGAGGATGCTCTTGCACTGCTCTACTCTGCAACACTTTGCTGGTCTTCACTGATCTTCACTGATCACAGAGAGAATTGTGCCTAAGAACTTCTTGTGGTATTCCAGCTGATTCTGGCTACTTCTGCTGACTCGTGCCAATTTGGTGGAACCTTGCTGTTTCTATTGGATCTAGCAAAGAGTAACATTTTCCAATTTAGCCAACGCCTCTGAGAGTTTCATTTAGCATGAAGAGACACACATCCCATGAGCACACTGCAAAGGCATTCTCTGTCACCTTCTAGAAATACACACTCTGTGGGTCTAACCTGTAACACGTGAAGTCTGTGTAAAACTGAAATTGTCCTCTTGCGATATCACTGGCCGGAAGGAAGCCATGACCTCATAGATCCTTACTCTCAAAACTCCCAGAAAGAAAGCATTGCTGGAAAAAGGATGAGTTCACGCTGGTCTCAGGTGACACGTGGTGCTGGCTGATGGTTCTCCACTCTGGAACATCCTACCTTATTTACTGAGAGTTCTGTCAGCATCTCCGGAGAGTCGTGTCCCATATCCAAGTTAGGGTTACTATTGCTAATATTAAACATGATGACCAAAAAGCCAGTTGGTCAGTTGATTTGACTTGACTTCAATATCACAGTCTATCATTGAAGGGAGTCAGGGCAGGAACTCAAGTAAGGCAGGAACCTGGAGGCAGGAGCTGGTGCAAGTTTACTGGCTCGCTCCCCATGGCTTGCTCAGCCTGCTTTCTTATAGCACCCAGAACCACCAGCCCAAGGATGGCCCCACCCACAATGGCCTGGGCCCTCCCCCAGCAATCACTAATTAAGCAAATGCCCTATAGGCTTACCTGCAGCCCAATCTTATGGAGACATTATCTCAATTGAGGTTTCTACCTCTCCAATGACCTAGCCTGTGTCAGGATGACATAAAACTAGCCAGCACACCCGGAGATCACTTCCTCGGAGAATCCTTTCTGGATGATGTTGGCATCCAGTTCCCCACAAATGACTCATGGGGGCCATGTGACAAAAGATGTTAATAAGCAGCCGTGCCTCAGCAGGCTAAATATTTCAAGTGGAAAGGGAGGGGTTTACAGTTCCCCCAGAGAGAATTAGCTGAGCTCGCAGATGGGCCTTCTGTAACGAGGTATGTATATCTTCCAGAGCCAGCCTTACTGGGTCAGGAATAGGACAATGGAGTGGTCCCAGGAAGCTGGCACCGGGAATACTCGGGACAAAAGTGTCTGCCCCTTCCCTCGGGCATCAAGCGCATTTTCTCCACTGCTCACTTTCCTAAGTCAGTCTGACTCTTGTAAACACAGACGAGGAAGTAGGAGGGGGGATGGGTGTGAGGGAAACATGGGGAGGTTGGAGGGTGGGGTGGGAGGTGGGGGTGGTGTGGGAGCAGGATGGGTGTGAGGGAAACATCAAGGGGGGTTGGAGGGTGGGGGATGGGAAGGGGGTTGGGGGCAGGATGGGTGTAAGCGAAACAGCGAGGGGGTAGGGGTGAGGAGTAGGAGGTGGGGGAGGGGTAGATGTGTGGGGGGGGACAGTGGGAAGTAGGAGTGGTGGTGGGCAGGATGCGTGTGAGGGAACCATGGAGGGGGGTTGGAGGGTGGGGTGGGGGGTTGGGGGCAGGATGGGTGTAAGCGAAACAGCGAGGGGAATGGGGGTAAGGAGTAAGAGGTGGGGGAGGGATAGGTGTGACGGAAACAGCAGGGAAGTAGGAGTGGTGGTGGGCGGGATGGGTGTGAGGGGAGCAGTAGGTGGGGGAAGCAAGAGAAATAGCAGAAGTGAAGGACAAACAGGATCAAACTGCAAGTGAAAGATGGCTTTGGAGCTCACACATCTGGAATTCCAGCCCTTGGGAGGCAGAGGCAGGCTGCTCTCTGTGAGCTCGACGCCACACTGTTCTACATAGCAAGTTCTGGGCCAGCCAGGACTCCATAGCAAAACCCGTCTCAAAAAACAGAACCGAACAAAAGAGGCCTGGCAGTTAAATAACCTTTAAGTGGGCTGATTAATTAAAAATAAGGAACTTAGGATATAAATGTTTAGTTTTCAAAAATTAGATTTGAAAGGAGACATAGAAAAAAATCGAAACCAGAATGACACAAGGGGGGGGGGATAAGTAAGGTAAAAACAGCGCATGCGCTCATTCGTGGGTGTGTGCGTGGTAGGAGGGGAGTCTTCAAAACACAAACTTCAAACAAGTACCTAACCACCCTGGTCAGGCAAAGACAACTAAGAATGAGGAAGCTCTTTGGGCAGCGAAGATTTTCTCTTTTAAAAAGAAAAAAAAATCTTTTGAAGCACTTGACGGAGGAATGAGTCTCATTCGCAGATGTGCACATGAACATTCAAGGGGGGGGGAGGGGAGGCAAGTCAAAAGAAGTTTATGGCTGTGGCGTGGAAGGAAACAGACATTGAACAAAGACAAAAGCAGATCACTAACTGCAAATTGTAGTAATTTATCAAGAGAAACCCCGGGGAGTTACTGCCTCTCTGGCAGGCTCCGAGGCCGTGCATCACTCAGAGACATTCAATGGCTGCAGAGGGTAGGCGAGCATCAGGCAATCTTCTCTGCGAACAAATAGGTACTGAGGTCTGAATGGCGCAGGAATCAAAGGAGACAAAGTGGAGATAGCCAGTTTTGTTGAGTCCTAAAACAGGAAGACTTTGGCTGATATGAGGAACTAAAAGGAGACCCGGGTGTGAACAATGCTCAGAAGGGAGAACTGAGAGATGCGGTTAGAGAAAGGGCCTCGGGGGTGGCTTATCTCCCAAAGGCTCAGTTAGAAACTTGGTCTCCAGGCTGGTAGCACGGAGGTGGTGGAGCTTACTGGAGCTGGGGGCTAGCAGGAGGTAATCACGTTATGGGGGGGGGGGGGGGGGGAGGTGTCTCTGAAGACTAGGTTGGCACTCATAGGAGTGAATTGGAATCATAGCTATTAGTAGGTGGTTGTTATAAATCAAGGCCACCTCATGTGCTTGGTCGCCTCTACATGTGATCATTTACGTTTCTGCTTCTCTACTGTGTTGTGATCTAGTCAAAGTGGTTCCAGATGTTAGTCTTCCTACTGGAAAAATCAGCTGAAGAAACCTTTTTACTTATAAGGTAACCAGCCACAGGTACTTTACTATAGCAACACAAAACTGACTAGTACATCAAGTGAAGAAGGGTTGTTTTTCTTTTGTCTTTATCCTAGGAATAATGGAAAACCACTCATGTGTTTATTTCATGACTTTAAAGATAACTGTAAAATGCTTACCCTACTATCTGTTTCCATCAAGTTGGAAAAGGCAACATCTTCCTTGAACCTTGTCAGGCTCGAGCATCATGACACAGTGAAGAAGAACAATTTAAGTTTTATTTCTAATTATATGTGTACACGAGTGTTTCTGTGGGTATGTATACATAACTGCAAGTGCCCAGAGACTGCAGAAGAGAGTTTTGAGTCCCTTGAACAGGCATTATAGGTTGTACCCCACCTGATATGGGTACTGGGGACCAAAGTTGGGTCCTCTGCAAACTACTGAGCCATCTCTCTAGCCCCAAGAATAACTAACCGTTCAAATGAATTAGGATCAAGTGACTGACTTAAGTCCACATATCCTGTGCTTCCCCAGGAAGCTGTACTATATCTGCTTATGCAAATGGTAGGTATTGGATGTCCCCCTTCAGGGCTTCTGCTTTCCCTAGTCATAGCAACTTGCCCTCTCAAGTTACTCCTGGAAATTTTGGAAATCGCTGGTGGGTTCCATCTGCCTCCCATGGCAACCATCTCTCTGGATGTTATAACTAGTTGTCTGTGACAAACTGTGCCAGTGGATGAAGGAAGGCTTTGTCTTTTGTGTGTTTGTTTTGTTGTTTTACTATATATACACGGGCCTTGGCCTATTTTTTTCCTAAAGAACAAATACATACAATGAGTGACACCTGCATTTCTCATCCTTACAAGGCTCAGAAAAGAGTCTGACTGACTCTCAGAGAGCTTTTTTCCAAGCAGTGGTGCATGTTAGCCTGGGGTGGATCACTTCTTTGTTTATTTGTTTGGTTGGTTTTTTGTTTTGTTTTTTTGAGACAGGGTTTCTCTGTGTAGTTCTGGCTGTCCTGGAACTCACTCTGTAGACCAGGCTGGCCTCGAACTCAGAAATCTGCCTGCCTCTGCCTCCCAAGTGCTGGGATTAAAGGTGTGTGCCACCACTGCCGGGCGGGTAGATCGCTTCTTAACACCCCCGGGTTGTATAAGACAAGGCTATCTTTAGCAATAGCCACAGAATCATTAGGATTAAGAATCCTTCCCTTGGCTGGGAGGTGGTGGCGCACGCCTTTAATCTCTAGTTGAAATCCTTCATCTGCTAGTTTGAAAAGTAACAGGAAACCTCTAAGGCTTGTATATGCTCAGCCCAGGGAATGGCACTATTAGAAGGTGTGGCCCTATTGGAGTAGATGGGTCACTGTAGGCATGGGCTTTAAGACCCATATCCTAGCTGCCTGGAAGTAGTATTCTGCCAGCAGCCTTCAGATGAAGATGTAGAACTCACAGCTCCTCCTGCACCATGCCTGCCTGGATGTTGCCATGTTCTTGCCTTGATGATAATGGACTGAACCTCTGAACCTGTAAACCAGCCCCAATTAAAGGTTGTCTTTAAAAGAGTTGCCTTGGTCATGGTGTCTGTTCACAGCAGTAAAACCCTAACTAAGACAGTCTAATAATCAGAATCTTTAAAAAGGTTTTAGGACCAATGAAACACTCAGCTGGCAAAGGCACTTGCTGTCAGGCCTGGTGACCCCCCCCCCGCCCCCAACCCCACAGGACTGAAAGAAAGGTGACTCTCACAAGTTGTCTTCTGACAACTGCATATGTATCATGCCACTTGTGCATGCGTGTGCATAAGACATGTTGTGCACACACACATCCACATCCACTAAATTAATAATAAAATTAAAACATTTCAAGCAGTTGACAAATATTCTCATATACTATTCCTTCATTTTTCAAGGAAAAAAAAAAAAAAAAAAAAACCGGAAGATTATATTGCCAGTTCAGGGAGTCCGTGGGTTTGAAAGTCTTTTCCTGTCTTTACTCTGCATCAAACTAGCTGACCTGGAACTACGAAAACTGATTATTGCTTCTTAACAAAAAAAAACTCCTGCTGTAGCCATAGAAACTGGTTTTCTTTGTTTTTATACCCCACCCCTTCTCTCTCTCTCTCTTTTTTTTTTTTTTTTTTTTTGAGACAGGGTTTCTCTGTGTAGTCCTGGCTGTCCTGGAACTCACTCTGTAGACCAGGCTGGCCTCGAACTCAGAAATCCACCTGCCTCTGCCTCCCAAGTGCTGGGATTAAAGGCATGCGCCACCACCGCCCCACTCCTTCTCTTTCTCTTATGACACACTCACTCTTCGTTCCAGACCAGCCTGGACTGGAACTCTCTATGTAGCCCAGACTGGCCTCTAACTCCTAGCATTCCTCTTTCCCCAGCCTCCCAGGTACTGAGCTCGTGGCTGGAGCTGCCATATCCAGCTCCATTTTTTTTTTTTTTTTTTTCTTTTAGCAGCTGAATTTGGAGTTTCTGGACTTTGAAATAGGAAACATTTGTGATCTGCAGGACAGACTCGGGGGAGTCAGAGCTCTTGGCAACAGCCAGAGTAAGCCTACTCCATAGGATGCTGTAGGATACCACATCCAGGCCAGGACAATATCCTTCTACTTACTTTACAAAGTCCTTTACAAGGAGATTCTATTCCTCCAAACGGGTGCCTGAAATTTCTACAATAATCAGGGTGAGTTTTGCCTATGGTTGGGGGCTTGTGTCATAATACAGGAAAGGCAGACAAAGCTGGGAGTGTTTGCACTGGGGTACGGTTCCAAGGTAGAGTACCTGCCCAGCATTTATGAGGCCCTGAGTCTAATTCCCAGAACTGTGGCCATGCATACATACATATATGCATACATACATAGTTGTGTAACAAGGGCCGCAGACCTTAGTAGGTCTCCCTGACCTTAGCACAACTGACTCCATGATGGAAATACCATCCAGGCCGTAAGACTGAGCATGTAGACAGCACCTCCTACCAAAATGAAGACCTAACCCATCAAAGTCCATAGTTCTGAGAAAGTCTCTAAATGTGCTAACCTTGCTTTTTAGCTTCTGCACTTTCACTTCTGGCTGACAGTCCTTGTTAAGGGAAGTATGCCAACCTAGAACATGGTTTGTGTGCTTAAAAGCTCGTCCTGAGAAAAGCTCCAGGCTACATTGGGATCCTAACTGGCCAGCTAATAGAGACTTTCTACTGACTCAAGGCCATATCTGAGCAGTCTTCTCTGGTGGATACCCCACAACAATGTGCACTTTCATTAGGATATAGGAATACCATGGACATTGAAGATTATGGCGTGGGGGAAGACTGGGGACACAGAACATAACAAGAGTGTCAAAAGCCCAAGTCACTGTTTGAAAACTGCCCAGGGGAAAATATTCTTCTCCTTATTCTCGCTTTAGTGAGGATCTCAAACCCACTAGTACACAGATTTCACAATATCATGGATCAATAGGAGTCCCAGGTTACACATGTAAACAGCCATGCTTTGACAACCTTGTTACTGATCAACGGTGGAGTGTACACACAGTGATGGTCCCCTCTGACTGCCCAAACAGAACATGGTGGCGAATGGCTATAATCCCAGCATTTGAGAGGTTGGGGATGAGGAGACCAAGGCCACAGTGAGATCATGTTTCCCAACCACAAAACAAAGACCAAACAAAGGCAGCTGAGGTTGCACACATCTGTAACCCCAATACTTTAGAGGATGAGGTAGAGACTAGGATTTAAGGCCAACTTAGACATTCTTCTTTTAAAAACTACCTTTAATTTTATTAAATTTTTTTCATTAGTGTGTGTGTGTGTGTGTGTGTGAGAGAGAGAGAGAGAGAGAGAGAGAGAGAGAGAGAGAGAGAGAGAGAGAGAGAGACTGGGTGCTCATGTCATAGAACATGTATTAGGGTTCTCTGGAGGAATAGAACTGAGAGAACGAATCTCTACCTAGATATAGAAAGAGGATTTCCAGAGTAGCTTACAGGCTGTGTTATAGCTAGTCTAATGGCTGTCTACTAATAGAAGATCTAAGAATTCAGTAGTGCATAAGGCTGGGTATCTCAGCTGGTCTTCAAGTATCTACCAGAATCCCAAAGAGGTCCCTCAGCTGATCTTCATTCAGTACGTGTTCGGATCTCAAAGAAGTAGGTAGGCTCTAATGCCTGTGGAAGAGCGAACTTGTCAGAGAGAACAAAAGTAAACAAGCCAACAGCAAAAGCTTCCTTCTTCTGAGTCCTTTATATAGGCTTCCAGAAGAAGGTGTGTCCTGGATTAAATCTCACCTCAAAAGAGCTGGACTAGCCTGGCAGTAGTGGCACACGACTTTAATCCCAGCACTTGGTACTTGGGAGGCATAGACAGGCAGATTTCTGAGTTCAAGGCCAGCCTGGTCTACAGAGTGAGTTCCAGAACAGCCAGGACTATACATAAAAACCCTGTCTCTTTTGTAATTTCAGGAAACCCAAGGATTTATGAACAGTTTGCTATAAGCTTTTAACACTGGGATGACGAGACCATTTTCTTTCTTTCTGAAAGCACCTTCACCCACTGAGCCATCTCACCGGCCTCTAGCCTGGACTCTACAGCCTGTTTCAAAACCACAATGGCTGGGGCTGTAGCTCAGGGTAGTGTGATTGCCTGGCATGCACAAGGCACTGTATTCTATGGTGGTCCCAATTTTACAACATGTTGTATGGCCTAGTGATATCCATGGTGTTTTAGTTTGTGAAAGTATGTTGTGTGATACGTAAACCACTTAACACATTTCTCAGAGTATACCCCAGTGTTTAGGAAGTGCCTGGCTATACATACGGTGCATATAAAACTATAAAATTCATGTATATGATTCATACATACCATACAGCTTACATGGAAATAGCTAAGTTCCATGTAACCACATAAAAAGAATTTTGTCTTTTTTTCCCCCCAATAAGCACATAGATTGAAATGAATTGAGTTTGGAACATGAAGCAGATTAGTTTTACAGTTTTTTAATGAATAGAAATAGAAGTCTGTAAGTTCATTAGTGTTTGCTAAACAACACATATCTGTGAGCTAAAGGAAGATATTTGAAGAAATCAGATGGCAAACTAAAAATATTTCTATGTACCTTGTGGATTAAACCCCTCTAGATTATTAACAAGATTCTACACACATGGTCTGATGGCTCAGTGGTTTAGACCACTTGATGGTCTTCCAGAGGACCTGTGTTCAATTCCTAGCACCCATACTCATGGCTCACAACCACCTGTGACTAGCTACAAGGGATCCAGCACCCCCTCCTGGACTGTGTGGGTTCCTGCACTCACATGTATATATACTCACACATAGATACTTAATTTTAAAAATCATAAAAATAAATCACATAGATACTATTTACAATTTTTTAAAAATCATAAAAATAAATCTTAAAGTTTTTAAATAAGATACTATAGTATGGAAGGAGAGGAGGGGCCAGTGAGGTCGAGTTCAGCTTCCAGAGCCCAACTATGGACTTGCAGAATGTAACTCACTTCCTATCATGTTAGAGCCGTGCTCAAAAGTGCAGAAGCTCCCAATCAAGTGACTTTGTCAGAGAATTCTCTATGTGTGTTGACATAAATGTACGGCAAGGATTTCCTATCCATGTAAAGGGCAATCTCCACTAATTTTACCAGCTCATGAGTAACAGAAAGTCTATATATTTTATCTTCCAAAGAATCCTACAGCACTCACTCACTGAGAACTAGCAACCACAGCGTGATAATCAATTTTGGGAGATGACAATCTTGAGAGATAATTACCATTAGAAGCACAAAAAAATGTGAAGCATCTCTACCTTCTCCCAAACCCTTTGAAGCCAGAGACCCTAAGCAATTATGGCACCAGAACACATTAGGTACATTATAAGTGTGCAAAACAAATCTGACCCATAGCTGTGCCTGCAGAAGAGGAAGACAGGTCCCCATACATCTTAAGAGCCTTTAGTTTAATCATCCAGGAACTAGATGCTTTGGCTCAAGAAAGGAACCAAAGCAATTTAGCAACCATATGCTAAATGCTTATGCTTTAAAGAAGCTAAAACACAGAGCCATTAATGACTGATGGAAACAAAGGCTTATTTCCAACAAGGCAAAACTCTTGACCCAAGCCAATGTGCTACAGGGCAGGGGAAGCTCCTGGAAGACCAGAAGAAAGACCATGAGAACTTAAACCACTCTGGGAAAAAGTGGAAAGAAAATGGTCTCGTCATCCCAGTGTTAAAAGCTTATAGCAAACTGTTCATAAATCCTTGGGTTTCCTGAAATTACAAAAGCAGCCATTGCTGTCTGAAGTCTTAAAGAGCCAGTGTCCTAGTGTACTTAGCTAAACACCAGAGCCCAAAGTGACTTGAAGGTGGCTGGGTAAAGGTGGAGCAGACAGGCACCATTTCATCCTGGAGGGAAGTCAAGGTAGAAGAAGCCATGGAGAAACTCGGCTTATTGGCTTGCTCAGCTGCGTTTCTTGTACAACCCAGGCTCACCTGCCTAGAGATGGCACAGCCCAGAGCAGGTTAGGCCCTCTGACATCACTGGACAATTAAGAAAATGCCTCCACAGACTCAGCCACAGGCCAATCTGATCTGGGAGAGTCTTTAGTTAGGATGACTCTAGGTTTGTGTCAGCTATGTAACTGTGACAGCCAGCAGATGAGGCGCTGGAGAGATGGCACTGTAGACAGAGTGCTTCATGAGAGAGCATGAGGACACGAGTTCAGACCCCTTGTTAGTCAGCTAGTCTTGCTGACTCAGTCAGGCAGATCCAGGGCCACGAAGAGCTCCTGTCTCAAAAGAGAAGGTGGAGAACATTAGAGGAAGCCACCTGATACCTTCTGGCCTCCACACACAGGTGGACACAGTGTGAATATATGCCTGCAAACACACACACACACTCACATATACATACACACACTCACATATACATACTCACACTTACACACACTGACACACAGATACACACACACACACTGACACACTCACACTGACATACATACACACACAGGTACACACTCACACTCTCACGTATACATACACTGACACAGAGATACACACACACTCACACACTCACACTTACACACACTGACACGCGCACACTGACACACATATGTACACACATATACTCACACAGGTCCACGCTCTCACACACACTCACATACACAAATTCACACACACACACATACTGACACACACAAATACACACACAAATTCAGACACATACACATACATTGACACACACATATACACTCACACAAACACACACACTGACACGCAGATACACACACAAACACACACAGAAACATGCACACACATACACATGTATACATCATACATGTAATAAGCACAAAGAGCTGGTGAAAATGAGTCTAAAACATGTTCCTTTTTTGCCTCTAGGTAGGTGGTTCTCCATCTTCCCAATGCTGTGACCCTTTAATACAGTTCCTCAAGTGGTGATCCCAACCATAAGATTTTCTTTGCTACTTCATATTTGCAATTTTGATACTGTTATGAATTGGAATGGAAATATCTGATATGAAGGATATCTGATAGGGGCCCCCGGAGAATCACTGCCTATTGGGAAAGCTATATTAGTTTTCAGGAAAGCTGGACGGAAACACATTGAAGGTACACGATTGGGATATTTCCCTGTGTACATGGGAGAGGTAATAAATCAATTGTATCTCTATTCTTTTCAACAACACTAAGAAAAATGTTGGGAGGCTCCATGAAGGCTTTTAGCTTAGTGTAATCTTCTCAGCTTAGAGGGGAAATGTATTATTAATTAAAGAGGCTACCTAAAAGCATATTGCAACCACTCACACCAACAGTTACATTTACAGGCCGGCCTATATCTTCTGAACCAACCAGCCACAGATATTCTGTCGGGACCTTCTTTAAAGTCCATCTTTTTAGGATACTATCCTACATTTTCCCTATGATACAGGTGGCTTTATTAACACAGACAAAAAGCTGTCTCACATTCATGGTGGTTTTTGTTTTCTTGTTTTTCCATTCATTCCTTTTAAATCTGGAATACAATCCCCTGTGTGGAATTTTATCTCTAATGTAGAGAAAGTAATCTATCAAGCTCAACATGTATTTGGCTCTCGGGATCCATTCAGGCTTTTGTTGTTGCTTTGAGACAGAGTTCACTATGCAGATTTGTCTGGTCTAGAACTCGCTGTGTAGATCAGGCCAGCCTTGAACTGACAGAGATCCGCCAGACTCTCCCTCCCAAGTCCTGGAATTAAAGGCAATGCACCACAACCTACCGCCAGTGGTAATTTTGTTCTTTAGATTTGCAGAGAGATAAAGTGAAATTGGTTGCACCTCCCATGAAAAGCATAGTGCAAGGTGGTGGGGTAGAAGGCCGGGGAATGGGCTGAGCTGTGGTTGCAGGCACAGTGTGTTCTTCAGGCTACACTTTCACTAACAGTCTCTCCTATCTGCTTCTCTACCTTTTACCCCAAAGCAGTCAGCGGTCGCATTCGCACACTGACTTCGACACTGTTCCAGCTTTCGAAGATGTCGCTGTTTCGAGGATTCTCTTGAGCATGTTTTAGTCATGGTTGGGGTAGTGTTTGTCTCTGAAGATGTGCAGCTGGGACAGATGTGCAGCTGGGACAGCCCTGATGTTCTGTCCTCAGCACTCTGGCAACATCTGTGGCATGCAGTGCTCCGTGGGTCCTTCTGTCCCCTTCAGCACTGCCACGGTGAAACTCATTTTTAAATACATTAAGTGATTGAAATAAATAAATAACCAAATAAATGTCAGTATGCATGCAGGTCTTAGAATGATACTTAACATGTAGAGCATTGACCAAATAGCTCCTGCTCTGCTCAGCAAGCATCAGGACAGTGACTGCAGCTCTCTTGGACGTGGTCATGGGTATAGGACTGGTACCAGCAGTGTGAAGAAGAGCTATCCTGGTAGGTTAGAATTCTTTCCTATTGTGACGCTGAATGCTTTTGCTCATCGGGATAGGGTAAACAGGCATGGGTCTCAAGTTGCACTATCTCCATCCCAAGTTTTGAACCACTGGAGGAAGACGTGGGTTCTGTGTCAGGCATGACTGCTTTTAGCCGGACTCTCTTTCTCTCCAGGTGGCTCTACCTAGATGTTCTTCTCCTCACCAAGCCTGGGTTTGCTTCCATGCAAAGAGAGGTAACGATAGTGCTTAGCTTTATTTTATTTATTTATTTATTTATTTATTTATTTATTTGTTTGTTTGAGACAGGGTTTTTCTGTATAGCCCTGGCTGTCCTGGAAGTACTTAGCTTTAATGGCCTTTGTAAAAACAGATATGTTATAAGCAGTGGCACGGTATGAAGCCTTTAGTGGGGGGAGGGGGGGACTAGAAAATATTAGTAGTTATTATGTACTTATATCTCGCACAGAGTAACTGGCTTATCTCTCTCATGATTCAACACAAAAGACCATGCTCTAGAACCTGACAAGTTGCAAGTCATGGTGACGCATGATTATCCAAGAAGATTACTTTTAAAGATGTCCCCATGGAAATTGGATCTCTAGATATAGACACAAGTCCTTTGCTCTCTGTTCCTATAACTGTCACTTCTGTTTCCCCCTTTTGTGTCACCGGGCTTTCTTGTCAACGTTGGTACCCAACTGACAGGCACCACTGTTGCCTCTCCAGATACTCGAGAGCATTGTCTGATCACTTTTTTTTTTCACCTGCTGTCAAGCTGAAGAATGATCACCATTACCCCATTTGTTCTGTTCTGGCTTTGGTATTTATAGATATGAGAAAAGGCATAGAGAAGATTTGGGGTAAAGTTATGATTTTAGAATATGTGAAGGCCGAGCTTCCAGGTGACAGAAAAATCTCTTCAGGTGGGAAGGACTGCTGTCAATGAACCTTGGGCAAGGGACACACCCACAGACACAAAAACCAAACCCGAGAAACACCCTGTCCATAAGCTCTTGAAGGTATCCAGCACTCCCAGCCACCCTACCGCCACCTCCGCACAAGCTCTAGAACCTAGGCAAGGAGGAATTTACAGAACCAGATGACTCTCAGCAGAGCCATCACCTCCTACGCCAGCGCTGACTTCAGGTCCCAAGAATAGCAATGGGATGGAGTCCTAGTATAATTCCGGACTTTAGATCTGCTGGCCTAACTCTTCTCCCAGAACTGAGTTTTGTCTTGCTCTAAGCAGTGTCCAGCTCTCCCAGTTAGGACCAGGATCCTCCTCTTGACTGCTAGCCATGTGGCTGAGACCTTACATCATGGCGGAAACTCTGACGTCAACCGCAGTTTGGCACAGACTCTGGGTCCTTGTTATCTTCCTCACCTGAACCCTGCCTCTTCAGGACTGCTGGAGACGGCCAGCATTACCAGTTCATACATCCTACTCACCAGAGCTGTGTTTTGCCAGCCTGGCTGAAAACCCATTCTCAAGTCTGATTCAGCTCTCCGTTAAGGAATACTTACAGCACCCTGCTCCTTTAAAATTTTCTTGCCAGTGTCTACCAAGTGTCTGTGTAGACAAAAGCCTTTACCCAAATCTATCATGAACTGTATGACAAACACTAGTACTTGATAAACCAAAAAGGCAAGTTACCCATAGGAAGCAAGTGGCTGGACAAGAACATGGAGTAATCACAGAAATCAGGAAACATAAATGAACCACAGGGATGGGAAGAGGAACTGTAGGATACTGTGGTGGTTTGAATATGCTTGGCCCAGGGAGTGGCACTATTAGGAGGTGTGGCCTTGTTGGAGTAGGCTTGGCCTTTTTGGAGGCAGTGTGACATTGTGGGCATGGGCTTTAAGACCCTCCTTCTAGCTGCCTGGAAGCTAGTCTTCTAGGGGTCTTCATATAAAGATGTAGAACTCTCAGCTCCTCCTGCACCATGTCTGCTTGGATGCTGCCATGCTCCCACCTTGATGATAATGGACTGGATCTCTGAACCTCTAAGCCAACCCCAATTAAATATTGTTTTTGTAAGACTTGCCTTGGTCATGGTGTCTTTTCACAGCAGTAAAACCCTAACTAAGACAGATACAGATTATATAAAGTGGGAAATAGAATAATGGGGGGAGGGGGGAGAGCTCCAACTGGAAGAGAAGCAAAAGACATCAGTCTAAAAGGAGAAGGGACTAGGGACCCATCATGCCAAGGTTGTTTGAGAAAGACTCAAGGAATTGCATTCTTTTATGTTTACCTAAAATTACATGTACTACATAAATACGTTATATATAATGCATATATACATCATCTATATTTTTATCTATATGGAAGTTAAGACACTTGGGTAGACTATGCTCCCCGCAAGAATCACAGATGAATAAAAATTCAAGGACCAGGCACCTCCTTTTAAATGGTTGGCCAGGGTAGTTCAAGTGACTCCCCAAAATATTATTATTATATACTTTAGTAATTTATTATTAATAATAAATTATTAATTTAGCTCTTGACTGCCTCTCAGGGGTTGAGGGTGGTCCCCTATTGTTGAAGACATCGCACACTTGGGACACAGGACTTGGGACACAGATGGTTCAAGCTAGATCTGACCTGAAAGTCTCTTTCCTGTAGTCTAGCTTCCATGGTTCTGAAAATATTATGCAAGCTGCCAAGTGAAGGAAGGAAACAGTCCTATTGAGCTACAACACATATGGGCCATGACAATTACCAGCATTGAGTGAGAGATGCAGAAAGGCTCGAGAAGTGTCACTCACATGTCAATGGCAACCAGACAGCTGTCTAAGTGAATTTAAGGCCTACTCAACAGGGAGAGGAGTCATTCCTGGTACTGGAGACCTACTCAGCTTCCTGGGGCTAGTGAGGTCAAGGGCCATAGAAAATAACCGACTGCTACCACTTTGCTAGACTATCACAAGCACTTACTACATTCTACGTCTTGTCCTTACACTGACAGATAAGTTATGGCTGCCACCTCACATCAAAGAACCCTTTCTTTCCAGCAAATGGAGACAGTCTAAAGGTTAATATTGCTGTGATAAAAGATGACAGCCAAAGCAATTTGGGGAGAAAAGGGTTTATCTGGCTTATGCTTCCACACTGTAGTTATCGCTAAAGGAAGTCAGAACAGGAACTCAAGCAGGGCTGGAACCTGGAGGCAGGAGCCGATGCAGAGGTCATAGAGGACTGCTGCTTACTGGATTGCTCCCCATGGCTTGCTCATCCTGCTTGCTTGCTTCCTCCTTTCTGTCCCCCTCCTTCCCTCCCTCCTCCTTTCCTTTCTTTATATTTAAATGTACTCTCCTCTCATACAATCCATCCGCAGTTTCCTTTCCCCCCACTCTTTCCAGCATCACCCTCCCCCACACCTCCCCTTTCCCCCAGATCCACTTCTCCTCTGTTTCCCTTCAGAAAAGAGCAGGGTTATCTCCCAGGGATATCAGCTACACATGGCATAACACATTACTATAAGACTGAGCACAAAATCTCGTAGCAAGCCTGGACGAGGTAACCTAGTAGGAGGGAAGGGTCCTAAGAGCAGTCATCCTGCATTCTTATAGAACCCAGGACCACCAGCCCAGGCATGGTCCCACTCACTGGGCTGGGCCTTTTCCCATCAATCACTAATTAAGAAAAAGCCCTACAGGCTTGCCTACAGCCTGGTCTTTTGGATTTAACTGATTTTAATTGAGGCTTTTCAGATGACTTTAGCTTGTCTCAAGTTGACATAAAACTACCTAGCAGAGATCATCTCAGAAATCTATTACTGCACACAATGCAGAGATCAAGAGGTCATGGGGAACCCAAGGCCAACAGCTACAAGCCAAGGAGCTACCTTACAGCTCCTGCATCTATGGCTCAAGGAACATCTCAGCTGAGGAGGTAGAAAGATTATAAAAGTCAGGATACCAGAAAATCTTTCTGTGAGACAGTCTCTCTTAGCAATGGCTGAATAAACAAGACTTGAGCCGTGGTGGTCTCAATGGACGTGTAAGGTGGAGGGGAAATTTTTCATGGGCTTCGGATCCTTAGACAAAGAACTACAGGCAATTAATGACTTCTGGGGAGATCAAGAATTAGCCAGTCCCTGGGGCGAGTACCCTTTTGGGTTGTCTAATGAAGGGTGGCCATGCCTGAACCCATATACATACAAATGACAAAAATGGGCTGAGTAGGCTATATTGATATATATTTGCACATACACACATCTATATGTATATAACAACAATAATCAAGAAAAAGAGGGATCAACTTGAGAGTGGGGGGTGCATGGGAGGGGCTTATGGGAGGGTAGCTGGACAGGGCAAGGGAGGGGGGAAGTGATGTTTTGGTTTCAGTTAAAAACATATTTTAAAACCGGCTGGATATAGGACACAGAAAACTAGATTTTTCTCCTCCTTCAACCTAGACAGTTACTGTCACAGGAGAGACCATGCCTTCCAGCTCTCTGTCTTCAGTTTTTAAAAAGAAGCTAGAAAATCAACCTGGGAAAAGACGTTTGTCTCTCCTTCTTATGATAAATATAACATTTCACATTTAAAGGACTTTTACATTCGTAATGGAACTTTCATTACTAAAGGTATCTAGCCCAGGAATATAGCTAGCTACTCCTAGGAAACTTTCGACAGATGAAAGACTTTATTGTGTGCAACCTTATTAACTAAAGGCAAACTTTATTTATAACACATTTTACTTCTTCCCCTACCACAATTCATCTCTGCCAACTGCCTCAGAACCTTTCTCTACCTAGGGATGATGCATACATACATCTCACTGCTCTGGCTCCTTCCTTGTGTCCCACACATTTGTGGGACTTGTGTATGCGTGTGTATTCTTGGTGGGAATGGAATGTTTTAAGGCTATCCTTAGGCCCTTCCCTTCAGCTATCAGACTATTAAGACGATAACCCAAAGAAATCAGTACTTTCCCAGCAGTCTCACGCTGGGACAAAGAAAAGCCTGGAGCTCTTGGGGTCAGCCAGAGGAGAGGATTTGACTCCCAGGAAGAAATTTCAAGAGTTCAGACAACTTGTCCTCTCTTGCCCCCTATTTAAACCTAAATCTCACGTCAGGACGGACTGGGTGTGGGGGTCACATGACCTCATAGTTCCTCATTTCAATGTGACGGCATTGAATGAGTTTCTTTCTCTCTTTTCTTACCAATATTTATCTGTTTAATTGGCTCAGTGAGGGTGGGTGAGGATGGGCCTCCATGTTAGGCTGTGAGGACCTAGGTTCTGACCCTAACAACTTCATCTGCTTCATTAAAATTGCGTTTCTCCTATTGCGTCTCATGCAAATTTAATTCTTAGGCCAACCATAAAACCTAGCAGGGCAGAAGAAACTGTTGTCTTCTCTCACATAACCTATTCATCCCAGATCAGAGAAGAACAGGAACAGGGATCCAGTTTGGATTTTTCATTATTATGGGAGACTGAATATGTTAAGTTTCTAAAAATAAGAAGACTGCCTCACAGCTAAAAGTAATTGACACCAAGAGCTTTTTTTTTTTTTTTTTTTTAATTGACAAGTGAAGTTCGTCTCCACTGGAAAGAGTTTAAAGTGATGGAAAGAAACAAAGATAATGTTGGGATGGCATCCTGTGGGCCTGCTTGCACAGCTGTACAGTTATGTAAGCACAGAGCAGCAAGAAGCACCTTCCCTAGGAGAAGCCCTGAGCTAATTCTGTCTGCTGCATCCCGGGTCCCAGCTCGCAGGATAAAAATGTCTACTGGGAGAGGATCTGAAACAGCCAGGCTTGGAACTTGTCAGCTGGCAGGGCGCCAGGTGACTCAGAGCTCTGTAATGCAATTAAGTGAGTGGCGTCATCTCTGCGAGTGCTGTGTGGTCTTGAAAGTGGTGGCCACCGGTCTCCAAAAAACAACCCTGTCCTCCAAGCACCTACGGTGGCGCACTCTCAGCCAAAAAGGCACGAAGCTCAACAACAGCACAACTTGTGTTCTTCTCAGGCAGGGGAAGGAAGTCTAAGAGAGGTGATGGCTAACTCGAGGGAACAGGGCCTCCCTCATTCCTCCATGATGTACTTGAAATCACTTGAAGAACCTCAAAACCACCATGCCACATTTCTGAGAGAATCCAGTTTATTTCCTGGGGTTCCTGCCTGGGTACAAGGATTAATTTTTTTTTTTTAATACACACACACACACATCACATATCACACAAACATGCCATATACCTACACATACCACACACCATGCACACACATCATATACATACAGCACACACCTACCATATACACATAGACCACACACGCTACGCTACCACCAATGGCCACCACCTTAAGGCTCTTTGGGGGCTTTGCCTTGTTGTTTGTTGTTTGCCTACTCCACTGGTTAAATTTAAAAGTAGGATTAGGGTGAAGAACAGATTTCCTTCCTTTTTGAGTCATTATGCACATTTTCTGCACTTTCCCCCCACCCTCCCCCAAAGCAGTCTTTTCTTGTTGATATTTTTTGTTCCCTAGCCTTGCTTCTCCTTAACCAATTGATATTCTCAGTTATCAGAGGCCCATCTGCCTACTTGGTCCCTTCCATCTTCCCCGAATCCACTATTCGGGATCTGACAGTTCATTTTATTCTAGTTGACGCCATTATCTCTGAAGATAATGGCGTGTGATGTCAGAACTTCGAACATGTTGATTTCTTTATTGATAGGTTGAGTAGCTTGCTTCATGCTTCAACTTCTTTGAGCAAACTGGAAAGCTCGATCCACCTGAGGTATTTCAAGCAGAAAGACACAGGTGGGCACAGAGCATCCACCCTGCTGATTCCTCTAGTAGCCCTGGGCTTCCCTGACACATCCTCACAGCAGTGCCAACCCCCATTCCAGAAAGAATCAGAGTTCTCACGCTCCTGACTCCCTATGTCCAGTTTAGATTTTCTGTCAATCAAAGATAATCCCTGAGGGGAAACTGTCACTTCCACTCAGACGAGTCTCCACAGGAGTGCCAACGTGACGGGTCTTCCCATCGGCGCTTGTGAAGTCTGAGAGCGCAGAGGGTGCAGGAATCCTAGCGGGGATGCTGAGCCTGTTCTTTTTCTCCGCAGGCTTCCGCCTGCACAGTGTTAGTCTAAAATCTGCTAAGGAGCCTGAAGCAAGTAACAAGATGAGCCGGGGCACAACTATGCTGCCCGCTCCTGAGTCTCAGACAAAAACATGAAGTCTGCGCAGACTCAAAGGGTCTCACTGGATCCCACCACACCGAACCCTCCTCTCGTTCGCCCTCTCAGGGAGGATTCAGGAACCAAACTTCCTGGTTCTGAGAGTCTCTTCTTTTTAATGTCAGGGTTTTTGTTTTGTTTTGTTTTCTGTTTGTCTATTATAGTACTTTTAGGTCCCCAATATCTTGAATCTCCTACAGGTTTTACATGCAAACCATGACATTCTGAGTGATGCCAAGTTGAAAGGTGGGGTAAAGGTAAAAAAAAAAAAATGTAAGTTTACGATTTTTTTTTTCAGGGTTATCTGTGGCTTTAACATAATCTTTACGGTAGATGGAGCATACACAAGGCCCTGGACACCACCCCCCACAAAAGTGTGTATGCGAGCACTGCACATTCCTTAAATGTAAAACCAGATAGAAACAAAAATAAATCCGGACCTGGTAGCACCCGTCTGTAATCCTAGCACTCAAGAGGCTGAAGAAAGGAGATTGAGAGTCTGAGGTCTGCCCCAAGCTCCAAGGTGAGATTCTATCTCCAATCAACAAGAACATGGAAAAAATTCTGCATCACGGTTGTGTGATGACTGTTTTCCCAGGGCGGCACTAAAGAGTGGGTAGGTGACATTTGTAACAGTATCTCTTCAAACGCCCTGAACAGCCCTATTTTTCCCAGGGAGAAGATGTTTTTCGTAATACCAACGCATTTGTCAGCTCTGGACACCAGCTGTTCTTCTTGCAATGTATTCACGATGCTAGTAACCCAGAATTCCTTCAGACCCCACAGGCTAACGGCTCAGTCCCATGGAATTGTCTTATACGTCTGTTGTCAAAGGTTCTAGACCAGCACGTGTACCTCTGACCAGTTTGCTATAAACTGGAGAGACCCCTTCCTCCTACTAGATAATTTTCCACAATTGTTCATGGACTCGATTATTATGTCTATTGGTAGATTATAAAGGACATAATAGCCAGGCATACAACTTTAATCCCAACACTCAGGAGGCAGAAGTAGGAGGATCTCTGTGGGTTCAAGGCCAGCCTTGTCTACTAGCCAGGGGTATGTAGTGAGACCCTGTCTCAAAACCACAAACAAACAAAAGCACATATTAAAAGATGCAGACGAATAACTAGATCAAGAAGTTCATTGAGGGAGGTTCAGACTCTGAGAATAGCTGCTTCTGGCCCTTTGAAGTTAGGGTCCATTACCCTCTTGGCAGGTGCCTGTGACCAGCAACCCAGCAACTCCAGACCCATCTTTTGAGTTTTTATGATGTCATCACCATATAGGCATTATTATTCTCCAGTCCCTATCATCTCCCAAAAGGGTGGGGCAGGCATCTGACTGAAGACTTCAGGCTGCTCCTAATCATTCTTGGTCCTTCTGGTAGACCTCCTGCACTTGGTCCTTCTGGTAGACCTCCTGTACTTGGTCCTTCTGGTAGACCTCCTACACTTGGTCCTTCTGGTAGACCTCTTGCACTTGGTCCTTCTGGTAGACCTCCTGCATCCTGAAGCTATTAAAGAATCCACCAAGACTCACTTCATCTGAACAAAAGATGTTCTGATCACCTAGGAAATCCCAATGAGCTTTGAAATCAGGAGTCAGAGGTAAAAACCAAATATTAGAACATAAGATGCTACCTGCATCTTTATCATTCAAGAAATAAAAGACTTTTAGGGGTATATACATATATCACATGTATATGTATATCTATATTATATATAGCTATGCAATATTATATGTTGATATACACTGACATCAAGCCCCTGTGTTATGAATCTGAATGGGGTTCTGTTGCCCATTTGTGGCAGTTCCCTGGTTTTTTTTTCTATGCCATGTCTCCCTGAAGCAGCAGGAGGAATTTATGTAAGAGAATTTCACAGAGTTTTCCTGAGAGAGTGGCTTTGAGTTTCTGTTGTCTGGACTGATTATCTTAAATGCAATACCTGACCTACTTTATTTCCTATTTCTTGGTTTTTAAAAATTCCAGTCACGAAACAACCTCCTTTTCTTTCCCTTCATCCTACCCTGTCATTTTCATAATGGATTTATGGAAGTCACCATGGAAGCTTTTGTAAGAGACACAGGGTTGGGCTGAGCTGTCATCCATCCCATGCTTCAGAGAGAGAGCTTTAGGGTGTGGAGGTGGAGGTGGCTTCAAACATGTGGGCTAGCAGCTTCCACATCCACTGTGCTCAGGAAAGGAAGCCCCCAGCGGGGAAGGGAGAGGCTGCTTACTGTTGGCAAGTCCTAACATCAAGTACAAGCAGTGGGGAAAGGGTTTGACGCACAGGAAGATGGAGTCTTCCACAAACAGCCAACAATTATTTACTCTGAAGCACAGAACAGAAACAGAAGAAGAGTGTAAACACAGAAGACACAGGAGCAAAGAAAGCAGAACTCTGTATAAGTAAGTCACAATCTGTCCCTTATTGTGTGGCAGCAGATTGTCACCACTCAAGAGTCAAGGGGACAGCAGATTCACCAAGATTCAAGAATGGCTGTTTGGGGCTGTTTGGTTTTTTTTTTGAGACAGGGTTTCTCTGTGTAGTCCTGGCTATCCTGGAACTCACTCTGTAGACCAGACTGGCCTCGAACTCAGAAATTCGCCTGCCTCTGCCTCCCAAGTGCTGGGATTAAAGGTGTGAGCCACCACTGCCTGGCGGTATTTTGTTTTATGATACTTATTTTATTTTATAGTTTTGGCAACAAGGTTTCACCCTATAGTGTTGGCAGGCCTTAAATTTAAGGGATTCTCTTGCATCAGAGTCCCAATTGACAGGAATTAACCCCATCCCCCTGGTATAGAGCTACTGATTTAAAACTGCAGAAACTGGTGGTTTTGGTGGTGCGGATTTGTAATCTGAGTACATAGGAGGCAGAGGCAAAAAGAGCTCAAGTTCCAGGCCAATTGAGGCTGCAGCAAAACCCTCTCTTAAACAAAGCAAATAAAACAAAATCGAACAGCCTTAAATGTATTCCTTTACAGTTATGGAGCCAGGATTCCAAAATGAATCTCACTAAAAAAACGTCTCCGGACAGAACTGTCTCTCAGGCTACAGGGAGACTGTCCTTCCCTGCCCTTGCTCTAATGACACTGGGCATCTGTGCCTTGCGGCTATTTCACTCCAACTTCTGCCCTCTTTGCCACATTGTTTCTCTTCTGTGTCCTTTCTCACATGTTTTAAGTCTCCCTCTGTACCCCTCATGAGATATATGCAATGACCTTCAAGGCTCACCTGTATAATCCAGTGTAATGTACCTATCTTAAAATCCTTAATATTACCACAGTAGTGAAGGGGTTTTGTTGTGGTTGCTATGGTTTTGATGTGCCCCCTTCCCAGGCTGGGGGTTAATGGAGGAAGGACCTCTCACAAAGCATCTGGGCTGGCCCAGGGTATCTCCTCTGAGCGCTCACTTGCCTTCTGACTTTTCCCCATGGTGTGATGACATGTGACTTTGCAACTGCCATCTTGCTGGTGGACTTTATGGCCTCTAGACCTGAGCACATAAACATCTTTCCTTTTAATTATTTTTGAGGCAGGGCCTTGCTGTGTAGTCCGTGGTAGCTCACTATGTAGACCAGGCTGGCCTCCTGAGTGCTGGGATTACAAGTATGTCCAACCACCCCCAGCTCCATAAGTTACTTTCCTTTATAAACACTCAGCCCTTTCTGTGACAGGTGGGACAATAACATAAGCTTAAACACATGAGGTTAGGATGTACAGGGCCATTTTTCATTCAGTCCCTGAACTTCATACACAATGAAGGAGAGCCACAGACAACCTTCCCAGGGTTCCTCAGCAAGCCACTGTAGCAGGGCGAAGTGGTAGAGGAAGTGAAGGCCCTGCTGTCCTCTGTTTGTTCTTTCTCTTTTTTGTTCCCTTCCCTTCCTCTTCCCTTCTTGACCCTCTTCCCATCTTCCTCCTCACTCCTCTCTCTCTCTTTTTCTTCTTTCTTTTCCCTTCCCTCCTTCCCACCTCTTTCCCTTTCCCTCTGACCCTTCCTTCTCTCCCTTTCTTTTTTCTTAAAACAGAGTCTTGCTGCATTGTTAAAGCAACTTTTATTCATCAAATGTAATAGTCATCTCAGAGGCTTACTACTGAATAAACTTGCTCTTTCTTTCTAGCTCTTTCTCAACTCTGGCTGGCAGGTTCAACTCAGTCATTCTGGCTCAAACTCCTCTCCAAACTGACTGACTCAATCTGGCCTCTCTCAGCTTCTGACTGAATTGCTCTGCTTGTCCTCAAATTAAGTCTGGCAATATGTTCTAATCTTCTGGGCCCTTTTCAATCTCTGGCTCCCTCTGTCTTCATCTGACCTTAGCTTGTTCTCTTTGCAACCTATCTCTGTAAAACTCTCCCAGTAAAATCTCTCTCTCTCTCTCTCTCTCTGCTTTAGTAGCCTCTTTTTCCTGTGCTGTTCTTATGACAGTTGTGTATTTTATCTCTGACTCATTCAGTCAAATCTTCCTCTGATTCATCACTTTGTCTACCCCTCAATAAGATGTTACTTTTAAACATGGCTGCCCCCTTTGGCATTAAAGGTGTATATTAAGGACATTTCTGCATTCTAGCTGGATCATATAGATCTAGAAGGTCTTTGGATGTGATCTCTGTGCATTCCAGAATGAGTTTGTGCTTCCTGCCTTATCTTTCAAGTCTGTGATGACAGGTGAGAGTCATCATGCCTAGTTTTTGTTGCTGTTGTTGTTGTTGTTTTGTTTTGTTTTGAGTATGGAGGCCAAAGGTCAGTACTGGGTGTCATCTTCAATCACTCTCTACCTTTGATTATTTTCCTTTTGAGATAGGGTCTTCATTGGACCTGGAGCACTGATTTTGCTAGACTGGTTTTCCACAAGCCCCAAGGATCCTCCTGTCTCCATCTCCTCTGATGAAATTACACACATGTATTTACATGGGTAATGGGGATCAAACTAGAGTTCTCATGGTTGTCAAGCTGAACCAAATCTTCAGTTCTTCTCCTCTTCTTCTTCTTCCTTTTTCTTTCTTCTGTGTTTTTTAGTGGGGGTCTTGCTATGTAGTCAGATTGGTACTAAATTCATGACAGTCCTCTTGCTAAGTCTTCCTAAGTGCTAGGATTATGGGTATTTACACTCCTGATTGTACTGCTTCATGTCATGCTTCAGATGGTATGTTCTTTAATGTGTATCTTAGTTCTTTTTCTATTATTATGATACAACACCATGACCAAAAGCAACCTGGGGAAGAAAAAGTTTATCTCCTATTACAGCTTGTAGTCCATCATGGAAGGAAGTCAGGGCAGAAACTCCAGGCAGGAGCTTGGAGGCAGGAATTATGCAGAGTCTCTTCATGGTTTGCTTTTCATGGTTAACTCAGTTTGCTTTTTTATATACCCCAGCACCATAGTGGCCTGGGCCTTCCCACATCAATAATCAAGAAGATGTTCCCACAAACTTGACTACAGGCCAATCTTACAGAGACATCTTCCTTTCTTTTCTTTGTTTCTTTCTTTTCTTCTTTCTTCCTTCCTTTCTTCACTTTTAATTTTTATTTTTCTAGACAGGATTTCTCTGTAACAGCCCTGACTATCCTGGAACTTGCTTTGTAGACTAGGCTGGCCTCAAACTCACAGAGATCTTCCTTTCTCTGCCTCCTGGGATTATAGGTGTGTGCCACAAAATGTGCCCAGCTTTGAGAGATGTTTTCTTAATTGAGGTTCCCTCTTCTCAGATGACCCTCGCTTGAGTCAAGTTGACACACAGCCAACAAGGACAATGGGATTCTTCAATAGAGGTGATTATGGAGAGTAATAGAAACTCACAAAGAATGTGTCATATCTTAAATACACAGAGTCAGTTATAGATGTATAGGCCTATAGTTCCAGCTTGGGAGGTAGATGCAGGAGTGAATAATTCAAGACCCAAATAATTCCTGAACCCCTATAGTTCAGGATCAGCACAGGCAATGTAGCAAGACTCCGCTTCAAAAAGGATGTGAGGAAGAAAGGAAGGGAAAAAAGAAGGGAGGAACAGAAACAAGCCAGCTTTTCTGTTGAACATCATTCTATGGATTTATTTTTATACCACTAAGAGAAAGCCTGGTTTCTAGCCAATGAAGCTACATTGATATTCCCCCTTTTCTTTCAAATTTATCAATGTGTACAAAGTCATACAAGAACTGGAAACATTTTAAAAAGGTATTGCATGTATTTATTTATTTATTTATTGTGTGTGTGTGTGTGTGTGTGTGTGTGTGTGTGTGTGTGTGGTGTGCCAGAACACACACAGAGGTCAGAAGACAACCCGTGGGAGTCAGTGCTATCTTTCTACCATGTCAGGATGAACTCAGGTCTTCAGGGCTTGGTGGAAAGCACCAGAACACACTGAGCCAACATCTTTAACAACCTGCCCAACAGTTCCACTGATTATCCTACCCCATACATGGCAGACTCATAATGTCTGAGACAGGAATGAACAGGATATAACACCTCCTGCGTCAAACCCCCATCCACAGTCACCACTGTATTTTGAGGATAGTTGTGTTGATCTGAGATAGAGGAGTTTTAACCTCGGAAACACTGTGAAACTGCATACAAATTCTATATACTGCGATTGTGCCCTTGTCTGGAGGGAATGTTGTGTCTTTCATCAGAACCACCACTGAGTTGCTGAATGGAACAAAAGAAATGAGAGTTGGTGCTCAGTTGTGTCTACTTAGGTGTTTGCTGCAGAGTGAAGTACCACAGTTTGGAATCTCTCATGGGGTGAAGCCCTCGGGGTCCTTGATATGACCATGGATCTTTCTTTTCTCCTCTTTTCTTTTTTTTTCTCTTCTTTTCTTTCCTTTTCTCTTTTCTTCTTTTCTTTTCTCTTCTCTTCTTTTCTTTTCCCTCCTTTTCTCTCTCTTTCTCTCTTTCTTTCTTCCTTCCTTTCTTCCTTCCTTGCTTCCTTTCTTTCTTTCTTCTTGTTTTGTTTTCTGAGACAGTTTCTCTGGCTATCCTGGAACTTACTCTGTATACCAGGCTGGCCTTGAACAGATCTGCCTACCTCTACCTCCTGAATGCTGGAATTAAAGGTGTGTCCCTTTCACACCTTTCAATGAGAACAGATTCACTGAGGACTCCACTCACCCAGGGTTTCAGGCCAGCTTGAGATGTCAATCAATCAATGAATCAATCACTCAATCAATCCCTAGTCACAGAAGTGCTTTCTACAGTCTCCTGATCTTTCTTCCTTTTGGGGTGTGTTGGGGGTGGGGCAGGGCATAAGGAAACTTTTTTTTTTTTTTAAATTCCTGAACCTGGATGTTTCATTTGGAACAGTAGATGATGATAGGGTTATTTATTTATTTATTTATTTATTTATGATTCACTGAACTGTAAACTCCAACTGGTCATGTTGCATATTTTTGGTTAACTATTTATGATCGGTATCTCTCTCTCTCTCTCTCTCTCTCTCTCTCTCTCTCTCTCTCTCTCTCTCTGTGTGTGTGTGTGTGTATGAGACAGAGACAGAGACACAGAGAGAAAGAGTGACAGAGAGACAATGTGTGTATGTGTATGATGCATGTGCATGTTTGTGGACACATATACGACATTGTGTGAATGTTAGAAGACATCTCCCTTGATGAAGGAAATTTTCTCTTGTTCCTACTGGGACTACAGGCATTCAGCCAACATGCCCAGTTTATGGGCTCTGGGGATGAACCCAGGGCTTCATATATGCTGCTAGGCAAACACTCTACTAACTACACACCCAGCCAAGATAAGTGTACATGCGCGCACACACACACACACACACACACACACACACACACACACACACCAGCAAGAGTGACACCAGGAGCAAGAGACTGTCAAAACACATAAGCACAGTTCTCTCTCTTGATAATCTCAGAGCCTGTAGCCACCCACTGTCTTTTCCTTAATAAGCCACAGCTTTGCTTGACACTGACTCCTCTGGAATTCTTCCCTCTCGAAGCTTAAGCCTAGATCCTGGCTGTATCTGAATTGAAGTCTCTGGACTCCTCAGGCAGCTGACAACAAAGGGTAGTGCCTTCCTCTGGCAGTGAATTTCTCCTTGAAGGGGCTTCTTACCCTGATCACTTGCAACAATCTATTCTTGGCTGTAGGGGGTTCTATATCACACACTGTGTGATAGTTAGCTGTGTCTGTGACCTTTTCCTATTTGCTAATCATATGTAATGCCACCTTCCCTATGTTGTGACAATTTAATGTCTCCATCTATTATCACCGTGCCCCAGTGGGAGGGTAGGGGTTGGCAAAAGTACTCTCTGGCTGAAACACACTCCCATTTAATGGAAGGCATCCCAGTCACCCCTTCCCCTCTCCCCCTCCTCTCTGTTGAGGCAGGATCTTGTTATGTAGCCCAGGCTGGCTTCCCTCTCCATGTCTGGGATCACACATGTGTCCCACCACTGGAAGAAGAGTTATTTCTAAATCTGGGACAAGAGTACCCTGGCAGGGTGAGAAGGAGGAAAGCCAGCTCCCAGCTAAAATGCCCTAAAATCTTTTCACTGGAGGCAGTCGGTGTCTAAGGATTCCCATCCAGTCTGCTGTGGTGAATTTCTGCTTCAGAGAAGCCCTTGATTTTGATGTTTCGCTCTTTTTACTTTAGGTATTTCTTACTTCTTATTTTCAAGGAATACTTGAAAAGCCCTACAGATGTAGAGAGAAGAGGATTGTTATATTTTTGGAATTCAGCAGGACCATTAACTGAGATAGAGGGAGAAAGATCACAGAATAGGGCCCTGACCACTCCATGCTCAGGGCTGGCCTGCTTCCGAGCAGCAGCTGCAGTCCAGCTAGAAGGTGCTTAGTAATGCGTCTGAATTTTCTGTTTTCTCAGATAGGAGTTCTTCAAAACAAAGTGGTAGTGTGTGTGTGTCTCTCTCTCTGTGTGTGTGTGTGTGTGCACATGTCACAGTGTGCAGCATCAGAGGACAACTTATGGAATCAGTTCTCTCCCTCTCCCACGGGGTTCTGGGTATTTAATTCAAGTTGTCATGCTTGACAGCAAGAGCCTTTGCAGGCCAAGCCATCCTGCCAGCCCATTTCTGACTTTTTCTAAATAAAGCAAAGCGAACAGAGGAGTTTAGGAGGAATCATTGGCTGTTTTTAAAACTTAGTTATATTTGCTTCTGTACCTCGGGGGCGCTCCGGAATTCTCCATAGGAATCCCATTCCTATCTCATTTTCTTTTGAGAACCGTGTGAGGAAACAGAACAATAGCTTAGCAATTGAACATAAGCTTAAAAAATTTACAAAGCACAGAACCTTCTCTCTCTTTCTCAATAAAGCTCTTGTACCTCATGAACTCCTGAAGCAGCTGACTTGAGGGGAAGGAAGAAAAACGTTCTTTTATAATGAGTGCTTAAAATATTTGGATGAAAGGACTTTGTGTCGGCTAAGTGTTCTCATTTAAAAGTTCACTTCCTAGTAGAGCTGGGTTTCTCCTCCTCCTTTCTCTTCCCAGGATGGGGGTCTATAGAAGGGATAGCTTGTTCCTTAGTGACACTGGGAAGCTGGTGTGCTGTGTCCATGTCCCATGCTCCTTGTGACAGCTGTCCACCCTGTCTCTTTGGTGTGGTAGGTTGACACCCACTGTGCTGTCAGAGGATGTTGAATCTGCTCACCCATGTATCTTGCTAGCAGCAGCTGTAAAGTCTACAGTCATGTTCTTTTGGCTGGGTGAACATGGTCTTCCTGACCCCATGACCTGGCCCAGGTTCTCCTCTTTTGCTGATTGTGACACATTCAGTGAGAACTTCGGTCACTAATTCCATCTGCTCTTCATCTTACCTTGATCCCCCCTGTGATAGAGTCTCCTTGCCTCCCACCCTATGGTCACATCACACAGGAAAGTTTCAACCTCAATGTCTTCCATTTTGGGACTGTTAGACTCATCACAGGATTTAAGTTCCTAGGAGGGGAAGAGGCACTTTCTGATTCTCTTTGGATTATTTTGAGTTGATTATTCTGGGTAATAATTAACACAGAAGAAACAGTTAAAAGAAAGGTATAAGGTTCTTTCGTCTGGAAAATTTATATCTATGAAGGAAACCTTAGGTGTGTCTCTTTCTCTGTGCAGACATTCTTTTGCTACTCAGCTCTAGACCACTGCAATAAAGTGAATCATGAATCATGCAAGTATTCTGGCTTCTCCGTGCATGGTAAAATTATGTTTATAATATGTAAAGAGTGTTATGTATAAAATAATATATAGCCCTTCATCAAAAAAATACTTTATCACTTAAAAACTGCTAAGGATCAGGGGGCTGGTGGGCTGAATCAAGGGGTAAAGTCACTTTACCACCAAGCCTGAACTTGAGCTCCATTCACCAGAATCCATACAGTAAAAGAAGAGGACAACTCTCACAATTTGTCCTCTGAACTCTATGCCCTGTGTGCTTGCATGCACATAAAATAAATAAATGAATGTAATTTTAGAAGATTTTAAAAAAAAAAATCTACAAAAATAATTGCCAAGGATCTCTTGGGCCTCTGGTGTCTTATGGATTGTTTGTGGCTGAGGGTTTTGCCTTGATGTTGAGGGCTGATGACTGCTTTGAGAGGTCGAAGGTTGGAACTCCCATAGCAAGTCCTTAGAAGAAGCTAGCAGCGTAGTTTACCTAGCTGACTGGATCTTGGGTGGTGGGTTTCTCTGTGGAACATTATGCCACTGATGGCATTTTACTCACACCAGGAATTCCCGAGTTAGGGTCAGCCCTCCCAAACCCTGCTTCCATTTTATCCACCACATTTGCATAATGTTCTGGATCGTTGTTACTGCTTCACGGTGCTTACAGCCTTTTTACCAAGAGAAGCCATCTTAAGAAGCTACTTTTTCTTATCCCCTGAAAGAGTCAACTCCTCCTTCGTTTGCTGAAGTTTTACCACAAGACTGTTGAGGTCTGACTTTAGGGCATAGCTGTAGCCATTTTGTTTCATGCCTGGCAGCCATTTCATATCGTTGCTGTAACCTGCCTGCCAGTCATTGACACAGAAAAATAACTTGACTCAGAGCAGGGCCCTGCTGAGCCCATCCCGTTATGTTCTGTCTGTCCTGTTTGTTAATCTTAAGGAATTGCACAAAGCTTTACATAGGACCGACCCATCAAGTTAAAGGTCAGTATGAACTGCTATGTCTAAAATATCGAGTCAGAACTGACTACGGTACAGCACTTTCTGCACCTGATTCATCGTGGGTTTTGTGGGGTTGTTTGTTTGTTTGTTTGCTTTCTTTTATAAGCGGACAGAGAAAGATGCTCAGGGTTGTGACTCAGTCCCGAATTCTGAGCTTCAGTCCCGATCGATCCGTATCAAAGTGTGCGGTCAGTAAACCATCCCTGTCTGACTGATATCGGTGTTCGTGAGGTTTGCGGAGCGACTCTCAGACCCCAGCAAGACTATGCAGTTTGGCCTCATTTTCAGGCTGTTCCTCTCCACCTGGGTCTCTCCACAGACAGTCCTTTCTTATCTTCAGACTTATGCTGGAGCCACAAACCCCTGAAAGTTATGAATGATAGCTGAAATTAACTTCTCCAAACTCCTCTTGATGCTGACATTTTATCTCCTCCTGTGAATTGTGAATGGTTTTATGGGCATCTAGAGTGGTAAATCCTTTCCTAAAGATTTTCTACTTCCCCAGATCTACCAGATGAAAGTTTTTCCATGGCAGCTATACTCTGCAGAATATAATTCCTTAATAATAGGGCTGGAACATTGAAATCATTCCTTGATCTGTGGGCTGCAGAGTGGATATTATGTTTCCAGATATAGAAACAATCTCTCCATGAAATTCCACCCTACTAAATGACCAAGCAAATTATCAATGAACAGTATATATTTTAAAAATAATTTCTCCCCACCCTGATTTTCTAATCTCAAAAAAAAAAAAAAAAAAAAAAAAAAAAGGTGCCAGAAATATCCAGTAAATCACGTTGTATGCAGACAGGCTGTCTCCACACCTGGTCATTCTGTCCAGAAAGCACAGGCAGAGTAAGTGTAACAATGTTCTTAAGGGTTTCAGAACTTTCATCACGGTACCTAGCAAGGAGCATTATTGATTTCATCTTTAGGTTACCAGCAGCATTTGCCCTAGCAAGAGGCCGCCCTGGCATTTTGAAGACCAGGCACTGCCTTCCTCTATCTAACCACCACAGTGGTTAGATATAAGGCTGCTTTCTGGATAGGGGAGACCATTCCGGCAGACTGGATCTCTCTGGAGAGCATGCTGCAGCTTTTACACGACCTTTCTCTTCACCTCCATGTTTCTGCTTTCTTAATTGCTCACCGAAGAAACACTTTCACTTTTCTCCAGCAATGTTTCCTTTCGCAGCTTGACTGTAACCAGCGGCACCTAGCTTTCTGCGCTTCTCACTTTCTCAAGTCAGCTTTCTCGCTGAGCATGCGCGTTTCTGACCTTTGATTTAAGCCTTTCTCACTAAGTATCATCATTTCTAGCTGTTGATTTAAAGTGAGAAATGTGTGATCACTCCTTTTACCTGGAACCTAGAATACACTGTAGAGTTGATAACTGGCTTGATTTTAAAACCCTGTGTCATGGAGAATAGAGAGGCCTGCGGGCAGGGGAGAGAGAGGTGGGTTGGTCGGGGTGGAACAGTAAGAGCACAGCATTTAGCCCTTAAGTTATATCCTGTATGGCTTGAGTGCATCCCCCTCTGAAGTTCAAGTGGCCAATGCTGAGGTCTTTAAGGGGTGATTAGGTCTTGAGGGCTCCTCCCTTCATTAATGAGCTTGAGCCCTTTAAAGTAGATTTCTCAGAACACCCAGATCTTCTACCTTTCCATCTTTTGTCCCACAGACAAATAGAATTTATCCCCTCCTAAGACTGTAGCCAGCCGCCATCTTGGAAGTAGAAATGGAGACTGCCCCAGACCCTGAACCTGATGTCACCTTGTTCTTAAATGTCCTTGCCTCCAGACCTCTAAGAAAATAAATTCCCTATGCATTATCTAGTCTAGTTATTTTGCAATGGTGCTGACAGACTCAAACGAAGGTCTACTCACATTTCCCACCCCCAAGAGATCCGTGGAAAACCTCCTTCTTAGCCCATAGAAACATGAGAGAGTGGCCATGTTAGCCACTAAATGTTAGCTACCCACCCTTAACAACCAGAGAATGGGTAGAGGCAAGGTTATTTTGCTTGGGTCGAAGAAGAAGAACCTGGAAGGGGAAAAACAGGAGCAATTTTTTGCATGCCTGTAAAGGAAAACAAAAATCAAAGCAAAAAAACCAAAACCAAACAAACAAACGAGGTAGAAACCAGCTCATATTTTGCATTTAGCCTAAGCAGGTTGCATCATCATACTTAACTTCCAGATGGGACATAATGGCACATGTGATGTCTACAGCCCTTCTCTAGCAGAGAGGCTGGGGGAAAAGCATGTTTGTGATCAGCAGTGTCTGATCACAATGCCTTGCCTAGGGCTGGGCACTCGGCAGCCTGGGACACAAACAGGATTCTGCATTGGCAACAGTCAAAAACAGACACTAGGTTTGTCCTGAGTGTGCATAGAGAAGCAGGTGACAGAGAGATTGTTCCGTCTCATGCTCTTCCACTTTCCACCGGATGTGTGTGGGATGAGTGTGTAGGAAGAAAAGGAGAAAGCAAATCAAGAAGAGGAAGGGGGGTGGGGGTGGAGGCAGAGAGGCTGAGCTGCTCTCTTAGTGGTGGATCAAGGGAGAAGGGAAGGACTCCAGAGTCTGACTTTGAGCCCTCCCAGGGTTAACGTTTACACAGAGATGTCAGAGAGACAAAAAGAAAAGAGTGTTTTAAAGAGGTGTGAAAAGCACCAAGTTCTGGGTGGTCTGATAAAAGCAAAGTAAACAATGTTCTTGTCAGGTTGTGCTTGGGGGAGGGGGTGATTCTTCAAGTATGGACTAGAATATTCTGATCCAGCCTTCACACCTGGAGCACAGGGGAGCAGTCATCTCTTCCTTCTCCTCTGCGGTTCTTCTGACCTTCCCAGCACAGCTCACAGGCTCTCCGTTTTTTTAGTCAAAGTTAAATCCAAAATAATAGCCTCCTTTGTCACTTCTGGCGGGGTGGAAGATTAAATTCTAGAAACATGCTTAGTTGTTTCAATAGGCTTCTTCTGGGGTGGGGATGCAGCTCAGCAGAGAAAGCACTTAGCAAGTGAAACGGGATGGGGGTGGGGGGACATTGGTGGAGGGAGAGTATCTAGCATCATGTGAGCCATCGAGGGAGGCGGCACATACACGTAATCTCATTACTTCAGGAAGACCAGGAGTTTGAAGTTATCCTCAGCTATACAGTGAATTCAAGGCCAGCCTGGGTTACATAAAAACAGAGAGAGGGAAGAGGAGAGAGGGGGAAAGATGGAGAGAGGGGGAGAGAGAGAGAGAGAGAGAGAGAGAGAGAGAGAGAGAGAGAGAGAGAGAGAGCGAGCACTATTTTATCTTCTCTGGAATTTTATTTATCACCCTTTATTAAACTCTTAGGTTCTTAATTAGACTTGAGATTTAGAAATGTTCTGGGTTGCCTGGCCAGCGTTTGTCTGGTTCAGGAGATGCTTCTGTTTATTGCTTCTGATGTAACTGCCTTCAGAACCCTCCAAGATATATAATTTCTTGTTTCTCTCTACACTCACCCCCGTGCAAACGGTCTCCTCTATATATTACCACCTAACAGCTACCAGTTTTCACACCTATGGAGACTTTCTTGACGTACATAATTAACCTCTCTCTCCTCCATTCTAGTCTGTTCTTTTTGCAAAGTCATGCTCACCTCCGGCCCAGTCAAGGATGATTCTATTTGCTCAGCCTTGTGATTCCTACCAGGGATGTTTTCTCCTTTACACTGACGCCTCAGGTTCACTTCCTTTTTACTTCTTCCCTGCTGTCCCTTGCATCCCAATACCTTCAAGATAGTCAGATGGATGATTCACCAGGATTCTTAGGTCTTGAGTAAACCTTGAGGGCCTGACTCTCCTTCCTCTCTGATGGGTACTGCCCTGTACCTTGGCTCCCTGGGACCCTGAGGCTAGTTACTGTGTCTTCCTTTGCCTCTTCTTATGGGTGACTCAGAGCTTCTCCCCCAGTCGTACCCATTTCTACACCAACGAACTCATCATCCAAGAGTCTGGAGATGATGAGAATGACAGACCGAAGTCATGGGTCTGCCTGGTGTGAGCTTCCGTGCTAAGTGCTTTCTGTAGAAGATCATATTTACTCTTCCCAAGAAATCCTCACTGAAGGGGTAGAGGGTAGAGCCAGGGACAGTGCTGGGGCACCTCCTTTATGCTTTGGGAAATCTCTAACTGTGCCAGACTTCATATCTTGTATCTCGCTTTGTAGGAGTCACAACACTCCTACAAACTATCTGGATGCTCTCATCGCTCCCTTGGAGAGGAAGCGATGGGGATGAAGGAGGGAGTTAGGCGGTTTATGAAGCAGGTCATCTCCTCTTCAGCCACACAAGTCTGCTTGCGATCCTACTTTGAGATCTTTGTTCTGCTAATGTCCATTATCCAAACGCTCTTCTCCCATAGCCACACAATGCCTAAATCTTACCTTCTTCTCGGTTACAAGTGTATCCTGCTCACTTTTCATCTTTGCTCCTTGCCTGCTTTACTTTTTTCTACCATACATACCGCTAGCTGACAGGCCCTCTATTTTACTTGGTGGGATGGATGCTCTTTTTCTTGTTATTTTGCAGAACTGGAGCCTGAACCCAAGGCCTCCTTCATACTAAACAATTGTGTTACCCATGAGCTACGTTGAGAATGTACATCTGGATATGCCAGGGTTCTTTATTAGATTGGTTTGTTGGAAAGTGTGCAGTATCTGTAAAACAACAACAAAAGCCTGGTCCCTAATTTATGACTGTATCTCCTCCTTGTATCTGGGCAATCTATTAATTCAGGGTTAATGAGGGAAAGCAGAAGCAGACTCAGTCTGTGCTGACAGCATAGATTTTTGCTATAGCCAAGCATGCTCTGCTTGTGTCATGCTCTGTTCTGCATTGTCCAGAAATGCTTACCTCCAAAGCCATCCTCCTGCCCCAACCAAGAGACCCAGCAGGGATGCAGAAGACCAAAGGGTGCACATACTGTGCAGGCATCACAGACAGAAAGCTTGGGTAGTCAGGAACGATTTCAGGACTGTGTGTGTGTGTGTGTGTGTGTGTGTGTGTGAGAGAGAGAGAGAGAGAGAGAGAGAGAGAGAGAGAGAGAGAGACAGAGAGACAGAGAGAGAGAGAGAGAGACCAGTTTCAATAATAGAATGAAATCTATGAAAGTATTCCAGAGAGAACCTTTCCATCTCAAATATTTCTCTAGTGGATACTGCCAGGAAGCAGTTTATCCATCCCTCTATGTATTCATCATTCGATTCTGAGACATTTGGCTGATAAAACTATAGTAATAACTTAGAGTGACCCAACTAAAAACAGTACAAGAAGCCCAGAACCCTGGCTGTCAGCTTGACTACCTCTGCATGATGGGATCGTCTGATTGAGCAGCTCCCCTCAAGACCCTCAGTAACGGTAGAAGATAAATATTTAGAGGGAGTAGGGAAACTGAGAAAGCCCAACGGATGGGGTACTTGCTTTAGCCTGCACAAAGCCCTGGATGCCCCAGTGCCACAGGAACCCTCCATCAGTGGCACACAGCTGTGATCCCAGCACTCGCTGTGGAAGAGAGAGAGTTACAAATTTCAAGCTCATTCTTTTTTTTTTTTTTTTTTTTTTCCTACATTGTGAGTTGAAAGCTAGCCTGGGCTACATAAGACAAAAACAAAAAATAAAATGACCAAAGAAACCAAAACCAAACCAAACAAACAAACAAAAACCACACCTATTAAAAATATTCTTTGAATTTGATACATTTGAGCTAACTCTTTATGTAGCTTTAGATAACTATTTATCTTTTCGCTCAAATTCTGCCCCTCTCCGGGACACATGATCAGTACCAATTTCAACATTCCTGGAAATTACTCAGATTGTTTGATAACATATCTGATTTTTTTTTAAAGGGACAGACGCTACTGCCTTCACTTGCTTACAGACTTGGTTTTTTTTTTTAAATCAGTTTTACACACACACACACACACAAATTAGAGGCTGGAGAGATGGCTCAGCATTTAAGGGCACTGGTTACTCTTCCTGAGAACCTGGGTTCAACTCCCAGCACCCACATAGCAGCTCCCAACTATCTGTAACTCCAGTGGCAAGGGATCTGACACCCTCACACCAATGCACATCAAATAAATTAAGTAAATTTAAAAAAAACTTAAATGACACAAGCTGGTGATGTGGCTCAGATGGTAGAGTCCTTGCAGGAAGCCTTAGGTCTGATTTCTCACATCACCTACTAAGTCTGGTGGTGTGCCCTTGTAACACCAGGCAGAGGGAGGAAGAGTTCAAGGTCATGCTCACCTATATGAGGAGTTCTGAGGCTACTCTAAAGACTGGAGAACCAGACTGGTTTTTCGAGACAGGGTTTCTCTGTGTAGCCCTGGCTGTCCTGGAACTCACTCTGTAGACCAGGTTAGCCTCGAACTCAGAAATCTGCCTGCCTCTGCCTCCCAAGTGCTGGGATTAAAGGCGTTCGCCACCACCGCCCGGCATGAGAACCTGTCTAAAAAACAAATAAACAAACAAAACCCCAAGATCCATGTTGTAGTGATTTTCCTATTAATCCCATCTGCTTCAGCTCTGTGTCTTGCTGTAGTTAACAGCCTCCCCTCCCCCCAGGCCCTTTTACGCCTGTCCATTTGCCGACTGCCCTGCTTTCTAAGCCAGTTATCTTGTCACTCCGTGGATGGACAGAAACAAACTGCAGGGTTGGCTTCTCTTCCAGCAGGTCACACTTTTGCTCTTAACTTTATGACAATATGACTTCTGAAGACCTTTAAGTGGTGTGGTAAGTTATTAAACCTTTATTTTTAATTCAAAAGTTAAAACAGAATCCATGGGTTTTAGGGAGTGATGTTGATGAAGCTCTTGGCATGCTTCCTAACAGATTAGTATCCAATAAATCATTATTTATAAAACATGCAGACTAGCCACCTATTAAGCAGATAAATAAATATCTACTATGACCTAGAGAACAACTGGAGAACAGCCACAATACAGCTAGACTCGTGACAAATGTCAAATTCACGATAGCTACAGTAACTCCTAAGGACTCTTACAGTATTTCTTTACAAACAGAGCAGAATTAGAGACAGAGTCTAGCCTGAACTACATCAGACTTTGCCTCAAAAAGACATTCATAAACTTAATCTCTTGAAAAAGCTTTTCTGAAAACTGGGCCTTGTGGTGCAAGCCTGTAGCCCCAGTTATTCAAGAGCCCAAGGCAGAAAATTTGTGGAATTCAGGGCTAGCCTGAGCAACTTGGAGACCTCCAAAAACCAGCTTCCTGATGCATCAGAGAAAAGTCATCACATAATGACTCAAAAACACAGGAGGACAGAGCTGTTATTGCTGTGTCACTGTGCCTCTGGGCAAATACATTGGATTGAAACTTAAAACTGACTGCCCTATCCTGCAGAAAACCAGGAACACAAGTCTGTGAAGGTACTGGCCAGAATGCTAGATACAGGAAGACTGGCCTTGTAGGGTAGTCAATAGTACAAATTCTGGTTTGTATTATTCTAGACATTACTAGATTTACGCACATAAAGCATCTGCAAGAACTTAGTGATTTTTGATTCTCCATGGGAGATTCGAGAGCCATCTGTGGGGGGTGGAGACAAGAACTCTATAAGGCTCATGAACTTGAAACAAAACTATATTAGAGATAAAGGAAGAAACGCACCAAGTAACATGCCCATGGCTAGAACCATACTCGCTGGAAGGTTCCAGAAAGAGCTTTTGTTTCTAATGTGCCTAATACTTTGATCTCTTGAATCTAGACACTAGAAAATGAATGGATTCATCAAGAAAAAAAAATCTATGCCAAAATCCTACTTTCAGATTCTGCACATATTTAGCCAAAATCTGATGGATTTGTGGCCCAAACATTTTGTTCTCAAACCACAGTGATGAGACGCAGAGAGTGAGTCGGCATGATGCAACGAGAGAGAGTTTCAGACCACCATGGCTTCAAAGGAAAACACAGTTGAGCTGTAAATTACTCCCTCAAGATTTTACAAGGGAAATGAAGACAAACCATAAAAAGACAAGTGAAATCCCAGCACATTCCTGGGGCAACGGAGAGCATTGTCCAAACAGGCATTTGACAGGAAGTGGTATTCTCACTTTGCACCTAGAAAAATGTTATTGATTTTCATGTGACAAAAGTCATTGAAGGTGGTTACATTTGTATGTTTGTCCTAGTGGAAAAGGTAACTGGAAGTTTGGCATAAAGCGTGCGTTACTATACGACAGCACAAAATGTCTCATTATGAAACCAAAGGACTATTGTACCTCATGTTGGTTGATTATGATCTTGAATGTACATGGCCACTCATACCCAGTTGTATATGTGTGATCAATTTAACCCTGTATCAGAGGGATGGAGCCCTTATTGATTCTTAGATAAGCTTGGCTCAGAAGTCATAGTGCCAGGCGTCCACAGTTATAGGAATCATTTGCCCAGTTAGTGACCCTTTGGGTTCTTTTCCTTCCGAACTGGAAGACTGAAATTCCCACATCACAGAGGGTGAGTTTCAGAAATAAGCCTTTTCTAATAAAGAACTTAAGGGAAGAAAGAAGGTAGGCTCCCATGCAGCTAGATGGGGCCCAGGAGGCAGAGACCATCCAGCCTAGGAGTTAATCAGGCTTTACTGGACTGAGGAAAAGGAGTGGGCTGGTTAGTCCAGTTCCCAGTTAGGTGCAAAAGCGTCTGGAATTTTCTGTCACATCTTCAGTGCCTTTCCAGGAAAGGGTTACTCTTTCAAGGGGAAATAGTTTAGGCAAAACCAGACCCCCTTTTACGGAATTCCCCAGCCTCCAGCCATGGCCACGGAGGAACCAGAGACATTTTAAACATTTCTGGCATCTCTGCCCTCCAGAGATGACAAGTCTACTGACAGACTCACAGACATTTCCAACTTTTAGCTAAGAAGGAAACACAGAGGAAAAAGAAGTACAGAGTCCCTGCTTGGCCAAGAGGCTCTTCTCAACTGTTAGTGGCCAGGGACTGTCAGTCAGTTTTCTTCAACGGAGTGGCACTGAATATATCAGTCTTACTCCAGGACAGACCTCATACTCAGGGGAGGTTGGGCAAAATGAAATCCACTCCAAGTTTTTTAAGAGAGGAAAGAACACCAAGTTGGATGGGTACAGATGTAGGGAAGGATCTGGGAGGAGTTGTTGAAGGGAAAAGAATCTCATCAAAGTATAGCGTATGAAGTTCTCAAAGAATAAAGAAGAACAGAAAAATATCACTATTCCCATTCCCAATATCATCCACAACCCTATCTGCTCAGAGCTTCTCATCTCTCAGGTCTTACCTGCTCTGCAAAGAATCTGTCTCCAACGCAGACCTCTGACCCCCACACTGAACTGGTACCCCTGTTTATGTCACAGAAGCCCCACTTCTCCCAGAGTAAGTCACCATACTGTCAGTGTCTCTCATTCAGCTTGCTTCCAAGAAGGACAAGGATTCATAATCCTGTTTATTCCAGTGCCCTGGAGATTTACCCAGGGTTACTACAGAAAAGACCCTCAGTAAATATGTACTATTTGAAAAAAAGAAGTAGATTAAGATTTGTTAGATTATGAGATGTGGTGGAAATGCACGTGATCCCAGTACTAGGGAGGCAAAGCAAAACATAAAGACTGGTGGCTACTCCCTCCACCCCCAAAACACCCTCATCGGTTTTAATGTTCTCAGTCTGGTTTGACAAGCTTACTGGTGGTAACTTTTTACATGTAAGAATGTTATCAGCCAGTTGTTTGTGGGCAGTGCTGGGCAGGTGTGTGTGTGTGTGTGGGGGTGTCTGCAAAAGGGATGTAGCAGCATTGTGACCTCTACACTTTCCCTCAAAACAGAGCCAAATGACGTGTTGGTAAAATGGAGTCAACCAGAACAAGATCTAGCCTGGAAGCCACTGTTTCACACACTATGGAGCAACTTAGATGAGGCTACTACCAGATCCACACAGCTGCTTTCTTCTTAAACATAATTATCTTAGCCATGAAATCAGTAGCTTTAAACAAAAACACTGTGCTAAGAACGCTACTGTGTGTCTATAATCCCAGCATCCAGCAGCTGAGGCAGAAAGATCACCAGTCTGAGGCCAGCCCAAGATGCACAAGATCTGTCTCAAACAATAAAAGCCATAATACCCATTACTTTAGCTCACAATCCATTGTCTCACAACTGAGTGGGGCTCAGACTCCGTTCTTGGGTTCTTGGAGGCTTTCTTGGGCTCACTACTGAGTGTCCTTCGCTCCCATCTTGGCTAAGAGGTGCCTCCTGGAGGAGTGGACTTCTAAGAATACATTCCCCTGCGGGATTTCATGACCGCCTCACTTTGTCACAGTATCTTGAACAGCTTGTTCACCAGCTCTGGTCCCCTCTACTACAGCTTCCTCAGTTATTCCTGTCACTCATACCCAGGACGTCCACAGGTACCTCCAGCCACAGATCTACCACTCCATTGACCTCCTTTATCTCTCTCTCTCTCTCTCTCTCTCTCTCTCTCTCTCTCTCTTTCTTTCTTTCTTTCTTTCAAGATCTACTATCCAAACTTCCAGCACCCAGAGCATACCCAGATTGTCCTGGTCAAGATGACCTACTGCTTTTGTATTGCTAAATCCACAAACCAATTCCCAGTCCGCACCCTTCCTAACCTCTGAACATGTGACATGGGTCACTGTCCCCTTCTTAAAGCACCTCCCTTACCTGGCTTCCTGCCTTCTTCCTATCCTACTAGATTCTTCCCCTAGGTCTTTAAGGTCACCTTCTCTCTTAAAGCCAAAGTCTCCCAGAATTGGCTTGTTCCTTCTTTCCCGTCTTCTCCCTTCCCTGGCTCTCCCCTTTTGTTGGCTCCATTGGCAGTGCAATCAAGCACTTGGTTTTAAGTAATATCATAATACTAATAATTCACAAGTTTATACCTAGCCTGGACCTCTATCCCAAATCCAGACCCACTTCTTTTGGAGCCTACCAGATATTTCACGTGGCTCTTGGATCTGTATAATGCTGATGCAGCTAATTGTTGCAACGAGAACAAAAAAAAAATTGCTTTAAAAAATGGCTTAAAACAAGGCAAGTTTATTATCGTGTAGCTATATTCCTTTCCTGAAGTTGGAGGAAAACATTCTGATTTGTTTTCTTGCTTTTGTTTTTCCCCATCCAGCTTGTGGAGGCAGCCTGCATTCACTCAAATGTGGTCCCTTCTACCCTCAAAGCCAGCCATGGCTGGTTGAGCCTTGCATCACCCGTTCCTCTCTATCCTCCACGTAAGAGCTTGTAACAACACAAGGAAATATCTAAATTTTAAAGTTAAGCTAATTAGTCACTTTGTTTCCCCTTTGCCATGTGACTAAATGGATGTATACTTTTCAAAAACTAAGCCTTGGGAAAGCTCCTCTGAGGCTCCACTAATCTAACAGATATCATGCTCATGTCAAACACACAGTGTTAGAACTAGATCCCCGAGCTAACTGAGCCCACTGGCTCCTCCCCGAGTCCACCCTAACCTCAGTAATGCTGCCCTCACTCTTCTGTCTGTTTAGTCCATTAGCCTTATCCCCCCTTTCCTATCTCACATCTAATTGGCCAGAAAGTCCTGTGGTCCTTTCAGGATGTCATAAGGCTCTGGTGAATCCCATTAGTTTGAGTGATGCTGTCATGGTTTCCCTATCACCTTCTGAGGTTGTTAACAGCCTCTTAGGTTGTAATCACTTCCTAACCCCTCTCTGGTTTCTGCCATAGCCCAACAGGAATGACAGGAATGAGTAGAGAGAGCCTGGAGGACTTGCAGGGAAGCGGACTGCCCCTGTATGATACAGTAGTGTTGGTTGTGTGTCTTAGTTATTGAGGTTCAGTGCTTTGGCAAGATTTTTATTTTTTAAATTTTTTTATTTTTTATTTGTTTATTTTTTGAGACAGGGTTTCTCCATGTAGCCCTGGCTGTCCTGGAACTCACTCAGTAGACCATACTGGCCTTGAACTCACAGAAATCCACCCTCCTCTGCCTCTGGAGTGCTGGGATTAAAGGCATGTACCTCCAACGCCTCGCCTGATAAGCAGACAGATGGTTCAGGATGAGACACTCTTGAACCTTGCTTTGTCTTTCCCACATTTGGGGAGGAGATCTCTGTCAAGTTCCCTTTTCTGACTAAAGAAACTTCCTGCAAAAAGAGTTTCCTTTAAAGCCCCTTTCTAGGAATTCATCAAATAACTCAAAAAGATTAGCCATCAAAATCACTGCCATATCCCAACAGACTTTACATCTGTTCATCTGGCTCAGAGAGACTGACTAGGCAACATACAACAAGCTTTGTGTTCAGTGATGACCATGGTGCCTTTGTCTGCCTTTGAGCTTACATGCAGTTCTAAAACTAAGTTCCTGCCACTCAAATTTCTCCACATTAAGTCACTCACTGTGTATCAAAACTTCAATCCATTATTTCCATCTCCGCGAAGGGTCATTGGGTCATCAGTGTTCTCTGACGATACCTACCGTGCGCATCAAAGAATTTATTTGCTTTTCTTCCTCTCCTCTTTGTCTGTCTGTTGTCACTTCAGTGACAGTGTAGGGTCATTTCAGTGTAGGGTAGAGGGCAAGCTCTGCTGTCTCTTTGTTTCCTGTTTGTCCTAATTCACGGGATGAAGGTAGGACAGCAAAAGTGAACCCTGATATAAAGTTTGGGCTTCAGGTGGCAAGAAAGGGTTAGTAGGCTCTCTGATCATAACAAATATATCAGCTGGGGAGAGAGTGTTGATTGTCGGGGTAGGGGGAACCATGACTATGTGTGGACATTTATGGGAACTATCTGTACCTTTCTTCCAAATGGGCTCTTGTAGCAGCATATTTTCCCACAAGTTGGGAGGAGCTAAGGTGGGAGGGGTAAGGAGAGGAAGAGGAGGAGTAAGGGGAGGAAGAGGAGGAGCTAGAGGGGGAGAGAGAGGCAGAGATGTAGGCACCATGGATGACCACGGATATACCGAGAACAGTCCTGGGTAACAATTTATATCTAGGTTAGTTAATTGGGAAACACCTCCAATTGTGTGGGCATCTTGTTGTTGAGCATTACCAAACATATAAAGCCTTTGGATAATTGTTAAGCATTAGAGTCTCATTTTCTAATGGGTACCACATGGATGGCGTGATGGTCTGGACTCAGCCAAGCTTTGTAGAGACAGCGTGGAAGATTGGCAGAGCCATCTCCCATGCTGGTGTCTTGTGGATGCCAGGGCTGGTGTTTCTGGCTGTGGCATGCATGTGGCCTCTGGAGGCTTCCAGCTGTGGCCTCTGGCCAGGGAACATGGCAGCAGAGCTAAGCAGAACCACCACCGTATAGATAGTCAGCCCAAGAAATAGCCATTTTTAAATAATTACTGCAACGAAGTGGCCGTTTCTAGCTGTGGCGTGCTCGTGGCCTCTGGCAGCTTCCAGCTGTGGAGCGCTTGGCTTCAGGCCGAGGCACATGGCGGCCTGAGCTAAGCAGAGTGACAGCCACATAGATAGTCGGCCCGTCCAGCAGCCTTCATTAAATATCTAACACAACGTGCTCTAAAGAAACATTATTTCTGGGCTGGAGAGATGACTCAGCAGTTAAGAGCACTGACTGCTCTTCCAGAGGTCCTGAGTTCAATTCCCAGCAACCACATGGTGGCTCACAACCATCTGAAATGAGATTTAGTGCTCTCTTCTGACCCTCAGGGATACACACAAGCACAATACTGGATACATAATAAATAAATAAATCTTTTTTTTTTTTTTAAAGGAAGGTTATTATGTTGTTATTATCTCGCTTTGTGATAGGGTCTCCAACTGTAGCCCAATATTCCCTAGAAGTCACTGTGTAGTCCAGGGTGGCTTCAAAGTCATGGCAACCCTCTTGCCTCAACTTCTGGGATGCTGGGGTTAACAGATGTGAGTCAACAATATAACAATAGCCCTTTCCAGAGACATCTCAACTCCATAAACGCCAGCTCTTACTAAGTCCAGCATCACAGCATCACTACCAGGACTCCTTCATCTCTGACTTCTTTCCGTGTGTCACCTTCCACACTGGCCCTACTCCACCTACATGGTCTGCCTGTTTTCTCTAGCGCACACCAGGAGCCCCCTGAGCCTAGACGCTTGGCTGTGTAGTTCTGTAGGCATGTTCTCTTGCCAGGCATTTGCTTGGGTTTGCTGCTTTCCCTGTCAATCATTCTTTGGCGTAGATTCACACACAAGCACCTCCTCGGAACCACCCACTCTCCCCTCTCACTCCACTTCATCTTCTAAAATTGTGTAATTTACATATTTTAATTGTTTATTTATTTATTTATTTATTTTTGTCTCTGGGAAATCAGAATATGCTATCCAGAAATATTCCAATTTGGCATATGGGTTATTTTGAGAAGCCGAAGACACAGGATTCTGAAAGCATGAGCCGAGTTTTTCATTTCATATGAGAGATTTTTCCATCTAGGAAGGAAACCTCCATTTATGAAGTTGTCTCTGCAGCAACTGAGGGGGAAAACAAAAAACAAAAAAAAAAACCGCCTGTCTGTCACGAGAGCTCCTTGTCAATGGGGAGATCATGTCAACAGAAACCACAGCTGGGTTATTTATAGAGAGAAATGGAGGGTTTTTTTTCCCCCCAGCTTTGGAGGCTGGAAAGTATGTACGAAGGCAGTAGCATCTAATCAGGATCTTCTACCACGTGGCAGAGGGCATCAGCTGAGGGGCTTGTATCCTCCAGCTTGAAGACATTCCATCCTGGAGAAGGTTCCTAACACTCAGCAAGTCTGCAAGACTTAGAAGACTGTGGAAGTTCACAAAAGATACAAGACCTATAGAGCTCTCTCCCTGGGATTATGTAAGCAGTAAATAACTGCTGGAGAGAGGAAAGCTTAGCAGTAGAGCTGCATGCAAGATGCAGGCAACTCCAGTGATGGCTTTTGTTGAGTCCTCAGCCATGCTGGTGGCGGAGGGTGGTGTTAGAGAGTGTTGTTGTTGGTTTTTTTTTTTTTTCCAATGATGCTACTGCCAGAATCGCTCATGCTTCTTCGAGTAACTCTCCTTAGCCATACTCCTGTAACTTCAATAGGCCCATTGGTTTGTGTCTTACTTAGGGTCTCTATTGCTGTGATAAATTGCTGTAGCTGAAAACCAAGTTGGGGAGGAGAGGGTATATTTGGCTTATACTTTCAGATCATAACCCATCATTGGAGAAAGTCAGGGCAAGAGGTCAAACATGGACGGAACTGGGCTGGTGAGATGGCTCAGTGGTTAAGAGCACCAACTTCTCTTCAGGAGGTTGTGAGTTCAAATTCCAGCAGCCACATGGTGGCTCACAACCATCCATAATGAGATCTGATGCTCTCATATGGGTATCTGAAGACAGCTACAGTGGACTTGGGGCTGGATCGAGCAGGGGTGGAAAGAGCGGGTCCACCGAGCAGGGGAGGGGGAAAAACATGAATGGAACCTGCTAGAGGCAGGAGCTGATGCAGAGTTCATAGGGGGTGGGGTGCTGCTTACTGCCTTGCTCCCATGGCTTGTTCAGCCTTCTTTCTTATGAAACCTAGGACCACCAGCCCAGGGGTGGTACAACCCATAAAATGCTAGGCCTTCCCCCACTGATCACTAATTGAGAAAATATCTTACAGCTGGATCTCATGAAGGCATTTCCTCAATGGAGGCTCCTTCCTCTCTAATGACTCTGGCTTGTGTCAAGTTGACACAAAACCAGTCAATCTGGACTAAGCCAGATGTGTGGGATTGTTTGTCATGTTGTCGATGATGAGTTTGGAGGTGAAAGGACATTTGTTTATGTCTCTCTAGGAAAAGCCACCCAACAATATCACAGGAAAAAACAGAGAGCATGCTAGCTCTAGGGTCTCTTCCTCTTTTTATAAAGCCACTAATGTCACCACAGGGGCTCCAACCTCATGACCCATCTGTAGAGGTTCTTGAAACTTCACTCTTCTTAGCTCTTCCACCAATGGAATTACAGCTTGGGTGGTGCTAGTTGTACTGATAAAAAAAGGCACAGTCGAGTTGTTATAAGCTAAGTTGTGTCCCCTCAAAATTCTCGTGTTTAAATCTTCATCACCGGCAGCTCAGGATGGTACCATTTTGAAGAAAGGATCTTTAACCCCTGCAAAGCACTAAGTGGGCGTTTACCATTTGCCTCTTGAATCATATTGCTCGCTCTTCCTGTAAGGCCAACGAGAGGAGAGAAGGAAAGACAGAGACGAGGATGGGCATCATAACGGCATGGGCTTTCTTTGGTGTCCTGGCTGGTTTAGTGTCAACTTGACACGAGCTAGAGTCATCAGAGAGGAAGGAGCCTCAACTGAGAAAATGCCTTCATAACAACCAGCTGCGAGCAAACCTGTTGAGCATTTTCCTAATTTGTTATTGATGGGGGAGGGCCCAGCCCTTTGTGGGTGGTACCACTCCTGGGCTGGTGGTCCTGGGTTCTATAAGAAAGCAGGCTGAGCAAGCCAAGGGGAGCAAGCTTCTGCACCAGCTTCTGCCTGTTTCGTTTCTGTCCTGACTTCCTTTGATGATGAACTGTGATGTGGAAGTGTGAGGTGAATAAACTCTTTTCTCCCCAAGTTGCTTTTGATCGCAGTGTTTCATACTGCAATAGTAACCAGAAGACATTTGGGGAAAGCCGTGTGAAGGGAACAGTTCTAGTGTAAGACCTGAGCTCAGAGTAATCTTGCAGGAAGACTCGGGGTGTTCCTCCTGGGGATGTATTAGTCTTCTGCTGTCACTTCCTAAAGCTTATAGCAAACAGAATCCCCCAAATTCCAGGAAACATAGGTCCATTTTCACCACCGAGGACAAAAGAGAATAAGAATTAGTCTCAGTGGAAGCAAACGTCCGACATACACAGTAGAAATGGCAGCGTCTTCTCCAAAGAGAAATGCCCCTCTCTGTGGCTGTGTGGTCAGCCTTGCTCTGTGGCTGTGTGGTCAGCCTTGCTTCCTCTCGAAGGCATGGAAAGCATTCAGGAAGTTTTGTAATGATCTGAGTCAAAGGGGACTGCTGGCTACTGATTAAACATCCAGTCACTTCAGGAAGAATTCTAGCACACTGACTCTTCCCAGTCATACTGGAAAGGAACAAGGAGAGTGGGAGATGGAAGCTTCTTTTTATTCTAGGCTATGGCTAGGGGTAGCTATGGAAACGACAGGACTGATGGATTAAAGGAAGTCAGATGATCTCAAGGCCAGCCATCACCAAGGATAAGGTAGGAATCTACCAAGCACAAATGCTTTACTTCCGGGAACTGTTTAACCAAAATGGAGGGGCTATATACATGGAGTGCCCATGGCTAAAATTTCCTGTCACTCTCTCACCAGACACCACGTCCTTGAGGTAGAAACAGTGTGTTAGAAAATCCCAAATAAAAAGTCACACATGAGATGTAGAAGTACAGAGTTAATACAAAGTTATGTATCGGGGAGATACTGGTCTAGCAGTGAAAACATGTAGATGTTTGCATCTGTATACTTAGATTAAAACCATACACTGTGTACCACGGAGCTCTACACTGAAGTCCAGAATACTAGAATATATTTCCCTTCGTTATGCTTGTACGGCACTGATTTTTTTTCTTCTTTTCTTTCTACGGTGCTAAAGATTGAATCATGGGTCTCACACATGCACACTACCCCTAAGTAATGTTTTTAGTGCCCCCAACGCCCTCCCCTCCCCCCGGGATGCACAGGTCTTATCCTGGAGTCAGCAACCCAGCAGGCTCTTGTCTGCTCAGAACTAACACAAAGGGCAGAAGAGATTAGCTAAATCCTCTCGGCTGCCTTGTTTCCACATAGCTTTGTCAATTAGTCCTGGGATTGGAACAGGGACTGCTGAGTCCAGAGATGTTCTATTCTTTACCAGTTCAAATACTGGCACAAGCAAACCTGACTGATCCCGTTTCAAAATGTCAAGTTCCAATGTGCGGAGCATTTGAAGCTCTACAAACATCCTGCCTAAGCAGAGGAAAACTCAGGGTTTTCCTCCCGTTGATATATTAGCCTTCTGCTGTCACTCCTTAAAGCTTATAGCAAACACAATCCCAGAAATTCCATGGGTCCCTTTTCACCAGCCGGGAGAAAAGAGAATGAGAATTGTTCTCTGGAAGTGTAGCCTCAGTGGGAGCAAACCTCCAACTTGCACAGTAGAAATGGCAGCGTCTTCTCCCGAGACAGAAACACACCTACCGCTCTGTGACTGTGTGGTCAGCGTTGCTTCCTCTCGAAGGCATGGAAAATACCCAGCAAGTTTTGTAATGATCGGGGTCAAAGGAGGCTGCTGGCTACTGATTAAAACTCCAGTCACTTCAGAAAGAATTCTAGCACAACCGACTCTGAAGTACATACTTTCTCACCCATTTCTGAAGGTTACTTTGGCAAGTTATACAAATAATTTGCAAAGACGTAGGTATTTAGCCAGTGGGATAAATGAGGCTGGAAGAGTATTTACTTCTTAGTTGAAACAGGGTCTTACAAGGTAGCCCATGCTAGCCTTGAACTCAAGGACTGGGAATACAGGTAAGTCCCACCTCACCTGGTTTGTTTGTTTGTTTGTTTATTCATTTCTTTTTTGTTTTTCAAGACAGGGTTTCTCTGTGTAGTTCTGGCTGTACTGGAACTCTGTAGACCAGGCTGACCTCGAATTCAGAAATCCGTCTGCCTCTGCCTCCCAAATGCTGGGACTAAAGGTATGTGCCACCACTGCCCTGCTTATTTATCTATCTATCTATTGCTTTTTTCTTTCTTGTTTTGTTCTTGTTTTTTTTTTTTTTTTTTTTTTTTTTTCTTCAAGACAGGGTTCTTTGTGTAGTCTTGGCTGTCCTGGAACTTGTTCTATAGACCAGGCTGGCCTTGAACTCAGAGACCTGCCTGCCTCTGCTTCTCTAGTGCTGGGATTAAAGGCACCACCACAGCCTGGCTCTCTATTGTTTTTGCAGACAGGGTCTCACCATGTAGTTAGTTCTAGGTAGCCTGGAACCTATACATAGACCAGGCTGGTTTCAATCTTACAGAGATCTGAACTGTCTCTGCCTCCTATGTAAGCTGGGAAGAATAGAAATGCTACTACAGAGGAGAAAGGACAGACAAAAGTACATCAGATGTCATCTAAGCCTCGGTCACCCGGAAGACTCCTCCAAAACTCAGATGTGCCCTTGAGAGGGGAAAAGGAAGAAGATTTGGAAAGGAAAGCTCAGAATTTGGAAATTAAAGAAAAGAGTTTTTAGAATGACCACGTTGATGATTATATGTGTGTGTGTATGTGTACGTGTATATAATATGTATATATGAGAAATTGAAGTCTCATAACTCGTCCTCCCTGTCTTCTTCCTCCAGTTGCTGCCGCTTTTGAGACAAGGTCTTATTGTATAGTCCAGGCTGTCCCCAAGTTCACAATCCCCCTGACTCAGCCTCCTTTATTGTGTTCCCCCCAACCCACCCCATCCTTGAGCAGGCTGGAAAGACCTTGCTTACCACAATAGACCTAGTAATAGGACCTAGATAGAGTTATCCACCTTGGCTGCAGGTACAACTTCCTACAGGAATTTAGAAGAGACATAATCTGGCTGATGGGTTCTCCAACCTATCTCCGGCTGAAACAAAGGATGGGTTCAGTGGGGCTTTCCCTTTAAATAGAAGAGCTGAATATTAAAATTTGAGCCTTGATCAGAAAACTTTGTCTTGGTTTCATGCTTCTCTCGCCTCTCCATCTCCTTTTTTTCATTTCCAGCCCTCCTTTCAGGTGAGCCCAGTTCATCCGTGGCCGCAGGCAGCTACGCTTTATCCTAGGATTGTCAGTGTATATCACCACACACAGATCTTAAGCATTTGTGGGAGGATGACCTTACACACAGCTAACACAAGTTCTGGGTGTATCAAGATTACACCCAGGCTACTAGCACAACCAAGCTTGCCTAACATGGTAGACTCTATGCTAGGAGCACACCATATTTTCTCACGGAGATACTGCAGAAGAAGAAGGAGTTGGAGAGACTGGTTGAATATTTTTTTACTTTCCTACTTGTATCCTTATCCACTCTGGGGCTTGCCATAGTTCGTTAACTGCTAAGAACCGTATCAACTGTCCTGCTTCTTGTTGGGTTTGCTCAGTGGGTGAGTTGATGGAGACTAGGGATGAACAACGTGTTTTCCTGAGGCCCCTTGATAGTACAGTGCCTGTCTCAGAGTCCTCCTTCTCCTCCTCTTCCTTCTCCCTCCTCTTCTTCTTCTACTAGTTTCCACAAAACATTTTTTATAACGCCCTTCCAGTTACCTAGTTGGAATATACCATTTCCTTCTATGACACCGTACACAAGTTCAGAAGCATAAACAGAATAACAAGTTCTCATAGCCAGATATGGTGGCATACGCCTTTAACCCTAGCAGACAGGAAACAGACAGGTGGATCTCTGAGACTGAGGCCGACCTGGTCTACAGAGTGAGGTCTTTCTGTTCCTTATTATTATCTTATTAGTGTCTATTTATTAGTGAGACCCTTTGTCTCAAAACACAACCCCCTCCAAAAAAAAAAAAAAAAAAAAGAAGAAGATAACAATGTCTCAGAGACGATTCACCTGTCTTTGGTTTCATATTTAACGTCTATCAGAGAGTTCTCTGTGTTGTTTATGCTCTCACTAAGCTAGACCTTTATCACATCTTGATCCAATCTCATTTGTAAAGATGATGTGGTTTTTTGGTTTTTTTTTTTTTTTTTTTTTTTTGGTTTTCTTGAAGACTCCACTGCGATGCATCCGGGGCAGGTCAGGGCCCTGTATCTGAAGGATACTCGGCACTCTACTGAGCAAACCCTTCTTGCTTACCTTCTCAGAGTTTGCTATCTTGTGGTTGCTCCCATTTAAAAGAAATAGGGAGGGAGAGGGGGCAGATGACAGTACAGTGGCAGAGCAGGAGGTCAGCCACTCTTAATCCCTGGGGACAGAAACCCTGGCTCTGCAGAGAACACGAGGCCTCTTTGCCTGCAGAGGCCAGTCTAATTTGAGATGGGGGTCAGACCCGGAGCGAGCCGCTCAGCAGGATGAGAAAGGGTGTCTATCAGCAAGCTCAGCTAGCCAATGTATGGACAGTTTTGGTTTGTAGGTGCATTTGATCTTCAAACCGCAGCAAGTTTTTTAAAAAGTGGTTTCCGAATGTTCAGTCGCCCCGTGGGGACTGGATGTGCAACATAGCGAAGAAAACATGAGAGGTAAGACCCACACTCACCTCAAACACGTCACCAGCCTTCTCCATCGGCACACACATATACTCCGCGTTGCCCTTAGCGACATCAGTGGATGTCCCCTGCAGAGGGCTTCTTGAGTCCTGGAAGGAAGAATTGAGCAGAGAAAACCATGTGAAGAAGCCGCAGAGAGCAATGATTAAGTAAGACAAGATGTAGTTGTTCCCAGTGAGAGTGGGCCACTAAAATAGAGGGAAAGTTCGGCGTCCAATGTGCACGGGTATTATGCTGCACACTGCAGGTTCTCTGAGTCATTTACATGGTGTAGGCTTTTCTGCGCATGCTCCATCTGTCTCACGTACTCCTACACATGGTTTCATGCATTGGCAGACATTGGCATCTCACTATTCTCTTGAATCTCCAGTGTGATTTTTAGAATTACCTACAGTTTGGGGTTCCTCTGTGGCTAGATTCAGTTGGCCTAGGGATGGTGGTGGGAGCCAACCTTCATCCGTGCCAACTTGTTCTTTTCATATGATGTTTGTTTCAGATTTTTTGGGGGGGCGGGGGGCGGTTTTCTAGACAGGGTTTCTCTCTATAGCCTTGGCTGTCCTGGAACTCACTCTGTAGACCAGGCTGGCCTCAAACTCAGAAATCTGCCTGCCTCTGCCTCCCAAGTGCTGGGATTAAAGGCGTGTGCCACCACTGCCCGGCTGTTTTTCAGATTTATACAAGGCCTTATAGTCCTCTCTCTGCCATAGCCTCTTGCCTCATTAATAATAGTGATCATATTAGTGGGCTTGATACTGATTGCTAAATAATAATTTATTTATTATATAGTTGATTATCTTCTCTAAACAGAGAGCTATATAGGTACTGTGAAAATACTGGAACAAGGATTTTCTACAGTAACATAAACATTCTATTTCTATGCCAATTAGGTAGCACCTAGCACATTGAAACCTAGCTAGTGCAACCAAGAAACTTAATTTTTAAAGTGTTACTTAATGCTAATTTATTTCTATTCAGTGTTAATTAACATGCCAACATTTGTATTTAAATAGCTGATAGCTACTGGATCTGCTTGTACATACCGTTCTAGAAGCTCCTCTTCTTCAACAAGAGCACAAACTCCAGAGAGATGGCATCATACAAAAGGGGTCCCAACCCACACTGGGGAGCAATCACAAACTGTGGCATACAGCTTAAGTCACACCAAGCACGTCCACATGTTGCCATCCTTCAGCCAGGAGACAACCTAAGTGACAAGAGATCATTGAAAGGAACGTGTCATAATTGTAGCTGGCTGACAATTCAGAGCGGTTGAATCCATTCCATTATCATCGTGGGAAGCACGGAGGTGTGCAGGCAGACGTGATGCTGGACAGGTATCTGAGTTCTACATCTGGATAGACAGACAGGAGGAAGAGAGAGTGATTCTGAGCCTGACTTGAGCATCTAAAACCTCAAAGCCCAACCCCCCCCCCCCCCCGTGACACACTTCCTGTAACGAGGCCACGCCTACTCCAACAAGGCCACACCTCCTAATAGCGTCCCTTTCTATGGGCAGATGGGGCCATTTTCATTCAAAGCACCATAGAAGGCTTGTGGAGAAAACGGAGTTTCAGGATGGCTGCTGGAGGCGGGAGAAGCAGAGAGATGAAGGAAAGGACTGAGGGGCTCAAAGATACAGGTCCACGGGAGCAGTTGGTGAGAGAGGCAGCTGGGTTACTCTCCACCTGGTGAAAGGCTGGGACGCAAAGGGAAGCAAATGTGGATGTTTAACCCTGATTGGTAACATGAGATGTCACTCATGAATAATGTGGACACTGGAAGGGATAGTGAGCTAACCGGAAGAAAACAAACCAAAGGGAGGAGTCTGCTGGGACCTGGCCTGAGGTCTTTCATAAGTTTGCTCATTTCCTTACACATGTCTCTACATATTAGGAGATTAGCCAACTAGTTTGTTGGTTTGTGGGCCTGTTCGCATCATGGCTAAATAGGGTCATAGTTAAAATATACACTGCCAATTAATATTAAAAGTAACCCAGCCCTGTCACCACTGACATTTTATTTGCTGTTGAAATTTTCTGTTTCCTCTTTATCTGTACACACACACACACACTCCATTTCTGCCAATCACCATTTTTTAGGACACTGCCTTTGAAACTACCTGAGGTAAAGTACTTTCTTCTTCTAATCTGTCATGAACACATGTTTTGTAAAAATTCAACAAAAGTGCAATTCGAGAAAAATGAAAAGAAATGAAAGATTTGGGCCAAGTTCTCTATTCTTAGATTCGGTACAAAACAATGGTGTCACGCTGCTTTAAAGCCTCCTGCACCTTAGGTTCCAGTTTTTTTCCATGTATGCTGGTGTCTGTCTGTCCTTCAGTCAGTCAGTCTGTCAGTCTGTTTCTCTCTCTCTTTCCATGTGTACATGTGTGTATGTGTCTTTCACTCTCTGTCTCTTTGTGTGCTTCTCTTTGTGTATTTTTTTCTGTCTCTCCTCTCCTCCCCCTTCCATCCCTTCCCCCCCCCCCTCTTGTCCTCTCCTGAGGGTTGAGTCCTAGGCTTCAGCAGGCATGCTGGACAAGTGTACCACCACGGAGCACCACCCAGCATTATCTGTTGAACGCTGAATATCATTGCTTAGATGCTTGAAGACTCTATCAATTGGTGTATTGCATGTGTGTAGAAATGCATGTCTTATTTTATCTTCTTCTGTCCACTCACGTATAGCTTTAAAATAAACCTAGTCACTTTGTATTAATATTCTTTAAGGAAATGAGATTTTGTTTGGGAAGGCATTGATTTTTTTAAAATTTTCTTGTAAATATTCATGCGTAAAGGAGATACCACCCCCTCGCCTTGAAGATGGAACAGTATTAATCCCTCATACCTAATACACACCTAAAGGGTCCCAGTCAGAGAAGGGCACCCTCAGGAGAGCAGACATACACTGTGGCATACAGCTTAAACCACACCAAACACATCCACATGTTGCCATCACCCAGTAAGCCATCTGAATAGTAAGAGGTCGTTGTAAAGAAGGCTTGCTGAGAAAAGTTTCAGGATGTTTGCCAAAGGCAGAGGCAGAGCGACATGAAGGGGGAACAGACTTTTGATGGGTTTCCTATCAAGAATATTCCGTTTGCTCTTGAATGCACAAAGACACAGAATGGCAGGAGCAACCCAGGCTTATAGTACCACTTCTTGTCATGTCAAATACTTAGTTGTCAATAGGTGACCAATCTTTCACAAGCACCCGTGTTCACTGATACATGAAGACACTGAAAATCAAAGCTGGCCGAGAGAGGCAAGGAAATCTAGTCTTTAACACTGTGAGGATCTGTAAAAGTGTGAAAGTTTTGATTGTTTTTGTTCAAAGCTCATAAACACAACCTCCTTATAGCTTTATTTATTTCAAACTTTTCCTTATTTGAAAGTCCCCTTCTTGTGGTAAATTTCAGGACAAAGGCAAAATCGTAGCAGATGCTTACAGGAGGAAAGGCAGATGCATGCCATTTCAGAACACCTTGGGAAAATGTTGTGAACCCAGGCTGGAAATCTGGTGCCACTAACTCTCTCCTCATCTCCCTAGGACTCAGAGGAAATCGAATTTTATTTGGTGGAATGCCTCTGTGTGTTAACATTTCCATTGTACACCAAAAAAATCAGAGTTGACCTTCAAAATATTTGAGACAAAGGCTTTCTTTTCTTTTTCTTTTTCCTTTTAACTTTTTATTGGTTCTTTGTGAATTTTACATCATGTATCTCAACCCCACTCATCTCCCTCTCCTCTTGTGCCCACCCTCCATCCTTGCAACCTCTCTATTAACAGGCAAAAAAAAAAAAAAAAAAAAAAAAAAATCTCGGGGGAGCTGCAGTGTGTCACAGTGTATCCACAGTATAGCATTTTGTCCACGCTTCTTTGTTTGCAAATATTCATTGCAGTGAGTCATTGGTCTGGTTCAAGACCTCTGGCTTCTGCTGCACTGTCAATACTGGATCCTCACTGGAACTCCTCTCAGATACCCTGTTGTTGCCCTGTGTCATGGAGATCCTGTAGTTTCCAATCTGTAGGGCTGGCCCCTGCATGCACTCCAGCAGTTCATGGATGGGGTAGATGTTGGGGGTGGGCCAATTCAAAGCCCTGGATCTGGGCTTGAGAGGTATCAGAGCTGGTCAGCCCCCTGGCTCTCCTGATCTCACATCCTTGGAGCCATCTTACAAGCAACCCCCTCAAACAGGGCCAACTCTACCCTGCTGCCCGGGTGAGGTGCAGGGCATGCTCTCAAGAGTGTTGCAACCAGAGAGGGACGGGGCAAGTTTGTCCACTCTTAGAACCTCAGGGCCAGCTCTCCTGCCTGCCATGGATGTCGAGGGATGAGGCAGAGAGGAGGGCATTTCTCCCTTGTCTGTACCATGACAGCAGGCAAACAAGAGCCAGGAGTGTGCTTTTCCACACTCGTGCCCTTGGGACTGGCTTACCAGCAACCCCAAGTCTAGCATGTCTAAGACAACGGGGAAACTTCAAACATAAGTTATATGTTAGATTTCTTTATTGTATCACATGAAGCTTCTTTGGGGGTGAGATGGTTTTAAAAACAGGATGTACTTGTTTTTAGGAAATGCTTTGTATGATACTTGTCAGGGTGAGTTACGTGGGTCTGTGACATATTTTTAAATGGCTCAGCCTTAGAAAGGCATCGACAGATAGTCACTGTAAAAACTGTTGACAATTGGTGTAGCTAAAAACAGGTTACTTTTAACATATGCAGGGGCCTGGGACCAGTGTGCACGTGGAGGTACATATATTATAATCTGATATTTTAAATTATGAGACAACCTTTAAAATAGCCGGATATCCTTACACCTTTTGTTTTAACAATATATCTTTGCAACAGTCGTCTACAAGCTGAGTTCAAATTTGTCGTTTACGAAATCCTGAAAGTCTTGCACTAAATAGGGCAATGCAGGGACAGCCAGCCCCCTGTCATCTGGCCAGCACTCAGCTGCCCTCCATTTCCCACTCCTGTACCCATTGCAGTATGTGAGAGCACCCAGCTCGTCTATCCAACATCATCCATACATCTCACATTCTTGCATCCGGTCCTTGGCTACCCCGGGATCCAGGTGGTCTACTCTCAGCAACAGCCTCTCAAATATGAAAGCAGCAGTCATTTCATCATCTGAGATTCCTAAATCTTTCAATACAAATAAAGGACTAAGAATGGAAGATGGCGACCAGCAAGATGTAGCTCAGTGGATGAGGGTGTTTGCCACCAAGCCTGGGGACCTCAGTCTGATGCCCAGGATTCACGTAGCCAAAGGACAGAATCAATTCTTGTGAGTGGTCCTCTGACATCCATACATGTTTTGTCACATTTACATGCCCATGCATACATATCACGTATACATACACGCACATATATGTACACACATGCACACACATATAAGTAAATATAAAAGAATACACATAAATAATAAATTAAAATATTTTTAAAGAGTAGAAGGTACATCCCAGATGGGCATATGTCTTGGTTCATAATTCTCTTCCTTCTTATGCTGGGCAGTGGCGGCACATGCCTTTAATCCCAGCACTTGGGAGGCAGAGGCAGGTGGATTTCTGAGTTCGAGGTCACCTGGTCTACAGAGTGAGTTCCAGGACAGCCAGGGCTACACAGAGAAACCCTGTATTGAAAAACAAAACAAAACAATACAATACAATACAAAACAAAAATCTCCTCATTCTTTAGTGGGAGGCAAGATAAAAAAGGGATTGAAGGAGGAATGGCCAGTGCGGGAGGGTTATGGACAGTATTTACACAAATGGAAATCTTCTAATGAAACATTATTTTGTATACTAACAAAAGAAATTAAGACCAGAGGAAAGCAACCAGACCTCCTTAAAAGTATGACTTAGGCAAAGAGATCAATTATTTACATTGCACTTAAATCTTTCAAAGAGCCAAGTATATTTTAAAAATTCCTAAGCCAGGTTTCGGTGATACATGCTTATGGCCCCAGTACTCAAGAGAGTGAGGTAAAGGACCGCCATAATTTTCAGTCCATCCTGGACAACATAGCACGATCATTGTAAACAAACATAAGAAAATGGGCCTGCAGAGATGACTCAGCCACTAGGTGTGCTTGCTGGGCAAGCGCAAGGTCCTGAGTTCAAATCCCCAGCAAGTACATTAAAATATGGGGGTGGCCAAACACACCTATAACTCCAGTGTTGTGAGAAGCAGAGATAGGACGTTTACTGGATGGCAGCCAGGCTCCAGGTTCAATCAGAGACCTTGCTTCAAAGGAATAAAACAGAGAGGACTAGAACATGACCCTAACTAACATCATCTTCTGGCCTCCACAAGTATGCACGGACACACATACCTATCACACATACATGCACATACACCACATGCACACACCTTCCCACATGCACATGGATTGACAATAAAAATAAGAAATTTTACATTATACGAAAACTCATGTTGCATTTACACCATTTTACATATATTAGCAGTCGTTGCTTGTCACATGATTAAAAACTTTCTTAATACTTATAATCCCTGATCTAAGGGAACACTGAGCAGAGACTGGGAACTGGAGCCTAACCTTTGGCTTTCTGAGTTGGTGGTGAAGATCCCCATACTCGGGAGACTCTTCCTCAAGCCTCCGGAAATCACGACCACCCAAAGATCACAAGAAACCATACCTGGATGCAATCAGCAGAGGCTTTATTAGGGAAGTAAGCCAGCAGTCAAAACAACAAGCTCTTAAGCTCCAAGAACAAGGTTTTGGCCTCGAGTGGTGGGTTAAAGGGTCTTTTATAGCATGGGGTGGGGAAAGGAAGGTATTTTCACGCGCTTACACATGAATGGTTGTTTTACAAATTTTGAACATAGCACTGGGAAGACCAAGGGAGGGGTAACCAATAACAGTGGAACATTTCAGAGGAATCTAGCCCAAATGATCTAGAGTCATGTGAAATCACTCTGCACACTCATTCTTCTCAAAAATGTGGTTTTTACCATGCCATTGTGTCCTATCCTGCCATTTACCAACTATTTCAGATTAACTATCTTCCGGCTATAGCCCCACCTAGGTGGCAGCATCTTTATCTGTAGTCAGGAATGCCTTCCTGCCTTGGGCCTCTCCCACCCATAGGTGGAAGAGGCTTGAGGAATGTAATCCAGCAAGTGTCCTTCACCTGGAATGTGAAGGCCTGAAATCTTATTTTCAGTTCCGCATTCTGTAAGGTGAAAAATCTACACATATTTCATAAAATGGCCTTTATAATTTTTCACTCTACAGTGGCACCTGGCTCCTGCACACTGCTAAAACTCCCCAGTTTGCGTACCGTTGATGCTAGACCTTCACTGGTTATTAGCATGGACCTGAGACTCTAATGATGTCTCCTTGCTAGCACAGACAGCCACTGAACAGGGCGGTTCTGAGGCCAGCAGGCTCCTGCTAGGACATCTAGCTGCAGCAGGGGTGGCATGTTATAGGAGCAAGGACATTCTACAGCCAGCTGCACAGTCAGCAGCTCCATTGTTTGGCATCTGCGGAGGCTGCTCAATGGCTTTTCTTCACATCAAGAGCTTCTGAGAGAGCTCAGCCTGAAGACCAGCGACAGGCTTCCCAGGCTCCCAATCCTAGCCCTGTGTCAAATCCTTTCATTTGGGTGGATTTCATTGTCTGCAGCTGAATCCTGTTCAACACAATCCTGGTTTCTTACCACATACCCAGGTTAAAACAGCCTAGGAAACTTCTAAAAGTAGGACATTTCCAGTTTCTGTACAACAACATGTAGTTTCTAACGTAACATATTGAATGAACATAAGATTATTTTGCCTCCTGCTTAAATTTGTTAGAACAGGCCATAACCTATACATTAAAATGTCAAATTTAAAAAGAATACTATAGGGCCAGAGAGACGGCACCATGGGTAAAGATATTTTTGCCAACCCTTAACGACGTGTGTGATCCCCAAGACCCACAAGGTAAAAGAGAACTCAGTGTCACAAGATGTCCTCGACTCCCATACACAGATCATGGGACCCATGTAGACAAACACACACATACACACACACACACATTCATTTTTTTAAGTTAAAAAACAAAAAATGTAATAAAATACTATAAAATATAAGCAGTAATAAAGGTGAATTTTTGTGTAGAAAGTCTTTAGAGATAATAGTCTCACATATTACAAAACATAGTCTTTACTGCTTTTTTAGTCATGGTGGTTTGTGTAATAAATCTGAATCTTTATAGATAGCACTGGGAATCTCAATTGTATTCACACTCCCTGATTGTGGGGAGCGGAACTCAAGATGGCGCCTGGCTGGGTACCAGACGCCCCTGGCATGTTGGCTCACCATTCCAGGAAGCCTGGGTGGCACGTAGACTAGGCTTTACTGCGCATGCATTCTGCTTGTTCATCGTTAGGTAAGATCGGGCCATGTGACGTATGTGCTCAGCACCAATCGGGAATGACTGCGTGTCAGGTTCTGATTGGTAAGGACACAGAGATTTAAGGGCTGGGAGCTAGAGCTTGGGGGCTTTTTGCAGTACTTCAAGGTTCCTGAATAAGCCGTGTTGGGAAGATCCCGTGTCTATTGTCTTCTGTCTGCTGGTCGGTTCAGGAAGCGACACCTGATCAGAACCTGAAAACTAGAGGGTCACTAACTCAGTGTATTCAGAAAGTTTATCTGTGACATCCCTCAACAGATCTCAAGCAAGTACACCCAGCGTCTCTGAGCAGGCCAGGAACTGCTTGGACAGGTCAACACAGTAGCTCATGAAGCAATATGTTCTATTTCCTGTGTTCTCCGTTCAAGTGGCTTTAACTAGAAAGCCATTTTTATTATATTTTAATTAGCATACAGAATAATATTCTTTATTATGACATTTTTGATGTGTATATATAGTAGATTATTTCTGAACATCACCCCGGCAACAGTTGCTGTTTTTTAAAAAGCCAAAGATAAATTCTACAGACAGGCAGGTTAGCACACAACTCTAATTCCAGCATTTAGAATGCCGAGGCAGGAGAATTACAGTAAATCTGAGACCAGCTTGGGCTATACATGGAGAAACCATCCCAGAGAAACAAAAACCAGAAGAAAGAGGGCTGGCAAGATGGCTCACAGGGTGTATGCTCTTGCCACCGAGCCTAATGGCCTCAGTTCTGCCAATGGCGGGAGGTGAGAAACAATCCCTTTGCAATGTCTTCTGACCTCCACATGTGCTCTGTGGCCCTGGCATGAGAGCACACATGCATGTGCACATACACATGTACACAGGCATACACGTGCACACAGACATGTACACAGCATGCACACACACACATGCATGCACAGATGCACGTACACACACGTACACACACAAATAAGTAAGTAAATGAACATAAATAGTAAAAGTAAGTGCTGGAAGGATATGGAGAAAGGAACCCTTCCTGGTAGAAATGTAAATCAGTATACTCATATGAAAACAGTACAGAGAGCCCTCTAAAGTAGATTTGCCATACGATGCACTGTTCTATACCATATATATATATATGGTATATATGGTATATATATGGTATATATATGGTATATATATGGTATATATATGGTATATATATGGTATATATATGGTATATATATGGTATATATATGGTATATATGGTATATATATATATATGTATCTATGGTATATACACACACACACATATATATATATATATATATACATACATACACACACACACTCACACACTCATTGGAACATCCCATGGCACCCTGTTGATATAAAAGGTGGCACTGGATTTCAAACTGAGGGTACCCCAGAGCAGTGGATACTTTATGCAAAGTTCCTCATCTCTCTCAAAGTCTCTCTGGAAGATGCTCCATCATGAAACCCGTCTACAGAGAACACTGTAGAAAGATTAGGCTTGACACCAGCACCCAGGCAAACTGCATTGGGGGCCATTACTCCCCTCCATCCTTCTATGAGAGAACATCAACTTCTAAGTCTCAGGGGCCATTGAGACTTGCTGTTCTTGTGACGTTTTCCCTGCTGGTATAGATTTGTTTTTCTCCTGCCTATCTGTCTGCTTGTCAGATTCTTTCATTACGTTAGGTCACCAAACCTTCAGACGATAAAGGGGAATCCCTTTTACCCCTATACCAGATAATAGGAAGCAGTTCCCACCAGTCTAAATGAAGAGGGAAGATGTTATGCTATAGGCAGTTCAGAGCCTTCTTTCTACTCTTGGTTATTCCTTTGCCTTTCAGCCAAGGCCTTCAGGGGAAATGGGGTTGCTCCAGTTTTGCCAAGAGAACATCTGAAGAGGCCATTGGGGATTTAGTCCATTGTGGTCCCAAGCGCTTGCTGGGAGCTGAATGCTATACTCAGTGGTGCTATGGTTATCAGTCAACTCTTGTTCCTAAGGCTATAGGAAACGATCAGCTTAGCCTCAGATGCCAGACTATGACAGACAGGAACAAAGGGAAACAGTTGGCACAGACTGCCTCCCTGTTCCAGAATTACAGTAACCAAGGTGGTAAGCCCAGGGCGCTGTGGGTCATGATCAGGATTCATACTTTATCTGTTGGACTATACCCATGACATAAGTTAATGGGGCAGAATCCTTGGGATTTGAAGTTACCTTAAACGTTGTTAGGTGCGGGGATTACAGACAGACTTTGGGCTAAATTGTACTTTATAATACAAATGTGTGGCCTAAAGGGATTTTTTTTTTAATTTTTGTAATTTTAAATGTGATTTGGCAGAGTGTGGGAGCACACAGCATCAATCCCGGTACCCAGGGGAGGCAGAAGCAGGTGTATCTCTGAGTTCAAGGCCATCCTAGGGTCTACATAGTGAGTTCCAGGCCAGTACTGCGAGGCTTCGGATGAGACTGTCCTTCATGTATTTGTACACTTGGTTCACAATTGGTGGTGATCATTTAGGGAGGTTTAGTAGGTGGCCTTATTGGAGACAATGTGTCACTTGGAGATTTAAAGACCGGTGCCATTTCCAGTGCTGTCTCTGCTTTGTGGCTTCAGCTCAAGACGTGAGTTCTCAGTTTCCAGGTCCAGCTGCTGTTAGTATTCTGTCTAAACTCCACCTCCACAGTTACCTGGCAACAGCCAGGTATGCTCCTCCCCACAGTTACCTGGTGTTGCCAGGTATGCTCTTCCCCACAATTACCTTCTTCTCCCTACCTTTGCCCTATCTCCTGAATACCCCCCCCACCCCCCCCACCCCACCCCCCACCCCCCGCGCACACACACACACACACCACCACCACCAACCGTTTGGTCTGGTGTAGTCTGTTCTAACCTGCATAGAGACTTCTAACAGCCACCAGTCTGCTTCTTGTCGCCGCCGTGGCTCCCAGCCGTGATGGCATTTATCCCTCTGGATTGCTAAACCCAAATAAACCCTTCCTTCTATACGTTGTCTTGGTCATGTTGTTTCATCACAGCAGCAGTGCTTTGAATAAAGAGGATTTTCGGTCTTCACTCGACTCTCTGCTCCACTTTAAGGAAGGAGAGGAGGGAGGTGTCTGTTTCACTTCGCCTGCTAGTCCATACCAAAGACCGCAGTAAAGACACACAAAACTCCGACATCAGTCACTCTGCGGAGGCAACGCCAGGCAAACGAACTTCTTGGAGCTGCAGAGACACCAAACCAGGCCAGGTACCACAGCCACAAACCATGTCCAAGGTTGTCTCCCACAGTGTCTGCCTGCACAGCCCCAGTCCCGGGACTCCTGGAGCATGCTCAGTGCTTGGCTGGAGGGGACGTCTCACAGGAGCATGGCCAGACATGGAGACAGGGTAGATCCGTGATCTAAGCCATTATCCTTTGGTCCACATTTCCATCCTGGATAGCTCGTGAAATGCAGATTTCATAAAATTTAAACTTCAAGGTCACAGATGAGCCTAGTCCTGGTTAGTTCATTCTGATTCTCTTGTACAGGTAAACTACCCAAGCTCTTTATATAAAGCAAAAAGTTTTCCCAGCCCGGGAACCTTTTTGTCATATTTATGATTTCGAGCGTTGAGATTGAATTATGAACAAGACTTATACACATAAAGTGAAATCAATCCTCAGCCACCCTGATACAAAAATATATATGTATAACAGGAAACACTCACAGTGAGGTGTGACTGTTTCACCCTCAAGTTGCCCCCCAGAATCCTATGTTTAATTTAGTGCTATGCCTGTGTAAGACCCCAAAAGGGGACTCTCACCCAAGTCCGGACCTGTACGAACCCAAGGACACACGAGAAACCTTCTTGATGCAATTGCAGAGGAGGTTTAATGACGAGGGCCCTCGGGCCGGAATATATCTCACGCAGGAGATAGGGATTCCGACCCTCTAGCCCCGGAAACTTGGGATATTTATGGGTAGGGGTTGGGGAGAGCGGGAAAGTTTGGCGCGGTTACATATGATTGGATATCTCAAACATCCGTTCCCAAGCCTGGTTTCCATCTAGCCCCCATCCCAATTACCCTAATTTACATCTGTATCTTGCTCCTGGGAGAATTCCTTTCAAGTGACTTCCGTTTACCCAGGTATTTTATTGCCTCTATCTTGGGTCTTTTGTGCCTTTGAAATGTTTATTTAAGCCCTTGGAATGCACCCCAGGGGCAGCTAACACTTGAGTGTAAATTGAAACTCTGAACCTAAGAAACCTATGTAAATTGAAACTCTGAACCTAAGAAACCTAATTTTGAGACCTAAAATTTCATTTTTACAATTTATTCTTTCATTTCCTCCTTTTCTCTCATGGTCAAATTCCAATCTTGGAATTATGAATCATCATCTGGGTGTAAAGAGTGATATTGTTGTCTAAGCATCTAATTATATCTTTGTCATTGAATCTTAAACTATCTTTTTCTCACCCCCTGGATGGTTTCTAGTATGTACTTTAGGTAAAGTAGCTGTCTCTCTCTCTATATATATATATATACATATACATATATATATACACACACACTGATGGGCCTGTTGGCTTTTTTTCATCTCGGGGATGTACATATGTAGCTTAAGTCCCACTCTTTAAGGCTGTGTCTGGGACACAGTTTAGATTCAAATGTCTCTTATCTCTGACAATTGGGCAATCTCTATCCCTGTGTCTCCAGGATGGGCATATCTCAGGAGTCAAGGCCTGCTGGTCCTTGGCCTTGTAGAACGGCAGGTGATCTTGAGCCTGAGGAGGTTGTTCAGGTGTCTGGCTGTTCTCTCCAGTTGGCATCAGACGCAGGTGTTGGCACGAGTTATGTTCGACAGCATCAGGAATAGTTTCTTAGTAGCCTGAAAAATCATCTCTCACAGAAGAGGGACATTCTGGGTTTGGAATAGGGACAAGGAAAGGGACACTCTAGCCAGCGCCAGTTCTCAGGGGTAATTTAGTTTTTTAGGGTTCTGTTTATTCTCTCTACCTGTCTTAAGCTCTGGAGACAGTATAAACAGTGGAGCTTCTAATTAGTCTCTAATATTTCTGACAATTTCTGACTTATCTTACAAACAAAGGCAAGGATAGTGGTTAGGATTCGGCGCTCTCACCGCCGCGGCCCGGGTTCGATTCCCGGTCAGGGAACCAAATGTAAGACCCCAAAAGGGGACTCTCACCCAAGTCCGGACCTGTACGAACCCAAGGACACACGAGAAACCTTCTTGATGCAATTGCAGAGGAGGTTTAATGACGAGGGCCCTCGGGCCGGAATATATCTCACGCAGGAGATAGGGATTCCGACCCTCTAGCCCCGGAAACTTGGGATATTTATGGGTAGGGGTTGGGGAGAGCGGGAAAGTTTGGCGCGGTTACATATGATTGGATATCTCAAACATCCGTTCCCAAGCCTGGTTTCCATCTAGCCCCCATCCCAATTACCCTAATTTACATCTGTATCTTGCTCCTGGGAGAATTCCTTTCAAGTGACTTCCGTTTACCCAGGTATTTTATTGCCTCTATCTTGGGTCTTTTGTGCCTTTGAAATGTTTATTTAAGCCCTTGGAATGCACCCCAGGGGCAGCTAACACTTGAGTGTAAATTGAAACTCTGAACCTAAGAAACCTATGTAAATTGAAACTCTGAACCTAAGAAACCTAATTTTGAGACCTAAAATTTCATTTTTACAATTTATTCTTTCACCTGATGGGGAATTTTAAATTACTGTTTTCTTCAATCTGTCCTTTTTCAAATAGGATTTAACTTAACAGAATAGTACACACTCCCATATATATAATGTGAAAGGAAACAGAACGTGGCTGGTTTTCTACCTGACTGGCTGACCTGTGCATCCTTGTTACAGAGAAACAGCAGCATTTTTAAATGGACCTACAGAGATATCTTTTCCAGGCATTATCTTTGGTAAGCTTTTTATTATGTCTGTGTGTCTCTGCAATCAATAGAAATATAAAGTCTTCACTTTATATTTCTTATGTTTTATGCAACAGATATCTCCAGTCTACATATTTTTTTCCTCTCAAGATTGTTTTTATGACCTGAACTAAATGTTGCCTGCAATCTTGTCTATTAATTTAATGTTGGTCTTCTATATATGACAGCATTGCTAATTATTGATTGATCTTCATATTAGGAAGCTTGATCGTTCCTTGAAAGTATCTTGGAGATTTACAAAAGCCTGTCTTCAGACAGAGAAGTGATTGAATGGGGAATAAGGTATGCCCAATGTGTGTAACTGTTAGGAAGAGTGGGGGAGGGGCACTCAGGAAGATGCACTTGGGAAGATAAAGTACTAAGCATATCAAAGAACCTTGGTTTTGTTCAGATTATCTAAAACCTTAGATATGGATGCACATGTGCATATACTAGCTATGCACTAGAGACCCCAGACATACAGCAAGTACAGCCAGCAACCCTAACAGAAGCCAATAAACTAAATGCTGATTGACAGGGCAGTGGGACTGGACAGGTTCAGAAAGCTGCAGATTTTCAGTTTAATGCCTCTGTGGAGTTTGATTGAGAATTGCCGTTCTAACATAAAATAGCAATAATTACAAAACACTAAACTGATAAAAGAAGATGACAAACTTTGCTTCAGGCTTGCCTTTCTTGGTGCTAGGTGTTAAAATAACACCTTCCAAACACCTCTTCTCTCTCCTCTCCTTCAATATGCCCTGGAGCCTCAAGTGCCAAGCTAATTCCTCACTCTTGTGCCAAAGGATGGACCAACCTCACACTGCCTTGTGAATAATTTGTGTCAACTCAGCCTTTACTCTGCCCAGGGAGGATAGAGCTTTCCGAAGGGCTGTGGACTAGATGCATCTGCTTCCTTTCTGATTAGACACTGCCAGTGACCCAGGAGCAGCCCTGACCGCCATCACTCCCGGATGCTTTGTCTTAGTGTCCCATACCAGCGCATATGTATAGGGCAGAGCAGGGAAACAAGCCACAACCCAGTCATCCACCCAAGCCCTTACAACCTTACAACCTCACACTGGTCCTTTCACTCTCCACTAAGAACTGGATGAGGGGCTGGGAAAAGGGTGTACTGGAGTTCAGAGGTCAGGGAGCTCCCATTTGGCTACAACTCCAGCTGCAAGGAATCTGCCTCCCACTTCTGGCTTCCTCGGGCACCTGCATTCATACACATCCAATGTACACACAGTACACATTACGTACTTGAAAATAAATCAAACTAAAAGCATTTTTTTGTTATTGTTGTTGTTTTCTCCCTGCCTGCTATACGAACTTCCTAGATCTACCTAGAAATCCATGGTTACTTACAAATCTTGCCCTATGTGAGCTGACTGCCAGGATCTATTCTGCAAAATAGAAGGGTCTGGACTAGTCTGCTCTGTTTATAAACTCAAGGCTGTTTATCAACCTGTTTATTAATGTCTGCAATACGGCTTGGCTGATAACTTGTTACGTCACTTCCCTCGAAGCCTCTGAACTCCTGGCCCCTGCTTCTGACACTAACAACAGCCACCATCCTGTGATAGCACATCCGCATTCCCAAGGACCCCCTAGAAACTTGGAGTGGCTCATTACCATCATTATTGGAGACCTATTTTGGGGAATTTTAGTTGCAATCAAAGTGTGAAAACATTCCACCCACATTTTTTTTTTTTTTGAGAAAAATACTTAAAACTTTTACATTTCCTGAAATGTTCCAAGATATTCCACACATGTGAACTCAGAATCTACAGACTGCCTAAGGGACAGTCCTCAGGTAAAGAGCAGTATCAGTTCCCAGGAAATGTCATTGTCACAGCCCTCCGAAAATTAACTCTGCAGTAATCAATGGCTCGTGTCAATTTTGTTGTTTTGTTTTTCTTTCTTTCTCTCTTTTCTTTCTCTCTTTTCTTTCTCTCTTTCTTTCTTTCTTTCTTTCTTTCTTCTTTTTCTTTCTTTCTTTCTTTTTTTTTTTTTTTTTGAGACAGTTTCTCTGTGTAGTACTGGCTGTCCTGGAACTCACTCTCTTAACCAGGCTGGCCTTGAACTCAGAGATCAGCCTGCCCCTGCCTCCCAAGAGCTGGGATTAAAGACGTCTGTCACCACACCTGGATCATTTCAATTCATTTTATTTTATTTTATTCTTTTCTTTTCTATTTGTTTCTAAATTTTTACCTGACAAGGTCTCACCCTGTAGCTTGGACTGCCCTTGAACTAGTAAGTTCAAACCTGAGCCTTCTGAGTCCTGAATGAACCACCACACCCCACAGATGTCTAGATATGTTCATCTGCTTTCTGTGCCTAGGGGGACAAAGAGAGTCTCCGTGTCTTTACTGAATACCCCAGCTGTTGCTTGGTGGCAACACAACGCGTGAATAGCTTGAGAGAAAGTTTCAGGCATTTTCCAGGGAAAGAACCTGTGCTGCAGCTTTGCTTCTGAGGAGAGACTCAGCTTCTCAGAATACTGCTGTGGCTGTCTGTGGCCTACCACCCTGGCCAGCTCCAGCCTCCTCAGAGTTGGGTGCCCTGAGTAAACTCTGTCCTTTTGTTTTCTGTGGATGCAGAGAATTCTCCCATGATTCATTTCTCACCGCTGTTTTCTGGACCTCACTGGGCTGAGATTCCCAGCTCCTGCTGATGTGGACAGCCGAATATGCAGCCAACTATACGTACATGCTTCCTCTCTATTTACGAACATCTGTCTTGGGCAGGAGACATGGTTAGGAATATAAGAGGGCTTGCTACTCTTCCAGAAACCCTGTATATGTGTGTGTGTATATATATATATATATATATATATATATATATATATATATTCAGCTGGGGTGCATAATTCCCCAGACAAAATAGATAAAATAGATAAACACAAATACTTTAATATATATATATATATACACACATGTATATGTATATACACACATGTATATATATATATATATACACACACACATATATATATATATATATACACATGTGTATGTATATACACACATGTATATACACACACACACACACACACACACACACACACACATATATATATATATATATATATATATATAATAAAGTATTTGTGTTTATCTATTTTATCTATTTTGTCTGGGGAATTATGCACCCCAGCTGAAAGCCACTCGGCTTCCTGACCCAATCACCCCTACCTTTCCAGAAGACAGAGGCAGCTGTTACCTGTGACTTGTTTTCTTCCCTGTTACACATCAGTGTGTAAGAACCAGTTGTTCACCTCACTTCCCACAATTTGGCACAGACGTTGCAGGGACTGCCTCCTTTCTTGGCCCCTCCTTTATTCTCCTTCATTCTCTCTAGTTCACAAAACACTAGAGGTTTTTATTTATTTATTTATTTTCTCCAGTAGAAAAAGATGTTTCCAAAGAGAGAAATCAAGGCCTAGGAGAAGGGTGTAGGTAATGCCCACCCCCACATTTAAATATTTTAAAATCATAGTTATGTGTTTCATCTAAAAAGGGGCTAGGGTTCTCTAAGGCCATCTCTGTCCAGAAGAAATGTAGTATAATCCTCATATAACTCAAATAATAATTATTATAGAGGTCTGCCTGCTTCTACATCTGAGGGCTGAGGTTAAAGGCATGGACCACCGTGCTCTGCCCTTAGCAATTTTTTAGTAGTCACATTAAAACAAGTGCAAAGTAACTGGGCATGTTGACGTGTGGGACCATAAGGGCCAGGGTTACAGGAGGGGTCCAGGGAGTTTTAACCCAGATACCTCAAACATACTGCAAACATGAGGACAGGAGGCAGGAGTTGGCTACCTCTTCTCTCCCAACCTGGTACCATGAAGCCAGCTCCCCCACCATCAACCCTAGTAAGAATTTATTACCCTGACATTGGTCAGGTTTCTCTCCTTGCTTGACCTTATAAGATCACTCTACTCCCAACCTGCAGCCCCCCGAGTATGTAGATGAAGCATCTTACAACACCCCTACCCTGGCCAATGGTACACGGCCACATAAATCTTACCCCAGAGACCCTGGGTATCTCCCCAGGGCATGAAAACCACCCGCCACCACCACCAAATGAAACAGTTCTCTGAAGCTATTCCTTGGTGTGTTTGCCCAGAGCACTGAGGTCTTGTACAGCATTCACCCACACCTCCAGTCTAGCTCAGAGTACAACGGGTCTGGCTCTCCCAAGTGGGAAGCAGACATGGGGCATAGCAATTTATTCCAATAATCGCAGAATTCAGGAGGATGAGGCAGGAGGATCATGAAGATGGCCACCCTGGGACGGCAAGACTCCCTACCCCCAAACCTCAAAAATTAACAACAAAAATATAATTAAAAAGCCAATGGAACTAATTTTTAATTGTATTGCATGCTGCAGTTTCTTTTAATGACTCTAGTGTGAAGCTCCATGGTCTCGTCACAACTGAGCATTAAAGACATAAGCAGGAAAGTTGTAGTGTTAAAGCCAATCATTGAGGCTGGGGTAGATATGGATACACTGTGGTAAGGCAGCGACCACAAGGGTCTCAGGAAGTTCTCTGTTGTTCCCCTGACAGCATCTGTAACACAGGACGGAGGGCAGTTGTAGCTACCTGTCGTCTGCGCTGTTACTGTACACATCTGTACAGAAAGAAGCAATAAGAGAGACGCCCAGCGTTCTAGGCATATAGTAGATGACAGTTCTTTGTCCCCGCCCTAGGAAGAGCTGCTCTCAAGGTATTCCTTCTCAGCTGTCATCGAAACACAATGAAGACTGCACTGGAACTAGACATAGTGGTACAAGCCTGGGATCCAAGCCTCAGAGGTTGAGGCAGGAAGTCTCAAGTTCAAGTCCGGCTGGTGACGTGGCTCAGAAGTAGAATGCTTGTGTGACTTACAGGAGGCACTGGACTCAACCCCAGGAACACAAGAAGCTGAACATGAAGTGCAGGGGCTGCACTGAGAGCCTTGTACCTCGCAGTCAGAACAGTTAAACAAAGACAGCAAATGCGGATGGGGACACTGGAAAAGAGGAACCCTAATTTCCTAGTGGTTACCACCAAGTAAACAGAGGACCACAGATACTGATCAGGACATGTGGAGGGAGGAACCCTAATTTACTGCTGGGGTGGGGGATGTATCCCAGTGTTCCCACTATGGAAATCAGTGTGAAGGTTCAGAAAACAAGCAAACCAACCTAAAAACCTAAAAGTACAACTACCTTATGGTCTAGCTCCACCTCTCCTGGGTATGGGCCTAGAGCAGAGGAATCTGAGTCAGAGGCTACCCCACATCCATGATTCTTGCTGTGTTACTCATAGCAGCCAAGATACGGAACCAACCCTGAGTATTTATCAACAGATGGAAAGGCGAAGATGATGTAATAGCTATGTAATTTATATATTATATAATGTATGCATTTTCAAGAGAATCTTATTCAGTCGCAAGAAGAATGAATCGTATTGTTTACAGGGAAACGGGTGGAATCGAGTGCCGTTAAAGAAGTCAAAGCCAGAAGGAGAAAGAGCACCTTTTGTCATCTGTGAGGAATTTAGACGGAAGTGTAAACATACATAAATGCATATGAGACATGAAAACAGAAGGCGTCTGTGAGTTGGGGAGGACAGATCGAAAGGATGGAAGCGTGGGCAACCAGAGATGGAACTGGGCAACAAAGTCAAAATATTGCACGTTTTCTCTCACATGCAAAATATACCCCTCCCCCACTGTACATGTGACATGCAGGCAGAAGGAAGGGATCCAGGGGGTGGGGAGGCAGTATGAGAAAGTGAGGCTGGGCCAAACATGACCATGGTTACAATGACATACATGTATGAAAATGGGTGTGGTGAAGCCATCATTTTGTACGTAGGCTATCCCAGCAAATCAGAAAAGGAGGAAGGCGAGGTGAGGTGACACTTCGATTTTCTGGACCTTGTGAAGGAGTGCTCACAGCAGATAACTTTTGACACAAATCAGGTGTTTTAGCGGCATTCAAGAAACTCACACCTTTAATCCCAGCATGCTCGAGGCAGAGGCAGGGAGATCTCTGGATTCGAGACTAGCCTGATCTAACAAATGGAGTTCCAGGACAGCCAGGGCTACATAAAGAAATCCCTTCTCAAAACAAACAAACAAACAAACAAACAAACAAAAACAGACAAAAAGGAGAGAAAGAAAGAAGAGAAAAAGAATGTATGGTACCAGAGAGGAGAGCACATTTTCTGTCTCCCAAGCAGAGGCCACATAGTCACAATCACAGGATCACAGAACTCTGGAGCTTATGTAGCTTCTGTAGAAAAATAATAAAGGGGCATGGGAAAGGGTTGGGTGGCTAGGCACAGGAGTTTGGGTATGGTGTAAACTAAAGTCATAATGAGCTGGGTGGAAAGTTCTAGTTGGCTGCAGTTGGTGACGTGAGTTGTGTAGCATCCTGTCCACCAAGCAGAACAAACGGTGCTCCTTCGGCCACTGTAGGATGATTGGGTTTTGTGAGTTGCTTGAGCCAGAACAAAGATGCTACAGTGTAAAAGGAGGAACCAACAACATTGGTGTTGCCGCCAGCAGCAACAATTGAACTGGGTTCACCTGCAAGAGAGGTTGAGAATAGGGAAACGGGCGGGAAGAGATGAAGCCAAGACAGAGTTCTCTGATCAAGGCTTGAAGTTTAATAATTTGCTTTCACATATAAAGGGGAAGCCCCACCCCCCCAGAGTCTCTTCTCGGTTCAGCCCAGGGGCTGGGCAAGGAGATAGCAGTCCAGAAGGTGTCAAGGCTAGCTCAGCAGGCAGTCCATTCTTCTTAGCTCAGGTAGCAGGCTCCAAGGCGCCAAGGCTGGTAATGCAATGCCTCTCCTAGGTCCTATTGTTGCTTGGTCTATTGTGGTAAATGACTTTGCAGGCCTGCTCAGGCCTGGGGGAAGGGCACACATTGGGTTGCTTCAAGTTACCTTCTTGTACAAACTGAAGCAAAAGGCATTTCCCTCTGCTGGCTCAGACCAAGACTGGGTCTCTCGCTAGGCGTCTTCTGTTTGTGAGAAAACTGGTTGTGAGGATTAATCTCCATTGTTAGTTGGACAGAATTTCGAGTCACCGAGGAGATAAATCTCTGGGTATATGGTAAAGGCTGTAGGAAGATCCATCCTAAATGTCGGTGATACTGGACCATGGGATCCCAGACAGCATAAAAGGAGGAAGGGAACGGAACACCAGCAGTCATCTGACTGTTGATGCAATGCGACCAGCAGCCAGCTCATGTCCCCATAACTTCCCACCATGATGTACTGGACCTTCAGACTTTTAGATAAAGCAAACCCTTCTGTCCTCAAGTTGCCGTTCAGTTTGGAGGTTTGTTGCTGTGAGAAATGCCAGTCAAAAGCATCTTGGGGAGGGAATGGTTTGTTTGGCTTACCCTGCTATGTCCCGGTCCATCACAGAGGGATGTGGGCAGGAGCTCCAGCTAGGACTGAAGCAGGGGATTGTGAAAGTGTATTGCTGAGTGGTTTCCTTTCTGCTTCTGCTCAGCTAGCTTCCTTATACAACCCAAGACCGACAACCCAGGGATGGCACTATTTCCTTGTCCTCCACACCTGTCTCCCCCTTGTCTGTGAAGATAAAGTAGCCATCTATAAGTCTGGAGGAATCTTCTCCAGAAGCAGTCTGTAACCACTCTGATCTGGCACTTCAGAACTATGAGGAACACATGCTTGTTATTTTTACCACCTGGTCTGTGGCATCCCGAGCCAACAAACTCACAAGTCAAATGTGTTAATACTTCTGCAGTGAAATTATGTTTAAACTAAGTGCACTAAAGACAATAAATACTATTCTTATTTATAATAGGTCTCTAAAAACAAAGTAGTTAAATACAGATTTCAAAATACCCTAGTGTGTTTTATTCTATGGACTAAGATTGAAACAAAGTTACAGGATCTTTTTGCTCAAAGGTTTCCTCATAGAGTAGGAGTTGTCTGTTATGTCAGTCACAGATGGACAGCCTGTTATGCACCAGGAGAAGAGACACTTAGGTCCGCAACGAACAGTCCCTTATCCTCAAAGCCAGTAATGGAGAATCCACCTAACATGGCAAGTCTCCCTTACAGACAGATAACCTCCTTAGCCAGTAATGGAGAATTCACCTAACATGGTAAGTCTCCCTTACAGACAGATAACCTCCTTCTCGTGTGCTCATGTGACAAGATCAGGTGACCAGAAATGATCTTTCTTTCCTAGAGAGATCTGCACCAAAGCCTGTAACCTAATTCCAGGAGTGCTTGGCCTATTATATTCACAGCTCATGCCTCCATGAGAGAGTGCAGCACAGAGATCTATACCAGAAATATCAAGAGGGAGCTTTGCCATTGACATTATAAATAGTCCCACAACTGATGTCTACCTAAGACAACATCTAACAAATGTATCAAAATCTAAGGTGCTTCACCATTAGGAGGAAAGCTTTGATAACAGGATTTACTTCATGATGACTAAACTCAGCGGGTAGCTGTGATAGGTTAAATGTCACATGATTTGTTATGTAGTGGCTACTTGCTTGGCCAAACTCTCCCTGGCATCGTGATGTGATCTTGTAAATATGATTGGCATTCTACAAGCAGTTGACTTTAAGCACAGGAGACTAGCTTGTCAACACACTATGTAATGGTTATGTATATACACATCAAAAATATGCTATTGACTTTGTTTTTATGAGAAAAATCCAACCTAGCATGTTGTGCCAGCTGGTCTTATGTCCACTTGACACACAAACTTGAGTCATCTGAAAGGAGGGAATCTCAACTGAGAAGACACCTCCATGAGATTTACGCCCTGTTTAGCGTGCCTGTCCTGACTTCCTTCAATGTTGAACAGCAGTATGGAAGTGTAAGCTGAATGAATCCTTTCCTCCCCAACTTGCTTTTTGATCATGGTGTATCATTACAGCAATAGAACCCTTAACTAAGACACACAAACTTTCTCAATGTTTACACTGGTCTCACTGGGCTTTCCTGTATTTTCTAAGTTGCTTCTGGCCAGTGATTGGTGGCATGTGCTCACTTTCTTGTTGGGGGAAGCATTTAATTAACACGTGGCTAGGACGTGCACTGTTTGCTCTTGGCAATGTTTTCCTGTTTTCCATAGGTTCTTGATCCTCGTTTCTCTGAACATCTCTTGTGATTCACGACTCGGTTATTGAAGTCACACATCCTGTTATGATTCTGATGTTCTGTTCTTCATTATGACAGATGTCACAATCCATGACCCACGGTCTATGATAACGTCACCCAATGCATCGCTGATTGCAACAGATACTCCCTCTTCACCGGTCCATGCAGGTTCAACATTAACACATTTTAGGATGGATTTGACTCCAAATTTTAAAATAATAAACATGCCCACAGTGGGCACATGGCATGCACACGGTGGGCATGATGGCAACGGGCAGCAACACATGGTCTGGGACAGTGGGGTATCAGCAGACTGCTTTTACCATGGCAGCTCTGTCCTCATCCTAACAAAGGCTCCTGCTTTTGGTGCCTTGGGGATTTAGTAATTGCTGGGAATGGATTATAGACCTGTACCTGCCTCCTGATGAGAAGTCACATGTTTTGAAATATGCTTGTCCTTGTTTGAATAAACACTAAGACAAAGTGTTCTCTGCAGGGAGAGTTCTTCCTGCCCCCCACTTTTGTTGTATGTGAGACATTAATAAGATGACAGTGATCTCATCCTCCTGGCTTCACTTCCTTGGCTGAGACTCCAGATACACTCGGCAGTGCTGGCTGGTAAGCTTGCCCGGGCCCTCAGAGCTCTTAGGTCTCTTCTGAGATCTACACACTCAGAAGGAATCTGTCTATAGTAATGTCAGGCTCTACAAAGCTTTCTTCTCCCTCTGCTCTCCAGGTTCTGGCTCTCACTTCTATTAATTACCTTTTTTGTTACTGTGTGTGCAAAGACCTAACAGAAATACACGAAGTAGGAGAGGCTTATTTGCTCTCAGGTTTCCAGGGTTTCAGTCCTCCGTGGTCCATTGATGCTGAGCCTGTTGTGAAGGGGACTAAAATGGCAGCAAGATCCTCAGAAGAGGAGGGTGCTCACCACATGGTGGCAGGAAGTAGACAGCAGCAGAAAGGGTCTGGGGTAAGCTACAAACCCAGGATTCATCTTTAGTGACTTATTTCTTCCATCCAGGACCCACCTCTGAAGGTAGCTTTGAACAAGCATTCAGTTTATGGGAAGGCAATATCCTTGTGAATTCCCTGACCCTGGGGCATCCAGCCTTCATGGGACCAAAAACCTCCTCTCCCACCTATGCCTGACAAGGCCATCCTCCCCTACATATACAGCTGGAGCCATGGGTCCCTCCCTATGTGCTCCCAGGCTGGTGATTTAGACCCTGGGAGCTCTGGTTGGTTGGTATTGTTGCTCTCCCCATGAGGCTGCAACCCTTTCAGCTCCTTCAGTCTTCTCTCTCTCTCCTCCATTGGTTTGATGTCGTTAGTTTGAATATGCTTTCTTATTCCACCGAATCGATTTGTCTGTCAGAAATACAGGGGGATGGACAGACTGTTGGCCAAGAGTCTCCAAACACCCAAGTTCTGTTCTGAAGCAAAACATGCCCAGAAAACCATTTGGGGGTGAAGAAACATGTTCTCTTTAGATGGGTTTTGATGCAACCGGCAATGGGCCACATAGACTTGAATGAATTTTGTCCAGACTTGGCTCATAGGTTGTCTTAGTTAGGGTTTTACTGAACAGACACCATAACCAAGGCAACTCTTATAAGGACAACATTTAATTGGATCTGGATTACAGGTTCAGAGGTTCAGTCCATTATCATCAAGGCAGGAGCATGGCAGCATCCAGGCAGGCATGGTGCAGGAAGAGCTGAGAGTTCTACATCTTCATCTGAAGGCTGCTATCAGAATACCCGCTCCCAGGCAGCTAAGGTGAGGCTCTTAAGCCCACGCCCACAGTGACACATCTACTCCAACAAGGCCACACCTCCTAATAGTGCCACTCCTTGGACCAAGCATTTGCAAACCATCACATAGGTCTTTATCCCTAGCTCTCTCTTGGCATCCAGAAGCCTACAGCCCAGCCATAGGAGATGTGGAAGGAAGAAGCTGAGGCTGTCTCCTTGCTAACAGCATCTCTTGAGTTTTGCCCTATTTATTATCCAGCTCTACTATGCAATGGGTTTCACATCCATCCTCATCTAATCTGACTTTGGGTAACGGGGGTGGGGATGAAAAATACCCAGACTCAGCCTCAGCAGAACGTCTCCCCACAAACTGTTAATCATATAGGGCCTTTCACAAGAGTGGGCTCTCCAGAAACCTGCCTGAGGGAGTCATCCTGCTCTTGACAGAAAAGCAAACCATGCAGGAAGGTGGAACTCTGAGCCGCTCATGGCTAACCCAGTGGATGCCGTGTGAAGTACTGTACGGAGACGGAGTACAGGAAAACAACCCATCTTCTAATCGGGAGCATCCTCTCTCATAGAATACAGTACAGAGAAGGGTGCTCAAGGGACTCGGACAGAGCTTCCAGGTAGAACTCTTGCTTAGCGTGTGCAAAGAAAGCCCTGGCTTTGACCTCTAGCACTGTAAGAGCCCTACCCAGCAGATTCAACTGCAAACATGGTTGCTCAGACCTCTCTACCTTCTGCCTTGGAGGAGGTCAATCTCTTCAGCTTGGGAAGCAAATTAAAGATGGCGCCAGTATAGGGATCCGCAGACCTCAGCCGGCTCTCTGTAGTAGAGGTCACCCCTCAATACCAAAGCACAGCCCGCAAAGTACTTTCCTCATCCTGCTTCCTCAATTAAAATCTTGGCCTGATGCTCTCGTCTGTTTGTGTTTCTTCCAGAAGTGTCTAGACCTTAGATCTAATTGCCCGCGTGTTAGCACACCCGCATTGGTGGCGTTCCACCAGGCCCTGTCATCTCTGACGAGCCGCACCCTTTGGCCCAGATTTGTCTCAGTCATTTCACTTGTGCCTGGATCTGTCTGGGGGAAAGGTCGTTTTGATATCTGGCGAGATCCGGGCTTACTCTCAAGTCTCACCGGAAATGCACTGCTAACATTAAAAAAAAAAAAAAATCATTTGTTAATTAACTGGACTTCTATCTCTGATGAGCTAGTGCCACTCTCTTATTAATTATCATATGCTAAGTAGTCTGAAAAACCACCCCCCCCCCCCAGTGTAGTTAATACAGAAGCCACTTTGGGTTCTAATGTAAGTAAAGGCTTGATAGGTCCCATAAATTACAAGTTCAAGCAAGGAACAATTTAATTCAGTCTCTATCTAGAAGCCAAGAAATTGCTAAGACCGTGTCCAAATCTGTTTTTTTTAAATATATATATTTTGGATATTTTATTTACATTTTAGATGTTATCCCCTTTCTCCATTCCCCCCACCCACCCACCCAGGAACCCTCTATCCCATCTCCCCTTCTCCTGCTTCTATGAGGGTGTGCCTCCACCCACCCACCCACCCACCCACCAACCCATTCCCACCTACCTGTCCTTGAATTCCTCGACACTGGGGCATCTGGCCTTCATGGGACCAAGGACCTCCTCTCCCACCTATGCCCAACAAGGCCATCCTCCCCTACATATACAGCTGGAGCCATGGGTCCCTCCCTATGTGCCCTCAGACTGGTGGTTTAGACCCTGGAAGCTCTGGTTGGTTGGTATTGTTGCTCTCCCCATGGGGCTGCAACCCTTTCAGCTCCTTCAGTCTTCTCTCTCCTCCATTGGTTTGATGTTGTTAGTTTGAGGAGATGGAGGCACAAAGAGATGTGTGTGATAAAATGTTCCGGATTACATAACTAATACAGCTAGCTTTTGAACTTCAGAGAAGTTGCTGAGAGACACTGTTTATAACTGCACCTCACCATGGCTCCACTTTACCAAGGCTGTGAGGACTTCTGGGACCAAGCTGAACATACCTGAGAGGGGTCATTCTTGGTCAGGATTATTCTACCCTAGCTAAACCAGCCTCCTTGCTAATCCTTGAAGAATCTTAGCATACCGTCTCTTTAGGGCACTTGAAATCCTTGTTCCCCATAATCCTTGTTCTCTATCTCTATATAGCCTCAAGGTTCCCTCTCAATACTTTTTTTTGGAATCTAATCAAATATCACCTCAATAAAGCATCTCAACAAAGCTTTCTCCATGAATCATGGCCCCCTCAGTCTTTCCTTCTGAATTATATCTCCTCTTAGCACTTACTAAATACTCCATTGTCGCTGATATATTTGCGTTTCGTACAGATAAACTGGATTGTCATGCTTATCACTTTTAGCAGCTCCTAGAATAGGCCCGGCACATAGTAAGCACTCAATAAACTTTCACAGAAAGCGAGGGAGGAAGGCAAGAGATTGATTAAGTTAATAAGATTGAGATGTTAGTTGTCTGGTTAGTAAACCACCATCCTGTGGGATTTTCACAATATTCTTATCTGTAACTCCCAAGATTTGCTGTGTCATTTCTGGAATTAGCTAAGAATCCTAGCGCTAGCATTTTGCTTATGCATCTATTACGGCACTTTTCACGCCTGTTGCTTAACAGGGCCAGCGTGAGAGTGGTGGTGGATCAGATCTGTACTTCCAGCACACAGGACACACACACACACACAGAGACAGACACACATACATACACACACACACACACACAGACAAATACACAGAGAATAAATAAATAAATATAAAAAAAATTAGGAACAAGAACAACAAACAACCAAACAAGCCAATAACCAGACTCTGAACTACATGCTTCCCGTGGTTTATCTCATTAGATTGCTACAGTGTTCTGTAAGAGAACGTGTATACAGTGCTTACGTGCTGTGAGCCTTGGGGGTTAGTAAGCCACAATTAAATGTTTTCCTTTATAAGAGTTGTCATGTTTATGACCTCTTCATAGCAACAGAACACTGACTAAGACATCCGTAACACCTAGAAACATGTTCTACCTGGGACCCCCGGTGGCCACATCTAGCAGTGACTCAGAAGCATTACTCACCAGGAACCCCCAGCCACCAACCACACACTCCTAAGATCTACAGAGGACAACGGAAACCAAGGGACAGAATTCCATCCAACAAAGACAAGACCAGACAACAACACCTAGAATCACAATCATCCAAGACCCAGATGCCTAGACACCAGTGCAAAAACACAGTCACCAACACTGAAGAGAATATACCTCCACCAGAACTCAGCAAAAATATTCTGCTAAACTCATAGGTCAGTGTCTTGACCAGCCATCATTGGACAAACTTCCTCCTGCAGTAGATAGGAATACATTCAGAAGTCCTCAACTGGACAGTGAGCAGAAAATGAGAGTCCTTGGAACACTCAGCCCCAAAAGGACGTCTTCACCAAATCTCTTCCCTCAGGGCTCACTGTGGAAGAGGAGGCAGAAAGATTGTAAGAGCCACTGGCAACGGAAGACGTCAAGGAAACTAGCCTTCAAGAGAAAACAGGACTGACGTGTGTGTGAATCCAGATAGACTGTGGCAGCGTGCACAGGGCCTGCACAGGTTCAAGCCAGGTGGGCCCAGTTCTGACAGGGGATGGAAACACAAGCTCCTACCCTAACCAAGAAGCTATTTCCAACTGATAACCACTTGCAAAGAAAAATGTAATTTCTCCAGGGAAGTCTCACTGGGTATACAAACCACACTTAAGATCAAGCCCCATGCCCAGCAATAGAATGAACCCAGTGGTGTTTTGGGAGGGTTTTTTCTAATAATGCTTTATCTAGGCTTTTTCTTACCACCCAAGCAGGGTTTTCCCCCTTAGATATTATGTTTTCTAATTTTGTGCCTTTTTTCCCCCCAATTTATATGTGTCTGCATCAAATGTGTTCCTTGTGCTTTTTCTTTGGCTTTTTTTTTTTTTTTTTTTTTTTCTGTTTGTTTTCTCCAACTCCATTTGTTGTTGCTGCTGTTTTTGCTGTCTGCTTGTTTTCTATTGAGAAAGAAGGATGTAGATTTAGGTGAGCAGGGGAGTGGGAGGGATCCGGAAGAAGTTGGGAGTGGGGCAACAGTGATCAGAATATGCTGTACCAAAAAAAAAAAAAAAAAAAAAAAAAAAAGAAAGAAAGAAAGAAAGAAAAAAAAAGAAAAAGCTATTTTCAATGAAAATCGTTAAAACAAAAAAAGTCAACAAAAGACACAGACATGAATTTCACAAGAGGACACCAAAATGACCAATGCAATTTGCATACGTATCTAAATCCGGAAAATGTGAAGATCTCTCAACATCCCAAGGTTAAAACGTTCAGAAGAGTCATGCCACCAGGATGAAGTGTATATAAGACAGAAATCATCTATCTAAGAACCATCCTGCTGGATTACCCGACACAGACAAGCTCCAATTCACAAATGCAGCGCTAACATAGCTTGAGTCTATGTAAAAGGAACACGAAGGCTTGGAAGAGGTTGTGGTGGATGCACCACGCGTGGGCAGAGGCAGCTTCTCCTTAGCGACTGGGCTGGTGGCATTCTTGATGGTAGACAGGACAGAGATCAATAGTGGGAAGTCTCAGCAAGTGGCTCCTTCTTAATAACGGGTAAGGCATTGGCAGAAAAAAAAAAGATCAAGGTTGTACTGTGAGTATTCAAAGAAAATTGATCAAAAGGAAACACCTCTGGGGTCATCGCTCTGCCCACCCCCTCGTAGAGCAGTCCCACTCCTGCCCCACTCCCACCCCCACCCCTGGGGGGCTTATGCACTGTGAATCAGTCCAACTTCTAGGCAGGCCTTTTCTTTCAGGCCACTGAAATGGAGGCTTCTATCCATCCTGTATTGTTCCCCACTCTCTTCAGGGGCTCAGGGCTGAGTTCATACACTACAACTCATTTTGCATTTCCTTTGGTCCTCTGTGAACTCACTCCTAGGGGCCTTTGATCGGCAGAGGCTTCTGGACAGGTGTCTCTGCTCATTTGTGTGAGCTGCTCCTTCAAACAGCTTCAGCGCGGGGCTTCACAGAAAGAACGAAAGCTCTGTCTGTCTGACGATGAGATGGCCGACTTCCAGAGCGCCCCTTTATCTCTTCAGCGAGGGCACCCCAGGTCAGAGTCCTTTGATGTCAGTCAGTCTAATACAGTGGCTCTTAGCCTTCCTACTGCTGCGACTCGATGCAGATCCTCGTGTTGTGATGATTCCCAACCATAAAATTATTTTCACTGCTACTTCAGAACTATATTTTTGTTAATGTTATGAATAGTAATGTAAATAGTTTTTGGAACTAGAGGGGGTGTCTAAAGGGTCGCGACCCACAGGTTGAGAACTTATGTGTAGTACTAAACACAAAAGCATCACTGTTGTCCTAAAAACTGTGAGCCTCTTGGTGTCGTTTAGTGAAGAGATTTAAAAAGCAAAACAACAACATCCCCTCTACAGCGAGCACCTTCCAGAGAAAATAATTTCCCAGTGATTTTTCTGTTGTAGAGAGGGTCTCACTATGCAGATCACGAAAGCCTCAAACTCACAGAGACCTGTCTGCCTCTACTGCTTCCCAAGTGCTGGGATTAAAGACATATACCAGTACTCCTGGTTCCAAGTGAATTTTTTAAAAGGTATTTTAAAATTGGTACATATCCATTATACAGTGATAAGCTTCATAAAGTCATTTACACGTCTTCACAGTCATGTATTTTTAATCATATCACCATGCCTTCTATTGCTCTAGATAATCTCTGATGTCATATAGGTACAATGCCATATATATGTGTGTGTGTCTCTCTCTCTATATATATATATATATAGACATATCTATATGTATGTGTGTATATACATACATACATATATATACACATATATATGTTGTTACATATACATTGTAACATACATGCAGTATGTTACAATGCAGTGCCATATATATGTGATATATATATATATATATACATACAATGTTCTATGTACAATATAGAATTAATAATGAGAAAAATGTGATATTTGTTTCTCTTTCTCTGTCATTATAAATCACAGTACAGTAGTCAGAGTTCTCCGGGGTGGCAGAACCATGTCATTCATATATATCAGAAACAAAGGGATTATTAGATTGGCTTACACAATATGGATGGGTTAGTTTTACAATCATTGTCTGCATATTGAAGAGGTAGACTCTCTCAGCTATTCAATCCACATACTAGAAGCCTTGGCAGTCCAATCTGGTGCTAAAAGCCTGAAGAATTCTTAGAGAGTTGCTGGTGTTCATTCCACATTGGAAGACCAACCACACAGCTCCAGTGTCAGTGAATGAGGAGGAAAGCAGCAGCAGCAGCAACAGAGTAGATGTACACACTAGCTAGAGGTTAAAGGGGGCAGGCAATAGCAGCATGGCTTCTCCCTTAGGTCTCTTTATATGTGGGCTTCTTGGGGACAAGGTACTGTCCACTCTGGGGTAGGGTCTTCCCCACGTCAGTTAAGTCTTCCCAAAGCACCCTCTCAGACCTGCCCAGAGGCATGCCTCTTAAACTCAGTTCCAACCAAGCTGACAAACAAGATAAACCATCTGGCATAGAAGCTTCCTTCCCTAACATTCTGCTGAGGAAGGCAGAATGTTTTTTCAACCTTCCTGATACCATGACCCTTTAATACAGCCCCTCATGTTGTGGTGACCCCCCCAACCATAAAATAATTTTCTTTGTTATTTCATAACTGTAATTTTGCTACTGTCATGAATTGTAATGTAAATATCTCATATGCAGATGATCTGAGGTGACCCCTGTTACAGGGTTGTTTGACACCACCCACCACCCCTCCCCAAGGTGTCATGACCCACACGTTGAGAACTGCTGTCCTAGGATCTTGTGGAGGATTGTGGGAAGTGAGGGGGAAACTAACAAAGATGCTTGAATTAAAAAAAGAAGTTCTTAGAAGTTGGATTGGGGCCGGGCGGTGGTGGTGCACGCCTTTAATCCCAGCACTTGGGAGGCAGAGACAGGTGGATTTCTGAGTTTGAGGCCAGCCAGGTCTCACAGAGTGAGTTCCAGGACAGCCAGGAAACAGAGAAACCCTGTCTCAAAAAAAAAAAAAAAAAAAAAAAAAACAAAAAAAAAAAAAAAAAAAAAAGAAGTTGGATTGGGTTTTCAACAAACTTTCAAGACAGGTCCTCTGATAAATATCTTCTGTTGTCTTTCATACGATGATGGTATATTCTCCCTGTGACTCTTGGGCCATCAAGATGAGGGATGAACACTTTCTGAATGAACAGCAATGTTTTCCATACAAAGCCCACAGCCTCCCTCCTCTCCACCTTGGAGGTGGTAGCAACTATAAAAGAATTAGAACATTCTAGGAGTGCAGCAATTGTGGACCAAAGAGTAAGAATTGGCACAGTTGGAGTATGTGTTATTTTACATCAGGAACTGGCATGGTTGGAGTACGTGTTATTTTTACATTTGTGGCTTAAGAATATGGATCATAAATTTCATATGAGGCTAAGATGAATTACTCCTCCCATTTCCCTAAGTGCACTGGGTCAGACTCGTGTTCCTGTTCAACATCAATAAAGGAGAATGGCGGTCTCCAGGAGCATCTCTCATTGATGGTACTCCAAGGTCACAGGCAAGGATGAAGGAAGTACCACAGAGGAGCTAAAAGACCAGAAAACCATCTCTTGTTCCCATTCGGATAATTTGTAAAGCATCACAACAGTGTGAGAAATAACCCTATTGCTACCTTTCTTCTTTCAGTAAGAAGTAGGAATTCCCCAGAAGCAACATTTAACAGCCAAGAGTATGAAGGCATACCTCACAGACCTGAAAGGAAGCAGAAGGGTCTGGACACCTCCATGCACTCAGTAACTCATCCATCCATCCATTCATCCATCCATCCATCCATCCATCCACCCATCCACCCGGCCAGCTGACTGGTTTTTGTTTGTTTTGAGACAGTTTCATTATGTAGCCAGGATGATCTTAAACTCATGATCCTACCTGGCAAGTGCTGGGATCGGAGGCCTGTACTGGCCCATACATTCTATAATATATTTTAAATCAAGCTGTTTGTGTACATAACCTCTCCCAGTTTGCCCCCATGGGCTAAAACACCCCAGAAACAGCCCTGCTAAGACTTTTATAATACTATCCTAATCACTCTCTGCTTTTTGCTCTCCTCATTTTTTTTAGTACATCACCCAAGTTATTAAGTGTAGGGCATGTGGGGCTAGACAGACATAAGAACTGGTAAAGTTCACCCAATCTTTTCTGATCTCGGAAGCTAAGCAGGGTCGGGCCTGGTTAGTACTTGGATGGGAGACCACCTGGGAATACCGGGTGCTGTAGGCTTTAAAAAAAAAAAAAAACCTGATAAAGTTGAGTGAGCCCAGACTTCCTCTCTGTGCCTGCTCTGGAACACGTAACCATGTCACCCTACTGAGAGGACCATGGACAGTCAGTCATGTAACACAGCCCCTTGGAGTCCTTCCCCATGCAAATAGAGCATCAATAACATCTCAAACTCAGCTGATGAAAAACATCTACCCACTAAATCCCATTCTACTCCCCAAGATTTATACAGTCCTGTCCACATGGACTAAAGCACACAAGTGATTTCACCAAGGACTGTCTGAGAGTGGCTGTCTTTACCGAGCTGTAACACTCGGGGAAGAATTCTCTCTCCTGAAGCATTCAACCCTGGATCTTGGACCTGCCTAGGCTCATGTCACCACCTCTGCTACTGGCATTGGCACTGCCACTGTAGCTGACGGGAGACCCAGGACCACGGCTGCCTGTCCCTCGCAGGCTGCCCAAGCCTCTTTGCTTTTCTTTTAAGATCTGTAACACTCCCGGGATTTCCAGACTAAGTGGAGCCCCATGGAACCTGCTTTGCCCTCCTCAGTCTGGTTTGGCATACAGAGGCTTCTGATGCCCCATAGGGAAGCAGGCAGACAGAAGAAGACAGTGAAGGTGCAAATCTGATAGAATTTTTCCATCTTAAAAATCCTTCAGTATGTAGGAAAGCAAATACAAATTCCTTGGCTTGGTATATAATTCATGATCTGGCTATATCTTGCTTATTTTAACCTTACCCTTTACAACACTCGACTCTGTGTTGAAACCATACTATAAGAAATCTCAAAATCCTCAGTGCTCCCAGTACTCCTCCTACAGTTGCTGTGTCAGTCAGCTTTCTACAACTTTAAAAAAATAACTTACAATTAAAACTCACCCTGTGCTCTCCCCTTCCCCCTTTGCTAGCCCCCTGCATTCCAGGTCTCTTGCATGTCACCTATGGTATGATACATGTGGTCTTATGTATCTATGTATAATCTATGATCCCATAAATGAGGAAAACACATGATACATGTCTCTCTCTCTTTAAAGCTACTATATAAAGCTACTATAAACCACAGAGTTCAAAACTGGTAGAGGTTTCAGAACAAGTTGGCTTTACTGTTCTGGGCAACATCCTAGCTATAATGTGTGGTATAATAAAACTGGTCCCCTCATGGCCTAGGTGGTGAGAGGAAAGATTGGGGGTGGGGAAGGGGGCGGGAGACAGACATAGACTGGGGTCCACTTGGGTCCACTCTCCCCTTCAAGTCCACACCCTCAATAATCTGAACGCCTCCAACTCAGCCTACCTCCCAAAGGCTTTACTGCCTCCCAGTCACCTGGAAAGCAAGAGTCTTCACCATACTGTCCTTAGGGGGTCACTGCCATTCCCTTTGCACCACTTAGCTTTGTCAGTAACTATAATCGCCTTATATAGTCTCTTTCCAACCATAACCTAACACTCGGCCTCTTTGTTCCCCGAGATAACGAGTCTGAATTATTATGAATAATTGCCTAAACCATAGGCTAGCAATTGTTCTCTGACTAGCTCCTAACTCAATTAACCAGTTTATTCTATTCTATGAGTGTCACATGACTGGTCATCTCAGTTTTTATGTGACCATCTTCCTTAGAGTTCCAGGGCCAATCTCCCATACCTCCAACTCTCTCCCCAAATCCTCTCTCTATATGGGAACTCTTTCTCCAGATTTCCTGCCTAAGCTCATAGGTTAACAGCCTTTTATTGACCGGCGATGCTTCCACACATTGCATAAGAGATCCTCTCTACAAGTGACCCTACATGTCTAGCAAGGCTTACTCAGTTCCCCACCACATCTGCATCCACATCTGCATCCACTCTCCCAGAGAGAGGCAAAGGAAGAAGGCCCAATACAGCTTGAAAGTAGGGGGTAGGGTAATAGTTGAGGTCAGGTGATATCAGGTACCTAGAAGGCCTCAGGATGTTTTGTTCCAAAAGCATTAGGGAGTCATTGGATGAAACCTCCATCAGTTATGTTCCCCAAAACCCCGAGCTGTCTATCTCTATGACAGTGTTCTGGATCCGCGTCACAGAAGGTCTGGCAGCTTCGCTTTTGCACTCTGAACATTCCCAAGTAACTTACAGGATATTCAGCTACCCTGGGGAAGAGGCCTAGACATATATATCTGGCCCCCTCCTATATATATCTATATATATCTATATATCTATATCTATATATATAGATATAGATATAGATATAGATATAGATATAGATATATAGATATATATAGATATATAGATATATATAGATATATATAGATATATAGATATATAGATATATATATAGATATATATATAGATATATAGATAGATAGATAGAGAGAGAGAGAGAGAGAGAGAGAGAGAGAGAGAGAGAATCCACAAGACCATATGGTCATAGGAAGAGATCATGTCAACAGAAGCTTCTGTCTGTCCTTGGCATGGGGTCAGGCATGTGGAGGGACTATTTTGGTTGTTCCCACCCCATCCATAGCTGCATGGGAGTTCTATGAGAATTCTACCCAATGGATTGGAAACGTGACTCGGTGAAGTGCATACTGCTCTTACAGAGACCCTGTAAGTTTTCAGCACCACATCAGATGGATCACCACCACCTGTAATTCCAGCTCTGGGAGGGATCTGACACCTCTGCCCTCCAAGGGCACCTGCACTTATGTGCACATAGCCAGACATAAACACATAATATTTTTTTTAAAAAGGAGAGAAAGAATCTACCTGAGCCCAGTGAACCCAGGAATCCTGAGAAAGGATGTTTGTGCCAAGCTAGTAAGAGGACTGATAAGCAAACACAGAGCCCAGAGCTGAACCTTAGCACCAGGCTTCTAGAAGAGTGTGTCAGGTAGCTGATGTGCAGCAAGTATTCATGAGATTCATCTCTGGTGTTATAAAGCAGGATTCAGTGAAGACAGGTGGGCAGAGGGTGAAATTTCACACCCAGCAAGGTGTTACGTGCACACTTGTTGACCTAGACAAACCTGGTTCCCTCTCATCCAATCGAGAGCCATAAAGATGTACAATTCAATGTGACCTCTATCCAAAGCTGGGACAGGAGGAAAGGGAAGGCAGCCACCCAGCTGGCAAGAACTGGGGAGGCACAGGAAGCCAACATCTGATTAGATGCTGCAGCCGAAATGGCTGGAGCTGATTACCAGCTCGCCCTCTGAACTTCTGGTCAAGGGCACAGATTCATCCCAGCTCATTTGGCCTGAGTCCACAGCCATGGACCAAACCTTTCGCCCCGGCCAGCTGTCCAAATTGGATGTCCTCCACTAGCCTTGAAAATGCTAGAACAAGACACAATGTCCAATTCACAGCTTTCCCCTACCCCGGGGAAATGCTTTACTGAGTGTAGCACCATCTGTAGCAGCAGCAGCAGCAGCAGCCGAACAATAGCATCCTCTGCCTCCTCACTCTCTCTTGTACAGCATCCTAAATTTGGTCCTCTACTTCAACTCCCTATTTTTGTTAATAAGACCAGTTGTTTCTCCCCATCCCCCCCCCCCGGGGTTTAAGACCGTGACGTTATTTCATCTTTTCAACTGTGTTTCTTAGATCCATCTCTATGTTTCTTAGATCCATCTTAAAGCCTTCTTTAAGCCTTGATTTTATTTGGTGTGTGTGTGTATGTTTGAGATGGAACCCCACTATTAAGTCAGGCTGCTATCAGACTCACCATCCTCCTGTGTCAGCCTCCTTAGTGTTAGGGGTATGGGTACGTACCACCGGATGTGTCTTCACCTCCTCTTTCAAATTGCTATTAATGTTTTTAGTTAACATACAAAATATTTGTTTGCACCATGAGGACTTCAAACATATGTATCACTGCACCTTGCTTCTATCCACCCTTAATACTTACTAATGGAACACTTCTGGGTGTGTCCCCTAATTCCCACTTCCATAGATCTAGCTTGGGTATTCATAACTCTTATAGAGTTCCAATGCTTCTTAATGGTTAGTGCAGCTTCCAGGTTGTGTGTTTATTTTGGTTTCCTCCAGTCTGAACTTCATCTCCCTGCAAGAATGATTTTTCGGGAAAAAAAAAATATGCCCTGATAATGTTATCTTCCAGCTCACAATCTGCTTGAATTTCTCTCATACCCACAAGAGGCTTGCAGTCTCATATGAGAAAACTGGGGGCTTGGGGGCTCCTCTGGTGAGGTGAACTAAGAGCATGAATCTTGCTAAAGGCATTTACTACCGTCTTAACCACATCATAAATTCCACAAAACTAGAGCAAGTCTTCAGCTTCAAAGCTTTCTAAGCTTTTCGTGACAATGTCCAGAGCTTCCAGTGTCACTGTTGAGCATGCATGATGTGTGATAGCACTGGTGCTATGACTTTCCTACCCCTAGTCAAGGACACGCCATCCTGATTCATAGCGCTCTTTCCTGTTGGGCTCAGTACACCTTCAGGACCATCCTCATCACAAGCCTTCAGAGAGCAACTATAGACTGTGCAAGTTTAACATACTCAGAAACACCAGTTTGTCCCTATGTGTGGGCTTATAGCCTGAGGAAGCCCAGCACTGGCTTGCCATGCAGACAAAAGTCCTCTGGCATTCTGAGTAAACTCTCTGACACTTAATTAGCTACCCCACAAGCTACAGGGTCAGCCGTGTCTGGTGAGTAGTTTCTTCTCTAGATCACCGATTCTCATCCTGGTAGGTTGCTCAAGAGATGACTGGATGAGAGTCCATGTCAGCTAAAACCATAATTCATGGACAATCCCTGTGGTGGTAACTGAGAACTCTCTCCCATAGGTCAGATATTTTAACCCTTGTTCCTCAGTCTGTGGTGCTGTTTGGGTAGGTTTGTTTAGGTAGTGCGGTCCTGCTTGGGGAAGCACATCTCTTCGGGTAGGCTTTGAGACTGTATAGCCTTGCTCTACCTCCAGGTCATTCTCTCTGCTCTGTGCTTTCATTTGGTTAATCTCTTGGCCTTCCATTGTCTGACTGCCATAATGGTCTTTTATCCTCTGGAACCATAAACCAGAACAAACTCTTGCTTCCAGAAGTCACTTTTGGTTGTGGCGTCTAACACATGATGTTTATACCAACAGAAAGTAACTAATCCAGTCCCCTATTCCCACACTCCAGGGATAGGAGTGCAGGGTCAAAGGCTGGCTCCTGATCCCAGCACCCTTCCCCTCCTACTCCTGGTGCTTTAGATTAACTTATGTGTTGTCTCGATAGTCTCCAGCATCCTGGATTTTGTGGTGGATCATTTGCCAGTATCTATTAACTAGCTCGGCTCCTGAGAAGCATCTAATTGGCTCAGCAGTATGAGAAGTGTGTGGGAGATGTAGCTATGTTATATGGTATCATGGTTGTAACTGATACTGTGGGTGGTAAGATTTCTCAGTGAGGACTCATTCCACTTTTCAGAGAATGCTTCAATGACTTGGGATCAGCTTCACTTTTTCTCACTGAATCAGAGCCAAAGACACCAGTTTTCCTCATTGTTTGGCAAGAATTTTATTCTCTGTTAAAAAAAAAATCAACTGGCATTATTATTATTATTATTATTATTATTATTATTATTATTATTATTTTATCCTATAGGAGAAAGTAAGACAGATGTTAACAGAGCTTCAGGCACTGACTCAGAACCTCAAGGGTAAGGATGAGGAAAGAGCCACTTAATTTATGAGTTATTCAGTACAGTCAGCTTGTCCTCATTTTTGATCCTTTGAGGGGTCTTCAGCCTGGTGCCTTCAGCAGTGGCCATCACACCTGTTTGGTGTGGACCTGATATCCTAATGGAGGCTTGACTGTAACAACAGTGAATATGACAAAGTGGGGCTGCTCGGTACATTATTCTAAATGCTGCCCTGGTTTTATATCCAGGTTAGCATGCTTCGTGCAAACCCGTAGAGTGAGATAGGGTTACTAGGCAACCATAGCTAGAGATGCAAGAGGTATGAGAGACACAGCATGATGTTCTGCATTGATGTGCTAGAGCTGGGAGCCCAGACCTCACAGATACCCACAGTCTTTAACCACCTAGCATCATCTGTTAGGTAATAATTCCTAGTATTTGGGGACAGTGAGGAGGAGTAAAGGCACTTCTCGCCTAAGTCTGATGACCTAAGTTTGATCCATGGAACCTCATGCTAGGAGAGGACCAGCTACTGAAAGTTGTCCGCTGGCCTCACGTGTACCCACTTCACTCCCAATAACAATGATAATAAATAAATTAAAAAGAACCCCTATTATTTGTTTTCTTATATGTATTTGTTTTTGTTCAGGAGTAAACTCTGCTAAGGACTACATATATATGTCCCTGTCATGATTTGTTATATCAGACAAATGAGAACAAATTCCTAAAGAGTCAGCTACACATTAAGACATGAAATAAGATGAGATTCATGCCAAGGACCATTTCCAAAGGTTCTTTTCTGGGGAGAGAGGTTATTGTCATCTACACAAAAGGCCAAGGGAACAACTCACTCAGAAAAGTATCTCCCAACAAAAAAGAAAGTTTTTGGGTCTGCTTCTGTCTTTACAAACGGCAGAGATATTGATATGAATGTTGGCAACTGGGGTGGCTTTGTGCAAAAGGCAGAACCTGGTGGGAAAGAACCCGTAGACGCACCTATAGCTCAACTGTGCGTGCTCGTCATTGAGAATTCTCAGCTGCGACTGTAGCATTACCCTCCCCTTGCCTCAAGACCTGAATGCACTCTCCCAACCTCCCAATATCTTAGATTGGATATCTAAGAGATATTCAACAAGTCTGCTTAGAGATATCCTTCTAAACCTCAAGGATGACCAAGCACATGGAGCTGATGTTGATGAGAGCTCATGAAGAGTTTTTTAATGAGCATTTTAGTGTTTAATGATCATCTTCTTTCAATTTAATCGAAAAAAAAAATCCCCTTCAGAGGAGAAGACTATTTCATGTCAGCTTCCACCATGACACCACCATAAGTCTTTGCTTCATTAGCTATAAGGTAACTCTATTCAGGAAACAATCCATTCTGATGAGCCATGCCTTAAAGAAACCACCCAGATGAGAATCTGTAGGCTATGGATGAAAGCAATGTCTGAGTAAGAGTGACAGAGACATGTGGTATTTAAGGTCTGCAAATGATGACCTACAGCAGTGGTTCTCAACCTGTGGGTCGTGACCCCCCCACCCCAAAGACTGTGGAAAAACCCAGATAGTTACATTATGATTCATAACAATAGCAAAATCACAGTTATGAAGTAGCAATGAAAATAATCTTGTAGTTGGGGGTCACCACAGCACGAGGAACTGTAGTAAAGAAAGGTTGAGAACCACTGCTCTCAAGAGTATGTTGGAAAACTGACAAAATTATCTCTCCTAATGATTGTAAGGATGTTAGCTTCTGTGTTAAGATATCATGAAGACGGGAATGATCTGGAGGAGTTGGGGGGAGGAAAGTATAGGATCAAAATATGTTGTATAAAAACATCACAAAAAAAAAATCAAACCAACTCCCCAATGAACAGATCTTATTATGAAATACAAATAACCAGTAAAAAGCTTTTTCAAAAATATGACAAGATACCATAAAGAAATCATTAGAAAAAAATCCTAGAAAGTGTTCACCTTTGCCATCAAGGTGTTTGTTGCAAGGCATCAGTAGTCAAACTCTACACAATCATGGGGGTTTCTTTGCAAGGCATTAGTAGTCAATCTCCTGCTACTTCTAACTTTCTTAAAGCCACCCTTTCTGTTCCTTGTCAGAAGCCAGGACCCTCACCTCTTACCCTCACTCCCTACTTCTCCCCACCTGCACACTGTCCCCTACAGCTTCATCGCCCTAGCAACCACAAGGTTCTGTTTAATAGTTACAAATAGATTTTTAGATGTAAAGCAGTGTACCATATCTTTTGAAGTAAGTAGTTAGACCGCCATTGTTTCAGGGCACAGGCCAAGAAGATTCTGTACTTTCCCATCACCTGGATCCCTCTTACCCCTCCCTTTGAAAAATATATTATAAATAAGCACTTTGTGCCCAAATATATGACTCTTGACAAGCTTTTGCTTCCTTGAGTCCATTCTCTCTCTCGCCCGTTCTTCCAGGTTGCAATCTTCCTCGTCCCTCACGAATAACCTAGGACCTGCAGGTCGGGTCAGTTCCTCATCATTCAGTTTATTTCTCAGCAGATACTTAGGTTTCTTCTTTCCTGATGTATATGAAGTTATAACAAATCTCCTCTGACCCATCTTTGTCCTCTCCCTCCTAAATATTGCTGTAAATGGCATGCCAAGCTACGGGCTATGTGACACTCGCTGAGTTATTTTGAATTTGGGGCTGTAAATAAATCATAAATGTTCCACATGGCTCATGAATTATTCATTTTGCTTGTGCTTTCTATAGAACACTGCGAATCAAAATCAGATCCATTCTACTGTTACCTTAGGGGAGGGTTCAGATCACTCCAATAACTGACTATTGAGCCCTAGAAAAGGAATTTTTGTGTTTCCCCCCCTACATCCACGTAAAGGTTAATACCTAGAAGAAACAGCAGACTTTCCTACACTTACTAGTGACACAGAGAACACCAGGAGCTAAAGATACAAGTCACCATGCCGTGGGAGTGTTCCAATAGAAGTAGAGAGCAATGCTTTCTCATCGTGTGCTTACCCGTCTTCAGCCCTGCATCCCAAATTTTGGCTGTCTCATAGTTTAGTCTCTTCCATAAACAAAGCCAAGGCTGTATCCAACTTACTAGATGATGCTTCAAATCTCCAAAGTTTCATTCAGAACTCGGTTGTTTGGAACAGATCCAAGGCAATAGGTAAGCGATTCCATCCCCAGATGAGCCACAGACAACTAACTCACAGAGTACCCTAAATAGGGCCACATTGTTATATGTGGAAAGTGTCCAGGGAGTGACATCTATTTGCCAGGAACTCTCAGGCAGGGTTCAGTGTGTGTTGACAACTGCACTGCCCCACGTTTGGGGGCCACTCTGTCCCGGCCAAACTGCTGCTCCAGTCTGTGGGTCAGGGTCTAGCAGGAGAGAGAGTGGGGATGGAGGGGCAAGAGACTCCGAAGAATGGAGACAAACCAGAGTGTGTGGTCAAGTCCCAGTTTCTCATTTATTGTCTCTCTCTTATTGTCTCCTCCTCTCTTATTGTCTCCTTTATTGCATCTTATATTCTCTCTCTCTTATTGTGTCCCCCTGCAAGGAAATCCTGGACAAGCAGGGGAACACAGCTAAAGACTCTTTACCACGTGCACCATGCAGCTGGGGTCACTAAACAGCAAAACAAGATATGTGGGATAAACAAGATGTTTATCAGAGTGTGCTTCAGCTGTTGTAGGCTGTAGACAAACAAGTCTGTTGTCAAGGTATATGGCTCAAGGTGGCTGCAAAGATGATAGCTGCCTTCTGCTAAAAGTCAGCTCCCAACAAGTGTGGAGCAGGATGAGCGAGTCTGTGCTTTCCTCTGTGTTCTGCCTCCCTCCCTTACCCTCCAGCTTCTTGCCAACTGGTCCAGGAGTTGGAAGGGTGGGAACCAAGGAGAGGGCCAGGGTAGGATGTGTGCCCATGTGGGAGGTTGGTCATTTATTCTGAGGGTCTGTGGATTCAGACTCCTGTCTTATGTGTGCTTTCTGTGCACTTGTTTTGAAGCAAAGCAGTCTATTAAATTCTTTAAAATGCTGGTTCTCACCCTTCCTAATGCTGTGACCCCTTAATGCATTTCCTTCTGTTGTGGCGATCTTCAAGCATAAAACTATTTTCATTGCTACTTCATGACTGTAACTTTGCTACTGTTATGAATAGGAATGTAAATATCTGACATGCAGAATTTCTGATATATGACCCCTGTGAAAGGTCACCCAATTCTCAAAGGGATCCTGATTTACAGGATTTTTTTTATGTGTATGAGTGTTTCCTGCATGTGTGTATGTGTGCCGCACACATACCTGTTATCTGTGGAGGCTAGAGAGGGTGTTGGATTCCCTGGATGGTGTTACAGAGCTCTAATTTTAAACCACCAATGGGTGCTGGGAATTGAACCCAGGTCCTTTGGAGAAGCAGTAAAAGTTCTTAAACACTAACCATCTCTCCAGTCCTCCATTAGATTCCTTTAGGGTCTCAGACACCTACACTGGATTCCGCACATCGTCATTTCACCCTCCTGCATAGTCTCCTGAGATATTCAGAAGGAGTGAAGGTTCCCCTGTTGCCTGGGCTCTAGCAATATCAGATTTTCACACCAAAGTTCATCTCCCTTCTGATGCTCTGGAAATAGAACCCCCGCTTTGGAGGCATTTTCTCATACTTCTTGCTGCCCGAGAAGAAAGGAACACTGTCTCAGAATTACAGATCTCTCCCCTTCTCTCTCTTTCTGCTATGGAGACACTTTCTTTTCTCATGGATTTGGTAAGAGAAGAATTCAGAAAATGCCTCCCAGTCAATCCCAGTGTTGTGTATGGAAGGACGACTGTAGGGCAAGAAAGCTGAGAACCACTGAGGTTGTGTGAATGCAGAGAGGGAAAGAATTGCAGCTACTCAGGTCAGCTACCATGGAGTGACAGAGAAACTGCCAGATTCAGACAGGAAGGGAAAGGGAAAGGGGAGGGACAGAACTGCTAGACCGCACGCACGCACGCACGCACGCACGCACGCACAGACAGACAGACACAGATACAGGTGTTGTTTAAAGACTTTGAGACTTGTGCCCTTGTCTCTTTGGAAAACACGATGAGAACACACACCTGGTCTCCTGGATCCCAATCTCAGGATGCTCCAAGGTTTGCTGCATCTTCCTTGAACCTGTCTGTCTGCATCCCTCTGGTGATTGGCCAGCAAGGAGTGACACCTGGAAAGGTCCAGCAGGAAAGGAATTGTTGAGGTAAAGGGACCATGTGTAATAGAAAATATCATGGAACTTCTCAAGTGGGGACCGAAAGGAGTTCTTGAGTTTTGTAGTGAAAATACCCAGTTAAGAGAGTACAAACGCCCATTTATCTGGAGTTTCTCTTTCCAGTTTCAGTTTCCCATGGTCAACCATAATCCATAAAATATTAAATGGAAAGTTTAGAAATAAAAATGTGTGACTTTAAAATTGTATATATTCTGAGTAGCGAAAGTGAAATCTCACTCTGCTCTGCCCTCTCCATCCAGACGTGAATCATTTCTTTGTCCTGCAAATCCAAGTGACATATACTATGTTGTCCTCCTGGTCCCCCACTCCTCTCCCCAGGGACTTTGGTAGCCATCTTGCTTGTCTCATAATGCCTGTGTTCAAGAGACCCTGATTTTATATAGCAATAGCCTCAAAGTGCAATCATAGTGACACTGGCAATTTAGACACAAGAGACTGGATGAGCTTCCTTTAAGTAAAAGAAAAGGTATTTAATAAAGAAAAAAATCCTTCATGCAGATAGCTCTAAATTTTATAGTAAAAACAAATCTGTCTTTGAAATTATGGAGAAGGAAAAACAAATCTGTGCTAGCTTTTCTGTGTGTACTTCAAACTATAAAAGCAACCATCACAATATGTGAATACAATTACAATGGAAGAGAAACGAGTTTCTGTGTGCACTGTGTTAGCTTTGCTGCGTCTGTGACAGAATGCCTGACATCACTAAATACAGGAAAGGCTTATTTTGCTCTCAGATTCAAACGTTTCCGTCCTTCATGGTGAATAGGGTAGCATAGAGTCATCATTTGGCAGACAGGAAGTACAGTGGTGCAGAAACAGGAAGTGCTGGTGCAGGAACAGGAAGTGCTGGTGCAGGAACAGGAAGCAGTGGTACAAAAACAGGAAGGGCAGTGGTGCAGTACCAGAAAGTACCGGTATAGGAACAGGAAGCAGTCAGTAAGGCAGGATAGACAGACAGAGAAGGTTAGGAGGACATCACATTATTATAGCATGTGTAATGATATTTGCTGCAATGGTTGCAGATATAGAGATAATATTCCTTTTATATACAGATGTCTGAATAAGAACGTTAACATAACAATGAATCATGCTTTATGCCTAAGTATGATGGTCTTTCTACTTTGTCTTAATTCTACTCCATACTGGCTTGTTCTGAAATTCTCTTCTGCAGCACAATGAAAAATCTGACTTCAGCTGAGTGGAAGTTCCTAAAACACAGGGAAATACCTCAGGTTGCTGGTGGCACTTCTGGGTGGTGTTTTGCTATACCACCAACACCATGACAAAATATTCTCCAAAGATGTGGACCTAGTGGCTTTCTTCCTCCAATCAGGCCCCACTTTTCACAGTTTTATACCTCCTAATAGTTTTTCAAAAATAAAATCCATCAACAGGTCGAACCATTCCTCATGTCAGAGCCCTCATGACCCAGTCCCTTCTAGAAACATCCTCACGGAAACACCCAGAGTGTGCTTTGATAACGTTCTAGGCATTTCCAATCCAATCAAAATTAATGTGGTGTGTGTGTGTGTGTGTGTGTGTGTGTGTGTGTGTGTGTGAAGAAACACTTTACACAGGGCTCAGAGGTCTCCACAGTTGGGATTCTCAGCATGCATTGCTTGTGAATAAGGAGAATTAATTCTGGCCAGAATTGTGACTGACTAGGAGATAGACTGGAGAAATAAATTGCAAAATTTTTCCTGAAAATAGAAATTTAAGTTTTTTGATTGACTGAGCAAAACCATTGTCTCAATGAGTAGGAACTGGAATTACTCTATCTATGCATAACATATTTCATAGAACACAGTGAAGGGGTCTGCAAGGGGACAAGAACATGTCCTCCAGAGTCCACAAACATTCCTCACGAGAAAAATTGAACCAGCTCTTGGTCTTTTTCCAAGAGAGAAGATGTTCTGCAGCCAAGAGAGATGTCGAAACAGCACTGGCTGAATAACATTCTCTTCAAGTCTCACCCCTCTTCCCCTCTACCCTTTGCTCCAAATGTGCAAGAATCAGTGGAATCCTGGGAGACAGAAACAGAGAAGGTGGGAGAGCAGGCTGGCCCCCTTTCCCGAACACAGGTTCTGAGTAGAGGAGAGAAGACATTTTTAATTAAGGGACTGAAAGTTTGATCTTAAATCTTCCTGGATTTCCCAATAACTATAAATAAAGTTGTTTTGTTATGTGAGGTGATGGGTGAAACTGGGGATCTGATGGAGATGAAATTGGAAGATAAGAGAGAAAAGAAGTAAGAGACGTTGAAACAGTGGAAGAAGAAAACCAAAGGGCCGCCATCTTTAAGGAAGTGACCTTGGCAGTGTGCACACACTGCAAGGGATGGGGATAAGGCCACTGCTGTCATGAGATAATCTAGACAAGACTGAGGCTCAGAGAAAGGGCACCCTCATGCTGTACACCAGATGTCTACATCTCTAGCCTCCAAAATTCACATTGCACTCACTGGCCCCTGTCTCACCGTTTCCCGGAGTTTGCTCTACTCCATTTCTAGGTAGTTTTGTAAAATTTATTATTTTAGATTCCGCAGGTAACTAACTGGAAGGCTAACTAGGAGGTTTCTCCTCAACCCCCATTTTTTTTTTCTTAAAAGAAATAAATCAGTCAAGAGGCACAAGTAAAGCTGCAATTAATTCAAGTAAAGTGACAGGACATTGTGGAGACAGCCAGGAGTGGGCTGACCTGAAAAGAGCAGGTAGATTAGAAGCTCTTTGGGTTCTGTTTGGTTTCTTTTTAAAGTTTATCAATATTTTATGAAGCACATGGCGTATTCATGGAAGTAAAGTGGCCCTTCCTCCTCCTGCTGCTCCAGATCATGATGGGTCAAATCTCCCTTTTAGGATACTTCCTCCCATGATCCTTTTCAAAACACCGAAAGATAGATGTGGGGATTGGGGTAAAAAAATCACAGTGGAAATGACATTATAATGACTCCAGCGTTTCTTGGGGGTACAGACCCTTGGTTAGTGCAGATGTGGTAACTGAGAAAACCTCTGTTGTCTGGGAGTCACTCATAGCAGAAAAATCCTAAAGGCAGATTCAACAGTGTTTAACCACAAGGGTCATTCTTAGCATCAGGAGACAGAGCTACCAGGATACAGCTGCAGTTTCCATGGTTACCTGTTATGTAACTGCTTATTTAACAGGTCCCAAGATGGTGCAGTATATGTCTTAGCAAAATGCCTTCCACTTTGAACTTAATTGTCAAAAATAGCAAAACTGTTTTCTCATTGATGACTGAATGGTATTTAGTTGTGCATACACGGAACAATTTCTCAGTCTATTTACCTGTCAATTACACGCAGCTGCTGTGAATAGCACCAAATATGGATAAACATAGGTGTTATTTCATTTCTTTCCGTCACATGCCTAGAACAGAATGCTGGACCCACAAAACTAAAAGTAAATCAGCCGTGGGTCCAGCATTCCTGTTCTGGGTATGTGGCTGAAAGAAATGAAATAATACCTACACTATTTTTTTCCAGAATGAGTGTATTAATTTCCTAATCTCTAAGTGTACAGATGTAGGGAGATAATTCTGGCAGTCCAGTCTTGCCATGTCTTTGGCAAGTCCAGTCTTACTTCAACTTGAAACCCTCTCACTTTCAGCCTCCTACGTGTCCCAGGTGTTCCAGGTGCTTGACCACAGGTTCCCTTTCTTCTTTATCTTCACTAGTACTTACTGAACTTTTGAAACAGTATGACTGAAAGCAAGTTGGGGAGGAAAGGATTGATCTGGCTTACACTTCCATATCGCTGTTCATTGTTGAAGGAATTCAGGACCGGAACTCAAACAGGGCAGGATCCTGGAGACAGGAGCTAATGCAGAGGCCATGGAGGGCTGCTGCTTATGGGCTTGCTCCCCATGGCTTGCTCAGCCTGCTTTCTTATAGAACCCCCAACCACCACAATGGTTCAGGAATGGCTCCACCCACAATGGGCGGGGCCTTCCCATATCAATCACTAATTAAGAAAATGCCCTACAGGCTTGCCTACAGCCCAGTCTTATGGGAGCATTTTCTTAATTGGGGTTTCCTCCTCTCACATAACTTTAGCTTGTGTCAAGTTGATATGAATACTAGGCAGCATGTGTACCTTATTGTGAGGCCTGCTGCCGTTCTGCCAGGTGACAGCTCCTGTGGTTCCGATTTGCATTTTCTGGATCTTGACTGATGTTATCACCAAGGAAAGTTCTATTTTTTTCTTCATGCCTTCTATCTTCTAAAAATTAAAATTTTAACCAATCGTCTGTTAAGAAATACAATTCATCGCCTATAACCACTGGTGCTCCTAACTTGCATTGATAGTGTTTAAGGAAGTTTGTATACATTTGATATAAGACAATATGCTGTAGATATTTGGGAATTCAATTAAGGAAAATATTGTGTGGATTCTATTATTAAAATATCCACCATAGGCTATTAGATTCTAGCTTGGGTCCCCCCCCCGAGAAGCTGCTCTACAAGGTCCTTGCTAACACGGTGGACTCATAAGTAGTTTAGAGTTTCTATTATATATCTTTTAAGGATTTGACCATTTGCTCTGAAGTTTAGTGTAGTGGGGAAGATAGAACTAAGAAGGAGGTCGTTAGAGACATAGTAAGCACTAGACTGAACACTCATTGCTGTGTGGGATCAGAAGAGGCTTGTGTGACAGGTAGTCAGACTCTACTGAAGTTTACAGGAGATGGAGTTTTCTGTGGCTCTTTAGCCACCCAAAGGGACAGCGTGGGCCTTCAAGGGTTAAACAAGAATGAACTTCATCTCAGAATAGGAGGAAAGGGGGAAACTAGGAGAGCAAACCCTCGCATTGCCCCAGTTCCTTTTCAAAAAAAAAAAAAAAAAAAAAAGTATCTACATCTGTGGCTTTAATTATAGACTTAGAGAATAAAATCCAAAACGCCATATGATTTAAGACCTTTTTTTCTTCTCCAGCTTCATTTCTAGTCACCTCCACCCCCAAACCCTACACTGTATTACCAGAGCTACCAAGGGAAGAAGGTTTCTCAGATGTTGCTCCATCCACCAAGTTTCTTGAGACCAAATTATCTTGGTTCCACCATTTCCTATCCTGGTCTGTCTTCCAAAGATACCCAGATACTTCAAGTCTAGAGCTTCTGCATTGTCTTTATAAATGCAAAATCAGATTGTTGTCACTCCTCTGCTTAAATTGTAGGATAGATGATACATACATGTATATAAATACATAAATTTATAGAGATAGATAGATAGATAGATATTCTCCCTTTTCCTTCTTTTGAATGGATTTTTTTTGAGGAAGCACATCATGTTATTTCTTTAGAGAAATAACAGGTGTCTCTCTAACACAGACACACACACCCCCATGAGAGAGGAGAGAGAGAGAGAGAGAGAGAGAACCCTATTGTGTTTCACCAATTAGCAATGTGTAGAATTCCTCACAGGGCTCTTATTTTCACATCTTTATTAATTTTATTTATTGGTTCATTCATTCATTTAAGTGTGTGTGTGTGTGTGTGTGTGTGTAGATCAGAGGACAACTTTAGGGAGTAGGCTGTTTCTCTTTACCATGTGACTCCTGAGAATGTGAACTCAGGTGGCAGACACACTGCCCTGCTAAGCCATCTTACTGGTGCTCCATGGGGTTCTACCAATGAACATCTTACATTATGTGCCAATTACTTGTTACTCCCTACAACCAGACTATGGGCTGTAACAGTAGTTGATTAATCTGATCTAATCTCCCCGGTGGTGATGGTGGGAATTTCCTGCTACCTGCCCCAATGCTCCAGATTCTCAAATGAAAGACACACACACACACACACAGAGAGAGAGAGAGAGAGAGAGAGAGAGAGAGAGAGAGAGAGAGAGAGAGCGCTTTATGTTTAATATGCCTTAATCAGCTTAATGGCTGAGCCACTCCCAAACTTCTGTGTTGTTAGCCTCTCCCCTCCGATATTCCTGTGTGATTACTTACTAAAATCTATATTTCACCTTTGCTGATTGTACATGATTGGTACTCAGACTTCTGCAACTCCCAAGCCTATATCTTCTTTCCTGATAATGGTGATTCTCCCCTCTCCTGTGTTCCTTACCTGGGAACCTAAAAGTCCCGACTCTGTCTTCCTGCCCAGCCTTTAGCCACTGACAACTTTATTTACCAATCAATGCCAGCTGGGGACAGGGACCCTCGACATCTTCCCTGTAGATGTATGGGTTCTTGTGTAATCTTGGGAACCATATTAACACAAGCAACATTCAAATCAATGCAAAACGATGAGCTCCACAGTGACAGAGTCTTTGTCTCATTTATCTCTAACCCCCACAATGCAGCAGTTATCGAACTATATTAGGTGCCCAGTGTTTGTTAAATGAGTGAGTTAAAAACTAGATGAATTAAAATGTGGACGTGGGCGTTCTCCACTATGCCAGGCTACTGTACCATACTGTTGTGAGCTGTGGGTGCAGGGCAGAAGCAGAACATTGGTGGAGGGGTCAGAGTGGAGAGTTCAGAGATGAACTTGAGCCTGGCATGCCTGGATAACTTAACAAAATGACTCCCAGAATAGCTTGGGCAGTGACACCGAGGTCTGCAGCAGCAAGTGTGGAGCAAGGCTCTGGGGGAGCCTCTGAAGACGGACTCAGAGGAGAAACACTCAGCTATGGCTCTTGTTTCATGGATTCCCACCCTTAAATCCTTAGGCCATGCCTGCTAATGACGTGCTCTTCTTTCTCAGGACTTCTGAAAACCTGTGAGCTGTAGAAGGGACTACACTGCTGGACGTCAGAGGGGGAAGAAAAACATGTATGGGAAATAAAGTCATCATTTCCCCGGGGGAGCCCATACCGCTAAAGCCACACAATGGTATCTCGGAACACCCATCTCACACACACTGATAGATGAGTGGCCTTCAGCTTAGAGCTGTACCAGCCGATATCATGGACACCGTTTTACACGCTCTTCTGAGATCCTAGATGACCTCTGTGTACAGAGAGAGCTCCCTTATGTGCTTGGCTGGCAGACTCATTAGCAATCTGCTTCTCCTACTTCCCAGCCACGGAATCTGAGTTAGTTTCTCTTCTCTCCTTCTGTTCCATCATCTTCTTGTTTCACTGAACTTTTGTTGTGTGCTTGCCAGAGTCGGTTATGAAACCCATCTGGAGTTCTCTCCTGTTGTTGGAATTCCAAGAACTTTCTTACATATTAGCTCCAGCCCTGTGCCCCCAGACAACATACATTCTGTGTTACAGACTTAAAGGCAAACAGTAAATCACCTCTGGGGGATAGGTTTGTTTTCAAAAGTGTCTCAGAGTTCAAAAGTATTTCATAGCCCCTGGCCTTAAAGACATATCTTTGTTTTGTTGTTGTTGTTGTTGTTTTGGGGGTTTCTTTTTTGTTTTTCGAGACAGGGTTTCTCTGTGTAGCCCTGGTTGTCCTGGAACTCACTCTGTAGACCAGGCTGGCCTTGAACTCAGAAATCCGCCTGCCTCTGCCTCCTAAGTGCTGGGATTAAAGGCGTGCGCCACCAAGACATATCTTGATATCTGATACCTTGAACTCACATACTCATTGATCCAGTGTTCAAAGAGGAATTAGCACTGATTTTGTATGTGTATGTGTATGGTGCTAGGAATCAAATCCATAGCCTCACATATGCTAGGAGTATCAGTACAATTCTTTAAAAGAACAAAACTAATAGAGTACACATATGGATTTATTAGATCTGCTTATAGGCTGTGGTCTGGATAATCACCAATGCCTGTCTCCCAACAGGAAGGCTACGAATCCTGTTGTTGTTTAATCACAAAACTGGTGTCTGAGAAGTTCCAATCTGGTGCTGGAGTCCCGAGGATTCCTAGAGAGCTGCTGATCTTCATTCTATATCAGAGACCCAAAGAAGTGGGTTCTAACACTAGGCCGGAATGCCTCGGCAGTAGAGTAGATGAACTTGCTAGCAAGAGTGAAGGCAAGCAGGTAAAGAACAAAAGCGTCCTTCTTCCATGTCCTTTCATATGGGCTGCTAGTAGGAGGTGTGGCCCAGATTTAGGGTGGGTCTTCCCACTTCAAAGGCCTTAATCAAGACAATCCCTCTTAAGGCTTTTGCCCAGCTGCTTGGGTTTTAGGAGATTCCAGATGTAGTCAAGCTGACAACCAAGATCAACCATTATGCTAGGCAACTGCTGTTCCTCTTGAGCGTTTTTTTGTTTTGTTTTGTTTTGTCTTGTTTTTGTTTGTTTTTGTTTTTTTTGAGAAGGACAGCCCAAATTGACTTTTGCTTGGTGTACAGGTAGTGGCTAAATTTGACCATAGCTTCCCAGAGATTGGTTTTAAAAGGGGTGGGTGGGTTAAAAAGGGAGTGCTCCCTGAGCACAACTTCTTCCTGAGGAACCTCTTGACTTTCAACAAGCTGAGAACTAAAGGTTAGGTTCCACTTTAGGGGACACTGCAGAACTTGGTGACAGCTTGTCTATTCTGAATCTGTCAAGCTCCTGTCATACCAAGTGTCAGGTTTTTGAAGGATGCTCTTATAGCTGAGGTATTTCAGGGGAAAGGCTCTGGCAGCAGTGTATAGGGGGTTGGGGAAGATACACCCTAGAGCCAAGGAATTCAGCAAGCCTAATGGACGTCCTTCATCAGAAGGTCATGCTCTAAGTTAGCTTTAATCCTATATCAAAGCATCTGCCATCATATGTGCATGAAGAGAAAACTGGCTTGGCGCTCAGCCTTGGAGACTGTAGTCTATGACTGAATCTATCTCTGTACTGAAGCAGCAGATCAAGGCAGATGCATACAGAGGAATGGAACAGCTTACCACATTCCTGGGAAGAAGAAGCAGGAGAGAGGTCATGGTTAGGTCACTCACCTGACAATCTCCTGTGTGTGCCTACCTGTTAAAAACTTCCCCACCTCTCAGAAGTGCCTCTGATACACAGGGCATGAGGAATGTTTACGATCTAAGCTATAGCACTAGACTCTGTGTTGGAGGGGAAAGAGCTGACCTGAGTGGCCCCTCAGCCCAAAAGGAGCAAAGGCTCTTTCAAAGTATGTATGTTGAGGCAGGTCTTAGGGAACAATGTCAGGTCAAAACTCAGTCCTTTTCCCAGGTTAACAAGGTCAGAACAGGACCACCAGCCACATCAACCTGTTGTATCTAATGACTGTATCCAACAGATTTAGACTAGAAAATGTGGCAAATCCCTTGTTCCATGCAGTGTGCCTCTACGGAGCTAAAGAGATGTCTGAGCAATGCTCACAACCTCTCAGAATTAAGGATGGGGAAACAAGGTACTCAGCCAAGGAAGTGAGTGGCCACCAGTCAAACCAGCAAAGCATGTCCTCAATGCATGTGAAGATGGAAAAGAGACACAACCGCTGCAATTTCAAGTGACAGGATGTGAGGTTGAGGTGGGAGCGAAGAAGAGAACTGAGGGAAGATGCGGCATGAACTGTTGAGTCTCCAGTAACCAGAACCCACTATGAAGAAGTGCGCAAACATCAGAACCCTACAGGGTAGCCAGTGGTTTACGTGATCCAGAAACGAAAATTCAGGGAGAATGCACATTAAGTTGTTGTTTTATAAAAACAAAAATCCCAGACATTCCATAAAGACTCCAGAGCCCCATGCTGGGGTGAAAACCTGCTACCTCAGAGAGCCAGAGAAAGCACCCAGCTGACCTTCCCACTCCACCGATGTCCCAGAAGGAAAAAGCCCCTTCTTCTCCACGATGTCTTAAATCCCCTTCAACTCACCGACCCTGCTCATGTTCCTTCCCTGTCACTGGTTGCTCTGCCTCTTGACCTAGGGTTGGCTTTATGTGGCTCTTGGATTAACGGTGTGTGTCAGGGCCGACTCACCCTACAAGTACTCGTTCACGATAATCAGAAAACTCTTGAGTTACAGGTGTGAGCCAGGGCTGAGCCACACAACAAGGTTTTTTTCAGTTTACGATCTTGGGGTTCACAAAGCAATCAAATATCCTGCCACACTAAGCGGCCTCATGCTTATGTCCTTCTTGATCGTCTTTTTTAATTGAATACTGGTGGCTGGAGGGAGGGGAGAGTGCTCTTGCATTCATTTCAGATGACATTAAATATTGAGCAGGAGAAGCACTTCAGCCGGACAGAGAACGGTAAAACTGAATTCTTCACGTGTGCTAGAAGTAGACCCCAGACTCTTCTTTTTTCTTGTGGAAAATTTTTGGCCCACTAAGCAGATGTGCTGTCATGTCAGGCATGAGCAGCAGGAGTTACCCACAGTGTCAGAATCCCACGTCCTCTCAGAGGAGCCATGAGTGTGTGAATTGATTATATGAGACCTCGAGTTACCTTCTTATATTCCTTGAAAATTTTAGGTTCATGTTTTCCAACTCTGTCTCCATGACTCTCGTGTTTCTTAAATATACAAAAAGATGACCTTCCTTGTAGTCTGGCTTTTAGATCAATGCCTTCACTTCAATGACCTTGCCTTTCACGCCCACGCAAGTGTAGGTTTTTCTAGGACCTGTGCAATCCTGGTAACATTGGTGGGGAGGAGAGAGGAAGACCTTAAGGGAGAAGGGATAGTAGAACACAGGTGATATGAACAGGAAAAAAAGGAATAATAGGTAAGGAGAGACACGGCAGGGTAGAGCAGAGGATAGCACAGAGAGGGGGCTAACTTACACTAAAGACTAAAGCCATACAGAAATCTACTAATGCATGTCTATATATGTGTCTAATATTTACATAAATGTTTATAACATATAATCACATGTGTGAGAGAGAGAGACAGAGACAGAGAGAGAGACAGAGACAGAGAGAGAGAGAGTTAATTGGAGTTACCCTACACAGGTGATACTGCTCCTCCCAAAAGCCATTGATTGCCAACTTAAAAGTCCAGTGCCAGGTGTGAGAAAGCGCCTTATGATTTGTTGGTCAGGGTTATTACAAAGACACCCCCCCCCAAAAAAAAAAACCAACACAGGACATTGTCGGGCCCCACTTGCCAGCAAAGCTTTATGATAAAGCCCTATTGTTGAAACACCACATATTTTGGTCACAGGACTTGGAGAGATCAAGTTGTCACCAAACAGGAAGCTTTCTTCCCACTGGCTGGCTTTCGTAGTGCTGGAAGGTGCTCTGTAGGTTTCTGTGACAAAGTCATCAACAGTGTCCCCACCTGTGACCCTGTGACCTACATTAAGTAATGGCCACTGTAGCAAGGTGTGTCCATGTTGTACCATGACTGTTACAGAGGTAACCAAACGTTCCGGTTGGATTTAAGATCCACTACGCAAGAGAAAACAACATGCCTGATACTATAAATCTGGCCAAGAACCCACAGTTGGGGACCTAATAGTTCCTAAGGGTGAACCCAATACTATTTTCTGCTAAATGGGCATAGCATCAGTCTTTCTAAACTTGTATCTCTTTCTGTTTGTTTGTTTGTTTTGTTTTTTGTTTTTCGAGACAGGGTTTCTCTGTGTAGCCCTGGCTGTCCTGGAACTCACTTTGTAGACCAGGCTGGCCTCGAACTCAGAAATCTGCCTGCCTCTGCCTCCCAAGTGCTGGGATTAAAGGTGTGTGCCACCACCGCCCGGCCTAAACCTGTATCTCTATACCTATAGATTAACGAAGCTCTCAGACCTCATCAGAGGAGTTTCACCTTACAGTGGCTGCTAGTTAATGCTAAAACTCACAACTGATCAATGTGCAGAGAGAGTAAGTGCAAGGCTCAGTGGAGCGTCTGTATCACACTCCTCGCACCCAAAGGCTCAAAGGACGTTTCAGTAAAGGGGTAGGGGAAGATTGTAAGAGTCAAAGGTTGTGAAAAAGTAGAGGGAAACTGAGTCTTCTGGGCATCGTGGCCCTGCTGCTCTCGTGACCACAACAGGTGTGGGGAGCTGCGGAGGACCTGTATAAAGTGCCTGCCGTGGAAGGAGGCGGGGCCCACAAGTCCCACCCCTAACTGAGAAGATATTGACAGTTGAAAGTTTCTAGGGGAGAGTCGCCTTTCTTTACGTGTGTCTGGCAGGCCAACCTATGTTGTAGTAGATGTGTATACGGTCAGCATAAACGTAACTCAGTGAGTTGTTACAGAAGAAAGGGGATCCGAGGTTGGGAGAGGCTGGGGAGGCGGGGTTGGATCTGGGAGAAATTAGGGTGAAGGGCTGAGGGTAAATATGATGGAACGATGTGTGTAGGACATAAACTCTCACACTGTTCTTCTGCCTCGACCCCTAAAGAGATCTGTCACCTCCACAAGAATCAAATTCAACTACTTGGCTATGGCGGCACGGACTCATTTCTGATTTTTTTTTCTAGCACCACTGCCTTCTACTTCCCAGTTCTCTGACTCCTGTCACTGTCAGGGCAAGATTGACCATTGCTGGTCCTGCACCTCAGACATTCTTCCTCAAAATTCCCTTCAAGTCTCTGCTCAAACCGTATATCTTAGACATGCTTTCTCTCTTCCCAGTAGACAACTTGGTGGCCTTATCCCAGGGAGGAAGGCCACGGGTCCTGCAGAAGGAGACAGACAGTAGCATGGCACCCAAGCCATTCTCCTGTAGGAACATCGTCTAGCTGGGCTATATACCTAGATAGAAGCTGTGTCTCCTGGTCACGTGTGACCAAGTGATTATATCAGTGAAAGCAGGTGACTTTAGGGAGTGAGCGTCTGTTTAGAGGAGGTTGGAAGGAGATTTCTCTGTGTCTTTCGTGCCATTTTTGGCTTTGAATGATTTGAATATGACTGACCCAGAAACAAAATAAAACTTTAAAGCACAGACCCGTCACACAGAGAGAGAAAGCTCTTGAAATAGTAATGAAGACCTTGATGTAAGAAATGCAAATGCCGTGTGGAAGGAAAGCTCTGAGAGACGGAGTGGCAAATCAGCGGGACCATGACGGTACAAAGGGATGTGGCCAAGAAAGAGAATACTCTATTAGTTCTACTTGCCTAGAAAGTTTCTCGCTCTCTCTCGCTCTCTCGCTCTCTCTCTCTCTCTCTCTCTCTCTCTCGCGCTCTCAGTTGTGGAAATGTGAACACCCTTGCCTGGCAGGCTACAGAGAAAAGAGGGCGAGGGGAGGGGCAGCCAGCTGTGCAGTATCCATTTTCTTGGGAAATTTCACAGCCCTGTGCCTGGCTCCCCGGCAGACTACTCTCTAACAGATTTTGCCAGCATACTGGATAACCCTCTGGAGGAACTACTGGAACCAAGCTTGTGGATGTGACCAATTTATCACAGAAACTATCCCAGGAGCTACACTGTTCTAAACCTAGATGGCCAGCCTTTCCTTATTAGTAAATCTCTACGGGGAGTCAATATACTTTGTCAGGAAGCATGGGATCAGACCAGGAGGAATCAATGCATGACATTTTTTCTAGGCTGCTCAGGCTCCTGTTCCTCAAGAACAGATAGAGCCTCCTATCTGACCACACCCGAGCCCTGGGAGGTCTTGTTTTGCTCTGTAGTTGAGACGTCGTGGGATGCTCATAGCTCCACGTTTATAATTTTAGCTCAGACTTATTTTCTGAATATACAACATATGTATCTAGATCTCTTAAATGCATAGAGGACGCTCCTGGAATAGTACTAAGAACGCTGACCGTAAAAGATCCGAAAGATGGAAGAGCAGACTGTAGTCCTCTGGGAAACGAGCCTTTCCTTCCCCAAGTTGCTTTCGCCTGGGTATTTTATTATAGCAACAGAAAAGTAACCAAGACACCCATAAAGTGTTGAAAAAGAGCAGTGAACATGAAATATTGCCAGTTAGCAATTTTATTCACATATGTACATGCAAACACAAACACATATATTGGTGAACCCTCTTCGAAGCAAGCTGCAGACACATGTTTTTTAAGCTGCAATGTGTATGTCTCATAAGCAAGGATCTTCCCCTACATCGCTAGGTGGTTCTCGGGAAATGCAAATCAAATTATGTAATTCCTTTGCTGAAAATTCCCCCAAAGGTTTCCCTCCACAAAGAATTAAGGAAGAGAGGGATTTAGGTAAAACAGGTGTTAGGATTGTGGGAGTGCCTGCAAAGGACAAGGAACTGAAGAGGCTCACGAGGCAGGAGCAGGGTCCAGCAGGGGAGCACATGCAAGGACACAGGCCTCTGATGCTTAGTCTGTTTCCAGCAAAGCATGCTGGGTCCACTAACAGGAAACCAGCAGATGGCAGGACAGAGAGAAAGGCCATGAAGGAAGTTTGGGGAGTCATGAATTTTATTTATTTATTTATTTATTTATTTATTCATTTATTGTATCTTGATTATGACGGTTATAAAACTGGATGTACTTGTTTAAACTTAGAGCACTATATAACAAAGGAGCTGTGCTTTGTTATTATGTAAATTATTTGTAAACTATGTTTCAGTAAGTTGGATGCTTAAAAATATCCTTTTTGTGTTAGCCAGCTTTTCTTGGTTTCCTTTCTGTTTCTGTGATAAAATACCCTGACAAGAAGCAATATAATGGAAGAACAGGTTTGTTTGTCTCACAGTTCTAGGTTACAGCTCATCGTTTTGGGGGAAATTGAGGCAGCAATTCAACAGCTGGTCACATCACATTCACACTCTGGATCAGAGAGAAATAAATACATTCACATCACCTGCTTCCTGACCATTGAGTTTTCCACTGTCCCACATAATTCAGGACCTTCTGCCTGGGGAATGGTGCTGCCCACAATAGGCTGTTCTTCCTACATTAGTGAACAATAAAGACAGCCACCTACAGACAACCCCACAGACCAACCTGAAAATAAAAATGTATTCTATCGAGACTCTCTTCCCACATGATTCTGAGTTGTGGCAAGTTAACATTTAAAGTTATCACATCGGCTTTCTGTTAGTGTAACAAAATACCTGAGCTAATCAGCTTCAAAAGCAGGGAAAGTTCATTTTGGCTCACAGTGTTGGAGGTTTCAATCTGAGGTCAGTAGGCCGTGTTACTCTTTAGTCATTGACACATTGACACATTGACACGTTGACACGTTGACACATTGAACACATTGACCCATCACATCGAGAACATGGAGCTGAAGAAGCTGAATGTCTTGTGTAGCTGGGGAGCAGACAGAAGAAAGGAGCTGGAGTTTGCTCTCACTCTCCCTTTTGAGGAGATGACCCCAGTGACCTAAGAACTCCCCCCTATACCCCACTATATGTGTGTGTGTGTGTGTGTTGTTTAAGTTAATCTTAAGTCTAATGTATCGATTGTTTTACATGGATTTTGCCCACACAGATTTTCACCCATGGTTTCTCTGAGAAGTTTTATAGTATTGCATGTCATATTTATATCTATGATTGAGTTCAAATAATCTTTGGGATATCTATTAATATTTTTTCAAAGACGTTAAAAACTTTTACGGTCCGTGTTTGGGTGTGTCTGTGTATGAGTTATATGCACATGAGTCCTGGTATCTGTCAAGACCAGAGGCCTCGGATCTCCTGGGAACTGGAGTGGCAGGTGGTTGGTGAGCCACCCAGTGTCAGTGCTGAGAACTGAACTCAGAAGCTCTGAGCAGCAAGTGCGGTAACTCCTGAGCTCATCTCCAGCCCCTGTCTGTATTCAAGGAAGAAAAGGCAGGAGAAGGAGCAGTGTTCTTCTACCCTCTAGGCCTCGTGTGAGCATCGGGACATACATCCTCAAGATTTATAACACACTGTATATTTTATAAGCCCTCTCCTAAGTTAATTATCCAATTAATCTCCGAGGACAATGATCCGAATGATTTCTTCTGAAAACTATCATCATTTATTAACCTTAGAAAGCTGATGGAGAGATCCTGCCTGGGTCTCTGCAGGGAAATTAGAGTTCTTTGGAAACCAAATTTCAGGCCCTTCAAGGTGTCTTTACTGAAAAGCAGTAGAACCCAACTCACCGCAGCAGGTGAAACTCACAGAGGTGACACACTGGAGTTTGAGTGTCGCCCTGTGTGAGGGACAAGATTCTTCTGTGAACCACAACATTAGCGTTCTGCCTCTGCTGGCTTACTTCTTTATCTCTGTGGGGGTTGGTGGCTACTGTGGGGGTTGGTGGCCACTCATGTGTCACAGTATGCATGTGGAGGTCAGAGGGCCTGCCTTCCACCACATAGGCTCCGGGGATGGGACTCATGCCATCAGCCATTGTGGCAAGGACCTTTGTCCACAGAGCCATGTCACTGGCCCTGATATATAATTGTTAAGCTGACAAACTATTGAGGTCTTGATTGAGATGAAAATTGCTTGTTGAAACATTGATTAAATTGCATAGTAAGTTTATTCGGAACTAATTGGGATTAAGCAATAATGGCTGTAAATTATGGAACCCAAAGTGATATCTGTTTATTACGTCTCTGGCTGTATTAGTAATAGGCTTGGGGGGGGGGGGGGCAGGACAGATGCCGGATTGCAGATTGCTTGGCACAGTGAGGCTTTGGGAAGATTACACGCTCCCCCCCTCCCAGGTCTTCTCATAAGGTGGGCATCATGAGAGTCAAGGTGGGGATAATTCTTTTTGTTTTTAAGGTTTTATGTTCATTTTAAAAATGTGTTTATGTGTGAAAGAGAGAGGGAGAGCATGCGTGTGTGTTTCAGTGTGTGTGTGTGTGTGTGTGTGTGTGTGAGAGAGAGAGAGAGAGAGAGAGAGAGAGAGAGAGAGAGAGAGAGAGAGAGGAGGAGGAGACACATATCTGAGTACAAGTTACAAATGCCCTCAGAAGCCAGAGAAGGTGTTGGAGCTCCGGGAAGTGGAGATACAGGCTGTTTTGAGTCACTGAATGTAAGTGTTTGGAACTGAAATCAGCTCCTTTACGAGAATGGCAAGTGCTCTTAACCGCGGTGCCATCTCTCCAGCTCAAGGTAAGGCGATTCTGAAGGTTAGATCAGTCAACATAGTGAAAAGGACTTAACCTGGATTTAAGCACCTGGTAAATGCCCAGTGTCTTTGTCAGTGTTCTGTCACTGTGAACAGACACGGTGACCAAGGCAACTCTTAGAAAGGACAACATTTAATTGGGGCTGGCTTACAGTTTCAGAAGTTCAGTCCATTATCATGGCAGGAGGTAGGGAGGGCATGCAGGCAGACACCGGGCTAGACAAGCAGCTCAAAGTTCTACACCTGGGTCCACAGGCAGCCGGAAGTGAATGCCACACTAGGCCTAGCTTGAGCATCTGAACCCTCAAAGCAGGCTGTCCAAAATGCACAAGGACGAAGCTGAAGGAAAAGGTTCGAAGCACTGCCCAAACTCTTTCCTTTTGTCACCTGAAGGGTTCTGAAGATCACAGAACGGTAACTAGTAGGGGGAGGTACTGTCACCCTGGTTTGGAGTCCTCAGGCTGGCGCTTTCCCGTGCAACTGCGGCCACCCACTGCAGGAACATGTGGACCACCCTCTGCCAGTGGGGGCATCATGCCCACATAGACCAGGCTGGCTCCTTCCTCCATCACCGGCACCAGCTCACCTCCCGGCTTCCCTCCTCAGGCACCTGCTGCTTTTGTGTCCACACTTTCTCCTCAGCTCCAGGAAGAGGTCAGCGGTGAGTCTTCCACCACTTCACTCGCCACAGCAAATCACTCTGGCCCGATGTTGAAGGCACAAGACTGAAGATTTGAGGATTTCCACACTGCCCTTCTCATCCTCCTCACTGCGGCTGCTCCTCCCCACGTCCTTGCATGGCGATGACCCTCATCACGCTTTCCACATCCCTTGGTCAGAACCCCAGTTGTCCAATGACAACAGTAACTTTCTCCCTTTTATGCGAACCGTCTTTGACCAGATATTCTGGAAACTGGTTGAGCTTCTGAGCCCCCACCTCCTAAAGTCCTATAACCAACCATTTCTCCATCTTCCCTTGTCACGCAAATGCTCCCCCACCCCCACCCCCCCACAATGCCGAAACCAGCTTCTTTTTAAAGCTGGACTAATTGTGCTTTTTGTGTTTTGGGTTTTTTTTCCTTCAGAAATACAAATGAAAAGATGCCAAAAATTCTAGCAGCAGTTCGACAACCTGTGCATAAGGCAACCTAGGAGATGAGGGTGCGAGAGAGGCAGCTAATAGCATCTAATTTTCCATCCTGGTTCGATAAGGCCAGCACATCTGTTTCCCTGATTTCCGCCCCCCCCCCCCCCCGTGGTTGTGTAAGTAAACTAGTTAAAAATGGAAGCAAAAAAGGAGAAAACCCCAAACCAAACAAAAGAAACCCAAAGAGCAGTCCCCACACTTGGCTGTGCAAATGCACAAGACCTCTGGTCTAGAACCTCTATCCTATCTGACCTAGAACCTCTAACGCCTTTGATCCAGAACCTCTAATGCCTCTGATCTAGAACCTCTAATGCCTCTGATCCAGAACCTCTAATGCCTCTGATCTAGAACCTCCAATGCCTCTGATCCAGAACCTCTAATGCCTCTGATCTCAAACCTCCAATGCCTCTGATCCAGAACCTCTAATGCCTCTGACCTAGAACCTCTGTGCCTCTGACCCAGAACCTCTAATGCCTCTGATCTAGAACCTTAATGCCTCTGATCCAGAACCTCTAATGCCTCTGATCCAGAACCTCTAATGTGTCCAGCAAAGGTGGCAAACATCATAATCTTGCCTTTTCAGACAACTCTTAACTCACTGTCTCCTGAATAGGTGACCACTTCAAAACTCTGGATTCTCCCTTCACTCACCCACCCTTTCTTTTGGGATTAAACTAAACTGTCAGAGAATGAGGTTATTAAAGGGCAATCTGAAAACAACAACGACAAAAACCCAACAACTACACAACTCTAAAAGGAAGTATGTGGAAAGTTGTAGCTTCCTCCCTGTGTGGTGAGGAAAGCAGCCTTCAGTGTTGGCTCCAGAGAGACTCCAAAGGGAAGTCACTGGTAGCATCCTTCAGGAAGACTAATGTGGCCTCTGCCGTTAGGGGTTGGATGTAGAATGTCCCTTCCAAAGCCCATGAGTTGGCTTGGCCTTCAAGGATGCAGCGCTCACAGGCAGGGCCTTCGGGAAGTGACTGGGGCTTGAGGCCTTTGAACTGCAAGGAGGTGATAGGAATTTCAGGGCATAGTTGGGGCAGTCCCTAAAAGGACATATTTTGTCTTCAAGATTTTTATTATCCATCCCTCCCTCCTCCCCCTCCCCCTTCTCCAAATCCCTTCCTACCTCGACGATGTGAGTAGCTTTGCCCCATGATGTCTCCTCCCCACCCCACCACCATGATATTCCACACCACAGGCCCAGAATTGATGGAACCAGTTACCACGAAACCATAAACCAAAATAAACCTTTCCTGCTTTTAGGCCAATTTTACCTGGTATTTTATTACAGTCACAGGAAGTAAGCACACTGGTAATGCAGAACCAGCCTCTTTCAGAGTGGGAATGTCTTACCTTCACTACACAGCATTCGTCTGTGTTTTAAAAATGAGAGTCACCATCTGACCTCTACAAGATAACTTTGCTTTCTATAAATCTTTAAGCTAGTCAAGGATCACGAAAGACAGTGATGTCTGTAGAAGCCGATAACACTAGAATAATTATTCCTCCAGAGTCTTTGCCACATATTCAATTTGTAAAGCATGCACTCCTACATAGAAGACTGGCTTCAATCGGTGGGAGAGTTGAATAACTGAACTTGAGAACCTGTCTTTCAAATATGAAATTATGAGTGTTGCTGTGCTTTGATTCAAAGCCCATCCCCCACAAATCTCAAGTGCTGAACCGTAGGTCCACAGTTGCCGCTAGAAGGTACTGAAACTTTAGGAGGTGGGGCTGAGTTGGAAGATTTTTGTGCTTCAGACTTTAAAGGGTGTCCTGGGACTCTGGCCCTTCCATGGCTGCTATGAGCTAAGCAGGTTTGATTCTACCATGATGTTGAGTCTTGCCACAGGCAAAAACCAAACCAACCAAATACCTACCAGGTGACTTCTAGACTCCAGTTGCCAACCATAGCAGGATACGTCTTGTCCCATTTTAAGTTAATTATAATAGGTATTTGGTCACTGTGGTGCAAAGCTGACTGGACCACCATAGCTGTAAAACTAAAAATATTCTTCTATTTCTATAAAGCCTTCTGATTTAATCTGTGAGCCTTCTGACAACACAAGAACCATGTGGATTTCTAGCTGTCTTCCTAAGATTAGCTGCCAGGTCAGCCAGGCATTGAAAAAAACCGTCACAAGCCTCTGGAGCTCCCTAAGACACATGTGCAGACGAAGAGCTATCCTCCCAGACGCATGTGCAGATGAAGGGCTATCCCAGTATCTACTGTCTCTGTGGGAGGGAACAAGGTTTACAGACTGTACAGGCGGGCACTGTGGAGCATCTGGATAAAGTCTTGGAGCCAAAATAGGTCATGACAATCAATACCCATAAACACAGCACTCCAGTTCTCTGGCTACACTGGCCTTTTGGGCAGTCAATACTTTTACTTAGATGTTCCCTTGTGACTTTCAGCATCAAGCAGCTTTATGTACACTGGTTCCTAGGGAAGGATTCGAGAAATAAAACATATGGCCCATGGCGGATATCCCACGTCAAAGGAAAACAAATGGAATGCTTCAGAAGCATGTGGAGGACAGCATCCCCACTTGTGGTTGAATAGGAGATGGGGAGAGAAGCTGAGGCAGCAATGCAGTGGTCTGAATGAGGGCCGTATGGGCAAATTATACATCGAAGGGATGCAGACCACGAATCACAGCTTTGTTCATTTATTTTTGCTTAGTCTGAGACAGCCCTCTGGTTTATTGAAGTTGGTATAGTGTTCAGTGCGATAGCTCTGAGTTTATGCTTTCGTTTCTTCTTTCATTTATAACCCAAGATGCGCTGGGTTTTGTTGTTGCTTTTATCCCAGTGACTCGGGGCCTTTGTTATTGTTATTGTTGTTGTTGTTTTGTTAGTTTGAGAAGGTGTCTATGTAGCTCAGGACCTAATCTCATGCCGTTATTTATATATTTAAATTTGAACTTGAATTCTATGCCACGTGCCATGTACCATGTAGCATTCCTCTTGATCAGATTCCACGGTCTCATCAACTTCTCATCTATCTATGGATGGTCCTTCTTTTCTCTCCATCTATTGGAAATTTAAAATGGAAAAACGGCACCATTTTTCTCGAACAATTCCCTACCAAGTCATGAAGTTGAGCTCAAAATATCTGAATTAACCAAGGCCATGCACCACAGAAGATGGTTTAAAATAACGTATGCTTCTTCTTAAGAAAGTCTTGGGGTGAGTTCAGGCTAGATGCTCAGTGGATGCTGCCCCTAAAGAGAACAATTACTACTCTCATGACGAGTTAGAGGTCCACGGTCCATGGGTAGGCGGTACACAGTAACAAGCTATGGAGACCCTTTGGTGCAGTTACCAAACCAAGAATTTCAGATAAAGCATTTTAATTATGAGGGACATTTAGGAGGTTCAGGCAATGGGGAACATGAAAGACTGTTTTTAGTGAGGATTGCTTCCTTTTCAATGGACAACCTTCCTAATCCCCACTCTGATCAGAATATAACCCGCCAAAGATCTCCATGCTAGAAAATGGGTACAAGGAAGATGCTTGGATTAGAAAAAACACATAGCCCTCGGTACCATAAGCTTGTCTGTCCCTTCAGGGAATACAAAACTCTAAGTGGTTAAACACTCACTAAGAAGACAGTCCAGGGGCTAAAAGGATTAAAACAGTAAATGGCACTTGTACAGGACCTGAGTTCAAATTCAGTTTCCAGTACTCATGTTAGTCACTGTCATTGTGTGATCGACAGTTATCGATTGTCTACAACCCATCTCTAGCTCCAGAGGAATCTGGTTGATGTCTTTGGTTCCCACAGGAATGAAAACACACACACACACAGAGAGAGAGAGAGAGAGAGAGAGAGAGAGAGAGAGAGAGAGAGAGAGAGAGAGCGCAGATATACATATAGCTAATTAAAAATAAAAAAAGAGTAACCTTAAAAATATCCAGCCCCTGGAGCTGCCATGAGACTTTTAACAGAGGAAAATATGTTGCTGGGGCAAGTCTAAAAACTGGAAGTATAGTGTTATCTAAGTCTGGGGAGCCGACACCATAGCAGCTTCTGAACAAACAATGCAAGCCATTTGTACTTGAAGTGTTTTCATTAGATGTATTTCACAGCCCCGCCCCCCAGCTCCCCAAAGCAAAAGCATCTTGGAAAAACTAAGTATTGAAAGAAGTGGACCGAGTCTAAAGCTAGACGGCTAGTGGCTTTGCTATTTCAAAAATCTGTGTTTTTTCATACGGCCATAGCCGAGACCTCTTGCTGGAATAAAGGTGGAACTGCCATAACAAAGCGGCCCCAGAAGGCAGAAATATGTATGGCAGTTCATTTCCCTGTCATGCAGGTCTTCAGTGTATATAGTCCAGGGGGTTGGAATGACTCTGCTGGATCATCTAAGCTCCACTCTCATTCCTGTGTCTGTCATCCTCCGGGGACTGTCCTCGACTGTGGTCAAGCCTTAGCTACAGACAAGTCCGCGTGCTCACTCACGGGTCAGATGGAATGGAAATTGTATTTGCCCCTATTCTGGCTAACAGAAGTGCATGCATCCCTTTCGGGAGAGAATGAACAATTCCAGATTGTGCTTAAATTGTATTCATCCATCCCTTTGCTTTCGGCTTGAAACATGAGTCCAGTGACATTTCTTTCCTGTATAGCATGAGTAAATAGCTCTTTTGGCGGAAGCAGCTCAGAGATGTTCAATTATTTAATGCCTATTGGTTTGAAGATAAAAATGGCTCCTGCAGGCTCAAGAAAACATAAGGTTGATAAAGGCTCCTGGAGGTGTGCTCGTGGGAGGTAGGCTTATGAGATGAGACATCGCAAAGGCTCAGCTGAGGAGGCACATTTCGTCTTCCTTTCCTTCTTGTGGCGCAGCAGACTGTATTTCCAAGCAGCTGGCTGTCTCCATGTATCCAGTCCACACACACTAACACTGTGACATCGACCCTGCCACTGAGCAGGGAGGCCTGAGTTCTCTTCCCTTGCGCTTCGGCTCACCCTCTGCACAGAGAAGTCCAGATGAGCTTCACCAGCCTGAGACCCAAGAGGAATAGGATACTTTACTAAGTGTCCTGATTATTTACCATGCAGCTCCAGAGAACAAGAAAATGATCTTGATTTTAAACTGTTTCAGCGTTTCCCGTTGTTCATATTTTTTATTTCAGATCCTTCCTGCAACTTGGTTCTTATCACAGATCCCTTCAAATCCCTTGTGGGATATTTATTTATTTATTTATTTATTTATTTATTTATTTATCTATCTATCTTTTGGTTTTTTCGAAACAGGGTTTCTCTGTGTAGTCCTCCATGTCCTGGAACTCACTCTGTAGACCAGGCTGGCCTCGAACTCAGAAATCCGCCTGCCTCTGCCTCCCAAGTGCTGGGATTAAAGGCGTGTGCCACCACTGCCTGGTATGGAATTTAATTTCAGTTTTAAAATGATATACTTGCTGGGCAGTGCTGGTGCTTGCCTTTAATCCCAGCACTCGGGAAGCAGAGGCAGGCAGATCTCTCTGAGCTTGAGGCCAGCCTGGTCTACAGAGTAAGTTTTCAGGACAATGAAGTCACATAGAGAAACCCTATCTAGAAAATCTCCAGAAAAAAAAATATCTGTTTAAGCCAAGGATATACACACCCCAGTTTTAACTCTGTAAAGATTGTTTTAATAACATCAATGTTATTATTAACATTGTTTTAATAACATCAATGAGGGATACAACTTTTAGTATTATTTTATAAAGAGCAGGAAGTTCCACCTCTTTCCGTTTTTCTTCCTCCCTCCCTCCACATGCCTGCTTTCTTTCTCAGTTGGTCTCATGTAGCTCAGACTAGCCTTGAACTCCTGACCCTTCAGCCTCTACCCTCAGTGCTAGGGCTACATGCGCATGTACTATGAACATCATGTGACTGACTCATTCAATATGCCCTGAGCACACTCTTACTGAAAAGCCACTTATGCAAACGGGAACATCAGGTGCCAACCTTTCAATGACAAACTCCCTGTTTACAGAAGTCTAACTACTGCAATACACTGAAGAGTATTTGAAGTGACAAAAGACAAAATGAAGCAAAAATAACCTGATAGCGAGAAAGGTTGTACAGTGATTTAATGTAGATTCATTCATCATGAATTGAGATCATTTTCCCCATTTCTATAAATCTGAAGCATGCATCAAATGGCATAAACTTTTAAGATGGTGCTGTATGTAATAAAAAAAAATCTGGGACTGCATGAAGATGTTATGGGTTTGTGTAGGGCATGTACACACAGGTATGAATGTACCTGTGTGTGTGTTGGGGTTCCAGTGCAAATGCACATATGGAGGGGAGGAGAGAGCTGATTTTGGATGTCTCTCCTCTATTGCTCTCCAGTTATTTTGAGAGCATGTCTCAACTGAACCTGGAGCAATCAATTGGCTAGACTGGCTGACAGGCAAGTTCCAGGATCTGCCTGTCTGCACCCCAACCACCACGCCCAGATGCAGGATCAGAGGCAAGCTGCTAAGCCTGGCTTCTAGGCAGGTATTGGAGAGTCAGACTCGGGTTCCTCATGTCTGTGCAGCAGACCCCAGTCCACTAGTTTACAAACATTACTAGCCAGAAGATTTTCAAATATAAAGATGTTTTTTTGTCATACTTTTCCGAAATCTAGTCAGAAGCCAATGTCACCGACCTACTCATTCACTTTGTAGAAAGAACATGAAGGCATAGCAGACAGGCCATCTAGCCTAGTATTTACACAGTTAAGAATTTATTTATTGAGTGAATAAACTAGAAACATGTATTTAGGGGAACGGGTTGAGATAACACTGTTGCTTAACAAGCACATTTAAACACTGGTGTAAATAAAACATTATTTTGGGTATCACAATTATTTACTAAAAGGAGAAGACACTGCCCTTATCTATGACTAGATACACAATAAAGGGGCAGGGAAAACACTGTCATCTACCCTAGAAAGAACTGTCAAATTATTTGTTGCTACTGAAAATCTGGCCATGTACTGAAACTAAGAAAAACTAGCAAGCAACTGCATGAAATCCTTACAAGATTTAGGAGCCAGGAGAAAATAGAAAGAACAAATTCCCTGTCTTTTCTGACACTAACTTCTAATGATAAAAGGTGAATTCACAACAAATAGTCCTACTTTTAAACAGGTATTCAAAGGTGCAGATTTTGGATTTACTGTGTGTGTGTATCTGTGCAGAGTGCCACAGTGTACATGTGGAGCCCAGAGAACAGCTGTATGGAGTTGGCTCTCTCCTTCAAATTCAGGTCTCCAGGTTTGGGTAGCAAATGGTTTACTTGCTGATCCATCTCCCCAGGCCCCAACTGTTTTCAATAGAAAACAGAAATAAATCAAATGACACCCAAAAGGAAAATTAATTTAAATTTGGAAAATTTGACTTTTATTTACTGCTTTACATATTTGGCCTACCGAAAGCATTTTAAATGAAAGAGAACATTTTATATTCATGTTCATAAACAATGTAAGATGGCATCTGAAGACCTCGTTCAAGTCGGGAGATTACATGACTATGACATACAGAAAGTTCAAGGAAATGAAGTGGAAAAAGATACAAAAAAAAAGGAACTATAAAGACAAGCTCCCTTAGATACAGACTAGCACAGGAAGGAAACATATTTAGTCAGGTTTTGTCCCACAGAGCTGATACTGTGTCTGAATGGTCTGGTGGACTCAATGCACTTAAGGACTGGATTAACTTCAGTCAGCCAGAAGCCTATTTTAATATTTAGCTTGAGCTGAATAAAATTTGTTTTAGTGTTTGTCTGCGAACATGTGTGTAGAACAGAGGGCACAGCTCAGGACTTCATCCTCTCCTTCAATGCTGAGTAGTCAGGTTTAGCATTAAATGCCTTTGCCCACTGAGCCATCTCCCTGGCCCCAGACTGAAAGTCGGAGCAATTAAAAAAAAAAAAAAAAAAAAAAACCTGAGTGTTAAAGTTCGTCCTCTGATTCTTGGTCACCAGTTTTCTGAGGCTGTCTCTTGATGTTGATTATTAAGTCAATGGTTAATATTTTCACCAAACACTGAAGAACTGAAGTTAGTAACTGGTACTTACCAGCTACTGACTCGAAGCCTGACTGACCACTTCCCATAAGTTGACTGGTTTGCAGTGCATGAAGAGACTGCATGTATACGTGTGGGAAACTGTCCTTCCCCTTCTTAGCCCTATAAAGGATTTTTGGGATGCCTAAAAGAGCATCAGCTATTAATATGCTGATAACAGACTCGTCTGATTGTCGGCACTGTTTGGCATGGTTGAGGAGGTAGTAATGCATCAACATCTCAAAATTTCCACCCACTGGTAGGACACAGCCTGCTGGGACAGCTGATGAACACAGATCCCGGGAAGTACAGGTATCTGGCGACTTGTGTGTCACTGGCGACATATACCCCTCTCCGGGATTATCTGTGACCTGTAAATGTTCGGAAGAAATTTCTGTTCTAGTGTCTTCTGCTGTAGGATTTCCAGTGGAATTATTCTCAATGAACAGTTCACGGTTATCAGTTATCCCGATTTTTTCTGGAGATAAGCACTTCAGTATTTCATCTGTTTGGGATGGATCTATGGGTGTCTCCTTGTGTGCTGACCATGGCTTACCTCTTATCAATTCCGCATCTGAAGCCCCCAAACCTGAATATACTTCTAAATGTGTTTGAGTTTCCAATATAGTTTTGTTCTTTGCTACTACGTCCTGATAGGTATCAGTTTCTGGTGAGTGAGTGCTCTCTCTGCTCTTGTCATAAACAAGAGGACCGGGGTTACACTGCTCTTGGGTTTCTATGATGTAATTTAGATCAAGGTCAGTAAATAGCTGCCGAAGCATCCTAAACGCTCCATGGAAAGCTCTCTCATGCTGTTGAACAAGACCCAGAACTGGTCCACAGAGGACCACACAGTGAGGTATAAATGCACACGTGCTAATCAAGCCAAGATGGACATACCTTTTGGATCTAAGGATGAGGGGTTTGCAAAACTTCAGCAAAGTACTATCAGAAATTTCACACTGTGAAGCCACCTCTGTTAGGGCACAAGGAGAAAGACCAGTGATCCTCTGGACAAGGGAAACTTCTTCAGATGATAAACAGTCCACCACTGATATGCTATTTAGTCTTGCACAGTAAATAACTAAGTCTGGTTGCTTCACACTGGACAGGAGCAGTTTGATGTTCTGACTGCGGAAGTGCTTCATTACTGTTTTCATCCTGTCCATAATCCAACACTGAGATGCCTGAAACTGTGTTTCTGAATTGAGAACAAACTCAGAGCCAGACGATACAAACAGAGGCTGGAGGATTTCTGTTACTATCACCATCTTAATGGCACCATCTGCTGGGCAGTATACAGAAAAGTCTCTGGGAAGCACAAGGCCATCCACGATTCTAGAATCTGAAACAGGAAGGCCTGTCACGCCCACATTCAGCTCTACAAAACAGTTGTCCAACAACTCAAATATTTCAACCCCACTCTCACAAGCCATACACTTGAAAACGTAGTCACACATCAACTGTGAAATGAATCTGTGATTGTTTCTTCCCACACGTCCACAAAAGTATGCTTCCAGGAGCAACTCCAGGGAGTGCCTGCACAGTGTCCTTCCTTCAGCAGATGAAGAAAAGACAGACAGGTAGTGCCTGCTTAAATATTGGTCTACAATACAACCTAGCGTTTGTGTCTGAAACGTCAGCAGAGCCTGGGAAATAGATTTCCACTGACAACAGTTTTTCCAATGCCTTACATGACTCTGAATACTTTTAGCAGTGAGTGAATCTTTTTCTTTTCCTCCGACTGCACGAAGTCCTCTGAGTAAATGGCAAAGAAAAATAAGAAATGTTTTAGCACCATCTCCTGTTTTTTTAAGGTGACTGGAAACACACTCCACTATCATCCTGTATAGGAAGGGAAAAAAATAACTCAGATTTTCCGTGTTGGTGCCACGTTAAACCCATATTTTCATAGCTACAGACATACAGGTTGTCTTTTGGACATACAGCCTTAGCTTTACTTTTTCTGTAAGTACTTTATTCTAAGAACCCAGGGATGGGAAAAGAGGGAGAAGTGTTCTAGGTAGGTGATGAGGTTTGGGGCCTAGGACTAGTAGTTTGGGAAGAGCTCTGACCCGACGTCTACACTGGATTTATCCAGGTCCACGGCCTCAGGACCGGATGGGAGGTGGAGGGAGATGCGCGCCTAGCGGCCTGCAGCTGAAGCGAGGTACCTGGCTAAGGGATGCTCTAAGTGCAGCGCCTCCAGGAGGCAGCCTCCATCCCTGCTAAGCAGCACCTCGCCGGTGGGCTTCGTACACAACACCAGGCCGCCCTCGGGCCCCACGCAGCGGTTCGCGATGGTTTCCAGCACCTCAGCCACCCGCAGCGCCGCCGTCACGGACCCCTGGAACGCCATGAATCCGGAACCTTGCGAAACGCTTTCCGTTAGAAGGTCGGGACCCTAGGAGGGCGGAAACGGAAGAGGCGGGGAGAAAGGCCGTAGTGCAGTAGCACGGCGTTCGTGGATCCGCCCGCGAGTCGCTGGGCGGAACAGCCCAATGCCCTGCGGTGGGGTGGAGCCCGCCAGCCGTGGGCGGAGACTCGAGTGGTCCTGGGGTGTCCCTACCTTCCTGGCTCACGCCCGCAGGCGTCCCTGGCTACTGCACCTCTAGGTCAATGCTGGAAGGGCTCGGGTGAAGGGGCGTGAGTACCGCCCCCATCTCGGGCTTACTTCTCTTGTGCCCCTGCTTTCCGGCAAACGGTTTTAGGATGCGGAGGGCTTGGACATTGCCATTTCTAGGCTTGTGTCTGCGTTCAGGTATGGAAGAAACCCCACCTAGTTTAACCACTTTAGCAGAAGTAGATGTTTGCCCTTTATTCACATCGATGATCGATCGTAGTATTGTACGATTCAACACGTTAACCTCATGTGCTGCATACAATCCCAAAGCAGAAATGTTTCATGTATTAAAACAGAGGCTTCGGGGAGAGCATGAGTGCTGGATTCATAGCTAAGGTGCCTCTTTCAGTCATCCATTACATCCAGGGACCATTACATCTGTGATCACCTGCTTTCCTCATCTTAAAAAACACAAATTGGAGTAACATACCCCCAACCTTAAAGTTCCAAGGTGGATACACTAGAAAGTATTTTGTACCATATCTAATCTGAAGTACAGGTAAGTATTTTGTCATTTACTCGTAAAATTCTTATGGTGGATCATCACTCAAGCTGTTATACCCACAAGAAATGAATGCAGAACGAACCTGTCACTGTTAGCAGGAAACTGATCTTGTAGATATTCAATGACGTTTAACAGACAGCAGTTTCCTTACTCCACATGGCCATTATTTCTAGAAGTAGCACGTGGATTCTGAGGGGCAAGTTAGAACGGGGGAAAGAAAGACAAAATCAAGAGTACTTCTGGAGCTTATCTGAGGTGTACTCAGTAACTCAATATGGACTGGAGGGGAAACAGCGTTTCAGGGTTTACTGATTCTGCTTTTTTTTTCCTGGTTGCATTCATCACTAGGAATTACCTTTATACTGAAGAAGTGAGTTATTTCAAACATTTAAACAGTACAATCAAGGTTCTACTTAAGAGCACTGTGGAGTCATGATTCAGAAGGCTTTTGTCCGAAAAAGAAAGACTGCCTTTATGCTTACTGTGTAGTTTTTGGGGTCATTTAGATATGCTGAGCCTCATTTTTAATGTAGAAAATATGTATAATTTCCACTTATTTTTAAAAAAGAACATAAAGTACCAAGTAAAACATACATTAGGGATTCTGTCAAAATCCCTGTCAAGCCTGTACCCCCCCCCCTCACACACACACACACAAATAAGACCATTAATTTAGTACATTATGCATTAATACATTATATCAAGAGTCACTGGATCACAGATTGCTCTTTTAAAAAAGTTTATTTAGAATACCTACTTGTAGAAGTTAACATAATTTTACAGATCATTAGAAAAATTCTTTTCTCTCTGCAAACATAACAGGTTAGGAATAATAGATTAGAAATGTATACATTACAAAACCGCCTGTGACTACCTATACATTTACTATGCACCTTAAGAGAATTCAACAGTGTGCTATATTTACACTGCAGGTGACAACACACTTATATCCTATCATACAAAACTGACCAGTGCTAGTGCTTGACTTAATAGGCCCATTAACTGAAGTATTTAAAACTAAATGTATCTTTAACATGCCAGAAGTGGAAATAAATTCAACTGAGGTTCTGTGGCTCATCATTGAAATAGCTCATGGCATTTTTTTTAAATAAAGAATTTCAATATTATGATACTAAAATAATTTTTATGATAGATAAAGAGGCTGATCTTTCTAAATACTTTATAAAGTATAGTCACATTCATTTTTGTCAAGGTTTTCCTGTGGCTCTCACTAAATACATTAATCTTATTAATAAGACACTGGTCCTGTACAATGTTAACAGTCCATCTTCAATTAAAAACTGTAACAAAATAGTACTTTAATTGTAACAAAAACTGGACATACTAAACCCACATAATACATAACAAAATGAAACCAAATTATGCAGTGGTGGCAGGTTATACATTTTAAAGAATCTCTTTTTATATTTAGTCAAATAAGAAAGAAGTTGAAATGTAAACGTATTGAATTATGAAAGGTTCCTCTCACTTGGTCAAATTGGAAAATTTGATATAAACATGAACATTTTCTTTATTTATATTTAACATAATTCAAAATAATCTATAGTCTCACGTATGGCTCATCTTATGCCATCATACCTGTAATAAGACAAAAAAAAAAAAAAAAAAACACCAAAAACAAACTACTGCTCACTAGAAATGTTAAACACTGAAAAACGATGAAGTTTTATACATTTGTTTTTTAAAATTTTGATGAAGATATTCTTCAAAAAGTTAAAACTGCCTTCCACAAAATTTTGTGAATATGGCACAAGATGACGCCCAAAACTGTGAATTCCATCAAAAGGCACTGTTTACAATACTCAGAACGGTCTGACAAGTGGACCTCACTGATGTCTGAGTATGAATATATTTGAAATAGTTAGCTACACAAACCCTTATAAAAGTACAGCGTCACCGCTTACGTATTCTTCAGCTATATAAAAGGAAATAAAGTGACACAAATGATCCTTTTATGACAAATAAGCTAGAAACACATTATGGTTCTGTAACAAAAAATAAAGGCACAAAAGAATGAAATATTAAATGAGGATTGTATCTCACAAGGCCAACTTTTCAATGGAATGCAGCTGTCAACTGAGCTGTGACAAAGATTACCAATACCCTTTCTAAGTCATACTAAAAAACAGTAGTGATAGGAATTACAAGTTAAATATATATTGCTGTACCACCTGTGTCAATAATTGTGATTATCTCAATTTTTATGTGAGAAAATGAAGTTTTGGATAGATGAAAAAAACTGGTCATAGTCACAAACCCTAGAAACCACAATGAGTTTTCAGCAAGTTTGGAACAGTTAGTCACACACATACATTATGAATCCATTTATGAAGAAAGTTAACCTTTAGATCAGATTGTTCGAGGTCAGTCACACACTGGCTAAACTCAAGGTCAATTATATGTTGTTTAAAGGACTTACATATGAACCCACCAATTCCTGAGTTTTGTGTTCAGTTCACAGAAAGAAACTCATACAACTAAAAGCATCAGAGAAGCCTTTGATTGAACATAAGCTTTTAGTGTATAAGAAACAGTCACCCTGTTCATTAGTTTCTGACTCCTTAGGTAAGGATCCATTAACATAAGCTCTAAAGTGAAATTAAAAAAAAATTAACCTTTCCAGTCTTGGATATCAATACAAATAAAGCACTGTTGAGATCACAAACAACACAAAGGATTAGGAAAGAGCCCTAAGGCACCAACAATTTAACATTTCCGGGTTTAACAATGAAACGACTTTTAGTGATCAACCAATCAAGTTATATATAATATAAATTAATAGTAATTTAAAATCATATAAAGATCAAGTTGTACAATATTTACAAAATATCACATCAATGAATAGGCAGTTGAGCATAATATTGGTAGTAGAATATGAATACAAACAATATATTGACAAATATGAAATATAACCCAAAACTCCATAATGAAATACTGGATACAGGTACATCTTGCTTATGCTGTTAAAAGTTTAAAATATTTTCATATGAAATACAGCACTGTTTTGCTAACACCACATTGGAAATGGGTTTTCATAGGAACCTAAGGATACTTATAGTCGTTAGAAAGAAGAGGCTTGCAGGTTTAGCAATGGAGCTGTCATCTTGCAGCATAGAGCTGACTGGCTTTACTTGTACCTCAATCTCTTCTTAGTTGAAGGCAGATGTAGCCAGACCAACAGCTCTTTCTTAGTTACCATTCAATAAACCCCTCTAAAGCCTGTAGTTTGAAGAATCGACATTTTATGACATTTCAAAACTTAACTACCTTTTAAAGAAGTGTTTTTGACAATAATAAATAGTTATGTAAAAACACAATACTAAACTGAATAAATAGGCAAAACCTCTTAGGAACAAACTTTGCCTGAGCTGGAACAGAAAGACTTGTACAGAACTGTGGCTTGCCACAGGACGATGGAAGGAGATGATAAACTTCATAACTCCATATTCTCCAATGCTCAACTTATTGCACATTTAAGCAAATTGATTTTAATGTCTTAGAATAAAGGCCACTTCAGTCTTTTCTTACCACCTTTTTTGACTTTTGAAGTAAGATATTACATTTTTCCTCTTCTATTTACTCCTTGAGCACTCTTGTGTCTAAATGAAAGCTAAAGACTTTTTCATAAAGAAAACATCCAATCTTCAGGATTTTTTACATAACCTATATAAACACATCTGACCATTCCTTTTTTTACCAAGTGCTTAAGATGGGATTGTAACATATAGATCCATGTAGCTGCTTACCAGTCTTTAATAGTGAGATATATATGTATATATATAACTATGTATTCACCTATATCTGTAACATTAAATGCTAGGGGTTAGAAAATCTTGTGTAAACTCTTAAAAATTTTCTACTTGTCCCTTACAATATATTAATTCTGATCACCCACATATTTTTCTTGGTGTATCTAAGAAGACAAACTGAGATAGATAACTTGGAGATGGTTTTAGCAGTATAATGTATTGAATTACTCATAATACGTCTATTATCTATCATTTCCCACTGTAATTCCCTAGTGAAAGTTATATGCCGGTCTTCTGAAGACAACAGTTGACCACAGCTGTATGTACAGGAGTGACGGCATCTTCATTTTATCAGAACACATCACGGCACACTGCAGAGCACAGGGACGGCTGTCAGGGACGAGCTCTTGGATAGTAAACACATGTGCGTTTACTACACTCGCATGGAGGCACAGTCTCATCAAAGTGTTCTGGCACTTAACACACAGCCGACTGTCCTAACCAAACACAGCAGCTCTTGTTTCAGGCTAAGGTTAAAGGATGTGAAAAGTAGGCAGACATTTCTACGTTGTTGGATTCAGAAATACTGTGATGCTTTGATAAAGAGCAAACCAATCTGAACATTGGTCCCAGGTCACATGTCATCTTTCTAGTTCACTGACTCAACTGCTGAGAACTGCTACTTAAATATAAAGTTTATTATGACTTGAAGCAAAATCAGAAGGAAAATGACCAAGTAGTCTTTCTGTTGCAGAAAATAGTCTGTAGCAGTTGTACTTGAAAGTAAATGATTTCGAAGAGCCATGATATTTCTGCAAAATAAGCAACAACACATTTTATAATTACTTTTTAGAAATGTTATCATAAAATCATTATTATAATTTGTTATTTTACTGTCACGAGGTGTCTAATTACATTACCTAAGGTAACTAGCTCAATTAACTACTGCCCTGTGACTGAGACTGCCAGGATTCAGGCTAGGATGCTTTAAGTACATGGAATCAAGCATATTACTTTATGATACCATATCAAACATAGTCATTAGAGTTTAATGATCCAGAAATAGCTCTTCTATTTTTAATATATTACATACGTGTAACTTTTCATAACATGAATTATATAAAGAGTGGCTTTAAGGAGAGCACTTGCTCTTCAGTTGGCTGAGTTTATCTTTAATTGTGAGACAAGAGTGGAGTAAAAATTCCAAATTCTTCAGGAAAAAAGTAATGCAACAGATTTTTTTAATACTGTCAAACTGAAGAATATTCAACAGCATTTTTATGCTAAAAATGTGAACTTAGTCATGAATATACTTATAGCATCTTCAAAAGGAGCTGATGAGTGAGTCACTGTGACTTTTTTCTTTTTGGAAATGTGCTATGAAAAAAAGAAGGCAAAAGCAGCCAAGTAGGTTTATACGTATCCCTCAATTGTATAATGTGAAAACCATTCTAAGTCCTGGTAACACTCAGGATGCACATGTCATCCTGACTGCTCTGAGGAAGCGAACAGTCCAGTGGGACCAACAGCAGATCGATGGCAGTTAGGCCGGCTCATGTACAGAACAGGCTAAATAATCAGACTATTACAAAAAAAAAGTGACATTGGGAGGTAAACTAATGGATATGCAGAGTTTTTCCTTTTCTGTCTGTCTTTTTTGAGTCACAGACTCACCCCCCCACCCCCCCACCCCCGGAATGCTCTGTATAGACCAGGCAGAGATTTGCCTGCCTGTGCCTCCTGAGTGCTGAGAGAAAAGGGATGAAAGTTTAACACTAAACATGTAAATGCTCACCTAGCTAGTCTCTGTAATGGACAGGAGCATGAACTTCTTTCCTCCGGGCCCACTGTTAAATGTTAGTAACTGTTAGGTGCTAGATTATGGAATGGTGTGTGTCTCAGGGCAGTGACTATGCTGCTATGCATGTATTTCAGTTATTTTAAGACATGGCACATTACAATCGCATATTAGCCACACACAGAAGGGACTGCAGGAGCAAGTAAATGTGTCAACTTTGTCAAAAACAACTCTTCCTCCACATCTACCCCAGCCACATTCCCAGCATGCCATTAGCAGTAGAACATTCTACCCTCAGAGAGAGAAAACCCTCATGACTCCATCTTTCTGCAATGTGGGAGGAATTTTTAAGTCTGAGAATTCAGGCAACAGAGGTGGAGTTATGAAAATGTAGAGTGTACATGATTCCCTGTAACAAGGTCTTGACTCCTCTGGACTCAAATGACTAGCCACTGTCAGAAAATGTTACCTTTTAATTTCTTCCTGTGTTTGTTTTATAGATTCAATGGAGCTCTGAATGTCTCCCAGGTCTATCCCCTTCTTTCTTCGTGTACTTGGTTTTACAGATTGACCTAAAAGACATTTAGAACCAAGTTGTAGTCACAATCTATAGTTAAATTTAATGACGCATGTAATGACAATTTTTCTAGGCATTGGTTTGGATGGCCCACAGACTAATAAAATAAATATAATATTCTGCATCTCTAAGTCTGAAACATATCAAATCAAAACTAGAACACTGAATATAGTTAGAAATTAATTTGTGTAATCAGTTTCATTTTTTTAATCTACTAAAACAAGCAAAATAGAATCATTTAACGTCTGTATTACTAGGGCTGGGGAGGTAGCTCACTGGTTAAGAGCTGTTGTTCATTCCCAGCACCTATGTGGCAGCTCGCAGCTGTCTGTAATGTCAGTTCCAGGGGATCAAAAACCCTCACACAGACATGCATGCAGGTAAAACAGCAATGCACACGAAACATAAATCAATGTCTACAAATTTGAATTACTTTGGGAAGACATCACTGTCCTGGCCTGCTGGACAGATCAGAAGAAGGTAGTGTTCTGAGCTCCAGTCACCTTCTAGCACTGCTGTTATCTCAGTCCCTTTCCAACTGTGTTTGCATCTTTTTCTCAAGGTTCTTGTTCTGAACTAAGGATCCTAGGATTGTCCCTGCTTCACAGTTGTAAGGCATCAAGTGTCAATAAATATTAGCAGACATATGACAGGTAATACAGTGTACCGATGCAAGGCAATTGAAGAGAAATATCTGTACATCCAACGTATACATATCCCACACTCCCATCCTCCAGGCTCCTGACCTTGCACAGCCAACTCATTCCAAGGGCAAGCTGGGTTTAGTCTCCTGCTGTATAGCAACACTGCAGAAAGTGTCTTTCTGCCATCACCACTCCAGGGCCCAAGCCTGGGGTCAGACCACTAGAGAGTCGAGACACTCATCAAGAACCCTCCCCACCGGGCCTGAGCTCCTTCCCTGTTTGGTAAGGCCCTCTTCACGGACCATCTAATGGCCTCCATTACTACTTATCCCTCTGGTGTTACCCTGCAAGTAAATCAGGCTCCCAGCTTACTGTAAACTCACAGACACTGTGCTGAAAGTAGATTGAAACACATTCCTTTCAGTTTCCTACAATGTCTAAAGTGTTACTTTAATCCCTTCTTAATTGTATCTCGATATAGTTGATGACAGTTCACACGGTATCTGACTTGGTCAAGACACTACTCAATCTAGTTGTCCATAGGTTTTCCACATCTATATTCTCATTTGTCAGTGACTTCCAAATACTACTAGCTTATTTAGGAATGAGAAACTCTTTTGAAACATGAAGTGACTCAAAACTTAGAATATGCTTCCTGAAGTCAATCATCACCATTTCACTGATGCAGAGGGGCTGTCACTGCAGTGTCGGCTCAGCTGCAGGCTTTTCCTCGCTCCACCTCCTGAGCCTTTACCTTCATGACTCTAAGCTGACTGTCCTCCATAATCCAATCAGGTCATATCCAGTTCCTGTTTCCACAGAAACTCGAACATTCTGAGTTAATGTGAAAACCACGTACATACACCTAACACCAGAGTAAAGATCTCCTTAAAGATGACTCCCAGTGACTCGTCTCTGATCCTTATCTTTTTACCTTCACTTCCAGATGAATCCTGGTTGTCGGGCTCTGGGGAAGAATAGCCTTTTGCCACTTTCTTCTGTTGCCTTGTTGGTTTGTGTTTCATTTTTGGAACACTAACCTGAAAACAACATATTATGTGAATTTTCACTGTAACCTGGAATTATAGCCTGTGCATTCACATGTACAACTGTCAGAACCACTGGTGGGTGCAATGCTTAGGAATGAAAGCACAATCTGAGGACATTTAAAAAGACGCGCTCACTGCATTCAGCAAGCAACCCCCCTAGCTGATTTTAAGTGGGTACTAAGACTAAAAACAAAGACATTTATGAAGTAACCTCCCATTCCTGACCTGCATACACACAATTGCTCCCTCCTCCACAGAGCAGGTGCATGCTGTCAGTCTGTATCCTCTTCACCTTTAAGTCTACACACACACTACATCCAGTGTCTCACACAGCATTCTTATGTTGGTCTCAATGGTGAACATACCCACTGGATGATGTTAAGTTACTTGGGTAATGCAGAAAGCAGTTGATGGTAAACTGAAATTATACTTTTTGCAGTACACCTAGCCTTACTAAAAACATCTATGTGCAGGCACAAGATTCAGATGTGGATTAAGCATTAGCTAGGAATAATAAATAAACTGTAGAGTAGTAAGTAATAGGTTTGAAATTGTGGTCACCAGTCCCAAACTTAAAAACCAAAATCAAGAGAAGAAATGACTCAAAGGTAAGGGACCGTGCGTGCTTAGAAATACAGGAAGTCAATGGTCACCTATCTTTAACTTCGTATGTAACTTCACCATTGTAACAACGTGTCCTTAGTTATTCCTTGGAATAATTTTATAAAACCTTATATATGAACCGTAAGAAGAACACACCTTATATGTATACTAAGAAGGCAGTTTGTGGATTCGGTCTATCTTACTTTAAATACTTAGGTTCTCACAAACGGGGGTTAGCAAGAGTCTATTTACAAGGAAGAGCACATCTCATGTGTCTCTACTACGGCAGCGGAACATGATTTAAACACATTCACACTTTTAATCTCAGCACTAGAGAGGCACAGACAGGTGGGTCTCTGTGTCTGAGGACAGCATGGTCACCAGTGTGAAATCCAGGCCAGCCAGGGCTAGACAGTGGGACCTTGACTGAAATGATTGAAAAACATAAATCCAAACAAAGTTTTGCAATTTAAAATTGTAATAGCATGTATATATGATAAATGTTTCCATCTTTAAACTACTATGTAGTTAATTAACTAGCACTGATTATCCCAGTGTAGTGTACCACCTCCAAGGTTCTGCAAGTCCTTATCTCTTCCCTTTCAAGTCACTAGGAGTCTGTAATCTACTCTTTGATTCTGGGAATCTGCCTACTTGGAAACCGTAGAATATTTGTCCTTTAAGAGTATACTATGTTGGAACATGAAGCAGAACTTAACTATTTTTATGCATGGCTAATTTTCCACTATATGGATATAATATATGTTTTGTATATGCAAGTATCTGTTAATGGATCCTGCAGTTTCTTCTGGGAATTGTGAATATTCTCAATGAATACTGTTACATTGTATTTATTGTTCTGATTTTCAATTTGTTTTGGCATACAAGAGCTGGGTCATGTGGTAATTCTGTGTTATGTAGTCTTTTAGGAACTGCTAAACTGTTTTTCCCCAATGGCTGCAAATTTTATGTTCCTGTCAGAAATGCACTGGGGCTCTAGTTTCCATACCTTCACCAATACTTGTCTTTTCTTCCTCTTCTTCTTCTTCTCCTTCATCTTCCTCCTCCTCTTCTTCCTCCCCCTCCTCCTTCTCCTCTTCTTCCTCCTCCTTCTTCTTTTCTTCTTCTTTCTCGCTCTCTCCCTCCCTCCCTCCCTCTCTCTCTCTCTTACAGAGTAAGTGGGAAGGGGTTTTCAGTTGTATTTCATATATTAATATTAAACATTTTAATATTTTTTTTTGTTTTGTTTTGGCCATTTGTGTCTTCTTTGGAGAAATGTCTAGTCATTTGCCTTTTTAAAAAATCCAGGCTGTCTTTTTGAAAAGCCAGGGACTCTTTTAAGAAGTTCGGACGTTTATACATTGTTAGATAAATGATTAGCAAACACTCTGATTCTGTATCTCGTCTTCATGGCATGCATCATCTGATGTTTAATAATGTAGATTTCTTTGTTTGTTTGTGTCTGGGTGCTTTGCCTGCAAGTATGGATATACTCCCATGTGTGCCTGCCTGGGGCTGGTGGAGGCCACATGGGGACACTGGGTCCCCTGAACAGGAGTCAGGAACAATGGGGAGCTGCTGTGTAGGTGCTGGGAGCTGAGGGAGCTGAGCCTGTGTCAGCTGTGTTTACAGCCGCTCTCCATCCCCAACGGTTTAACCTTCTGGTGGCTGGTGGTATTTGCGCTTTTAGTGTCTTATTTAGAATCTATTTCTAAACAGGAAGTCATGATGACTTACACTGTTCTCTATGCATTTTATAGTCATAGCTCTCGTTTTATGTATAGATCTATTCTAGGTTACCTTTTGTACACTGCAAGGCAGGTAGATCTACCTCAGTACCATTTGTTTAAATCTTTTTCCAAGGAGTGGGAGAAATCATTGCCAAAAGTAATTTTTAAACCTTTTTTGAAAATTTATTTCATTTTTATATGTATGAGTGTTTGCCTGAGTATATGTTTACCTACAGAGGCCAGAGTAAGGTGCCGATCCCCTGGAGCTATAGCTATAGCTGGTTGGAGCTCCATGTGGGTGCCTGGAATGGAACCCAGGTCCTCTGGAAGAGTGGTGACTGTTCTTAACTGCTAAGAACTTTGACATCCAGACTCAGTTTTATTCCAATGGCCTATATGCCAAGTCTATCCTTATATCAAAATGAAGGCTTTGATTACTCTGCCTTTGTGATAAACGCTGACACTGGAAAATATGTCTTCCAACTTTGTTCTAAAACAAACAAAGTTATTTTAGCTATGCAGGGACCCTCACAATTCCTTAAGACTTTAAGGATCGGCTTTCCCATTTCTACAGACTGTTTTGGGGTAGTGCTGCATTGTAATAATATGAACTCTTCCAGCGTAAGAAAATCTTTTCATTTCCTGTTGTCTTGCCGCCGTTCTTTACAACATGTTAGAATTCTCACTGGGCAAGCCTCCCACATCTTAATTCTGTTTATTCCTGGGGATTGTATTCTTCTGGATGGTATTATATAAACCCAGCTGCTTTCTTAATGAAAAGAAAAGTTGTTGTCTGGATATTTTTAGAAATCTTTAGTATTATCTATTAAACATTACATGACACGTCCTTTCTTGCTGCCTTAAAGCCCTGTTTTTGTTTGTTTGGTTTTTTTTTGGGGGGGGGGTGGTTTGTGGCTTTCAACAATCTGAGCTTCTCCTATTGTAAAAGTGTTAGTATAGGAGGCTTTCTTAAACATATTTCACTCACTTCTGCCCCTGGTCTCCTTGGGCACTCCATAATTGCTATAACCCAGCAGAAGGTGTCCCAATGGGTCTCTGAGGTTCTGTTCACGGTTCCATTTGTTCCTTCTCTTCTCACACTGGATCATTTGAATAGCTCTCTCTCTCTCTCACATAACTGAGTCTGTCTTATACCTACATACATCTATTGGTAGATTCCTCTAGCAAGTCCCCATTATTATGCCTCTCAGCTATTGTATTATGTTTGATTCTTTTGTATAACATCTCACTGACAGTCTCAGAAGTGAGTGCACCCCCATGTGCCCTCTAGGGAGCACAGGTCCTGATGGGTATGTTTGTGTGTGCACACATGCTGTCTACTTTGACCTTTTGGATTCAGGGACTTCTGCTGGAACGCAGACCTCACAAGACTGTAGTGTACTCAGGAAGATGTAAGGGAGGCCCCCCACAATGCTGTGAAACCTTTTCTGGCCCTTCATTCCCTTAGTTGCTCAAATGTTTCAGTATTTGGAGAGTTCTGGTAGTTTTTGCTTTTTTTTTTTTTTTTTTTTTTTAAATGTTTTTTTGAGGTGTTAAGAGCTGCCTGTTATATCTATCATTTTACTTACCTAAAATTTTAAAATTCAAACCTAATTGCCAAAGATAGTAAAGATTTAACAAATTGATAAGCCTATAGGATCTAGCTACTTTTATGTTACATACCATTGGAGTGCGATGTTTCACTTTGGTCTGGATAACTCCATCTTTTTCAAATTGTATCATATCATTAAGTGGGTCCCATGGTCGGGTACTAAATAAAAAACAGAAATTAAATAGCTATGGAATTTAGTTTCTTATTAGATTCCATTAAGTAATTACACATGCTGTCCAAATTTTAAGATTTTTTGTAAGGAATCTTCTGACTCTTAGCTTATTTGGAAGATACTGTCCTAAAGTGTAAAGAATACTAGATCATCAAGCTTAAAACCTCACAACATGAAGCCAGGCGTAATGGCGCAATAGCCCTTTAATCTCAGCGCTGGGCAGATGCAGGCGGATCTCTGAGCTCAAGTCCAGCCTGCGCTATATATCGAGTTCCAGACAGCCAAAGCTATTTCAAAAAACCAAAATAAATGAATAAACAACAATAAAAACAAAATTTCACTGTACGGGCTAAAGAAGTAACTTGGTGGTTAAGAACAGTTAGTGCTCTTGCAGAGATCCTGAGTTCAGCTCTAGCATCCACATAGTGGTGCACAACCATGCCCAAGTCCAAGTCCGGGACCTACGACCTCTTCCGGCAGTCACGGTCTCCTGTATGCACATGGCACACATGAACTCCCAAAGACTCATACAATACACATAAACATTTAATCTATAAAAATAAAATTTCACGCTAATTCATAGGTTGATAATAAGTATACTAGAAATATAAAGGCAATAGTTATATTTTTAAATAAACGTTTAAATAACTTACTCTGAAAACTTGTAGTGCCACTCTCCTGTGAGTGGGTCAAGTTCAAATAACTTACAAACCCACTCTTCATTTTTTGTTTTCCGCTCTCTGGCAGCTTGTCTTTGAGCTTCTTCCAAAACATACTTTTCTTGAGTGGCTTCTGTTTGGTCTTTGGCATTTATAGCTTTTGTCACTCGTTGCCAGAGTCTAATATACATGTAAAAAGAATATTTTAAAAAAGCAACCAGCAAATGAAGTATTTAGATTTTTATTGTTTGCTGAGAGCAAATACCACTAATGTGGGTTCTGACAAAGGATATGCTCATATGCTTAGAAATGAGTCAGGAAATGAAACCCTGCCTCAACTCAGAAACACTTACTAAGCTCTTTTTGCAAGAGAAATCAATTACCTGAGTTCCTAAACACAGTGAAAGCTGTTGTCTGAGGCTGACAGGAATACAGAGAAGAAAGTCCCCAAAGCCCTCCACATTTTAAGTAGCTCCTTAGACAATTCTGACACATACTCTTTAGGAATCCTAGGCTTCATGATGATCCACCAGAGACCTTGGATGCAGGGATTATCAGAGAACTTTTAAATTCAGTCTCTAGGAACAGGCTAAAGAATAGACTTGAAATGCTTTCTAGATTTACATACACCAATACTGTTAGAACCAACAGCTTAACAAAAACCAGCATGAGAAAATTATTTCCCTTATTAAAATTTAGCTTCTTTCATCAGCTAAGTGAAAGTATAACACCTTTGTCTCATCTGTCTGAGAGGGACCATGTCAAAACTGAAAGAGGCTTTGAAATTTGTTACACATTCTACTTAGCTGGTTAAAAAAAAAGGTCTCTTTTTCTAAGTCTAATTATCTCATGTTTAAAATATGTTGAGCTGGCCCAGAATGCTCCCAGTATTGGGAAGTAGAGACAAGAAGATCAGTAATAATAATTCACGATCAATCTCAGCTATATAGCAAATTTAAGGCCACTTTGCTCTGGATAAAACTTCATATTAAAAAATAAAAAATATTGAGTTATATACATACATCAAAAATGAATGTATGTGTCGATTGCGTGTCCCTTGAGACAGGGAGCATCATGTGACTGTTACACTGGAAACAGAATTTAAAATCAGACGCACACACATTTTCCAATGCTGACAACCTAGATTTTATGTAGAAAATAAAGTCCATGTAGACTTGAGTCATGTGAGCAGGACCACAGAGTAAGGCCTCACAGGTATCACATGTGAACTAAGCAACATTTACATAGAACTCTTAACAAGGACATACAAACAGCAACATTATCTGAGTCTAAAGTAGAGTTCTAGAAAGAATTTCATGACTTAATAACATAATCCATGGAAGTGCCCAACTAATTTAAATCCTTTAGAAACCATGACACCAAGTGGCATTATTTGTTTCAAGGGACAGAACAAATGTAGATTTTTGTCCTCTTCACTTCACCTTTTCAGCCTAAGCCAGATTAAGAAAGCAGATGCCAGGCAGAAGCTGAGAACCACCGATCACTTCTATAATTTTATGCAAATAAACATTAAAGCACTGGAGTAAAGAGAGAAAAAGGAGGACATTTTAGCTCTGAGCTACAGAGAATCAAGATGATCTGTGAAGCTTTATGTGTCACATACACCAACCCTGGATGCTGCCAATCCTACAAGTGACAAACTCTCTTGCAGAGTTAACATACAGCACACAGGAAATAGTGTGAGTACACTATTAAGCAACTCAAAATACTTCGTATTTCATGAAGTTAGTTAAAAATGGTGTACTTACTTCTCTGACTCGAAATCATCCTGTTCCTCAAACTTTACAGTGTGCCTTATTAATCTCCACTGTTTAATGTCAGGAGTTGGGTTCCAGAAAATCTCTGAGTTGTCCGTCTTTTTGTCGTTAATGAAAACTTCACTATCCTACATGTAAAGGAATTAAATATTAAGTTTATTTTTATCTAGAAGATGATCACACAGTATAGTAATACACTAACAAATTCTTCCTGCTGATGAATTCTACTAAAAAATATCCTAAAAATGTAACCAGTACATTTCTCAAAATCTCAAATTCTTTCCATTTATATAAAAAATAGGCTGGCTGCACAGAAGTTAATGAAGTTTTATAAGTTTTACTTAACAAATTTCAAATATTACAGGCAAAGCCTCAAGATCTACATCTGAACTGTCAAAGAAAAGCACAGTGTTTGAGCTGCTGTGGGAAATCAGATTATTGAAAATATCTGACAGTCTTTCTTTAGCATTAAAAATTGAACACAGTCTTAGACACTTTATGTTCTTAGAACAATTACTTGTCAAGATGTGGTGGCATACACCTTTAATGCCAGCACTCAGGAGGCAGAAGCAGGCAGAGCTCTGAGTTTCATGCCAGTTAGGGCTGTAGAGTGAGGCCCTGTCTCAAAATAAAATAAAGTGACAAAGATTTTCCAGGGACCAGGGAGAGAGCTCTATGGGTAAAGGCACTTGCCACCAAACCTGACGACCTATTCCTGAGACCCATACAGTGAAAGGAAAGAACTGACCATGCACACAGGCAGGATTTAAAAAGCCATTTTGTAGAAACTATGTAGCCAGTGGCGGAGTCCTTAAATCTAGCTTCAGTTTTCACCTTTTTTTTTTTTCTTATTATAATTCAGAATAGCATACACTAAGTGGAAAACACATCTAAAACATACCACACTCCATTTCAGTCACTTAAGCTCCCTGTAAGAACTTATATAAATATGAACCTAAGTTGGCAGAGAGGAAAATTAAAGCTATTATTGTTATATACAGTTATATATACTGTTCCTTCCTATCCCCTACAAAAGAAATACCTCTCTAACTGGAAAGTGCTGTCCAGCGAGAGCCCCGGGGCTCAATTCTCAGCTCACTGCTTACTTTACACTAATTATTCAGATGCTCTGTGATTTACTTTCCTCCCTTTTCAAATGGAGACATCTTATATATGTGTCAGAAAGGTGGCTCAGCCATCAATTCTGATGGCCTGAGCCTGATCCCTGGGACTCTAATTATAGAATGAGAGTATTGACTTGTGTAAGTTGTCCTCTGACTTCCACATATGGGTCATGGCACATGTACAGACACAGACACACACACACACACACACACACACACACACACACACACTCTAAATAAATAAAATGAAGAATATGAATGGGTATCTATGTACCCACTTCATGATGTCTAACTTAAGTATTAATAAGTATTGACAAATAAAGAGTTACATTCTTAATAATATACACAATAAGTGCCATATAACTGATAGCTACTTCTATTCATTTAAAAGTCTTAGAAACAAAACATTATACAAAACTAAGTATTACTGGCAACAGAACAATACCAAAATACCTGCTTTTAAGATGAAGTTTATTTAACTAGTGTTACTTTTACAATATGATTGCCCATTTTCTCTATCAGATAAAATTATTTTTATAATGCTAACATATAAAAATACTTACCCAATGGCCTTCCAAAGTAGCTAGGACTTCTTTTCCCAATTTAAGTTTCCCTGATATTTGATTAACATAATCACTACTACCTAGAAATGGCTTTTAAAAAAAGAAAGTAGAGTATTTTAGTTTATATTTACATACATTGTAGATAATCACATTTCAAAAAATTATAGCTACCATACTCTTGACAGTAAAACCAGTGAAATCCTGACTCAAATTTAAGAGACTTTTAAGAAAGATAAATTTTAATTATGATTATGTAAAATACAGCTAAAACCAGACTATGAAATTTAAATAATTAGAAAGACCATGCAGGTATAAAGATCCACAAGCTATGCAGTCTGGAGGGCTGATCCTGCCAAACCTCCAGGACTATATCCTATTGATATGGCAATACATTATTAAGAGAAACACCTCAGAAAACTGAGGGAGTTTAAAAAATTAAAAAGAAGTCTTTCCAAAAAGTAAAATTAGAAGAAAAAAAATACAATATTGCCTAAAGTGTTTCCTGAGAGAGAGAGTTCTGATACTTCGATACTCCATGACATTAGGACTGTCTAAGAGCATCCGTGCTGTTCCCACTAGTGTCACCGCATGTGTAAAACAGGCAAAGCAAGGGGACTGCATCGCATACTACTTAGGAGTTCCTTTTCCTTAGAAAAGAGATTCCAGTCACTGAAATATCAACCTGGAAGCAGTTAACCTCAGCTATCATTATAGTTCCTACTTTTATTTGAACAGTGTACTAAATTATAACTGACACTGTAAAAAGGATTCAAAACCCCTTCTGTTGACAGAATTTTCCAAAGGTGGCGTCAATAGTGACTGCTTATTTCCTCTCCCACTCCACATTCTTCAATGAGATCTTGCCACCTCCAGACAAGTGCAGTAAAAATCCCTCTCCCCTGGGCGTGGGTAGGTGGGTAACAGATAATAGAGATGTAAATGTAGCTTCCAAGTCTAGTGATGGAAGGCAACTGAGTTCTCGCCTTGCTACCGTGACACTTGTATCTGGAAACCTTAGGCTGCTAAGTAAGCCCTCCAGCTACCTTAAAGCGGCCATGCCATCAGGAAGCTAAGTCCCATGGAGAGGCCACATAAATGGGTGCTAAGTGTGTCCTTTCAGGCAGCAGACTCATAACTAACGGGGCAAGTCTATAGAAGGTTCTGGTCTTAACAAATCACTCAGAGTTTTCAAGACTTCCTGGCACCCAACATTTTCTAAGAGACAAGCCATCTCTAATATGCCCCGTAAAAATTTTTGGCATATAAGTATGACAAGCACATTGTTATCCATAATATGTACATTCAAAGTAATTTTTAATATAGAAATAATATCTAATATAAAATTGTCTTACTGTTTATACCCAGAGTCTCATTCATATCTACCTTCTGGAGTTTTGTAAAGCAATGTTTTAATTCACAGAGATACTTGAGTCACTTAAGTTGTATTTCCTCCATGGCACAGGTTTTATCATTACAATTAACAAAAGGAACAGTAATGTACCTAGATCCTCATAGAGATGCCCTTGGATGGGTTCTCTTTGACCTGACATAAATCATGCTTTTTAGTTAGTTCTTATTTCACACCTAAACCTTTCTCCTTCAGTATTTTCAGTACAACTTCCCCTTAATTCAGAAATAGCACTGAAAGAAAAAGTATCAGCTCAGAATCCCCAAGACCAAATTCTCAGCACAAAGGAGATTTGTTTTTCCCAAAGGGACAGAGGGCAGGGATAAGGGACAGAGAAAGGAGACAGAGGAAGACAAAGAAGGGGGAAGGGAACACGGAGAAGGGGCTGGGGTATCTGTCTGAAATGGGACAAAGGACTGCCTCTGGACAGAGAGGAGATAGATGTGGCACACAGGAAAATGAAAGTTTGTGAAGATATAAAATGAGGTGTTTAATTTTAATTGGGCATGTTAATTAGATGACCCAAAAGGGGGGGGGGGGGCTTTTGATAGCTGAGACCATGGTACTCAGCCTCAGGAGGTAGTGACCAAATAAGTGAACAGACCTTGGTGGCTAGCTGTAGGGATGGAATGGAATGGTTTTCAGCAAGGCAGAGGGAATGGGGAGATGGGCAGTGCCTGCTGGACCACATGCTCCAGTGGGCTATGTCCCTTCAACCTTCTCTTACCAACCTTTAGTTTAAATTCAAGTATCGCACTGTATCCAGTCTTTTGACAGGTAATATTGACAGTTCCACCAAGCTCCAGTGTCATTGTGCCATAAAGAATTCCTAAGGAAAAACAGGACAAAAGCTTAAGGACGGAGACACTGATGTACAGGCAGCGTTCTGTAATTTTATCCTTTCTAGCAGAAACTTGCCATCTAAGAACATTCTGTCTCACTCAGTTAAAAAATTGTAATACAGACATAAAGCCTGTTTTAGAACATTAAAAAGTGTATTCATATTATGTTTAGTTGGCAATTTTACAGACTATTTAAAGTATAGAGGTGGGCCAATGGGACGGCACGTAAAAGCACTTCCTGCCGAACCTCAGGCTCTGAGTTGTATCTGGGACCCACACGGTAGAAGCAAAGATCCTGCTCCTCAAGGTTACACTCCAACCTCCACAGGTACACAGTAAGTATAATAAACATTTTTAACAACATGGCTAATCCTCAAATCAGTAGTGCCCTCTGTGCTCTGTGATAATTCATGGACATGCTTGGCAGGAAGCTGACGCTCAGGCAGAACTAGGCCCACTGTGGTGTTTCAATGATAATACTGTAAAAAAGAAAATCCTTCTGCAAAATAGTTTCGTCATGTGTTTTGCACTTATGTGGTTTTTTTGTTGTTGTTGTTGTTGATGATTTTGCTGTTGAAAACTGATTCAGTGCAATGCTGAAATACTGGGATATGGTGTTCTGTGGTACAAGGTTATGATGGTCCTTACAGAGGATTATTTGCTAATACTTCATTCAGTTGAGTTCAAGTGTTAGTCATGTGTGCGGTGTGTGTGTGTGTGTGTGTGTGTGTATCAATGAACAGTAATGTAAGAAACACTGAATAAAATGCCTCTAAATACATGCACATATAATACAAGGTTATATGTTCACTAGTAGATGGAAATACTGTGATAAGAGATTCCAAACATTGTAAACTCATTACTTTCTCTAGAAACATTGATTCAATATGTGTTGATTCCATATTTGTTGTTACTTATAGAATATAATTGCTACAAATAACAAGAACCAATTTCAGATAAGTTAAGCAAACAAACACAACCACAAAAATAAGTTCTGTATTCCAAACCATTCTAAGTTACAGAAAGTTGAACAGGTTTGTTCAAGAACATGTCTTATAGAATTCGGCAGCTTAGGCACCTTTGACAGCAAATGGACAGTATTAACCTCTGAGAGGAAACAGACAATGGAATGTTGTTTCTCATACTTATTTGGTCATAAAACTCCCTTTTTATAAAATAATTAACGAAACTTGACAATATGGAAAACACATATGTTATCTTCTATAAATCTTATATATATAAATATATATATAAATCTTATATATCTATATATCTTCTATAAATCACTTTATCCCCCATATTTTAATCTTATTATTTTCTAAGTAATACCCTGCTGTGGGAGGGAAAAAAATTCCTATTGCTTGTTGGGCACTGATGTAATAAATGATATAAAATTTAAAAATATTATTTCTTATTCATTTAAAATTGCAGGTATTTTATTTCACTCCTATTTTAAGAACTATATGCAAAGCTCTGAGCACTATCTGGCCTTTTGACAAATGTAAACTAGGCACTGTAGCACCCATTGGTGATCTCAACACTAGGGAGGCTGAGGCAGGGGGAGCCTGACGTTATAGGCAGCCTGAGCTACATAGCAAGGCTAGGACTCAGAAACTATCAAACAGAGTGAAGAAAATAATTTAAAGTACTTGCTATATCGAAAACTAGCAGATTAAACGTTATAAAGGGTTTTAATGCAAGAGTGCATAAAAAAACTTTTAAGGATTCTGAATAAGTAGTTTCATTTAATTTCAACACTTTCACAGGAGATAAATGCAAGGGAATTCCATTATTAAGAAGGTACGTCTGTATGAATGACTTCACCACTGAAGTAGTCAGCACATAGCACTATGCTCACATAACTATGAGCCAAAGTTCTCAAGTAACTATTTCTCAGTTTATCTCAAGCGTAACAAATTCCAGCCCCGTACATTCACTTAGAAAAAAGGAAAACAGTTAGTTACCTTTACAGTGAGCATATGGCATTGTCATGACATAATCTTCACCTCGGTTCAAGAACGTTAACCGGGCTTCTCCCTCCAATATTGCAGATAATGAGTTTCCTTTAAAAAAAAAGTATTATATTAAATTTTACAAAAATGAATCCAACCAATTCAAAACAAAGTATATTTGGGACATCTACATTCCTTCAGTAGAAATATTTAAAATATTTTAATCTTAAAATATGCGCCAAAGCATGGATTTAGTACTTTATAAGTAAAACATTACTTGATTCATATTCTCAATCTTATAAAATGAAATTTGAGTTTTTTTTTTTTTTTTTTTTTTTTTTTTGTTTGTGTGTGTGTATGTGTGTTTTTGGTTTTTTTTGAGATAGGGATTCTCTGTGTAGCCCTGGCTGTCCTAGAACTGACTTTGTAGATAAGGCTGGCCTCAAACTCAGAGATCTACCTCTGCCTCCCAAGTGCTGGTATTAAATACATGTGCCCCTATCGCCTGGCTAAAATGAGTTATTTCCAAAAGGCATACTTAATGTGTTTAGAAAAATCAAATGAAAAAAATCCCATCATGACTAAGTCACAATATAGGTTAAGACTAAAGTTTTAAATATTTATAATTGATTCAGTGATTACTTAAATGCTTTAAAATATGCAAAATTCAAGTGAATAAATGCCATATTCACTTTTTTTCTTCCCTTAACATCTGGATCTTTAATGGGGTACAATGAACATACAATGAATGGCCTAGTTTAAGCATTAAGTGTTATAGTATGTGGTACTGCATAGAGGAGCCTGGCTTGGTAGCACATACCTGTATCAACATTTGGGAGGTAGACACAGGAGGACTAGGGCTCCAGCATCAGCCTGGACCAAACAAAAAGGCCTTAAATGGCTATCTCAAATGACTAGGGGCTGGGAATGAAGGTCTGCTCTTATCTACCATGCCCAAGGCTAGGGTCTGATCCCCTGTTCACTTGATTCGCCTGCTTATATATGCATTTATATACACACGTACCTACCTACCTACCTATCTAACCGAGTGTCCTAAACGTCCCTATTATCTCTGGGGAAACACTGATCTCTTTCGTATTATTCTATTATTACCAATTCTATCAAGCACTATAAAATATATAATTTATATTTGGCTTATCTTACCTAGCACATATTTTTTAGATTTGTCTATGCTACTGTATTAAGCATTCATCTTTTAAATTGAAAATCAGTATTCAACAGCTATGAAAGGTCTCTAGGAGTTGATATTGGATGTATGCACAGCCATGACCTTGCCCTGTTTCCCAACCAGGCCAGCCTCTGGTAGCTTCCATTTCTACTGTCTCTAGGTCAACTTTTCTAAAAGAGATGCCACGTGCTATTTGCTTAATAGGCTACTTCATAAGTTATATATACAGAGTCTCCTCAGATGTCTGTACTCAAAGGGGAAAAAAAGAGGATTAAAAAAAAAAAAAAAACATAAAGTACCCTTGTGAAGTCTGGATTCTTTCAATTTATAAAGAGCCAGCCCTGGTACATATACATTGTATTACAACACAAGAAAAAGAAAGCACATTGCAGAAACAACACCCAAATATAAACCATGCGCTGGTGCTCAGTAAGGGACGTCTACAGGGTGAAGAAGGACTCGTTAAAGCCACGTACAGTGCGGCTGGGTGAGCAAGGGAACTGAGGGTTGAGAGGAGTAATCTCAATATAAAATATGAGGAGGAACTTTTGAATAAAGAACCCCAACTCAAATCAAAAGCATATTTGGTGAGGGGAAGGGGGTGTTGAGAAGCTAAAGGCACACCATGGTGCTCCTGACAGAAGCTGCTATACTGTATGGGTCTCTTGTCACAGACCTGTTTCTGGCTCTGACCACTCACAGAATTAAAATTTAGATTTCTGTTTGTTTATCTTAGCTTTTCTATTTCACACTTATGTTAGTTTTCTCTCAGGTTTAAAATCCTTAAATTTAATTCTCTGAGTTTTTAAATATCCTTAAAATTAGAAAGCCAAATAATAGTATTTAAAGATAATATTCTACCACTTATAATTTATAACTATGTCTTCTTTGAATTATCAAAGGCATTGTATTAAGGTTTGACCATATTAGTCTATAGTCCTTTCTGTACCCACAAACATTTTCAATAGTATGTTATCAGCCCAAGGTTAAATACCATTACTGAATGACCCAGAGTAAAACTGGATTCTTTCTATATTCAAAGACTAAAACTGAAAGAGCAATTCCCTCAGATACACTGAAACAAAACCAAACAAACTGATGGAATAAAGGCAAACAAACTCACAATGCATGGGAAGGCTGTGGTAGGCACTCACTGTGTCCTTCCTTAATGATGCTTTACATGTATGTGCTGAAGTTAGATAAAATGTGCCTTTATAAAAAGGGCTCAGTTAAAGATGGTGCTTAAATGACATGAATTCTTTGCCCAAAAATGACAAATAAAATTAATTTTTTACAAATGAAAATGTACCAGAAAACACTACATTTTGGAGAAGCACAGTTTAGGACAAGGGGACACTCACCATAAAACTTGGACTTGGCAAGGATGCTACCACTAAGGCAAAATCCATCTTTTCGGTTACTGACATAAAAGGCAGATATGGGTGGGTGATGAGACACCTGTTGAACACAGGAAAAGTCAGGACATTTAACAAGACAAGCTTGCTAGTGTGTTAGTATCAAAAGTTCAAATCTTAGCATTAGTAAGAAGGAACAGTTGGTAAGCAACAGAATGAGTTTTAATCATGACAGTAACCAGGTTTCTGTCTCTAAGGAAATGCACCCGCTGGCATCACAAAGCAAAGCAAAAAAAAAAAAAAAAAAAGTTCAACAAGTTCGGGTGGAAATGATAATATACCATTTCTAACTTGAGATTATAATATAGCTTCCAGAGGGGAGGCTTTTATGAGTCCCTCCAGCCCTGCTCCCCACCCCAACAACGGGTGCACAAAGAGCTCTCACAAGAGAACCAAACAAAGACAGCAATGTTCAGCAGGTATTTAGTAGTATCTCGTACTAGAATGTTCAATGCTTATCAAAAACCTTACCTGACAATACACTAAATAACAGTGATTTACCAAGCTAGCATTTCTCATAAAAATGTCCCAGAACCTTCCAGATTCTTTTTGTAGCATGCACTTCTCATACCTGTTCAGCAATATAGAAAGTTTTGCTGTTTGTTCTGGGATGAATCCATAAACAACGGAAAGTCTCACCAAGTATAGGATTATATGGTTTCTTCAGTCCCTGTTTTTATAAAAAAAAAAAAAATCATTTTAAAATTTACAAATACATGTTTAAAGTTAAATTGTCTCGCCTAGACCATCTTATGAAGTTTTATAGTAAATAAAATTTTCATGAAATAAAAATATAACTTCAACCAGGATTCAGTCTAAACCTTGCAACTTCGTGGTAACTGCTAGTAAACAATCTTAAGATTATACATAAAAGCTTAAGAAAATAGAGAAAACTCAAGAACATATAGAGAAGAAAGCGGGCAACAGGGGTAGAAACTGACCAAATTGTAAGATTACACATGTGTGAAAATCCTGAGCAATAATAAATAAAATTTAAAAGGAAGAAAGCAACTCTGTGAGATGCCGGACATTTCTGTAAGCTGCCTCAAGAGAGCAATGGTTGCCTTAAAATGAGCTGCAGACTGACTGATCCAGCATCTGTCCATCCATCTGCTGCAGGCTGAGTCTTGTCTATACTTTGGTTACTGCAGAGTGCTGCAGTGAACGTGGAGGGGCACGCATCTTTTCAATATAAAGCTGCCATTTTGGTATTTACCCAGTATTGAAATAATATAGTCTTTGTATGTCAACATCTCCATCTTTTGGATCTTTTCAGATAGACCTAAAATCTGATTTGTCCAGGTTCACACATATAATTCATAATATTTTTAGAAATAAGAACTAAATTTTTGAATTTCTGCTTCGACATTTTTTCCATGAACTAGTTCTCATGCTTGAGCAGCACAATGCAAATGTGCACTCTCCTAACCGACAGAGTGTGACATCTACTCATTAAAACCACACTTCTTTCTCTGTGGATATGGTGATGTCCTATCATTGGGGTTAGTGGTGGCACCTGACCTTGAATGACCACTTCATCTTTCTGTTAAATCATTTTATTCCAGTCTCATAATCTTTCCCACCACTGTACCTTCAAACATATTCCTTACTCTTGCTTTCTGACTGTAGTCCTTGAAACAGAAAAGACAGAGAAACTAGAACACAGGAAGGCTGTTCTAGTTGTAGCTACCACAAGAACCTTATTAGTCTATCATAATGGTTGAGACAACAAATGATCACACACATGAACTGCACTCAGATGCTTTTGAAAGTTCAGTTATCCTTTCTGTGTGCTTCGGCAGACCACAGAGGGTCAGTGAGACACCTCAGCAGGGAAGTTACTTGCCTCCAACTCTACTGAGCTGTTTGATCTGCAGGACTCACGTGATGTAGAGAGAACTGACCTACACATGGTACCCACATGCCCACACAATGTATGTGTAAATTCTCTTAAAGGAAGGAAAAAGAAGGAAGATATAAACATTACCTTTGGCTTCTTATAAAATCCTGACAAATACCATTTCACGACTTTCTTCAAACGGAAATATGGATTTTCTTCCAGAGCAGCTCTAAAAAACAAAAATGGTAAATATAATCATTTATGCAATCACAAATTCTTTCATACTTTCTATTACTACCTAATTCATGTTCAAATAAATGGTAAAACAATCATCTAAATCTGCTTCTAGAATACTTCTCCTCGGTGCTGCAGAGCTAGCTCAGAGCTTAAACTGCTTGCTCTTCTAGTAGGCCAAGGTCCATCCCTAGCACCCTTGTCCAATGGCTTACAACTGCCTGTAACTTCTAAAACACCCAAGCCCGCCTCTGGCCTCTGTAGGTAACTCACATGCCTCCCCCACCCCCTCCTACCTGCTACAACAAATAGACACATAATTAAAAAAAATCTTAAAAGAATCTGTTTTAAAAACCTGTTTACCTTGTCCCAGTTTTTCCTGATTTGTTTCAGGGCACTGCCGAAAATGGTTTTGGAAATTCCAAACCCAAGTTTCCAAAATGAGGTTCTGTAGAACCCAGGATTAACTAGGAGTTCTGTGGTTAATTGTGATTAGAAAATAAATACCCTCTGCTTTTCAACTGTGATGGAGATGTAATGTCTCAGCTTCCTGTTCAGGCCATTCACTGCCATGCCTCCACAAGATTAGGATTCTCTCAGGAACCATAAAACCAAAACAAACCCAACCCCACACAACCCTCTTTCTCTCATAGACACAAATATAGGTTTTTGAGATGTATACATTGAAGGAAAGAATTCATTACAGGTCTTCAGTCCCAGCTGTCAGTGAAGGATCCCCCTTCATTGCTCACTCGGCTACATGCAATCTGAGCAGCTGGTGTAAGACATTAACAGCACACAGGAGAGAACTGGAGGCTGATGGGAGCCTTTCAGATCAGGACTGTGTGATTATGCCCCGCTACAAAGCTCGTGTTTCCATGTTACAAGTGTGAAAGAAGAGAAGATCATCTCAATCAGCGGCTTCCTGTGTGTTACCTGCCTGATTTACCACTTGAGCAAACAGCCAGTGTAAACACCTGGTCTGAAGAGAAGAAGTCTGAAGGAGCCAGGACTCAGCTTCCCTCCCTAGTGACCAAGTTGACTGTTGTGACTTCTACAAAGAAGTGAGTGAGACTGTTCAGAGTGACGGTTACTGATAAGTTCTTTTCATTTTTGCCACTCATTAGGCCCTCACTTATGAAAAGGTCCTCTCTTTCAGAAGTGCATCCTGCAGTGGAGTCTGACTTCTGAAGATACACTGCAAGCTGACAGAGTCTAGATCTACGTTTGCTCACAAACGAAATCATTGACTTTTTCTTTAGTAGCAACACACTGATAGTTCTGTTCTTAGTTTTAAAATTCTTATTAGGAAGTTTTATTTAAAAGCTTACATTTACATAGTTCAAGAGCCAAAGCAATAAAGAACCCTACTGATTGGCAGCATAGGCAACTCAAGTGTACACTGCATCAATTCTGTTTGATTTTTTCTTAGTAAGCCTACTTAACTCTTGCAGATCCTTTTGTAGTGGTTTAAATAATCTAGGAGTTCTTTTTATAGGGAATGGGGGATAAATCAGTCCTGCTATGTAACCCTGACTGGCTTCAGGCTCACAGCACTTGCCTCCTAAGAGCTAGGATCACAAATGTGTACCACCATGCCTGGCGTTAAGAGCTCTTTTTACTTCAGGAGAATTGATACTTTTATCTACTACATACTATGCAAAGTGTTCTGGTAACAAAGCAATAATCTCTTATGATGATAAAGTTTATGATGTCTTTAATATTGACGAATGCAATGAATCACTAGGGATATCTGAAAACAGACAGGACAGCATACACAGTCTAACAGTTCCATGAGACTCAGGTGCACACAGTGAAGGATGGATGGCTGAGCACAGAACCGCCATTCCCCAAGGAGGAGCTCAGGTGCCACTCTTCTCAGGTGATCCCTACCTGGGCTGTTGAGACTCGGTCTCCCACTGCCCTTGCTGAGCCCCGGAATCCACATTTCCCCACCGCCCTACTGCTGAGATTTCAACTACATGCCACCATGCCTGGCTTTTTGTTACTTTCTCAAGATACTCTAATACCATATAGGAATTTTCTATTTCCAGAAGACTCTACTTACTCAGACAGGAAATCTGCATGGTAGTAGTAATCTGAAAGTTTATCCAGGAACGAACGAGGCTCCAAAATAAACGTAGGAAGAACCACCCTGGATAGATCCATGCCGGGACGGACTTGCTTGAGCAGAGTCCAGATAAGGCTTTTGTTTTCTTCAGACACAGTTTCCGTTTGAGAAGCCTCACCTGCCTTTAACAATCAACAGAGCACACTGAAATATTATATTTCTCTTAAACGCAGGCAGACAAGACAGTGAATGATAAAAACATGGCTCTCTCCAGGACTACTCTCCAAGCATTATGGAAGTGTGCAAAAGCCATTGGGTAGTAAAATATAGTCTGTAAAAGTAAACAGAGGGCTGCAAGAAATATCAAAATAACAGCACATATAAAAGAACCAAAGCATTAGTTTATTTGTTCAGTTAAATTTATTTTTCTATTGAAACAAGGCTTTGTTGTGTAGCCCAGGCTGCCCTTGATGTATAGCCTAGGCTGCCTTGAAAGCTGCAGACTTTCTGCTTCATTCTCAAGTGCTGAGATTACAGAATTGTGCCTCCGAACCCAGCTTTGTAGTTCACTGTTTTACATACATTAACTATGCACTGGTATAACAAGCAAGTTTTAAGTTTATGCTGATTTGCAGTTTACTTTATAGCTGGCAGTGACATCAAACAATATCCTATTTCAATAACAAACTTGACAATGTAAACCATAAGACCACAGTGGCATACAGGTGGTTGCTGATAAATGCAAATAAATTTTAAAATACACCTTTGAAAAGACATGTGACACAAATATTCTTTGGGGAAAACAATAGGTCAAGCAAGTATCTCTAATTGTGTGTAGAAATGTTCTAGAGTTAGTGAGTCTCTGACAATAGAGCACTTACCTCCCCCAGTTCTTCATGGCTCTGCTCCATGTAGGTGGTCTCCTTTAAAGGCTCCACAGGCTCAGGGTCAATGTACGAGTCGTCTTGCCTTTCTGATGTATCTGTGTCACTCTCTTCGCTTTTCCCCAGCACCTCATTGTCAGACTCATCATGTTCTTGATCGTTCTCTTTGTCAGATTTATCAGAATACATATCTTGGTCCTTAAAGTGCTGTCTTTCAATCTCACTGTCATTCAACCTTAGTGATAATAACAAGGAAGAACAAAGGAGGCTAAAAGACAAATTCGTAACTGGGAGTAACGTGACATTTACTGTAAACTTACTATGTGCTATGCACAGTTCTAAAAATGTTTTATTTAGTTTATTTAATCTTTGAAATCATCAGGTTAGGCAACATTCTTCTTCTCTTACAGATCAGTGGACAAAGGCACAGAGACGTTAGACAGAAGCCCGTGATTTAACAGAGCCTTGCCTCTCTACTCTTGGGTCTAAAATATTCACAAGGAACTATAGACTACACTTGCTACACCTGCCCACGTCCTGTCTCACAACCATGTTCCCGGAAGCAGGGCCACTGCCACGTCTGGTCTGAAGAAAAACACTAAGTCCAGACCATCAGGTTCTCAGTCAGTGAGGTCTGACTTCCCACTGTAAAGAGCTCCAAAAAACCCCAAATAACTGCTAAGAATAAGATGAAACATGCTTTGAGCTATATTTAACATCTACCTGATAGGCTTACTTGGCAGGGGTAAATTTCCAGGGAACAATGGAAATAACAATTTTAGTTTAAGGGACTAAATCTATAGCCCCCAAATGAAGCTTTAAATGATAAGGGGGGGAGGTTTTTTTTTTTTTTCTTTCTGTAAAGCAACAAAAAGAGGCCAGCACCTGAAAAAGATCTGAGCACTGCACCACAGTTTTGCCAGAGAAATATGTTAGTATTAGCTACAAGAGGTATTAGCTACAGAGGTATTAGCTACAAGAGGTAAAACCACAAGTCAGATAAAGTTACCACTCAAAATGCTTCCATAAGGCCTAGAGAGGCTCAGTGGTTAAGAGAACTGGCTGATCTTCCAGATGACCCAGGTTCAATTCCCAGCACCCAAACCATATGTAACTCCTGTCCCAGGGGCCTGACACCCTCTTCTAGCCTCTGAAGGCACTGTGGGAATATGGAGGAGAGACATGCATACCAACAGTCATGCATACAAGCCACACCCATACACATTACAAAATAAACATAAAAATGCTTCACAAATAGTAGGCAAAACCCAGTGCCATTATAAACTATGTTAAGACCAGAACAGTAGAAGGCTCAGTATGTTAGATACTATGCTTTGAATATATCAGCAATATGTATAGATAATGTTTAAGTGATAAATGCTATATTATTTGTTCAGTTTTCTATTAAGGAGGAATATTTGTTGGGAAAGAAGACTTTAATACTAAATATTAGCATTCTTAAGGTTGTAATTATATCATTGTTTCGATGTACAACAACCTCACATGGAATACAATGTTCAAACTGATCTTGAGATGGGATTCTAACAGAAGTAGAAATTATCCTTAATGGAAGGTGTATTATGCACAAAAACAAAAGAGATACTCAGCTCACTTGTACCTGGAAAAAAGAACAATGCACACAGGCTAAAATAAAAAAAAAATAAATAAAGACAAAGCCCTATGTCTGATTCATAGCAAATAAACTAATTTTACAGGCCTTAAGTCACATAATAATAAGGTATGCAAATTTCAGTGCTATACACATTACTAAGGTAGTAGAAATGATAACCAATTTAATGAGTAGGATGGTCTCCAAAATCATTACCAAATTAGCAGCAAGAACTACTTACTGGAAGTTGTCTCCGCTGTGAAGATTGTTAGCACGCAGCAAACCATACAGAGTCACATGTGTGCTGTCTGATGAAATGCTCAGGTCGTGCTCCTTCCCTTCCCTGATCATTGTTCGTTTAAGAAGACTAGAACATTTCAAAGCCAACTCCAGAGCATCCATCCAGCACCTTCCTAAAACATGGATTTGGAAGCAAGAAAATTAAGAAGCCAGTACTCGTTCATTTAACCCCCTCACCCTTAAACATACTATTTCTTTGACAAGCAAGCACTGGAAACAATTTATATGTAAAAGTTTGCCAAGATTTTAATGGACTCTTGTTTGTTTTTTTCTAATAAATCATTTTTGAATAACAACCATTAAAAATCACAATAAACAGGAGACATGTATTATGTAAGCATATCCAATTTAAAACACACTTTATTTCTGAAACCTTAGAACATTAACAGGCAGCTTTAAAGTATCACACGAGGTACATAAAACACAGTAAGGAGAACACGTTTCTACTGGCTGAGATACTGTTTCATTGTTGACTGCATGTCTGTCCTCAGGTGTGGCATCCACTCTACCTCTGGGTAGGAGAATATTTTGTCAGCTTGCACTGCTCAGTCACAGGCCCTATGACATTCCACATACACTCTCATGCACAGAAATTCTAGTCACCCCAGTACTGGAAGGCTGTAAGATTCCCTACAAGCTAATCTAGACCATACAGTGTGACAGTAAGGAACAAATCCATTTATTATAATGCTTTCAGTGATGTTGCGTGTGCGTGTGGTGTGGTTTGCTCTCTCTGTATTATTTGCCAAGTGAATCTAGCTACAGAGGTGTGTGTGTGTGTGTGTGTGTGTAAGTTGTATTTTGCTTTCTTATGTAAAATAAAACAAAACCAGTGTTTTAAAGTCACAAATATAAACTTAAAAGTACGATAGCTTATAGGTTGCTTATGTCTCTTAAAATGTATAATGAATTACTACAACGGATTACTATTAAGTCCCCACAGCATTACTGTGTTAGTGCAGAGTGAAAGAAAACCTGAGCTGCTGACACTGCCCAGTTACATGTGTCCTTCTATCAGAGTTCCTGCCTGCAAAGTTACTCATGTGTTTAGTGTTCTACATAGTTTATGACTTCAGGATTTTGCCTCAACTGTCCTAGGAACACATGATTTCCTTCAAGGTTAACACAAAGTAATACACAAAATAACTCTTTAAAGCTAAGAGCCAATCAATCAAAAAGTATTTACCATCTGACTCTGAAGTAGCTCGGATAATCAAGTAACTGCTAGGTAAAGGCTGAGTTATGGATCCAACTGCTTCACCTTTTGGACCCTTCAGAGAAAACAGGTGAACAGAAAGTATTATGATAGACCAATGATACAATAGCCAGTATTATTCTTGTCAGATAAGGATTTATCAGGCACAAATAATAATCTAAAAACAAACAAGCTTTAATTACAACCTTAAGAATGCTAATATTTAGTATTAAAGTCTTCTTTCCCAACAAATATTCCTCCTTAATAGAAAACTGAACAAATAATTGCATTTATCACTTAAACATTATTTATACATATTGCTGATATATTAAAAACATAGTATCTAACATACTGACACAATTTTAACAAAATTTCTATATTACAGGTTTTACTACATGAGAAATATTATATTCCTAAAAGTTTTTTTTAAAAAGTTACTGGAAATATAATTAAAATTCACTAGATAAAGAGAAACGAATTATATATACCTTATAATCAATTACTATTTGTTTTAAATACTGATCGCAAAAACCTTGACTTTTTACAAGGCAAGACAGAAAATTGCTTCATAACTGTGGTTATTTGTGCACGCGCGCGCGCGCGCACACACACACACACACACACACACACACACACACCACACAGGGAACACTGGTAAGTAATTAGTACCACACCAAGGCTAAATTCATGTGTGAGGTGGTCCCTAGAACTAAGGTACACTAGGACCTAGAATCAGACTACCTAGATTTTACTCTCGTCACTTACTAGAAAAAAACTACTAAAGTAACCACTTTGGGATTCAATCTTTTATGTATGTGAGGAGAAATCTGTATCCTTATCATAGGTATGAGGATGAAACAGACTCCATTCAAAATACCTCTATGGGTTAAGTTCTTTGCTCCATTCACACATTGCTCATATAGTAAGAAAATCTAAAATTTACCATACTGATACAATTTTAATGTTAGCAAGAACTTTCATCTTATAGGTCTTGCTAGGTGAGAAATACTATGCTTCTACAAGTATAAATTAGGTAGCTGGACATTTAGTTATAACTCACTAGTAAAAAAATTGAATTCTACAAGAAAAATAACTCTGTAATCCTAAATGTTCCTCCATGAATCTAGACTGCTGGGACTAAAAAGCCCACATCCTTTCCTAGGCGCATCAACACTGCCTGGTGTATAGTTAGTTAGTCCTTTAGTCGAGGTGAGCCAATTACCCATCCTAGACTAAAGCTGACCCCACTTTGAGAGCTTAAGGTTTGGCGATCTGGTTAATGTAAACAACACTGTCTACGTTTGGAGAACTCCTTGATCATGAATCAGAGAACGCATTGCTGTTTGCTTGCTTACTTCTGCTTTTACAGCATGCAGGGACCATACTGATACTTTTAGGTATAAACACTAGTGCTCTATCTTTACTGAAGGAGCAGACAGGACATCTGCTCCATGCATGCCAACACACATCCTCTTCACTACAGGGAAGTCACAGAAAGTACCAGTCTCTGTTCTAGATAACCACTCTGATGAAACTGCACAAGATATGCAGTCAACATTACACAACATTACAGAGAATGAGGAACCACAATTAATAAAAAAATATAAATTTAATCTTCAGTGACAAAAGAGAAAATTAAGATCTAAAATATTGAGGAAATTTTTCAAGAAAAATTATTTTAGGTCTTAAAGGCAAGAGAAAGGCTTTTTGGTACACGTTCAATTACAGATAGTGACAGAAGGAAACATAAAACTATGAAAGACAGACAATACTCTGAGCCCTGGCCAAGTCAAAGGCCTCTGACTGACTTACCATACTTCTCCTCACTGTCATCTCTACCTTTGACAAGTGCTCACATACCTTCACTGCCCAGATAGACTGCTCCAAAGGATGGAAGAGCTTGAAACAGAAGCCATCCTTTTTTGATGGACGCTCGATGATCTCACAAGCATTCAGAAGGACTGTTCCAACCCACTGCCCATTTTTTTGTGTTTTATAGATCAGAAGCACCCCAGGTTTCAACACACACCACAGCTTGGTCCAGCTCTTTAGGGTACCACGAATCTACAGAAAGATACGTTTATTTTAAAGACTGATATCTGTTTCTCTTTCTAGACTACAGAATATTAGACTGAAAAATGGCTACCAAGATTTTTTAATCTCAAGTTATATAGCATATACATTTACACTGAATACGTCTTTAGTCAGAAGGCTATTTCATGACAATGCACTGCAGACAAACGTTGAGCCGGCGTGACTCCTGATCTAAGAAGCTCGGGTTTTGTGGAACAGTAGGCCAAAGTTTCACATACATTAAGCAGAGTCCCTAACCTTCTTGATCACTCAAGGTCATTAAAGTAAGCTTCCATAATACTGAAATTATTCTTTTTGCAGCAGCTGTTACAACTGTAATTTTTGTGAATAAATGATTATTCTGTCTTTTTTCACTTCGCTTTTCTGAAGGCTTTTAGTACATCCAAGAATTCTCCTAAATATCTGGTAAACAATAGGAAGAAGGAAGAATCCCTGCCTAGTCCCTAAATGTGCCCTTCTTAGATAACTGTTCCTAGTCATTACCTGAGGTGAGCTATATAAACGTCTAGGAGGAAGCCTTTAAGTATAGGCGCATTACTTATTTTATGAAATACTCCTTACCTTAAGCCTTAATGCAGCCACTAGCTTTAGCGAGTCTTTTTTCTATCATCTCCTATATCTGCATTCATTAAAAAAAATTGTTGCTAGGCAGTTCCCTGGCTTAACAATGCTGAAGAGGTTGCCACTACTGTATTCAAATTACACTAGGAACTCTCTTTACATTTACTCATTAAATGTAAGTGAATTGTGAGTGGACATGCATAGGGTAAATGAATGTACGACTCCTTAAGGAGCAAAGTGGGCAGAACCCTAGTAATCCAAGATATAAAGAGTATGGCAGACTCTGAAGCCAGGAATAAAAAGAGAAAAATAGTCAAGAAAAGGCACACACACTCACAGACATGTGTGTGTGTATGTGTGAGTGTATGTACATCTCTCTATATAAATGAGACTGTAAATCAGGAGAATCAAAAAAAAAAAAAAAAAAAAACAAACAGTTACTCTGATGTAATATTCTTGCTCTTTGAGATGTAATAATAGAAAAGAGAGTGAGCTGTCAGAAATGAAGGCATGGTTTAAAGGCAGCCACGGCGTCAGGTGTGGTGGTGCACACCTATATATAATCTCAGCTTGTGAGATGCTGGGGCTAGAGACGGCCATGTGTCCAAGGCCGGTCAGGGCTGCTCAGCAGTGCCTTGTTTCAAAATAACAAAGCGGGCTGGGGAAAGGGGGTATGGTCCATCCATCTTGAGGATGTCTGTAGACTTGTAGAGGTTACGTTTGACTCTAGAGAAGAAACAAGTAGGATCCAGAGCTAATATGGTGTCAAGAAGAGATCAAGTAAGCTGGAATTTATTTTCAGCATAAAACTGAAGATCCTCGCAGTATATGAACTGTGTGCAACTGTGATGAAGACTCATTGTAAAGGGAGACTTGTTTTTAATGTCTCTAGGGATCATTCGGTAGCACTTCTGCTAACTCATTTACTTTAAAGTCTTACCTGCGCTGTCCTGTCCAGTCAGGTAAGAAGACTGAGTGACTGGGGTAAGAAAAGGAGACAAGCAGCGTGGGTCTGCACTCACTGCACAGCGCTCCTCAGGAAAACCTGTTAACTCGTGTTTTGTTTTTCAAGACAGGGTTTCTCACTTTGTAAACTCAGCTGGCCTCGAATTCAGAGATCTGCCTGCTTTTGCCTCCCAAGTTTAAAGACATGCACTACCACTGCCTGATTCAGGTACAACTTTTATATCAACTTGTTCTTATTTAATAATACAAGTTCCAATCTGCAATAATACCAAATGATTAGTGGTATAATAAAATACTTTTTATAATGGTTTATATTAAATGACATGGTTTCACACTAATCAAAATGCCTTAACAGAGCTGCTGATCTGATGCTTCTAGAGTTCCTTCTTGTGAAGACTGGCACACAGAACATCAAAAAAGTTCTAAGCATCTTGTTTTCTCTCACATTCTCATCCCCATGAATAAACGCTTAGTGAGAGTTCAAACCCAAGCCCTGACCTTCAGCCAGTCGGCCATGACAATGACAGAGGGATCTGTGATGGTGCTGAGTAACTCCTTCGTGGCTCTCTTCTTCTCCTCACGGTAATTCTTCTTCTGGACCTAACGGAACAGGAGTAGAAACAGAAGACTCAGTGGAAGACGCAATTTCTTAAAGTTCTAGCATTTTGAAATAAACAACTAGACAGGAGGTTTTGACAATCCAGGTTAGAATCTGGTTTCCGTGGTTACTACTCTAGCCCTCGGTATCCTCTTAAGTCACTACTATGCTTTCAGATACACACAATCTATAGACATGTACACACAAAATCTCCCATTTGATTGGTTTTTTTGTTTGAGAGTTTCTATCATGTTCTTTTAACTGTGCTATAAGATTCTTGCCATAAATAAAATATTGACAGTGTTAGCACTGAGTGCATTGGTGAAATGTTATTATTCTAAACTCAGAGCGATAACATTACTTCATTTAATCACCACAATAAGCTTTTCAGGTAGAATTATTAACAGCTTTATTTATGTTCAAGAACACTGAGGCAGAGACAGTAATGTGCCCCGAATCACACAGCTAGCAAAGTATGAAACAGAATCCAGAAGCAGACTGGCTTCCAAAGCTGTACTCAAAATCATAAGGCTGTTTTCCCAATGCATATTCTTACTGGTAGAAATCTTCTTAGCTACTACTTTTTGATTATTACAAGCAATGCTGCAATTTTTCCAAATGGAAGTTGTGCCCTTTTTTTTTTTTTAACTAAAATCCAAGACAGAAATTAAGAAATTATGAGATCAACTTGTTCAAAATATTAAATGTTTTATTTTCATAGGTAAATTATTTCTTTGAAATGACCCAAGAAGGCAAAAGTAAATTAATAGTTCTATTGTTATTTTGTATTTGGATGGGGAAAGAGTAATAACCTATCAGTATCTATATTTCTTAAATGATAAGACAAAAAAAAACTATTAAAGTTAAATTTAATTGAGATTATATATGCATAATAAAGTTTAACTGTTAATTGCCTCCAATACCTAAGACTTATGGTCATTTGATTTATTTTATTTTGTGTGTGGGTGTTTTTTCAGCAGCATGTATATCTGTCTATCCCCATACATGTGGTGTCCACAGAAGCAAGAGAGGCTAGCGGCTCCTCTGGAACTGGAGCTACAGAGGGTTGCTAGCTGCCATGTGGGCACTGGGAACTGAACTCGGGTCCTCTAGAAGAGCAGCCAGTGCTACTGAATAGCTTTACTGTAAAACTGCTGATGCAAATGCTCATAGGACCAGCCATGGAACACAGACGGATGTGATGATGAGCAGGGAACAGACCTAGCATAGAGCATGTGTTCTTTAAGCTCTAAGTTCTATGGCCACTCAGGAAGGTAGTCTCCACACATTTCCTAAGAAAGAAGTCAGAGATCTGGACTTTCACTGTCTCAAAATTTAAGACATGATACAGGTCAAACAAAATATATATCCCTATGGGCCTGGAAATTAGCAAACTAACTTAAGTGGATGCCAGAAATGTCCACTAGCTGTTCCACACCAATGCAATGCTCTCTGTGCTCTGTGAAAGTGGTGAAGCGATACCTACTCCAGAGCCTGTGCTATGGCAAGCTATGGCCTGCTCTAGAACAGTCGTCAACAAGTCTTATCAACTGACTCACAGCAGCATAAGCATACAAACACTTGGCATGTGCTTGCCTTTCCATCCTCCTGGAGTTTTTTCTTCTCCCTTTAGGAGGATACACATCAATTTTTCGTATTATCCCATTTTCAAAAGCACATGCAAAGCACAATGTCAAAGGATTATCAACTTTGCTATAAGACTAGCTCCTAGTAACACCAGAAGCCATATCCATAAAGCCCCATTCAGCTGCAACATGAGCTGAATAAGGACACCACCAACGGGCATGCCAAAGTGGACAAAGAAACTCCCACAAGGCCTCAAGCCCACACAAAGAATTATATTCTGAGGAAATCAGGGATGAAGCGAAGTGGCCTTCCTCAGAGAACACACCAACTGGCTATTCAGTGGCAATGGTCAGCCTTGAAAACATACATACAAGTAACATTATATTGACTGAATAGGTTATATTTAGGGAATATACATATATACATGCAATAACAATTAATACAAGACGAGGCCATGAGTTTTACGGAGAGCAGGGAGGGGTATATGGGAGGGCTTAGAGGGGAGAAAGGAAAGGGAGAAATGTAATTGTAATATATAAAAAATTTAAAAATAACTACAGAAACTAACCTTAAGAGACTCTTTCTTAGTGAGCTTACTTGAAGTTGAACTGTCCTTTTCTGAGCCATTATAAAGTTTAGATTCAGACTGAGATGAAAATAAAAAGAGAATTAAAACATTTATTTTACATACCACATAAAACTTAACAATGTTATCTTTCTTATACTCTACCAATTTGCTGCTATAATTTAAGCAAATATTTTCATATAAAGTTTTCCCCACATGGTATTTGTGTTTTCACATGTATGCATGCACATTCAAAAATTTATCTGCAATATGGATTTAGTATTTTTAAGTTTTATACTGTATTTCTCAGGACATTTCTTAGAAAATATACTCTTGTTCAGTTATTCACAGTATAAAAATTGCCAGAGCAGTATTAAGATGACCGCTACAATATGCTACGAAAGGAAGCCATGTAAGTTTCATCAAATTGACCCTCAGACTACCCACTACCTCAGTTCCTCTTCAACACCTCAGGCAAAGCCACTTTAACTGTGCAGTCCAACACAGTACTCCAGGACCTACCTCTTTCCACCTCTCCAGTGTATTTAAATTGTGATAATGACAAAACTCAGTTTTGTTTTTCAGTTTATAGTTAAGAGTCTTCATAAAACCTTAATAATTGAACAACAGGTTTCTGTATTCATTTTACATGTCAAAAAGAGCTCAGAGAGGCAGACTTCTCAGACACAATCATTAACATAGCAGCAACGGAAACCCAGCTCTCCTGATGCAATGCCTAGTCTTTCATTAGAGCACAAAAGCCTATGTCTGAGAGCATCTGTATAAATCTTGGAACAGTATCAGCCTACTCCCTCCATGTCCTACAAATGTTTCATTTCTGCCATTGTTAGACACAGGACACCATACTAGCATTCTTAGTAGTACTCTGGGTAGACTCGGAACTTGATCTACACGGTGGCTTCAAAATGTTCAACAACTACACCTGCAGAGCACTAACTTTAACCAAGGACCCTTCAGTCGATTTTATGAGCCATGGTGATGGCACCATAGTTATTCACTGGTGATAGAGACAGCCAGTGTACCAGCTGACAAAAAGGAACGAGCTAAACATTTTTGATCAACCAATGAAATGAACATGTCAGTGAAGCCGGTTTATCTTGTTCATGTGAAAACACCCCTGGTGGTTGGCAGGAAATCCCTTTACATCAACGGGGCAAAGATGAGGAGAAAAGGAATGAGCTCAACATTTTTGACCAACTAACGCAAAATGAAAATGTCATTGAAGCTTATTTATCTTGTTTATGCTAAAAATACCTCTGGTGGTTGGCAGGAAATAGCTTTACATAAACAGGGGATAGATGAGGTTATGATGATGTAGTTAATTGACAGGAAACAAGCTGAAATTATTTTCAATGCAGAAAACAGAGCTCAACCTGCTTAAACTTTTAAGCTGCTGACTCAAGTGTCTTGAACACCACACTGCTTGTTCTCATGGTGATAGCATAAACTGTGACACCTAAACAATTTTTTATAATTACTCCTGCTACACAGCTATCTGTTTCCCCAAAACAGACAGCTCTGAGGACTTATCCCTCAAAGATGACACAGCTGCTGTCAGAGGGAAGCAATGTATTACAACTGTCACAGAATTCTGCTTCCTCCTCTAGGAAGAGCACACATTAGATATAATACTGTCTAACAAAGAGCACTCATGTTGTCAACTTGAATGTTGAAATTAATGGCTGCATACTACTGACAAAGGACTATGGTAAGCATTGTTCATGTACCACCTCACTCACTGCCTAAAGTACCTGAGATAGCACTACTATCCCCCTTTACTAGTCAGAAAACTATACCTACACATTAAATAGCACCCCAAATCATACGCACAACACATAGATGAACAGAATTTTGTACCTTAGCCTAATTCTGAGCTTTGTGGTTTTTGTAATCTCACTTTATTTGTTTATTGCTTTTGAAAGCTCTTCATAGAGTATAGCAACCAGAATCAAATGTGAAAGTTATCTTTATAAATAAGAGAAAATGTTTCCCCAACAACTCCAAGTAACAATATCTGGTTTGGCTATCATAGGATTCCACTGTCATATGAATAAACAGGGAAGGAGCATGTCATGTGAGACTGGTAGATCAGAACACAGATGCCTTTAAGAGCTATGAAAATACTGTGCAGTCTAGCTGTGACAAAACACTAAGTCAGGAACCACATGTTCTGCCCCACACAGCACTGCCTCAGCTTTTTGAACCAGCACGGTATTGTTCTTAAACTCTGGTAATGGGCTTGCATGGTAAAATTTTCAGAAAGGGTTTTTATTAAGCTGCCCAGGCTGGCTTTTAACTTACAATCCTTCTGCCTCAGTCTCCTAAGTAGTTGAAATTCCAGGCACATCCCACCAGGTCTGACTCTGAATTAACTAACCTATCTTTAGTAGAACGAAACACATGAACCATCTTTGTTTCTTTGTTGAAGATATTTTATTACAGTAGGCTTTTTATTCCTTTGTAAACATGGCTGGCCACCATCTTAATACTGACTATGAGTCTTTTAATATAAAGAATTTCTTAAATCTGTTAAATGGCTTTAAAATGTTTCACCCCTCCCCAACTCCCCCACTCCCCGCCACAGACACACACTTAACTATTATGGCCTTTCAGGCAATGTGACTACCCAGCTTTTCTCACTGGGCTGGAATTCACCAAGTAGGTGAGAAATAACAAGAAGTTATTTCTTGGGTTTTAATGTCCTTGTTAGTAAAATACCCTAATTTTCTACTAACTCACAGGTTGTTTGGGGGTTTAAATGAGGTAACACACATAAGGTATTTAACATAATACTTGGTATAAGTTCTGATTCAGGTTTCTAATTATATTCTAGATTCCAAGTGTAGTCAAAATCTGCCTTTCAGAATAAGGCATTATATATCAAATTTCTTCTGATTTCCTTTAGAAACTATAAAACACTACATTTATAAAAACAACAATATAAAAATCACAGTTACTGTGATTACAAAGATGTTTTTGGTCTAGAAAGGAACTTATTCAGGTAAGCAGATTGTTTTTTTAAAAACAAGTAGTAATAACCTATAAACTTATAGGGATGTATACAGATGTTGGAGGATCAGGTTATGGGGGTCTATATTACAGAAACTCCTTATCCTAGCAATAAGATGCCATTTATCTGACTATACAAATTACTCATACTGGCCATTCTTGTCATGAGGTTAATGAAAACTTCATTTTAAAAATGTTGTTTGGGGGATAGAGAGACGTCTTGGCTTTTGAGAGCACTGACTGCTCTTCCAGAAAGCCAGAGCTCAGTCCCCAGCACCCAGAGGGTGACTCACAACTTGTCTGAAACTCGCCTTCCTGGGATCCAAAGCCCTCTTATGGCTTCTTTGGGTAACACACATGAGCTGTAAAGATATACATGCAGGCAAAACACCCGTACACATAAAAATAAAATAAATTTTAAAATTTAAATTTGTTCCCCCAAATTACTTAAACAAGAATGAGTAGATTATACATTAAAATATTTAGGAACAAACTAGTTACTATAGTTCTCTTGAAAAATGGCAGAATGAGTGTAACATTACTAATACCAAAAGGTTACCATCTTATGAGTTATAGTTTTTGTTTGTTAGTTCAGGATATGGTCACAGGTAGTCCCAGACTGCCCTCCACTTCACTACATTTGCATTGTTTGACACAGGAGCCACCAGCCATATATAGTTAGTTAAGAGCTGACGTGTACTCAGTAGAATGAGTACACATTGAATTTTATACACCAAATACTCCTGTATACAAAAATCACAGCTGTAACAAGGCCCATTTCTGTTTCAGTTATTAGTGTCCATCAAGTCTGCAGAGTCCAGTCTCCTTGCCATTTCCTTGTCTCGCAAGGTACGTATAGATGACACATAGCTTTGTGTTTATATTAAAGCTTCTGCACAGGAATATTATTAAGCCATATTTTCCACAGTTCCGGTACTAATTCTACTGTATTTCTAGCTATGATTGGGATACATTTTTGATTTTTTAAAAGTTACAGGCTAATAACCAACAGCGCTCAGCCCACACTGCTCTAAAAAACGCAGCACCTTAGCATATTAATTATTTTAAGACAAAGGAAGCCAAGAGAAAAGAGCAGAAGGAAGAAGCTACTCTGACTGCACCTTATCTGTCTGACTGGAACAGGCCACAAACAAATATGTAATTTTAGGTGGAAAGGATCCAGTGACACACAGACACCAAGAAGGATCTCAACAAACAGGCTTGACTTCTGCCCTTCCTAATCCTCAATCTGTGCTGGTTAGTTTTTGTCAATTTGTCACAAACTAGAGTCATCTGAGAAAGACTCTTGACTGAAGAATTACCTCTGTCAGATTGGCTCGTGGGCATTTTCTTGAGTAATGACTGATGTAGGAGGGCCCAGCCTGCTGTTAGCAATGCTATACCTGGGCTGGTGGTCCTGGCTGCTGTAATAAAGCTAGTAAGCAGTATTTTTTTCATGGTCTCTTCTTCAGTTCTTGCCTCCAGGTTCCTAACTAAGTTCCTGGCCCGACTTCCCTCAGTGATGGACTGTGACAGGGAGTGTAAGCTTTACTGGTTTGGTCAGTATTTTGTCACAACAATAGAAAACAAACTAGAGCATCCTTTTAATGTTTTTAAGGAATTGTATCACTGGATGAGGAGCATACCACTGGATGAGATTGTTCAGCCCCTTTCTTATTCTTTTTGCTTAATCAGACTTGTACTCTTCACCAAACCAAAAAATAAAAATATCTAAGCTTCCCTATTTGTTTCTTGGGGTGGGGGGCTTATATTCATTTCTGAATATGTGATATTACATTAAATAAATGCATATATTTTTTTGTCTTGTTGATGCCTTTTATTATAGGGGATTCAGCTATGAACCTTGCAATGAATTAAAAAAGAAATACATTTTTCCCACCTATATGACTAAACACTTCCTCATATATGTTGTATAACTATAATGTACTGGGGTTGGAAGATGACTCACTTGGGAAGCATGAGGTCCTGAGTTAGATTCCCCAGAACCCAAACAAAAAGGGTGTGTGTGTGGTCATGTGTGCTTATAATTCTAACGCTGAAGAGCGGGGAAGCAGATTCTCTGTGCTCACTGTAGCTAGTCTTACTTACCTGGTGAATTTCAGGCCAATGAGAGACCCTGTCTGTATATTAGAGAAAAGATAGGTAGTACCTAAGGAAAACGATCAAGGCTGTCCTCTGCCCCTCACATGCCTACATGTACACATGTACCTGTACACATATGTCCAACAAATAAAATATGCTATGCAACTTTCATCCTAAACATACACTCTGTAGTTACAAATATTCTTAAAGTTAACTGTGTATAGTTAGTATGAATACAACAGGAATCAAAACATGCTATGTAATTCTTTCAACTATTCCTAAGAACAGGAGCAAAAAAAATATAAGGTAGGATGAACAAAGCCACTGCTATGGATAGCAGAGACTTCACTGGGCTAAGAAATAGGTTTAATTACATTAATTGCTAGCACCACTGCTTCTGCAATTGCTTTGACACGAGAAGTTAAGACAGCTACTTTTGTTAATCATTTAGCAAAAAATGTTACTAATGTGTTGAATATACAAAAGGATTTAGATAAGCATTTGAAACAATGGGTTGATGTTCTTCATCCTATTTAAATTATTGGAAGGAGGGTCAGAGTTTAAGAGTAAGAAGCCATCTTGAGTGTCATGCCAAATACCATTGGATTTGTGTTAGTTCTGAAATTTACAGGGAGAGTCATTATAATTAGGAAAAAGTTTAAAGACACTTGCAGTGTATTTGGCATAATTCCAACACCTCTCTGGATATTTTAACTTTGAATAGTGAGCTTATAAATTTAAAGAATGCTGCTCTGCTGAGCGTTGATGCGGCAGATACTGCTGATAAAATTACCCATGGCCTGAGGTCAGTATTTCTATTTTGGTCAAGCTTCAAAAATGGCATATATAGCTTGATCATAGCCATTTTTGTCCTAGGAATACTTTTATTCCTGCCCATAGTGTTAAAGCTTGTCTTTAACAACATCAACATGTTGGCAGCCAAAGTACATGGCTTGAAACTGAAAATGGACCCCCAGACAGAGTTATTAAATTAACAGGCTGGCAAGCCAAGGACAGGTAAGATACCACACAGAGCCTTACCAACCTAAGACAGAAATGCATTGCCTTTGATAATGTATATTCCATGATGGGTAAGGAAGGCATTCTTATCAGAATGACCTAAGACAGGCTCAGTCTTGTTTATGAAATGAAAAAGTGAGAGAGGTAGAGAGCTTTTGGGGCTGCCTAGCAAGAACCTGACATGGGCTAAGGACAAGGAAATGTGCTTCAGGCAGGAATCTGACATTAGACTAGAACAAAGAAGTAATTTCAGGCAGGAATCTAAATATTAGGCTAGAACAAGGAAGTAAGCTTAAGACATGAAATGACTTTGGGCTAGGACAGAGAAGTAGGCTCATATATTTTGGTCATCCTGATGAGCCCTTAGAAACAGTGATCACAGGAGTGTTCATGTAACTTTGTTTATTGCCTTGCTTGTTCTTTGACTATTTGTGTTTATTGTCTTGCTTGTTCCTTGACTATTTGCATCTATTGTATTGCTAGTTCCTCAACCTAGAACTGACCTTAATACTTGCAGGTAATTAAAATGGAATAAAAGCAAAATGAAGGAGAGGGGATGGGATAGGGGGGTTTTAGGGAGGGGAAATGGGGAAAGAGGATGTTATCTGAAATGTAAATAAATAAAAAACTTAAAAAAAAAAGAAAGAAAGAAATAGGTTTCCAGGGCTGGAGAGATGGCTCAGCAGTTAACAGCACTGACTGTTCTTCCAGGGGTACTGAGTTCAATTCCCAGCAACTACATGGTGGCTCACAACCATCAGTAATGGAATCCAATGCCCTCTTCTGGTGTGTCTAAAGACAGTTACAGTGTACTCACATGCATTAACTAACTAAATAAATCTTTAAAAAGTAAGAAAGGAGAAAAGTAAGAAAGAAGAGAGAGAGAGAGAGAGAGAGAGAGAGAGAGAGAGAGAGAGAGAGAGAGAAGAAATGGGTTTTCTTTCAACCATTAAACTGATTCCAAAAACTTTTAAGAAACTCTCATCATTGTTACTAAATCTGATCAGAAAAAAAGTTGGAAGTCAAATCCCTTGACAAAATTTGAAAATTCATTTAACTTTTAACAATCTATAAAGTGCCACTACACCACTATAGCAGTACTTTAAAAAATATTAACTTAGAATGACTATGTCTTATTTTAATTATAGGATAAAATTGCAAAGACGTTTGTTTATTATTTGTTAAATGAATATGAAGTGGAAGTTTTTGGTAGTGTCATGTGATGCAGACACCTGTGGTAAGGAGGCAAAAACCCATGGAGGACACATGATGTTTGGAGAGAGTATAAATAGGATTCAATGGACAGTGATGGGGCTCTTGCATACCTAGCTTTGCAATAGTTCATTGGTCTCTCATCTTCACTGATCTTTGCTTTGTTGAAAGAGGCATGGCAGAGAACTTTTCCTGGCATCCCAGCTGGTTCTGGTTGCTCCCACTAACTTCTGCAGATGTGGTAGAGGCTGACTGTTTTTGCTGGATCATGTCACCACTGCTGATTTATGTTTGGTATTCTGATACTACTGAATTGGACTGCTGGTATCCTAACAGAGATTGGAATTGCACCCAAAGAACTGCTTCTCAACAGGCCCACATCCCTTTGTCCTATCTACCATCTTTTCTCCCCTACCTTTGGGTGGTGGCTAGAAGTTAGGGGGGAGGGTGGTTGAAGTGTTTGAGAACCCTTATTAAAAGTAGTTTTTTTTTAAAATATAAGCCTATGTGTTTATTTTTTATTTCATATAATAAATTTAAAATACTTAAAAATGTCTTATCAAAAACATGAAGCCTAAAACATCTCTGAGTGAAGCTCTCAGATTTCAGTTTGAGAAGTTCTGCTAGAGCCCAACTACCAAAACCAGTATTACTCTTAAGAGAGCAATGGTTACCAATCAACACATCCCAAGGACTCTATAGCATCTCAGTTAGTCCAAGTATAGACCTTTATACTTTTCATATATACTACATGGTTTAAAAATATCAACATAAAATTTCCTATGAACACTTACAGGATTTCAGTTCAGTGCCTTCATTTGAAATGTCAGAAAAATGTCCTATCACACAAAAACAACAATATGCCTACCTTGCTCTTTGACATTGAGAGTGAAGAGTCATCTTTATTTTGAGAAATGTCTTCTTTTCCTCTTTCAAAACCTTTAGGAGAAATGGCAATATTCAATTATTATAACCTTTGCATATACAGTTATTAATGTTAAAGAGCAAACGAGCCAATTTAGATATGCTTGCTATTTATCTGTGCTCATAGCATTCAAAATCCTATGGCTTAGTTGTCTCACTGCATTTCGTTAAATTAAGGTGGAACCTTAGAATGCTCAGCCCTAGCATAACTCTCCTGAGAGGCTTTATCCAACAGCTGATGGAAACAGATGCAAACACCCACAGCCAAACATTAGGCAGAGCTCAGGGAGTCCTGTGGATGAGTGGGGGGATGGACTGAGGGAGCCAGAGGGGTCAAGGACACCACAGGAAGACTTACAGAGTCAACTAACCTGGGCCCATGGGGGCTCTCAGAGACTAAACCACTAACCAAAGAGCATTCAGGGACTGGACCTAGGCCACCTACACATGTAGCAGATTTGCAGTTTGGTCTCCACGTAGGTCCCCTAACAAGAGGAGCAGGGGCTGACTCTGACTCTGTTGCCTGTCTTTAGATCCCTGTCCCCTAGCTGGGTTGCTTTGTCTGGCCTCGGAGAGGGTGAGCCTTAGTCCTGTTGTAACTTGATGTGCCAGGGTGGGTTGGTACCCAGAATAGTTTTCCCCTTCTCTGAGGAGAATTGGAAGGAGTTATGGGGAGAAAGGGGCTACAATCAGGATGCAAAATGAATAAATTAATGAGAAAAAAAACTAAGGTAGAGCCAAACTAGATTCTGTAGGTTTTTGTTTTAACTTGGAGAGATGGCTCAAGGGTTAAGAACACTTGCTGTTCTTCCAAAGGACCTAAGAACTCTCTTCAGGCACTTCAGGGATCTGTCAACTCCCTTCTGGAGTCACACTTATATACACATGGAATTCATCAACACAACTGATAACATGTACACATTAATAAAAAGAAAATTTAAAAGAACAAAGTTATGAAGGGATAGGTAGAGGAAGAAGGGGTGGATGTGGGAGGAGTTAGTGGGAGGATGGAGGGGGGAGTATGCTCATATGACAGATATGTTGCATGCATTGTGAAATTCTCAAATAATGAAGAAAGAGGCAATCAAGAGTTCCCCCGAGTCCACCAATGTCAACCTGAATATTATTTTCTGTGCTGCTAGAACAATTCACATGATATCATCGTCTTCTCTTAGAGCTTTTAGCCTAGTAAGTTCTTTTCTTTTCTCTCTCTTCCTTCCTTTCTTCCTTCCTTCCTTTCTTTCTTTCTTTCTTTCTTTCTCTTCTTCTTCTTCTTCTTCTTCTTCTTCTTCTTCTTCTTCGTCTTCTTCTTCTTCTTCTTATTCTTCTTCTTCTTCTTCTTCTTTTCTTCTTCTTCTTCTTTTTTTTTTTTTTTTTTTTTTTTTTTGAGATAGGCCTTGGTGTAGCCAAGGCTAGCCTTGGACTTGATAAAGCACTAAGAAAGACCTTTAACTTGTGGTTTCCCCCTGCCTCTCCTTTCTGAGTGCTTACTCAGGCTTGCACCACTTCACCCAGTGTACCCAGTTATGGAGAACAGAATCATCCCATGGATATGTTAGAAACGCTCTCTGCTAATCAAGGTAAATCCCCAGAACACCAGCGAGCTGATTTCTGAACCGAAAGAACCATCCAAGCTAGCTTTTCTCTCTTACTGTCAACTAGAAAGATATTTCATAAGGTGATAAAGAAGGGTGGGAAAATAAATCTTCAGTAAGAATACATCAAAGAGAGGGGAGAAGATAGAGGAGAGGACATGGGGCAGGGGAAGAGGAAAAGGGGAGAATGAAGGGGGAAGAAAAAGAAACAAGAAAATGAAGGGAAGGAAGAAGCAAGAAGACTTAACCAACCAACCAGTCAGTCTGGGTGTAGGGCATGGGCCTGCAGTACCAGCTATTTGGGAGGCTGGGGCAGGAAGAATAGTTGAATCTAGCAACTTGAGACCAGGTTAGGTAATACAGTGAGATGCCATCTTAAAAGGGGAAATAAATATCTAATAATGTATTTATTATGGTCATTAGATGAACATGTATATAAACAGTTGAGATAGAATTTTACATATAGTTTATACAGAGCTATTGTTGACCCTTCTAAATAGTCTAAAATTGTGAATCTAGAATTCATGAACAGGGCTGGAAAGATTATGGTTATGAGCATTGTTCTTGAAGAATGATTTGAGTATGAATGAAAGTAATTTGAGTTCCGGGAGATTCAACTCCCTCTTCCAATCTCTGGGGACACCAGGCACACACAAAGAGCACACATATACACAATGGCAAAAGGCAGACATAAAAACAAGTAAATCTAAAAATAATGGTGCTCCTCTTACTTGCAGGGCAGAGAGTATTAGCTCTTCCCATTCATCACAAAGATGAACCGACGCCAGAACTAATGCCTGAAGCATTTCAAATGATTTGTAATTTATTGTTTTGGGTCTATAATTTTTAATTCTATCTTATTAATTCTAATATTTTTACTGAATTAAATCTCTAGTCTGAAAATATTTCTCTCTCTAAAAAAAGTAAAGATCACTCAGTTTAAATATGGGGATGGGGAGATTCTCATAAATGCAACATGGATTTTCAGATGAAAACTTACAGAAATTTGAAACTTAAATACCAAGTGAACTAGAAGTTACAAAATTAAGCTTGAAATTTAAAAAATGTACTCAAAGCAATAAATATACCTATAAAGGATTCTCAATACTAATGACTACCACAACTTCAAAGAACCTCTAAATTACACATAAAAGGCACATTTTTTTTAAGACTTCAGTTTACCCAGTGTTGTTTTAGTCTCAGCTCAATCTATATCAACCCACTTACTAGCTTAAAAAAAAAGTCCAGCTCACTGTATCTATATCCACGTATTATTTCTAAAATAGAACAGTAATGAAAACAAAGCTATAAATTAAACATTAAAATGCAAACAATCTCCAATGTCCCAAATGTTAAAAAACAGTATTCATGAACCTAGGTTATGTATGACTTGTCAAACCAAATAAACGAATTCCATTTTATCAGAGCATCATATTTTGAACTTGCAAATCATATGTTAGCATCATATCACAGTATATGCTTAACTTCAAGTTATTTTTAATTTTATCTATAAATGGATGAAGTTAAATGCTTTCTAAAATATGCAAATCTGGTCAAATTTCTTAAATGTCAAACTAAAATTTTTAAAAAGTGGATGATCAACATAAAAATACAGAACATATAAAAAACACTTCTCCAAAAGCTCTAAAATAAAAATTTTTCCAAATTGCGCACTGGGCTTCCAAAGGAAATTCCAAAGCAGTATGCAAATAATTGTTGCTGGTGTTTATGCTAGATCTTCTCATGAGACTAGATAGATATAAATTCCTAAAAAGATACAAAATAATCTACCTTTTAAAAAATACCTGCCATAAAAGTTTAATAACCGGGACCTTTTCTTTAAAACTTATGCCATGAAAGTATAGGACCTTTGGAGCTGTGTCAAAAATATTTAGTAGAGGTCAAGTATGGTGGTGGCCACCCCTAATCTCAGCACTTGGGGAACACAAGCTGGTCTGGTGGATCTCTCAGAGTTTGAGGACAGCCTGGTCTACAGAGCAAGTTCCAGAACAGCCAAGACAACGTAGTGAGAGCCTGTCCAGGCCAGTGCTTCCTACTATGTGTCAGAAAAGGCTACTGTGTAGAGAGGAGGCAAGGACTCCAGTAAAAAAGAGTGACAGTCCTTTTTTACTGCTCATCATGAAGGCAGGAGAACAGCTGAGAACGCCCAAGCACGAGTGCCATCAGTCCTTAGCTGTGCAGCTTGGACAAGCAATTTAACCCAGGGCTGCCATTTTGCTACAGGGGAGACTGCTGGAGAGTCTGAAGAGAGTGCCACAGTACTCTCTAAAGTCAAAACACACTGATGCCTTTCCAGAATGTTCTCATCAACGCTAATACAAGAAAATTCCCTAAGGATAGTTCAACCAAAAATAAACTAGTCACAGGTAACCTGGACACCCATGCTATCCTTTTGTTTTAATGTTTTCATATTTGGAAGTCATAGGCTCACAATAATTCTACTGAAGAGAACTCTTCTGTCAGGCAATTATAAATCCATGTCAAGTTTTGTTTAGCTTCTAGTGACTTTAGTTCCTTGTCTAAATTAATTTTATATTTATTAGATAATTTCTTAGCACACAGTTTACTTCTACAAAAACAGGATCCTGGTTCTGAGTAAATCAGCTTTGTAAAGACTACGAATGCTAGCACAATCGACAAGCTGCATTCCAGGAGCAAACTTGGTTTGTTGATCATTACTGTTTAGATATAACACGAGCCATTTTATGTTGCTTTGGTCTTTTAAAATTGCTTATATTTCTACAAATTTATTTTTAACTAACAACCATCTACTAAGTGATCTACTAAGTAAATGTACACAAACACTTATTATGCTGAATATCCAAGAACTATAAAACTGTACAGAATAAAATGTTAAGAGGGTCCAAAAAGTGGATAAACAGGTAATAATGCTTGCCAGACACTAATCAAGACAACCTGTGTACAATTCTTCAGGACCTATATAGTGCAAAGAATCAAATCCTGCAAGTTGTTCTCTGACCTCAACATGAGCACACAGCATGCTCACATACACACACTAAATAACTGCTGTAATTAAAAAAAAAGTTTTTCCTATTTATCTGTGGATATTTTGCTTGAATTTATGTATGTGTAACACATGGAAACCTAGTACTTGTGGAGTCCAGAAGAGGGTGTCTGAACCTCTGAAACTGGAGTTACAGGTATTGTTAGCCATCATGTGGGTACTGGGAATGGAACCTGAGTCCATTTCTCTGGGCCCAAATAATTGTAATTTTTTAAATTTAATAAGTTAAACACCACTATAGGCAATTTCTTTGCTAAGGGTTTCCCACAATTCTTAGGTAGTGTTCCGGAAACAAGTACTACGGTCACAGTTGTAAGTAAGGGCTGAGATTAAGAAACAGAATTAGATCCAAAGGAAGCAAAGCATAGTGCATCCCAATGTTATCATGAGCACACGCCGAGGGTGGAGCTCTGGGACACAGCTCATTATCAGCAAAACAATGCATTGCCTGGTAGAAGAGTGTGGGAAAGAAAGACAGAGACAGAAGCAGAAATTGATAAAATTTCCTATAAAAATTAAAAGTGAAAAAATAACTGACGTGTAAGATAAAGGCATCTTTAAATATCACTGATGTAGCATTAACTCTTCTCTAATGCTAGTAGATGAAATCAAATGCATCTAAGACAATTTTTCAGGACAATAAAATATCTCAAAAGACATCCGATGTCTATTTCTTTTTACCTTTAACTTAAATACACAACAAAAAGCCCCTTCTTTGGGGCACCTGACTCTACTGCTTGGCTGATAAAGCTGACACTCTGAAGAGCTTGTACCACAGAACATAGAAGAATCCCTACAAGATTTCTCTACTGGAAGAACTGGGAGACACAGCAAATCATTTATTCTTTTGACAAAATAAACTCACAATGATGCCTTCAATTTTCTAAGTAAGTATATATTAAACTTTGAAACAGTAAAGTTTTTATCGTTTACCAAGGTCACTGATTATTCCTTAATACTGAGCAGGTCTGTGGGGTGAAGGTCAACAAATAGCACGTGCTATTATACCTAGCAATGGCTTAAAACAGTCAACAAGACAAACACAAAAAGGAACCAAGTCTCATGATGTAAAAGCAAAGGCTGCACATACCAGGATTTAAAAAGCTTCATTACAGTGCATTTTAAAGTCACTTCTGAATAAAGATACACTAAAATTTATACTGCTTAAAGACAGAAATGAAGCATGATGGGAACCACACTATACTAAGAAGACAATACAGATTAAATACTACTCAAAGCTTATGTTACTTAGGTATAGCTTAGAGCCATGGGTTTTATTTATTTATTTATTTTTTGTAAACATTGTTAGAAAAGAATCTGAAATTAGTGAATTTATAATAATTTATTAAATGTTTAGGTATCTCAAGACAATGCTTATTGTCATCATGGTTATTCACAAAGACCCAAAATGGTTAGGGGTAAAACAAACTCTACTTCAAATTCAAAAAAATGTAAATGTCAAAATATACGTATATATATTCATTTAACAATATTTATACTGTATATAATAATACTTTTCTTAGCAAAAATTAACTCCACATGAGTAAGCCTAGCAAAATATATACTTAAATAGAAAACTTTACTCTAGTCAAGAATTAAAAGATTGTAAGATTAGCACATATGTTAAACATTAATTATAATGACTACTTTATAGAAATGCTAAATGTCTGAGTTTCATCTGCTAAAACCTCTGTCAATACAATTTCCTTACAGGAATATATATGTATTCATCAAATTCAGGAATGCTTTAATTGTCATCAAGGGTCATATATTTACTGCTACAATTAAATCAAAATGCACATGATAAAAAAAAAATCACGATTCCTATTTTACTGACTCATTAGCTCAAATTAAAACTCAAGTTTTAGCTGAAGAGACTATTACAAGAAAATGAGGGTAAGCCCAGCCATATATAGGCAATTACTGAAAGCCAAGCTTTTACAACAGAATTTTTTATGAAACATAACGTTAAGATTGTAAAATCCTCATGTTGTTTTCACTAAGAAAATGTAAGAACAAGAACGCAAGATTAAACAAACAAACCTTGTAAGGAAGGAGAAAGTTCATTGTATCCTCCAAACGAAGCATTCCGGACAAGCTTTCGGCCATCAATTCGTGGAGGGAATAAAACAGATGAAACCCCAGTACATGACGAAAATCTACGATGTTGTGAACTCTCTTCTTTCATGTTTGGAAGGTCTATTTAATATATATGCTCACCAAGAAGGCTAATTAGCCCAATATGGCAAAGGCAGGCTTTTCTCTCACATCCAAATGTAGCAAACCAGCACAAACAAAGGACACATACATTTCACATCAAAGGAGGACCAGAGACTGTCAAATCAGCAATAAACAGATAGAGAGACTGACAGCCAAGGCACTGAGCCAGATAACGGGTTCTTTTTTAGAAAACGAGTTAATTAAAGGGCTATTCCACTAATGCTTTCTGTTTATATCAAAGGAAGGATGCCCTGCACTAAACCGCTCGCTCGCTGCTTTAGAAAAACAAAGCAAGATCAATACTTAGCCATTCTGATGAAGTAATAGGGTCCCTTCTTTTCTCAAGCCTTTCACCACATCTATTACGTTTTCGTAGCATCTGGCCACATCTCCCTCCTCTCCCGACGCTTTTCTTTTCAGCTTTTGGCTGCTTCAAAAATAGATCAACATTATACTTTTTATCTTTCCTGAAGCTTCTAGATTTATATCTCATCTGCTGCTTGTCTTGGCAATGATTAAGAATTCATAAGGAAAGATATTATTTCAAGTACAATTTTGACGGATTACAACTGCTAAAGCAGAGAATTAACATGCAAGCTTTACTTCTTAGAGGAATGCAGGAGTCTTAAGGCACTGTTAATGTAAACCACTCAACACAGAAGACGAACGACAGCACAAAGGTCCTGCTCGCTCTAGCACACACTCCCCTGAAGCATTAGCTGCTGTCGTTCCTCGTCCTTGTATTTAAAGTGCTCAAAATACATCATCTACCAATGACTTTTGCCCACAGAAAAACAAATAATTTGCTGTTTCAAAAGCAATAACCTATCCCATCTCCTTATGCCTAACGTTTATAATTCCCAAGAACTCTTCTCGTTTTATTACTTTTGCCTTATCCTATCTTACTCCATTCAAGTTAAACTTGGTGGTTTCTTCTTACAAGAACTTTGCCCTAAGATCCAGTTTCTTTCTAACCATGTGCACACTTTAAAGCCAAGTCTTGGTTCATATAAAATATCATTCCATATAACCTTAAGAGTATTTCTTCTTATGAAAAAAAAAAGGCATTTAAAAACTCAGTTTCCAATAGGGTACTACATGAGGGTGGTACATGCCTTTAATCCCAGCACTCAAGGGGCAGAAGCAGGGTGTCTACATAGTGAGTTTCAGGGTAGCCAGGGCTGCACAGAAAACACTAAATTTCCTGTATAATGCTATCCCCCCACCTTGGGCAAAGGCATTTCAAAATCATTGTAAAATTAAGTTTATGGAGCTGCCGTGTTGTCATCTGAGGGCCTCTGTTTTTGCCTTGTTTCACTCTTCCCCATACCATAAAATGTAAATGACTAGTAATTGTAGACAATCAGAAAATTATAATTAATTCATATAGTTGGTGCTTGCCTTTAAAGGAATAAAGAAGATATTATCACAAAAGGCATTATCCTCTTACAGTTAAGTAGGGTTTAAATTTAATGGGGTCTCCATTTCCTTATCTATAAAATACTAAGAGTAGCATCTACATTATAGGATTATTGTGTAAAGTCTACAAAGATTCCAGGTAAAAGCATTAGAATAATGTGTTCTCTCCTAAAGTTCAAGAAGGAACATCAGAAGAAAGAAGCTGTTTTGTTTTTTAAAGACCATAAACAGGGACAGGAATACATCTGCAACACAAACTTGCCAATGAACCTGAAATGCACAAATATAGGCTTAAGAGGCACAAAAGCCATGTCATGTCAGTCTTTATATCAAAACGTCCTTTTGAACACAATTCACAGCAGCAAATTACACTGGATTATGTGTCAAATGGAGAAATTAATATTCTAAAATAATCATCAATAACACTAGAAACCAGTGAAACATACAAGCAATGTCTTTAATATCTCAAAGAGAATGGTGCCCCATTTAGAAATCTTAACCCTGCCAAACTCTCAATTATGCACATTAGGATATACTAACAATATTTAAAATACTATAGGTTTCAAAATCCTACTTTTCATTCACATTTTTATTTACTTTTGTTTGTTTTCTAAAGAATCATCAAGTGCACCTCTTGCCAGTTCAGGTTCTAAAATAGAGTCAAATTTGATGCACAAAGTATCCAGCGTTCAAATGAGTGCACCATCCCCCAAGCCTCTCTATCAGCTCTAACCAGATGCTATGTGACTCTTGCCCCGAAACCTGCTCTTCTCTCTCTGATAGAATGAGAAAATATTCATGTAAATAATTTCCTTTAGGGCTTACTTCTGTCCAGCATACCAAGTAGAAAAATCTTACCAGTATATATACTATACAAAAGAAAAAGGGCAACAGTAAATCAGCACAGTGTAGGATACAAAAGATCACCAAGTCAAATAGCTACTTTCACCAAAAAGTCCCCTGCCAGGGCACCGTCTTTCACAAGGAGAGCTGCATGGGTCACCAGGTTCTTCTCTGGCCTGAAGCTTGTCCTAGTGTCTATCAGAATTCTGTCTCTTTCCCTAGACCCACATTTGAATTAACTGATAAGGCCTCCAGTACAAGAACATGTCCTACTTTTCATTTGATAGGCTACTGTAAGCTACAGTCCAAACTACTGCCCCGTTCCTGCTACCAGCAACAGCCCAGAATCCCACTACACGTAATGCTGAGCCCTGTCTCCTGGCACTCACTAATGATTACTAGTCTTTTCCCACAGAGCAGCTTATGACTGTAGCAAAATAACCGATACGCAAAATTAAAAAAAAAGAAGAAGAAGAAGGAAAAGGGTTTAGGCCCAGGGTCTCAGAGGATTTAGTCCATGTTCGCTTTGGCTTGCCCCATTGCTAAGGCGTGCAGTGAGACAGAACACCACAGTGGCAGCAGCATGTGACAAAACCTGCTTATTTCACAGCAGCCAGGAAGCCAAGGGGACAACAACAACAGGACCTAAGGACAAGATTTGCCTTCTACTAGTCTATTCGGAAGCTAGGCTTTATCAAGGGCTTATTCTGCTGACGTAGTTAGAGACCCCGAGATGCAGTTACTTCAATAGCCCCAACACCAGGGGACTAAAAGCCCAAAACACATGAGCTTTTGGGTTCATTTCTATCAAAACCATAACATGACTCTTAGCAAATTCTCCAAGAAATCAAGGCATGCTACAACCAGGAGAGTTTTTTGGCTTACCCTTCTCTGGTAACACTGTCCCTTCTTTATACAAGGCCTTGTTGAATGGGCAGAAGATATTTGAACCAAGGCTTTCTCTGTAATTTGAGTTCCTATAGAATGAACTACAAAACAACTTGCTTATAAGTGAGTGTGAACTTAACTTGGTCTAATTTTGCAACAGAAAGTCAGGGGTTGGATAAGATCATAAAGCCACTGAGCTTCAGCCAATTACAGGCAACCAACTGATCAGGTCATGCTCAAATGAGGTGAAAAGCTACCATGTACTACACTATTGTGTTCTGTCTGTCAATGTTCACTGGTCCACACTGCAGAGCAGAACTCCCTGAACCTCTGTCTGGTATGGAATGCTGCCCAATATATCAATTATTCTTGTTCAAATAAACCTTTAAATTTATCTAAAGTTTTTCTTTGACCACTTACTTAGTCCTTCCAAATAAATGTTTTAGATATACACATATGATAGTATCATTTCTATAAATACAAGGCAAGAAAAAGCCACAGGTGACATAGAGCCAGCAGGTGTGACAGTAAAAGCCGATTAGATTAGGAGCTACAACTGAGGACTTCTGAGCATCGGCAATGATACTTTCTCATGCACTTACATAAAATAGTTTATTGTACTCACATATAGTAATTCTCTTTTAACAAAAGCTGCTCAATTGTTGCCTAATGCACAGAAAACACTAATAGGAGCCACTATGATGAACAGAATTTAAATTATAATTTTAAACTCATTTGTTCATTTGTTTGCTTCTTTGTGTGGGCATGCATGCAAGCAGAGGTGGGACAATTGCCCCATGGCATACTTGTAGAGGTCAGAGGACAATTTGCAGGAACTGAGTCTTTCCTTCCATACTATTTGGGTCTTAGGATCAGACAGAAATCTGACTGTCAGGTTTGGTTGAAAATACCTTTACTCACTGAGCCATTTCATTGGCATATTATGACAGTAATTTTAGTATACAATTATTTAAAATACACTGAAAATCTGGCTCTTCATTCTTCAAAGTGAAAATGACAGCAGCTAATTGAACTGAAGCCCTGTTATTATTCTGCAAAGAGGAGAGTATATTCTCCCAGATTTTCCAAACAAAGGAGATTAAATTCCAACAGCAGGAACTAACTAGTAGAGGTAATATCTGATCACCCTTAAAGTATCTTAAGTTAAAAATATACATAAGACATTTTTTTCAAGAAAAAAAATGTCCCTTGTTACTCTTTTATGCTTCTTTCTACTTTGATTTAAAAAAAAAAAAAAAAAAGCAACTCAAAAGGCCTGGCAGTGCTAAGCCAGACCTCCCCCTAATCTCTGCAAAGATGCTTAAAAATAAAGCTGGATTAGTCATTCTTAATTTTCAATAAATGCTTTCAGGTTATTTTAGTTTCTTTTGTAGATGCAGTGTTAAATATAGATATTATAACAGTTGCCAAGAGGAATTTAAAAATATTCTATTCTTATTTTCTTAATTGACAAAATATGATGTTGACTTTCATTATGTTATGAAGCAAATTCCTAAACACAAGGAATTTCAAACCAGAAAATAACCACATCAAAAGAAGTATTGGTAACTTCAGAATCCAATACATTAAGACCACCAAACCTCAGAAGGTGACACAGCCTGTAATTTAGACTATTTCTAACAAAACTCCTTATGGCTGGAAGCCAGCACCAGGACTCAGAGGGTGGAGTTAAAGATGAGGGAAAGGGGAAATCAACGTCCTCTTTCGACAACACAATTCTCATGAGATACAATACATACACATTCAAGAACATATCTGTGTGCCTATGGCCAATGTAAGTTCAGAGGATGTTCTTACCGAGGAAGGAAGAACTGCTTCGGTTCATGAGAGTGTGACTTCTAGGTGTCTCTGTACCTGTGAACCCCTTTGCTAAAGGTTCTCTTGTGTCTGTCATCTGAGAGTATACCAGCAGCACCTACCATAGCCTGGGGAATATGATACAACCCTCTACAGCAGAAAGCTGCTGCACGGAACCTCTCCTTTATGCTCATGTTTTCTATTAGCTCAGATATAGATTCCTATTATTTTTAATTCTGCCAGAACAAAGAGAGAACTGACTTTAGGTCTAAGAGATAAGGGATAACAGAAATACACTACTCAGATGGTCTAAATTAACTTAGGTAAAACCATAATCACCCAAAGGCTTTTGTTATATGATAATTCAAAACTGTAACATTTAAGAATTAGTTTGAGCCATGTATGTATAACTGTGCATACCTGTAATCCCAGCACTCAGGAAGATAAGGCAGGAGGATTATAAATTCAAGCTAGCCTGAGATGTAAAGGGAATCTGTATCTCAAACAAACAAAAGTATGAAATGGGCTAAAGTTTCAGCAAGGAACACATGGACTGTTCTCTCAAAAGGCAAAGTATTTGCAAACTACCTTAAAAATAAAAATGTAGAAAATAGCTTTTTACATCAAAGAAGTTAGCTACCAATCACAGCATACCATGAAGCCTGACTATGCTCCTGAGGGAATGAGGATCTCTCATGAGATGAGCTCTGATTTAGTCCCAGGCTCCTTTGGCTCTCCTGTTCTTTAAAAACAGCCAGAGAAAGGGAGAACACAGGCTTAATTAGTCAACATGTCTGCTTTTCCTGAACAACAACTGAAAGATACACCAAGCCCAAACAGTAAGATGAAACACATCTTAACTTTTCTGAGACTGTAATAATATTTAACTCAAACTACTAGGAAGTAAAAAGCATGGGGTGAGTAGGTGCGGGGCTCAGGGGACAGAGCTGAAGAGATGGCTCTGCGGTTCAAAGCACTGGCTACTCTTCCAGAGGACCAAAGTTTGATCCCTATCATCTATCTCATGGCTCTCCACTGTCTGTACCTCCAGTTCCAGGTGATGATGCCCTCCCTGTGGTCTCCGCAGCACCAGACATGCACATGGCGCACAGACACACATGCAGGACAAACACCCCACACATAAATTCTACAAAAGTTTTAATGGTAAAAACTTCAGAAAATAATTATGTTTTTAAGTAATTATGTCCTCTCTTAAGTTGATATGAGTCAATTTACATGAAAAAGACACAGCTAGAAAACAGAAAAATAAAACTAAATGAATTTATCAAACAGTAAATAATGGCTTACTAAGCTTGTAACTTAAGGTATTTGAATCTAAATTTTACTGTGATAACCATATAAAGGAGCAAGCTATAAAACTTCAAAGGCACTGATACGGGATTCTGAAGATGAAGATAGCAGCATCATTTAATAAGGTCCTAGAGAGGAGTAAATATTTAAGCTGCATTTTCAAGCCAGGAAGGGAAGTACACCATCAGTAATTTCAGCACTTGAGAGGTTCCTAGGTAGAAAAGAGTTCAAGCTGTTGCTAAGTTTGAGGCCATCCTGGCCTACACAAGATGCTGCCTCAGTGAATGAATACAGAAGCAAGCTGTATCTTTAGAAATGACCCACAACTACAAGGGAGAATAGTTTATCTATCTTATTTTATTTTTTATTCACTTTACATCCCACTCACTGCCTCCTCCCGGCCACCCCTTCCTCCTTCCCCACTTCTCGTGAACAGAGCCCCTTACCCTGGCACATCAAGTCTGTGAGCCTATGTGCCTTTTCTCCCACTGAAGCCAGACTAACTCAGCTAGAAGAACATATCCCACATACAGGCATCAGCTTTTATTGTTCAGGACTCACATGTAGAACAACTGCTCCAGTTGTTCAGGACCCACATGAAGACCAAGCTGCACATCTGCTACATATGTGCGGGGAGGCCTAGACTCAAATAAGCTAAACAACATCAAAGGCACAAGAAAATATCCTTGAATCTCACTTAGAAGGGGGAATAAAATAGCATAAGAGGCAGATGGAGAAGGGAACTGGGTGAAAGAGGGGATGGGAGGGTGATGGGGATGTTCAGGATCAGGTGTGGGGAATATGGGGAGACCAGGCTAGATGGCCATTAGAATGAACAAAATCTGCAACTGAGGGGCTGGGGAGGTGAAGGGCATTTCTAGGACAAGACAGAGACCTGAGATAAAGGAGGCACCAAAGAATCAATGGGGGTGACCTTAGCAGTGACTCACGGCATTGGGGATATGGAAGCTGAAGTGGCCATCCCTGTAGCTAGGCAAGAACCTCAGTGGAGTGATAGAGACACCAACCCACCCACAAACCTTTCGACCTATAATTTATCCTGTCTATACAAAATGCAGGGATGGGGAATGGATCGGAGACTAAGGGAATGGCCAACCAATAACTAGCCCAACTTGAGACCCAATCCCTGACACTATTAATGATATTCTGTTCCATTTGCACACAGGAGTCTAACATGGCTGTCCTCTTCAGAGGTTCCATCCTGCAGCTGACTCAGTCAGATGCAGACACCCACAGCCAAACAGTGGATGGAGCTTGGGGACTCTTATGGAAGAATAGGAAGAAGGATTGTGAACCCTGATAGGGACAGGAACTCTACAGGAAGCCCAACAGAGTCAACTAACCTGGACCCTTGGGGCTCTCAGAGACTGAACCACCAACCAAACAACATACATGGGCTGGAAGAACATTGTACAGTGGAAGACCAAGAAAAACACAGTCCAACTAAAGGATAGTGAAGAAAGCCACTTAACCTAGGTTTATGAAGAGAAATACAAGATGAGATTGGGAGAATAATAAAAGTCGACATACTTAAGAGCCTTGACTAGCAGACTTGAACTTAGAACACACACTTCCATCAGACCGTTACTGTTTTCCATTTGCTGGGTCAAATGATGCTGCACGAGATACACTTGGAGATGCTCGTAAATGTGTGTTACTATGCTTCAGTGCGGAGTAGACTCTGTGGCTAAGCTAAGCACAGCTCCCAGGTGGTTCTCACACAGCTCCGTCCATCACATAACCCAAAGTAACTATAACCACTGTCTCTTCACTGACGGGAGGGACACAAATGCAGGTGAGTCATCTAACCAGCTTTTCAATGACAGGGTTGAATAATTAAAGCATGATACTTTGATTTATAATCTTCTATTTTCATTCATGTTATCTCCTTGGAGATCTACTGTATAGGTCCCATATATTTGTTGGCTATACGCACACATCTGTAGGGGCCTCTATTTCACCATGGCCTCACTTAATAGTAACAATGTCTTGTTTAGTTGTTTTGTAAGGAAAAATGGACCTGTCACATTGGAAGGCAAGGGCTTAACAGAAGAACAGGCTACACAGTTAAACAACAATAAAGACCTGACCTGAGATGGTGATATTAAAAATGAAAGGATCAAGAGAGACATGAGCCAGCTATGGTGGCACACCTCCTAGCACCTGGGAAGGCAGAAGGATCAAGAGTTAAGGTTGAGGCTAGCCTGAATCATATGAGACTCTTTCTCAAAAAATCATAAAGGGGATGAAAGGGAGGGAGGGAGGGAGGGAGGGAGGGAGGGAGGGAGGGAGGGAGGGAGGGGAGGGAAAAAGAGGGAGAAGAAAAGAGCGAGTGAGAGAGAATATATCTTGACACTAAAAGTTGTCAAAAACATGCATGGTATGTACTCACTTATAAGTGGATATTAGCCATAAAGTACACAATAACCATGCTACAATCCATAGAGTTAAGTAACAAGGAGGGACCAGGGAAGGATGCTTGAATCTCACTCAGAAGGGGAAATAAAATAGACATTGGAAGTGGATATAGAGAAGGAACTGGGTAGGAGAGTAAGTGGGGAGGGGAACAGGAATGGGGATGAGGTGTGGGGAGAGGGGGTGATGAGAGGGCTGAGAGAGAGAAGAGAATTGGTGGGTGGGCATTTGTGGGACAAGCCAGAGCACCTGGGACAGGGGAAGCTCCTGGGAGGATATGAGGGTAGCTATAGCTGAGACTCCTAGCAGCAGAAGGTACGAAGCCAGAAGTGGCCACGTCCTGTAGCCAGCTAGGACTTCCAGTGGAGGAAGGAAGACACCAACCCACCCACAAAACCTTCAGTCCAAATTTGCTCTGCCTACAAGATGTGCAGGAACAAAGATGGAGCAGAGACTGGGAAAATGGCCAAACAATGACTGATCCAACTTACAATCTACCAATGGGAGAGAGACAGCCCCTGAGTAACGATACTCTGATATGGTTGCAGACAGGAGCCTAGCACATCTGTCATTTAAGAGTCTTCACCCAATGCTGATGGGAGATGCAGACACCCACAGCCAAACATTAGGCAGAGCTCAGGGAGTCATGTGGAAGAATCAGTGAAGAATGGCTGGTACCAGAGGGGTCAAGGACACCATAAGACCTACAGAGTCAACTAACCTGGGCCCACGGGGGCTCACAGAGACTGAACCACCAACCAAAGAGCATGTATGGACTAGACCTAGACTCCCCTACATCCCACACACATATGTAGCAAATATGCAGCTTTTGCACATTTTTGGAGCAGTCTCCAAGTGGGTCCCCCAACAACTGGAGTGGTGGCTGTCTCTGATTCTGTTGCCTACCTCTGGATCCCTTTTCCCTAGCTGGGCTGCCTTGTCTGGCCTCAGTGGGAGAGGATGTGTTTAGTCCTGCAGTGACCTGATGTGCCAGGGTGGGCTGGTGGCAGATAGGGGGAAGCAACTCTCTTCTCCTCTTCAGAGAAGGGGGGGAGATATGGGGGTGGAAAGAGAGAAGAGAGGGGGCTGTGATCAGGAAGTAAACTGAAGAAACAGATTTTTAATATGAAAAAAAGCTTGGGGAAAATTAGAAAGCCAGCTACATTATAATTAAAAACATCTGCTCTGTCAAGAAAATCATTAAGACACTGATAAGGCATGCCAAGACTGTAAGAAAATAAAATGCAAAGACAATAAAAGATGGCACAAATATATTTAATAACTGTTAAAACTCAATACTAATGTAAAAAGCCAATTTTTGTTGTTTGTTTTTTTCTAGGCAGGGTTTCTCTGTGTAGCCCCTAGCTATTGTAGAACATACTCTGTAGACCAGGCTGACCTCACATTCAGAGATCCACCTGCCTCTGCCTCCCAAGTACTGAGATTAAAGTCTTGCACCATCACTGGCCAGCTTGGAAAGCCAAATTTGTATGTATACCAGATAAGAACTGGTATTTCCTAAAAGATACACAGTAGACATGAGAATGTTCAACATGAGTCAGTAGGAAATGCAAAGCCAAACAAACAAATGGACCCCACAATATGATCACTACATGACCAGCAGAATAACCAAAATGAGAAGGCCAAAGCGCACAAAGTGACAGTTCAGCTCACAGGCTGCCAGCAGGAAGCAGAGGTGGGGACCCACCCTCAGGACAGTGCACAGCTGGAACCCCAGCTCTCAGCAGGCAGAAGCTCTGTCCCTGAGCTACACAGAAGACCCTGCTCCCAACCTTCCCACCACCCTGCAAACAAGTTTGGCAGTCTTAGACTTTATGAAAATGTGAGGGGTTAAGAACTGTATTTTTGTTTTAGCTATTCAAACAACATAATAGTGCTTAATTTCTCCATTATAATAATTAAAAAGGAGCTTAAAATCTAAGCCAGATTATCATCACTGTAAGTAGACTACACATTATTAGCCAGCAAAAGAAATGTAACAACGATCTCTCTACAAATCACTGTGTGCGTGTATGTAAAAGGATTATTAAATTCTAAAATCTAGATTAGAATTCTTTTCCAGATGAGAGTTGCTTTGTATACTGTGAACAGTTGGTCAGGAAAAATCATTCTTCCCAGCTGATGGAGCTCATTGTAACGGGGAAATGGCTTGAACAGCCTAGATGCTCCTCTGAGCTCACACATGGAAAAGCACTGGAAGACATTGACTGAAGCACGAGTCACTACACTTTCATAACTAACGCTTCCCACTCAGAAGCTCAAGTGCTGGCTGTGAGTATTTGACATATTGTGGACTCTCAAGATTGTCTAGATGTGTTTATCAGCTATCCTAGCACAGCATCTCATCAGAGACTTAACAGACCTTATTCTTTGTTTTTATGGGAGGGTGTTTATTTTATATTGTGTTTATTTCAGACAGGGTCTCTCTCACACAGCCCAAGGCCTCATCCTCCTCACTCTAGCTCTCAAGTGCTGGGATTGCAGGCATGTACCATCATGGCATAATTTAGTTGTTTTAAGTTTTTTTTTTAAAAAAAAAAGTATTAGGCATGGGCTTATCCACACTAAAGGAAATTCTTCTTATTTATTCATTCTTATTGTGTATGTGCATGATATATTGGGGAAAGGGAATGCATGCAGATAAGAGAATAAATTAATGGAACCAGTTTTCTTCTATCATTTTATGAATCTTGAGGCTCAAAGTCAGGCTGCTAAATTTGTTCAGCAAGTACATTACCCACCGAGGCACTGAGCCAGCCAGCCTCATACTAAAAGAAATTCTAAATAAGCCTATTACCTTTAACCCAAGTGATCATTTTTGTCAAAATAGTTACGACAACTAGTGTAATAATCATATCAACTATGGGGAGTTATCTACCACATTCTACTGTAAGTTTTTTATGAATACAGTCTCATTTTAAAACTCAGAGAAGTATGATGTGCTACAAAACTGTGATCTTGTGTGGGAAGGGATATGTGCGTGTGGGTGCAGTACCCAAGGAAGCCAAAACACAGATGGACGGGAGTGCTAAGATTTGAACTCAGGTCCAACACAAGAGCCAACCCCACTACTAACCAGAGCCATCTCTCAAGCCTCTACTATCTCAATTTTATTAAAACTAAAAACATAATACATACCTAAGAACACCTGACTTATCCATATTAGAAATTTTACATTGAAAACAGCCAAAAAAAAAAAAAAAATCTCTTCTTTTTAGAAAAAAAAATCATTGGTAAATGTCAAAACAATATCAAAAGTAGAAAGGCAACATTGTTCCACTTGGCTCAGCTTCATGTCAACTTACTAAAAGCTAGAGTCATCAGAGAGAAGAGATCCTCAGTTTAGAAACTGCCTCCTCAAGATCTGCCTGTATTTTCTTATTTAGAGAACAATGGGAGAGGACCCAGCACACTGTGGGTGGTGCCATCCCTGGGCTGGTGGTCCTGGGTTCTATAAGAAAGCAGACTGAGCAAGCCGTAAGGAGCAAGCCACTCCTCCTCCATGGCCTCTGCAGCACCTCCTGCCTCTAGGCTCCTGCTCTTCTGAGTTCTTGCTCTCTTTGCTTTTGATGATGAACTGTTATAAGGAACTCTGAGCAAAATAAACCCTTTCCTCCCCAAGTTGCTTTGGTCATCACAGCAATCACAACCCTGACTGAGACAAGTTGGTTGCAAAAGTGGGGTATTGCTGTGACTGACCTAACCATGTTGTTTTGGAGAGGATTGTGGAAAGACTTTGGAATTTGGAGCTAGAAAAGCTAGTGAGTGTTGAGAGTTCAGTGGGATGTTCTATAGGATCCTAGAAGATAAGAATGTTGAGAGCGGTGCAGACAAAGGAGGCCTGGCTTGTGAAGTCTCAGAGGGAAGCAAAAATTCTACTGGGTCACCTCTGTATGAGGAATCTGTGGTGTCTGGTCAGCTGGGGCTGAAGAATCAGCTGTGATTAACAAGGTAGCAGAACCACTAAAGTGAAACCTTTGCTTTGCTGGGATACTCAATGCTAGTTAGCTGAGATGAAATCTGGAATGCATTTCCTGAGAGTCAGCACACAGAAGCTGTGTTCCAGACATGGCCAAAGTTGTCCCTTGTGCTGGCAGCTGAACTTGGCAGCTGTGCGTTATTCAGGTAGCCCTGGTTTTGAAGGTGTGAAGAAGTCATGGAGAGCAGCTGAAGCCTGGCACTGTGTGGCAGGGCTGTAGGCCCTGAAGAGGGCCCAGATGCAGCAAGGAACCCCAGCAGTTTTTGAGATGCAGTACTACAGGATGACCACAGAGAAGAGCAGCAGCAGCAGTGTAGAGCTAGCCATAACTAGAAGTCAAACTGTGTGCTACAGAGGAGGGCAGAGCTGGAGAGTGACCCAAGCACAGTACAGGAGCGCAGGAGACCATAGTGAATCCCAGACAACTGGACATTGAGTTATTTATACTGTTTGAGTTTGATTTCTGTTCAGACTGTGATTGTTCTCTGCTTCTTCCCTCTTGAAGAAAGTATCTTATGTAATTTTGATTTATACAGGAACCCACAGTTGAAAGACTTTGCTTTTTTAAAGATATTCTAAATTTTAAAAAACACTGTTATTTAAAGGGGCTGAACTGAATTATTTATGTCATATATTGTGATATATGAAAAAGAAAAAGTTCTGATTGAAAAGTGATGTGTTTGCGTGTCATGTTGACAATGGGTCAGTTGTACTGGCTAGTTTTATGTCAATTTGATATAAGCTAGATTCATCAAAGAGGAGGGAGCTTCAGTTGAAAAAATGCTTCCGTAAGATCCAGCTATATAGCATTTTCTTAACTAGTGATCAATGGGGGAGGACCCAGTCCACTGTGGGTGGTGTCACCCCTGGGCTCTACTAGAAAGCAGGCTGAGCACATCATGGGAAACAAGCCAGTAAGCAGCACCACTCCAATGGTCTCTGCATCAGCTCCTGCCTCCAGGTTTCTGCCCTGCCTGGGTTCTTACCTCACTGCTTTTGGTGATTAACTATTATATGGAACTGTGACTGAAATAAACTCTTTACTCCCCCGTCTGCTTTTGGTCAGGGTGTTTCATTTCAGCAATAGTAACCCTAACTAAGAAAGCCATCTTTTGGCAAAAAAGATTTATGAGGGGGCTGGAGAAATGTCTCAGTGGTTATGAGCCCTTGCACAGTTTCACAGGACCTGAGTTCAGTTACCAGCACCCCTATCAGGCAGCTCATAATTGCCTACAGCTTCCACTCCAGAGGATTCAAACACCCACTTCTGGCTTCTGCAGGTATCCATACTCACATGCACATAGCCACAGACAGCCACTCACACAAATAAATAAGATCATTCGTTAAGAAAAAAATTAGGATGTTTGTAGACATCATTAGGTAAAAGGCTGATGGAGAAGAGGGTGTTTGCAAGGTGCCAAACAGCATTTCCTTTTTACTTAGTCAATTCAAGTAGAAAAGCTGCAACTTTCAATAAAGATGATCGGACTAGTGCAACTTGAATCTGTAACTCATCCGCATGTCCTCACTACTAGGACAACCAGAAATTAAGTGAATCCTCACATGTGATGGAACATGTTGTAAAACACCTTCCCTATAAAAAACTATTGTTCAAAAATGATCAAAATTAATATAATCAAATCTTTAAGTTCTCCCATTTATAGGAAATACAGAAGGTAAAGAAACAAATTAAATAATAGTTGCAGGAATCAAAGTGCCAACATTATTTAGGACACTGGGTCAGTTTACTGAAAAGTCAAAGGCACGTTGGACAAAAACAAACAAGGGCATTCTTCAGAACCGACGATATAATAGCCTAACAACGAATTTGTTTTAATTTCAACAATCCTACAAAATAAAGAGTTGGGGCTAGAATGTAGCAAGGTGGTAGAGGTCTTCCTAGCATGCTAAAGGTTCTGGGTTCAACCCCCAATACCACATACACTGGGCATGGTGGTACCCACATGTAATCCTGACACTCATGGAGTGAAAAGAGAGGGATCATGAGTTCAAGGTCATCGTCCCTGATTGCATAGTTTAAAGGCAGGCTGCATTATATGGGATGCTGCCTCCAAAACAAGAAGGCTGGGGAGAAGAAGGGCTGAACAAGCCTCATCTCAAAAGATGTCATAACGTTAAAACGCTAAAACCTGACACAGCCAGTATTAATTATGAGAGTTAGAAGTCTAACTGTAACTTTTAAAGTACAAGATTACTAACAGTCCCCTTTTCCTTTCCCACAAGTATTACATTCCAAGACCTCAGTGGATTCCTACAACCACTAACAGTGCTAAGCCTTCTGCAGAGTGTACTATGTAATGTTTATAAGTGGGTACCATAAAAGAGTAACGACTACTAAAACCATAACTACAGCAATATACTGTAATAGAAGCCCTCCATGCCACAGGGTGGGTACTGCATCCAAGAAAATACCCTCAACAAAGGAAGGATTCACATTCCTGGAAGGACAAGGCAGGATCCTGACAAGATTTCATCACAATACTCAAAACTGAGTGCAACTTAAACCTGAAAAGTTGTTCCACTCTGGAATTTCCCATTTAACAATTTCAAACCATCATTTAGAAGAATAACTGAAACCACCAAAAATATAAAAATAAATATAAATATAAAAAATATAAAACAACAAATTCAAGTTCTTAAACCTTGAAAGCAACTCTTTCACTGCAGCTATGGAGTGTGGCCGGGGAACTGAGAATATGCAATAAAACTAGCTGAGTACCAGAATGATCCATAAATTAGAAAGTGCAATCCACAGGCTTGTGGGAGCCTCTAACACCCTTTTATGGGGTCTAAAAGGCCAAAGCCAGTTTCATAATACTACAGATATTAGTCGCCAAATTCTTTGCTGCCATGCACGCATGGAAAAAGAATGGCTTTCATTTACAAATGTCATCAAAGAAGCAGTGAAAAAAAATCTTGAACCTTTACACACAAATTTAAATATTCTGTGCAATAAAATGAGAAATGTATTAAACACTACTGTGTAATATATTTTTTAATATAAAATTCAAGGCAGACCAATGAGTTTTAAAGCAGGAAGTACAAAAATAAATTTTGCAATTGCATCTTGTGGTCAATGTTGAAAAGTATTATCCGTCAAGCTTTGTTTGACTACACAGAATGCCTGACTTAGTATGTGTGTATATTTGTGTGTCCAGATTTTATTTATATACTTCAAACCATCACAGCATATCACACTGACTATACAGGAGCAAAAATAAAAACAGTCTTTTATTAAGATAAACATTTAAGCCTTGTGAAAATACCTAAACTACAGTAAGGGAAAAAACATCTTTTGTAATAAAAATGTTATTCACAATCCAGCAATTCCAAATACTCAAATATGGAAATCAGTAAACAAGCAGTACTTGAAAACTAAATCCTATCACTTGTAGCAACATGAAGAGAATTGGAAGATACCGTTTCAGATAAAGTAGGCAGACACAGAAATCAACCAGCAGAGGTGTGGGAGCTGAAAGAATCAACAGCAAAGAAACTAAAGGAACTGCTCTTATAGAGGTGGGTGTAAAATAGTGATTATAAATTACTGGAATTGGACAGAGAATGGGCTGTGGGGGAGGGGCAAGGGGTAGAGAATGGGTAAGACCAGGTGCAAGTTTCAATAATTTTTATTGTAAGGAAGCTAGAAGACCAAAAAGTGAATGAATCTCTGGCTTAGAAGAGCCAAACACTGGTGAAACTAAGAAAAAGGCAAGGAACCAGAAAGGGCGTATTCATTTTAAGCCCACTGCAAACGATCCAAATAAAATAAACAGCAACAGAAACTGTGTAAAGCCAGGAGGAAACGCACTGTGGCACCACACATGCCAGTGTTCCCGCTGGAGACCTCTTACCCTGGCTGTGAAGGCTGGCGGGGCTGAGGGACGGCTGCTGCAGATCTCGAGTCGGGGTTGGGTAAGCTTCTTTGCCTTGGCGCTGACTCATTTTTCCTGGGGTCAAATGCTGAGGTTCCTCAGTGTTCACTACAACAGCTCAAAGAAAGAAAAGAAAAGAAATTACTATTGAAGTAATAGGTTTAATGGCATAATTAATAACTTGGAATAAACCTAAAGTGCCTTTCTAATTATATTAATCTTACAACTTTAATAAGTTGCATGATCATTTTATTTTTATATTCATTTACTATAAATTCAAGAGGAATGGACAGGTAAGACTCAGTTAAATATATATTATAGACCCTATACCTATCCAACTGCTAAGGCCCCCTATGGGTAACTGTATCTTTCACAGGGTTTATATTAACTCCTCAATATCTGCCAATACAACAAGTCATTTCAGAGAAGAAATAAAATGATCAAAAAGTGTAAGGAAAGATGTACAGGTTTATTAATAATCAGAAAATACAAATTATTAGCAAGAGAAAAAATATTTTACATTCAACAGACTTTCTACTCTGGGTTCTAATTTTTGGATGGCCAGTAGGTAAGACTTTGGTTTCAAAGACAGTGTAACTGAGGTTCAGAGACTACCTTCTCCAAAACTAAACAGCAAATAACACAGGCAACCTACTCATAGTAGGTTGCTAAGTCTATGTTCAAAAGACTTCCTGGCAGGGGCTGGACTGAGAGCTCAGCAGTTAGGAGCACTTGTTGCTCTTGTTAGGGACTCTGGTTTAGTTCCTAGTTCCCAGCTCCCACATGGTGGCTCATAACCACCAACCCCACCCACCCACCCACCCCCACCCCCGCCCCGTAATTCCAGTTCTAGGAGGGAGATCCAGTGTTCCCTTGAGATCTCTGAAGGCACCAAGGCAGGCATGTGCTGCACAGGTATACCTGCAGACAAACCACTGATGCAGGAAAGTCTTTTTTAAAAGCACCATGTTTAAGAAAAACAAAGGGTTCCGTCCCGTCTGGGCCAGAGCACTGAGCAGATCTTGGGTGGCAGCTCTGCCCCCAATCTCTAAGAACCCAGAGGAAGCGGGGATCCCAGGTGCTCTAACTCAGGCAATATCTTAGGTAAGCAGACAGCAAGGCCCGCCCCAAACAGGGAATAACTGGGACCCACAAGGACCCAGGAAGTCACTCCTGGCCCGGAGCACTGGCTTCCTTTGGTCTGGGCCAGACCACTGAGCAGAACTTGGGCGGCAGCCTTGCCCCCAATCTCTAAAAACCCAGAGGAAACGGTGCCCCCAGAGCCCTAACCTGGGCAGCATCCTGTCTGCGCTTGAGCACTGAGCTGATTTTGGGCCCCAGCGCTTACCCCAGTAGTTACACCCACCCCACAAAGTTCTGATACAACCAAGATAATAGGAAAGACAGGCTCCAGTCAGGGACAGGGCAGGAAGCACTAAGGAGATACAGATGGCAAAAGGCAAGTGCAAGCACATAAGCATCAGTAACTCAGGGTACTTGGCATCATTAGAACTTAGTTCTCCTACAAGAGAAAGTCCTGAATTCCCCATATCACCAGGAAAGAGAGATTCAGATTTAAAATCACTCCTAATGATGATGATAGAGGACTTTAAGAAGGACATAAATAACACTCTCAAAGAATTTGAGGAGAACACACTATAGAAACAGGTAGAAGCCCTTAAAGAAGAAACAGAAAAATCTCTTAAAGAATTACAAGAGAACACAACCAAACAGGTGAAGGAATTGAACAAAACCATCCAGGACATAAAAATGGAAGTAGAAACAATCAAGAAATCACAAAGGGAGACTACCCTCGAGATAGAAAACCTAGGAAAGAAATCAGGAGTCATAGATACAAGCATCACCAACAGAATACAAGAGATAGAAGAGAGAATCTCAGGTGCAGAAGATACCATAGAAAATATCAACACAACTGTCAAAGAAAATGCAAAATGCAAAAAGTTCTTAACACAAAATATCTAGGAAACTCAGGACACAATGAGGAGACCAAACCTAAGGATAATAGGTATAGATGAGAGTGAAGATTCCCAACTTAAAGGGCCAATAAATATCTTCAACAAAATTATAGAAGAAAACTTCCCTAATCTAAAGAAAGAGATGCCCACAAACATACAAGAAGCCTATCGAATGCCAAATAGACTAGACCAAAAAAGAAATACCTCCCATCACATAATAATCAAAACACCAAGTGCACAAAACAAAGAAAGAATATTAAATGCAGTAAGGGAGAAAGGCCAAGTAACATATAAAGGCAGACCTATCAGAATTACACCAGACTTCTCACCAGATACTATAAAAGCTAGAAGATGCTGGATAGATGTCATATAGACCCTAAGAGAAAACAAATGCCAGCCCAGGCTACTATACCCAGCAAAACTCTCAATTACCATAGATGGAGAAATCAAGATATTCCATGACAAAACCAAATTTACACAATATCTTTCCACAAACCCAGCATTACAAAGGATAATAGCAGGAAAGCTCCAATACAAGGAGGGAAATTATACCCTAGAAAGAGCAAGAAAGTAACCCTCTTCCAACAAATCCAAAAGAAGATAGCCACACAAAGATAACTTCCCCTCTAATAACAAAAATAACAGGAGACAACAATCACTGTTCCTTAATATCTCTTAACATCAATGGACTCAGTTCCCCAATTAAAAGACATAGGCTAATGGACTGGATACATGAACGGGACCCAGCATTTTGCTGCATACAGGAAACCCACTGCAGTACAAAGACAGACTCTACCTTAGAGTAAAAGGCTGGAAAACAATTTTTCAAGCAAACGGTCCCAAGGAACAAGCTGGAGTAGCCATTCTAAAATCTCCAGCCCAAGAACACAAAGGGAGGGACTCATGGCTTCACCTGTATAGGTAGTTGAGGGTGGCCTTGCCAGGCATCAGTGGAAGTGGACAGCCTTGGTACCTGAAAGTTTGGATTCCCTAGTGTTGGGAAATTGCAAGAGCAGGGAGGGGGGAATGAGAGGATGGTGGGAGTACACCCTCATAGTAATTGGAGGGGGGTAATGGGGTAAGGGGTTAGGCATCAGTGGAAGTAGAGGGCCTAGGTGCCTGAGTTTGGATTCCCTGATGTTGGGAAATTTGAGAGCAGGAAGGCAAAAATGGGAGGATGATGGGAGCACACCCTCATAGAAACTCCCAGAATTATATGGATTAGACATGACAGAGGCAGGCCGCCAGAAGACTAGATTCCAGAATTCAAACAAACAATTATCTTGATACTAAAATTTGTTTTGAGAATTTTTATATTGCAGAATACATAGCCTTGGTGTATCTACTCATCAGGCAACCTGAGCAGACCTGCTCAAACCTCTGATGTCCTGGAATTCCAGCTGGATGCAGTGAAGACACAGTGTCAGAGGCTTATCAATTTACTCTTCCCCCAACCCCTCTTCTACTATCTCAACACCCATAATCAGCTTGAAGAAGTTAATGAAGAGTCGGCGCCCCTATTCCCTGGGCTTGGGGACTGAGGTGGTTAATATTGGGCTGTCTTTCTAGGGAAAAGTAGTAGTTTTGGTGGAACAGGGAGGATTAGCTAGGATTTATTGCATAGTCATAACCTACTGGTAGAAATATGTATAATTGTTATTAAGATGAAGTTATAATTTCTTAAATGGTACAAAATTTACTTTGATTTCAAATTTAAGGTTTTCATTGGTACGAGCTTCTTATTAATATAAAAGTGAGATGAATATTGTTACTATCATAGGCATTGCACCTGTATAACACATTTAGGAATACGAGGCTTAGACCCAGTCCTTCTTTAACTTTTTTAACTTATTTGAGATGGTTAGCCTGTGAGTTAAGGGCCTATAGCAAATTCATGGCTTTGAGTTTATTGTTAGGGTGTTTTCTATATTTTCTTTAGAAATAGCTGAGAGGAGTTAACAGACAACAGTCCAGATTACCTTACATGGATAGTTGGTTTTCAAAACATCAGAAACCCACAGAATTGATGTTATAAACATTTCTGTATTAATGTTCATTTTGATTAGAGACCTGTCTGTTCCTGACAGCTTCCTGTCTTGGATTCTAAGAAGAAATTGAGCATCTTTGGAGTTATTCCAATTGTGGTGAGTCAGCCACTAGGCAAGAATTGCCTCTTTCCATCTACAGACAAATCATTGTCCAGAAAAGGACACACTTGCAGAATAGTCGACTGATTATATCTGCCAAGACAGAGTAATCAGCCCTTAATAATTCTACATCACTAGGTCTGTCAGATGATCCTGGGCCAGAAGGGTGAAGATCGGATGCTTCAACGTTCTGTAGTATAGGGACTGTCCAGGTGTTCAGCGGTCTCTATAAATTGGGTATGTTTTAGAAGCTATGCTTTGTGCTTCCCATAATTTCAGTTACTCAGTGATTCTGGATTTCTGATGGGGTTGAAAACTTATAGTCTCATAGCCAATCCTTGCTATTTACTTTGAGAGAAAAGATTTGAGAGGATGGTTTTCAGCTGATATTCATTCTAAAGCCAAGAAAAAAAAAAAAAGCCAGGTTCAGAACTAAGTCTTTTTTTAGTAGAGATGACAGAGGTTCTGCTTAGTCAACAAAATGATGGACTGGGTATTAGGTCTATCTTGCACCTTACTGACATAAATTGGTATAGTTATGCTCTAACTGTATTTTGAGAGAAAAGTTTTATTTTAACAGGAAGGGTGATATGTAGGAGGAGCTAAAGTGGGAGGAGTAAGGAGAGGAGGAGCTAGGTGATGGGAGAAAAAGAGAGAGGGGGCCCAGACATGGAGGCAGATGTTCACATGTCTCCACCAGTCAAAGATAGTTGATATATCTAGGTTTTGTATTAGGTTACACTTCTGATTGATATTGAGCATTACCAAATTTATAAAGCTATTGGTTAACATTTAAAAAAATGTATGAAAGCAAAAAGGAGAAGGGGGTATGGGATAGGGGTCTTCTAGGGAGGGGAAATGGGGAAAGGGGATGGCATCTGAAATGTAATAAAATATCCAATTAAGAAAAACAAACCAAACTTGCCATCCCAACTTTCATTTTGTAGTGGACTTTGCACTTCTTCTCAGCCGCCTGACCACGCTACCCATGCCTGTAATCTCACCTATTTGGAAGGCTGAGAAAGGAAAGCCTGCAAGTTCTATGCTGGCCCAGGCTACAAAGTGCTGAAGTTCAAGGACTGCCTCAGCAACTCAGTGAAACTGCCCCAGTCAGTCAGCCAGTCAGCCACACTACAGCTTGGATGTAGTGACAGTGTTAGCCTAGTGCAGGGCCCTGGGTTTAATCCCTAAGAAAAGGAAGGAAGGAAGAAGGAAGGGGGAAGGAGAGAAAGACAGAGACAAGAGAGAGAGAGCACATGAGCAAGTTCTTCTCTCTTTAAATCCACTGCCACCAGAGTCAAAGGGTCTGTCACCTGTTTATCTTTTATTTCTCATCTCTTGGCTTCTACAATAAGGGTCACCTTAGTATTCCCCAACATGCCATCTTAGAATTCCCTCAGCCTGTTTTGCATGTGTATGCCACACGTGTGTGAAGGCCAGAAGAGGGTGTTAACACCCCTCTAGAGCTACAGTTATGGGTCATTGTGAGCCAGCCAGTGTGGGTACTGGGAACAGAACTCAGGTTCCCTGGAAGAACAGCAAGCTCTGTTAACAGCTGAGCCACCTCTCCAGCCCCTTGTGGCCTATTTCTTGTTCCTATCTGGAATACTCTGGGCTCAGATTTTTCCTTACTGTTTCCTCTTGCTTGCTGTCTGTATTCAAATGCCACCTGTTTTGGAAACGTTCCTTGGGTTTCTTCATGGTGATGTCTCATAAACAGGCTTTTGATTTTAACTCAGCACAGTTCAACAACCTCTATGTTAGTACCCCCATCCCAAGCTACTGCCTGTCATCATGACTTCCACAGTAGTCATCACTACCTGAAATATGTAACAATTCCTCTTTTCCACTACTCAAACCTTATGAGTGCAAGACTTTTGTCTGCCTTATTTCCCCATAAATACTTAATCCTGATCAGCTCTTCCTGGTGGATTGAAAGCATTGCTTCCTGTTACACTAAGGTATGTGATAACATTTTACTTTAAAAAGTCAAACTAAGTTTACATTTTTATGAAACTTCTCTATCATGAAGTATACATTTTGGCTCTTCCAGTTTCAAAATATGACTTGTTTGATAGATTTAAAAAAAAAAAAAACCTATTTTTGAGATTTGTAATTAATAGTAGGAATGAACAGAAACTAACTTATTTAAATAACATTCCAGAAAACCAGTAAGGGACCCTTCATAGGTGCAGATACACAATGGAGAAGAGGAAAGACACCAAGTCAACTGATTAGGCAGACAGACAGACAGAGTCCATCCCCTTCTCCTAACACACATGAGGAATGGCCACAGGAAATTAAGGAAACAAATGAAAATACAAAACTTAAAAGTTTTAAACTATAAGGAAATCTCTCTGTAGACTTGGAGCAGGCAATGGTCCCTACACAATGATGTAATAGCACTAGGGAAAGGGAAACTGATACACATGACCACTACCACATTAAAATTACGAATTTGGTCATCAGATGATCGATCACACAATGAAGCTGAAAAACCACTCAACAGGAGAATAAATTCACAGCCATATAGTTTAAAAAGTTTGTATCTAAAGTGTCTTAAACATATAGCTCCTATACATGAATTTAAAAAGACCAACAGCAACTAGGAGAAAGAACTGAGCTATACTGCAACAGAAAACACAAATATCCAATAATACATGAAAATATTCTCTCTAATAATCAGAGAGGTAGAAATCAGGTTTACAGTGGGATATTTTACAGTCTTCAGAATTGAAAAAAATTAATAAGCTTGAGAATATAAAGTAAGGAAGATGGGTCATCAAAATCTCTTTGGGCACTGCTGGAGTACAAACTGATACTAGCATTCTGGGCAACAATTTGGGGCTAGCACATACTTGATGAATGTAACACAATCTTGCTCTTATCCCTAGAAAAATTCTTATTTGTGCATACTAAGAGACAAGAATAAAAACTTTCATATAATGATTGTGATGGTTTGTATATGATTGGCTCAGGGAGTGGCACTATTAGAAGGTGTGGCCCTGTTAGTGTAGGTGTGGCCTTGTTGGAGTAGATGTGTCACTGTGGGTGTGGGCTTTAAGACCCTTATCCTAGCTGCCAAGAAGTCAGTCTTCAGTCTTCAGATGAAGATGTAGAACTCTCAGCTCCTCCTGCACCATGCCTGCCTGGATGCTGCCATGTTCCTGCCTTGATGATAATGGACTGAACCTCTGAACCTGTAAAGCCAGCCCCAATTAAATATTGTCCTTATAAGAGTTGCCTTGGTCATGGTGTCTGTTTACAGCAGTAAAAACCTTAAGGCAATGCTTTTCAGAAACCAAACAAAACGAAAGTCAAACAGATTAAATACTCAACAATTAAAAAAATAAAACAGAGGGGGTGAGAAGTAGTGGAGAGATGGCTCAGGAGTTATGAGGACTAGCTCTCTTCAGAGGCCCCACTTTAGATTCTCCATGCCCACATGACAACTAACAACCATCTATAACTCCAGTTCCAGGGGATCCAACACCCTCATCTGACCTCCACTGGCACTAGGTACAAAGCACGAATACTCACAAAAACAGCAACAATAATAACTCTAAAATTAAACAAATTAAATGTGTTATCCAAGTGTGATGTACATCATTAATCCTAGTACCTGGAGGGCAACAACAAGAAGATCTCTGTTAGTTCAAGAGCAGCCTACTCCCACAGCAGGTTCTAGCCAAGAAAGTTCTACAATGAGACTCTTGTTTCATAAAAATAAGATCATAAAATGGGTTAATAAGTTGTGGCACAAGCATAAGCTACAACAGTATATGCCATCTGTTTTTGGGTCTAACAGCATGGATGAGTCACAAAAATATAACATCAACTTAAAAAGCAAGTTCCCAACATATTACATACACTCTGGTACAGACCTTTAAAAACACCATTGATAGGGCACTTGCTTAGCATAAGAGGGGTGCCCAGCATTTAATCTTTAGTAAAAGAAAAAAAACGTGTAAGAAATAAAAAGCAAGAAGTAAGAAATAAAAACTCAGTAGTAAAGGCACTTGCCACCCAATGTGGTGAACCAAGTTCAGGACCCACACGGTGGAACAAGAGAACTGATACACACAAATTGTCCTCTGACCTCCAAAAGCATACTGTGACCAATGGGTATGCGCATGAGCACACACACTGAAATAATATGTAATTTTAAAAACTAAAAAAAAAAAAAAAATCCTTATTATTTTTTAAGCAAAAAAAAAAAAAAAAGATAAAAGATTAAGAAAAATACAACATAGTCATCATATCTGGGGAGTGCCACAAGGGAGAAGACTACAGCATGTTTCTGCATTTAGTAACACACAGGCATGTGTTTTAAGTAACTCCACTACATACACAGGTAAACAGTTCTGTTCACCTCTTTCCAACCCAGTGTTTCTGTGCTTCTTAGAGACATGATCGCCAACAAAGAACCCAAACTGAAGAGACCTCCTATGCCTCTGCCAGTTTGCCTCCCTGATGCTGGAATGACAGGCCTGTGTCTTCATGCCCAGCTCTCAAGTAACCTCTTTTTCCAGAGTGCTTGACAGTAAGACTGACAGCCCATCTTCCTGTGTGTTTTGTCTCAACTAGTTCACAAACATTTCTCTTCATAACACAAATCATTCAGTGCCCTACAGGAAGTGCATAACAGTGGCACTATCTGAACAGAAGCTTAAAAAGTACAATGACTGTGTTTTTGTGTGTATCCACTTGCACAACTGATAAATATCTGCTAAAGAACTGAAAAGCTATCTGGCAAAGGAATCACTGTCGCAGCATAGCTTAACAAGTGATTCACCTGTCAATGGTGACACTACAGTGCCCCCTGCTGGCTCCACTTATAGTGCATGTAGCTACTTAGCTCCTCCTACAGAGCAGCAAGCACACTGGCATGACTAATACTGCAGTTCCCGTGCCAGGTAATCTATCACCCTCCCGAGACCCTCAGCAGCTCATCAAACTTTGAAGAACTGCAAATTCTGGCATTTGCCCTTCTGCTGCATGGAAGCTAAAATAAGATACCTAAGTAATCTGTATGTCAATCTGACTGCCCTGAAGATTTGAGAGTCTTTCTTTTATAAAATCAAGGTAGTGGTAAGATTCAGTAATATCTGTAGAGAGTTTTAAGATTTAAAAATACTCTTAATAAAAAAAAAAAATGTGTAAAAAGAGGTTTATGTTCTTCTAGCTTTGTTTTCTACTATCTGATAATATTGCATGTAATATGTAACATATTTTAAGAACTGCTGTGATTTAAAATAGTGTATTACTTTAATTAGCTTTCTATAAAAAATAAAATATGCTTTCTAATAAGTATTTGAGAGAAAAACTAGCATAAACCAAAGACAAATATAGATATATAGATATAGATATATACCTTTTACTAAAACATTAATTGTGGAAAATTGTGGTCTGTCCTGTGATTATGCAACCACATTCATGGCACCCACTGCCCTGTCTTTAGAACAAGTCTCATTCTGAAGAACCTCTGCCATTATCATGCTCATTCCCTTTCTTTGAACACACCCCCAACACACAAAATGAGGTCCAGAGCACAGAGATGGCTTACAACAGTGAGGTGACTACTACCTATAAATATAAACTTTGAAATCAATTTCCTACGTGTTATTCAATAAAAATCAAAACCTCTGCTCAATTTATGATGGAATAAAATTTTAATTACTTTGTTAGACCCAAATTCAACCAACAGTGCTTTGCTGTCACTTTTTAGAATTAGTAATAGCAGTACTTCGTGGGCTGTACTTCCTGGATAGTTAGGCTTCAGGCTTACTCTGTAGAATCGGCGTTTTATGAACTGATCTCGGACGTTCCTTTTAGTTCAATGTTGCTGTGATTTCTAATGTACCACTGCTCCTGTCACTGTCTACATGCACTAACACAATCTGCAGTCACATGTTTTATCTGTTGTGCTTATTCAAAAGCCACCACAATGTCCATCCCTATCCAGAAAACAACAAAACCAGCAAAATCTGTTACAGTAAATTGAATCAATTTTATCTTAAAGGGTAACCTTCTAGACCTCTAAAATAAAACACACCTTCATAAAAATCTCCAAAATACAAACAAAAATGACAATCCCATTATTCTATTAAAATTCTATAAATGAAAACACTTTCTCAGTTTCATGAGGCAGTAAACAAGTCCTTGTACCATCTCTTTATGCCTGTGATTCTCCAAGGGTCTTATAAGAAGGAGGTCTCACCAAATAATGAATTAGCCTCTAAGTGGTTTCTCAGCCTTCCTAATGCTTCCAAAATACAGTTCCTCATGTTGTGGTGACACCAGCCATAGAGTGATTTTCATTGCTACTGCACAACTGTAATCTTGCTACTGTCATGAATCCTAATGTAAATGTCCTGTTTTCTGATGCATGAAGGGGCTGTGTGACCGCACAGGTTGAGAGCCACTGCTCTGGATGACTGTGATCTCCACACAGACTGTGTGTGGCTTTTTCACACAGACAGGAGCAGCAGAGAGCCGTGCTCACTGAGCATCGTGACAATCAAAACCGAATGCTATTTTTCATTTGTAGTAACACCAAATATTATCGTGTCCTCAAAACATGACATTCCAACTTTAGCTACTTACTTGATGGCCCAAGGACATCTTTGCTATCACCAAGAAGCTTTTAATGCAGAGGAAGTGAGCAGCAAACAAACACAATCCAAACCAGGGAGAAGCAAACACCGGTGGGACGGAAGCAGCAGTGAGACAAAAGGACAAGAGGAACAGTGTTAGTCTGTGAGTAGGAAGCACATGCACATTAGTTTCAATTGTCATAACTCATAAGACATTTCCCTCTATGAACCAAAAAATAAAAATAATAATAATAAATCCTTGGCTTAGGTGATACCAAATATGTGTTTAAACTTGGGGAAATGAAACCATGAAGAGAGAGCGGAATCACCAAAGTACTGCTTTACACTTGCTCAAGGCAGGGCTAAGCAGCAGTGAAGACCATTAGATCTAAGCTCACTGAAGGTTACTTACCCTTTCAAATGTAACGCTTTCAAAGTACCTACCACTTAGTCACTACTAAGCATTAGTTATGCATACCATCAGAGCACTCGACAGAAATTCAGTTTTAGAATAGTATAAGACAAGCAAGATGTAGGTTCTACAAAGACATCAATAAAATAGATCATTTTTTTAACCAAATGGCAAAAATAAAAAGAGAAAGAGTTGTTGTCAGACAAATAATCCCAAATAAGGATAAGTTTTAAGTCAGATATAATTTTCTTAGGACCGACTAAAGACAAGCATAATTTACAACTCCTAATCCTTTAGGAAGTCAGAAGACACATTCCATGCTGCCCACTCCCAACACAACCTCACTAAGTATTCTAGGCTGACTTCAAACCCAGAGTCCTCCTCCTTCAACCTCCTAGGTTCTACCATACCAAGCAGAAGACTCGGTTCTTTAATGAAGAACTTAAAACTGACAACAGACAAACAGCTGCAGACCTCTATCTAGAAACTCTTTTAACTGACTGGACTCCCTGAGTAGGTACACAGCTCTCAGGTATTCTGCACTTCAGAAACCAAACCTAAAGCCTTCCCACTGAGTAGACTGTTTCCGGGCACAGTGAGGTAACTACAATGTGACAAAACAAGGTGAGCCCTTTGCTGCAGGCTTCTGTCATCTCCTTGGAGAGCTTCTCCTACCTGACACTTTCCTAGCGTGTGATAGCTCTTGAGCAGTTATGAATACCATGTTTTAGTGTCTATTTATCTTGCTTCAGATGCCAAGCCATGCTTCTCTGAACAGATGTGGGTTTCACAGACTACAGCCCTGCTGACAGTGAACTCACTGTGCTCAGGTCCTTACTACAAACAGCAAGCTTCAGGGAGGAGGTTAAAGGGGTCAGAGATGAAAGTGTTTGTGAATCGGGAATGGAGAGATGGCTCAGCTATAGAGAGCACATGCTGCTCTTGCAGCGGGCCTGAACTTGGTTACTAGCACCCACAGTGGGCAGAGGGTACTCACAACCACCTGTAACTCCAGCTCCAGAGAACCCACTTACACTCACACATGCACATACCCACAAAAGGCATATGAATAAACACATAATTTAAAACAAAAAATAAACCTTAAAAATTAAAAAGGCAAAAGTTCTTGTGAAGACAATCTTAAAATACTACCCAGTGGTCCTTATTTCCGTGCCAACAATCCTTTCTCCTTCAGAGTGAGCACAATTTTTGAATTTCCTTTTGTTAAATTTTGCTTTGGGTGTAGGAGGTATGAACTTGGTTTTAACATAACGTCAGGCTTTTTCCTGCTGCCTCAGGTCCTGGACTGCAAGCATGTTCCTCCATGCCTGGCTCATTACTCATGAAGAGAAAACCTTTTCTGAGATTGGGTCTTGTTCTCAGTGCTCTCTCACAGGTAAATGTCTATGGTGGCCCTCCATAAGGCAGCCTTGCAGAGAGGCCTGCAAGGTACACACTGAGGTGAGGTATGGAGTAAGATTGTAGAGGGTCTCTCCTGTTCAACCATCATCAATGCACACATCGAAAGAATCCCTCTGTATTCTTAGCTACAACCTCCTGACGAGATGCAGCCACATGATAAACTGCTCTTGGATTCCTGACTCACAAAACTTGAAGTAAATGCTCATTGTTTAATATGACTTAATTCTGGATTATAATATAATATGAAATATTATATATGATAATATATAAATAAGTAACACTGGAAAACTGTACAAAGGCCAGAAGCTGACAGAGACAACTATAGCCAACTTTTTAAATGCTTCAAAGACATCTATTTTTAAAAAAATCTTGTGATGATAAATTTAGGGAAAACCTAGATTTACTTTTGTCTTAAAACAACCCCTGCCAAAACCATGCCAAAACAAACAAGAGGAAATTCATGGTTCTGTACTCTCTGCAAGGGAAAGGGACTCTCCTCTCCTTCACTTCCCTATTCATCAGGGAGTAAGGACCACTGGATACCATTTTGGATTATCTTCACAAATTATTATTTATTTTTTTTTTTTTAGATTTTTTTCATTATTAGTTTCCCCTAGATTTACTAGTAACTTCACAAGGGAAAACTGTAGTTTTAATCACACACAAACACACAAGAGCAAAACATGGGTGTTCACACATACACACACATAAGAGTTCACATTACAAACCTATTTGAAGGTTTTAGAATTCATCTTCTATTTGGAGTAAATGGTTAATAAGCTCATTTTCATTTCACAGTTTTGTTTTATTCTTTAATTCTACTGATTAACAGTACTGTGCTGACTTTTGTGCAGTTTCCATTCCTTACCCATTCACTCTCCAAAACTGACTTCTAACATAGACAGTAACTTGAGGTACTGTTCCAATAATTGCATTATAATATCAACATTAAACCTTTCAGCATATCTGCGCCATTTGCAGCTTATGCCATTGGATTAATCCTAACTGGTTTAGTTTGACACAGTGAGCAATTACTTGAAATATATACTATCCATATAGCCAATATTTACTAAGTAACAACTGTAGACATATAGCTTAAACACCAAAGGATCCTAGCAGTAAATGAAACAGACAGAAATCCTGTCTTGGGCTGGGGTTTATCTTTCAGTGGTAAATGTGTACCTAACTCTAGCCCTGGGTTTGCACCAAACCAGAATTCTGTCAAAGTGGTACTTAAATTTCAGTGGATAAAGTATAGAAGAACATAATAAATGGTAATAACTTATAGTATATTACATAACTTAAAAATAAAAGAAATAAGCAGAGAACAGGGGCATACAGAACATCAAGGAAAAGGAGCTCACGGCTTCAGACAGGAAGCCCAACAGCAAGCACCCTTCCACGGTGGTCCACAGCCAAGAGGAAGAGAACCGCCAAAGAGGCTTCCACAGGGAAAGAAACATATATGCAGACGACTGCTATGCCGGCCAGTGCCAGGGGCATGGGAATCAGCGAGTGTAGAAGCTAAACACATCCAGTGGGTAAGGAGTAAGAACACTGAAGTCGGTGTGGTAAAATATCCTAGATTATGGAAGCCTTTCATAGTCTTGTTGCAGCTTTGGCTGTATTTTGAATGGGATTAGGGAAGGAAGAATGGTTTTGAGAAAAGAACTGACGTGGTCTGATTGTAATTTAACAGAATTGTTCCAACTTACTATTCCGAAAATACTCTAAGAACAGGAATATGTATGGAGTTTACTGAGACAACCTGGGGATACACAGCAGCAGCAGGACAGGTAGTGAAAGGCTATACTTTGAAAATACAGTAGCAGAATGTCCAAGCAGACCAAGTGGGAGTGTGGGAGTCAAGAGACAGGGTATCAAGATGATTTCAAGTGGCCAGGATTGAGTGCCTGCATGATGGAAAAGCCATTAGCTGAGCAGTTAAAGTTGTGTTACAAGGAGAACTCCAAGGAGCTCAAGAAGACATCCAAGAGGGTGCCAAGAAGGCAGTTGGATATACAGAGAAGTCTTCCTGGTAGAGGAAGCACAAGTGATGATATGTGTGAGTCAGGTTTATGACCTCAAGTCTTGGTCACTGACAACTGACACATGCCATGACACATATGTTGCATAGTATAAAGGAACAATCACAAGAAAACCAATTTATAATAGACAACAAATCTAAGACTCAGGCAGAAGCACTGAAAACCACAGCTGAAGCACCATGTGAACACAGCATGGCTTCAGAGACATTTCTCAGAAGACATGGATGGGAGGCGGTCCATGCATGCCAATCAACCATCCTTTCCGTGTGAGAGTGATGTTAATGGGAAGCAGGTTATGAGCAAGTGAGCTTCTTCTCGTCAAGTAACTCAGATCACTAAGTAGACACAGACTAGTTTGTTATCCTTACATTTTTAGAATACAGTACCATGTTGTATAATATATGAAGACTGACATAGCTAATGTGAAATAACTCTACAAGTATCTTATACATTTTTTAATATAAGCTAGGTACTCAGTGGCTTTCACTAAAGTACTAAAATACTACTCATATCTCAAAGAATCTGGAAATTTCTTACTGTGTTTAGAAAAAGACCATTAAGATAGGATAAAACATTTTCTTTTAATTCAATAAATATTCAAACTCATCTCAGTAATTTGTTACAGAAATAAATCTTCTAATTTGACTGAATACAGTTTTAAAAAACAACTAATATGACTAGAAATTTTTATTTAGGAATTTGTGTGCTACAAAACATTTTCATTGGAAGCACTAAATATTTACAAGATTATTTAAATCACTGGTCTATAAATATCATAAAACGTGTTATATGGGAACTGTGATCTAACTTTATTTTATATCTAAATGTATGCCACTCATCTATGAGGATTCCACACAAAGGACAGAGTAGAAGTTTATCACAAGTCCTTCAACCTAGGAACTCCTCCATCTCAACAAACCTAAACAACATCACCCTGTGGTACAGAAGCAATTCCATGGCACTGGTCTATATCCAAAAGCTTTACACACACTTTCTTCCCTGTAGATGACTTAGGGCCATTTGGTGAGCGTAAGGCAAAGCACAGAGAGCTTATCCAGCAAGGCCACAGCTGGTGGCACCTCTTCCCCAATACAGCTAGCGGCTCCCAGAACCCACATTTGGGAGGATTACACAAAGCATCTCAGGGTGTTCTGCTCACTATCTTTGGCTCTGAGAATAAGACACTTCAGTGATGGATATGTAATGCAGCTGGGAACGATGTGTCTTAGAACAGGAGTCACTCTATACTTGCTTCAGCTTCTCATATTCTTGTAATCTGCAAAAAAAGTGCACATTTTATAATTGAGTTTTACATGAAAGATTTTAAAGGAACCTTTTTTCCTGGGAACGAGAGCTTAAACTATTGACCATATGCTTTGGCCCTCCTCTAGGTACTCATTCCACTTTACAACATGTAATGTAAGGCAAATACAAACACACTTAGAAAAAAAATTCACCAAAATGTGGTTATATTTAGAAGGCAGAGGTTTACTTATTGTATTTTTTGCATAGTATTTAATTATGGCACACTACTATGCATTACTTTTATAGAAAATAAGAAATGGAAACAAAATTTTAAATTGATCTTTCTACCTACACATGATGTTTTAGATAATGACAATGTATAAAGTGCAGTAGAAAATATCCACTTCAAACTTAAGATCATAGGAAAACACAGCAATGTTAGCATCTTAAATGCAGGATCACACATTTACTGTCCCTTGAACGTCAGCAACTCTGAATATGGTATAATCTTTAAAAAAAAAAAAAAAAAAAAAAAAAAAAAAGATCCAAAATCTCTCCAGAGCAATTTTTCTCAAATTCCTGAGGTCTGAAATTCAAGAACACCCAGAGTTGACAAAAGAGCTAAGTGATGAAACCGTATTCTATAAAATAACATGTAGAGGAAGGCAGTTCAAGAGTACTTTCATACTAGGAACTAAATCCTTCCTCTTTCTCTTTTAAATCCTGTGACTTCAGGAAATTGCAACCTGTCAATCTATAAAGTTCTCTCTGGAATGAATATTCATCTGGTATGATTTACATTCTATCAACTTCTTTCTATAAAGGGCTTTCCTGGTGTTTCCCAAGTGTGCTAAGGTAGCCCTGTCTTACTGTCTTGTGTGTTCTCTCAGTGAGTGAGTGATGGAGCAGCCTCCAGCCCTGTTGTTCAGATAACGTCCACGTCTCTTCTGCAGATATAGCTTATCTCTCAAAACACTTCCACCCATGCATTTGGACACTTTCAGCAATTAACTTCTGGTTCTAAAATTCTGTTAAGAAAGGAAGGCTTTTAGGTTTATTTAGAAAGCATTTTTTTTTCTGAAAAACAAAACACTTATTAGTTCTCTCTCAGAAACCAGTTTTTTCCCCATCTATCCATCTTTTTTCCACCTACAGACAGCCCAGCCCACCCCCATTTCTAATCAAATCATTGAGTTCTAATTCTTCTTCTCCTCTACAACAACACTCTCTCAGTCCAGGCTTTTCTTTGAGTTGCCACTAACAGCATGCCATGTCTCAACCCCTGCTCAGCCTTCAAAGCTGCCTCCACAGTGAGTTTTACACCTCTCATTTACCATGCTACATACTGAAATTCAAAAAGTTCTATCCTACTGCAAAGACCAACACAATCCAAGTGTGCATGGTATCCTCTGTCACTAAAATGAGCTATATCTGGATTACTCGGTTTCAATCACTCTTAAAAACAGCCCACCAACTCCTGTGATGTTTCATTTTTTGGAGCTACTGTGAAGTTTAATACATTTGTTTAAGTATACTATGTGTATTCTTTCAAAGCATAACAACAAAAAGAACCGAGCTGGAGAGTATTCAACCTAAGATAAGTTCCTAAACGATCAGGCTGACTGTGTTATTCCTCCACTCAAAACCATCTGATACACTATTCTTTACAAAATATGCCTCAGACTCTGGTACTCAAAACCTACAATTCAGGTAAATTATTCACCCACAGAAATGTTTCAATCTCCCATAAGAGAGCCAAAAAACTCCACTTGCCTTTTTGACTGCCAGAACTGATTATGCAAAGTGACTTGTCATCTGTGCCACCCCCAACCCTCTACCACAAGCTTTCTTTTTGTTTAGCTGCCCAACATTTTGAAACTCCTCTCATCTTAGTGCCAATATAACCATACATAATTCATTTATAACAGACTTACAAAACCAATTCTGTTACCGAAGTTCAATGTAGAGTTATCTCCCCATCTGACCCTCAGAATATTTTACCTTACTGCTCAGTGTGAGAGCATGCTATCCCATGTGTGTTGCCACTGCATAACTTCTATTAGCATGAGACAGGACTGTGGCAGCGCCAAGAGTCCCATCAATTCCTTGAAACATTAGCCCTGCACCTAGCCTTTATAGGTCAATCAACAGACCCACAAATTCTAAGAACATTGTCTCTCTCTGGTCAGAAAACAACCCTTCTAACCAAGCTTGGTTCTGCAAGTCTGTAATCACAGCTACTTAGGAGCCTGAGGCAGGAGGATTACAAATTCAAGGCTTGCCTAGGCTATATAATGAGTACAAGGCCAGCCTACAGAATTTAAGCAAACCCAGATCTTACCTCAAAATATACAGAGTGTACAGAAATGGGCAGAGCACTTTCCTAGCATGTAGAAGGACCCATGCTCAATGTTGCTTACTGGCTTGCTCTCTATGGCTTGGTCATCCTGCTTTCTTATAGAACACAGGACCAACAGCCCAGGGATGGCACCACCCACAACGGGCTGGGCACTCCCCCATCAAACACTGTTGAAGAAAATGCCCTCCCTGCTAGCCTGCAGCCAGATCTTAGGGAGGTGTGTTCTCACTTGAGGCTCCCTCCTCTCACCTGACTCCAGCTTGTGTCAAGCTGATCTAAAACTAACAGCACATCTAATATGACACACAAAGAATCAATACAGAGTATAAGTATGGACTCTCTCTTTTTACTGTCTTAAGACATGTATACCAGGCTAGCCACAACACAGATACTGCCTCAGTCCTACAAACACCCTCAGCTGTCATCACCAACATAGTCGGGTTTTCACCCCTATTCTAGATTCACTTGTAGTGATGGAGCACAGGTGCTAATTCTTCTGGGATTGGTAGGTTCTTGCTAGTGCTTACACAGAGAAAAGCTCAAAAACCAATCAACATGATTTTTTACTCATAACTAATGTCTTTTACATGGTGGCAACAGAAAGAAAACTGGTCATAAAGCAAAAGAAATGTCCCAACTGCCCATGACTTAAACTACAAACTACTTAAACCTACAAACGTAGCCTTTGATGTCATGAAATATTTTCCTCTAAATCTGACTCAATCAACCAGTTACCTGGAAAGGTTATGAAAACAATACAACCAAAACCAGTTATGATACCACAATCACACCAGGTGAGATATGAGAACTGGTTATATTAGAAATGCAGGCTAGGAAACATTTCAGTTGCTCTTACAATGTAACCTGAACCTCAGGATGGCTTTGGACCATTTTAATTTTCAGTGTGAAAGAACTTAGCTTACTTGGAACTTCGTCTGGCAAGTTACATGCATTGTTTATACAGATCCATGAATTTTACGTTTGAGAGAGGGAGGAGGAAGGGAGAGAATGAGTCAGGACCAAGATGTGAATGAAGACATAATAAAAAATTTCTTCTCAGCTTATAGAAGACTACTCTCTTTCTAAAAGTCACTGCATAAAAGTCATGGTAAAGTATACCTTGCTGAATATTATAAAGCCATAGACAAGATTGCTAATGCCAAGGAAATATTGATTTCTATGACTCATAAATCTACCACAGACAAAAAAGTAGTTACTTGTTCTTCAGGTCTCAGAAACTATGTAGTGCCCAGGATCAAAATGAATCTCAGACACAAAGACACAAGCTACTAAAGAATCAATCTCTAGACAGTGGTCATGTAACACATAATTTTCAAAATGTGCATTATATTAGATACTGAATACAAAATACTTTAAAAGGATGGTTAAAAGAATAGATATAATATAGATGAGCTTATGACATAAAAATATGTCTTTGTATACAACGTCAAGAAAAACACACTTAAAATATCTGTACTTTTTGCCTGACTAAGGGACCTTACTCCAATGGCCCTTGGAGAGCCTGTTTCTTCATTTCTACAGAGAATACCTACTTCATGGTATTATAGAGATTGTCATGAAAGTGTGTGAGATACACAGCTCAGGATGGAGCACACAGCTAAGAATGCAAGAAATAATTTCTTTTCTCACCACACAAGTATAATAGTAATACAACAACAGTCTAAAAATCTAATGGGGGGAGGATAAGCAAAATTCAGAATAAGGGTGCAGAAAACCCCAAGGGGTCTTAACAGTTCTTTCTAAAAACAGTGCTCTCAGTAAGTACCAAATACACATCAAATACTAAATGGAACCTTTTCTATGTACTGCTGTAACTCCACCATATTCTCTCTGGAGAGACATTAATACTAAATAGAGCAACTGAAAAAGCCCTGATGTAAGAAAGGGTTAAGAACTAACAGTAAATGGAGCAACAGAGAAACAGGTCATGGGAGACAATCATGAAAGAACAACCATAAAATAAAGAGTCACGTGTAAAGGTGCACTTCTCTACGCCAGCTTTTGGGTGGTGAGGCAGAAGGACCAGGAGTTCAAAATCATCTTCTTACACATAGTGAGTTCAAGACTAGCCTGAGCTACATGAGATCCCATCTCAAAATAACCAACCAAAAAACAAAGTGAAGAGAGAAATACCTGTCTCCAAAGCTTATCACTATGCACTGTCCCCACTAGACCTTTAAATTGTGCCTTAGCTCCCTGACTGCACCATGTTATATTGCTGCTCCTCTGCCCTCAATGGCATGCTCACCTTCACAAAGGCAGCAAAGGACCTGTGTTCCTTTCAACACTTAAGCTAAGCATTATCTCCAAAAGCATGTCCTAACAACATTTTCTCTCTTCCTCTAAAATAATTGACTCTTCTGGTCCTCTCTGCATCATACACATAATCTGCCCATACATGAACTCACCTCCTGTGGTACATGTATTGATGGCCTAAAATTCACAAACTCGCAGATAGAAAAAACTATCAGACATGGAAGCCTTGAGTCCACTTTCTATCTGCTCTTAAAAAAAAAAAAAAATGCTGCAAGCTGCTGCCACAAACTCTTCCGGTCCTCTTACTATGTATCTCTAATTCCTTTCACATATTTTCTGTATGAACATTGCTACCCTACTGTTAAAACTGCCATTTAGATAACGTTTTCTCTAACATGACCAATAGCCTCTATTTCCATCATCAATCTTAGTTGCAAGTGCAATCACCTAGGGATCGTGTAGGAACTGATGCCTGCATCTCACCCTCTGGGATCTTAATTCACATAACAAAGATATAGCCATGCACTGGAATTTCATAAAGCACGCTAGACAACTCCAGTGTTCAGAGGGAGCATGGTAACACACACCTGAAATGACAGCAGAGGCAGGAGGCTGACCACAAGTTCAAGACCTGAATTACATTGCTAGTTTCACATTATCCTAGGGTACACAGTGAAAACCTATTTCAAAACAAAACAAGAAAGAAAAACTCCAATGTCTGGCTGATTGTCATTTCAATATTCCACAGTTCTCTCAAGATGATTCCCCTAAATCACATCTCTTGGGATTAGTTTCTCAATCATTTGAACACGGTCTCTCTATGCAGCCCAATGCTGTCCTGAAACTCTCTATGGTAAATCAGGCTGTCCTTGAACTTACAAAGATTTGCCTGCCTCTGCCTCCCAAGTGCTGGGATAAAAAATGTACACCACAATGCCTGACATCTTCAAAAAATGTAATGGCCCAATGCTATCTTAAAAACAAAATCCCAAATAGTAAAAACTAGCATTCAAGGCACTGTATGATCTCATTCTAGGACAGGAGATACAGGAAAAAAAAAGTCTGACCTACAGAGCCAAAATGTAAGCCAATTCTGCTACTTAGTCACTGTGAAGCCTTAAGAAACTAATTTCCTTATCCATTACATAGGAGTGACCGTCGTCTCCTAAAGCTGAGAGAATTAAATGAGCTTACTAGAAACCACTTAAAATGGTTTCTGAGTCAGGGCAGATACTTAATACATCTTAGTTGTCACTCATATCTCTTGGCATATTTTCTGGAACTCCCTCTGTTGTAGCAAACAGCACTTCCTCTGAGCCCCAAACCTGTTCTCAATGAGGCAGGCACGAATGCAAGACCCTGTGCTCAAGGAATGTGCTAAATGAAGTAGATTAAGTTAGCCAGCATCAGAGGTAAATATTTCATCAAAGCATGCTGTTCATCTCGACACCCATGGCATCACACACACGACATCATCTTCAAGCTTGTGGGCCCTCCATGGTGCTCCTTCACCACACTGAATCTGCTACCATGCTGAACAGCTATAAGCAAGTGAAAACCTACTGAATCCAGATGAAAATGTTTTGAATGCTCCATTCTTGCTAGATAAAATGATAAGAGATTTGGTAGGAATTCCACTCCAATTTTATCTTCATATATGACTAACATGTAAGATTTCTACTTCTGTTTCTTTTAAAATTAGCCAGCATGCAAAATAACGATACTGAGAAATCTTCCATATGTGTGTCTGTATCTCTGCACCACTCCCATTCCCTGCTCTCCCCTCTCCCCTTCCCTGTAGGCTTTCACTGGCAACACATAGCATCCACAGAGGAGAGGAAACGCGCTGTCTGTCCTGCCTCTGCTCCCTTTCTTCTCTCTTTTGTTTCTGACACCTTCTTCCCACCACATAATCGCCTTTATCTTTCACATTATCAAATCCTAACCCCGCATACTTCTTTCAAAAGTTGTATGGGCTCCTTTGTTTTACTGGTAAAATAATTTTGAGATGAATGTACACAGTTTTAACTGCCTGAGAGACTACTCAGTATTTGTCATATCCTGCTTACAGCAAGCCTTGGAGCTTAGGGAAAATTGTAGTTAGTGGTAAATAGGAAAAATCCTCAGTCCATCTGTTTAAAACCTACATTTTTATTTATCCATACTGAAAGAAATAAGCCACCAAATCTAGTTCCCCTCAAACCTAGTTCAGCAAAACAAAAAGCTTTCTATTTCAGTTTTCTGGTTAAAAATTATACTGTCCATACTGATTATATGATACCTAAGTACATATCATTTCTAATTTAGATTTCTGAACTATGAAAATGACACACACAGCAAAGATGAATGAACCCCTCGTGTCCCATTTTTAGAATCTTTTTTTTTTTTTAATTCCAAGCCACTGTTTGGAATCTTTGGTTCACGTTAGTTATGCTCTATGTAAGGGAAATAGTTAACAGGAAAAAATACAACTGGTAACAATGCAATGTGGCATCCTGAATGAGACCCTCGAACAGAAGATGAACATAAGGCAAAACTAAGCAAATCTGAACCAAGAATAAACTTCAGTTAATGATAACTGATTGGGTCAGGAAGGTGGCTCAGCCTGGCAACCTGAATTCAATCTCCAGGACCCACATGGTGGAAGGAGAGAATCAACTCTTACGAGTTGCTCTCTGACCTCCATAAGTGCACCACGGCATACACACACACAATTAATTGAAAATTTACTAATGATAATTTAATAAAGTGAGGGCTGGGGATGCGGCGTATTTGGTAGAGGGCTTGCCAAGCATGCCCAAAGTCCTGTGTTTGATCCCAAGACCTCCACAGACTAGACATGGTGATATGTGCCACTGCTTAGGAGATGGGCAGGAGACAGAAGTTCAAGATCATCCTCAGATTTATAGCAAGTTCAATGTCAGGCCTGTATTTAAAAACCATCAAAATTGAGAGCATGGCTTGGGGGATGAAGTGCTCACCCAACAAGCATTAAGATCTCAGCACCCACATTAAAAACAGGCATAACACGACATAAGGAGCCTAGAATGTCAGCTCGTCCAGGCAAAGACAAGCCTTGAGGAAGGCAGAGACAAGCCCTGAGGAAGGCAGAGACAAGCCCTGAGGAAGGCTTACTTGGTCACTCAGCCTAACAAAATCAGTGAGCTCCAATGAGCTCTTAGTGAGAGCTCCCATCTCAAGTACTATGAAGAACAAAAATCATTACTCTCTGGCCTATACACACACACACACACACACACTTGCATGTGCACAGCCACACACATGCCAACAGGTACACATACATATACCACACATACATGTACAACTTTTTATAGACATATACACATACACACATGCCCATGTATATATAAAATCAGTCTAGGTTCATTATGTCAAATGTACCATCCTAAATATAAAATGATAGAGGAAAGTGGGTGCAGAAGATATAGAAACTATCTTTGTAACTTTTCTGAGATTCTAAAAGAAAAGTTACTTTAACAGTAAAATGGCTTTTCAGTTAGGAGCACTTGTTCTTGCAGAGGCTAGGTTCTTCCACTCCCAGCACTCACCTGATAGCTCACACCATTCAGAATCCCAGTTCCAAGGGATCCAATACTCTCTTCTGGTCTCTTTGGCACCAGTATACAGACATACATTCAAGTAGAACACCCACTCACATAAAATAAAACAAATAAATCCTTGTTTTTTTAAAGGCCAAAATAGCCTGTGGAAAAAAATTTTAAAAAGAAAAACAAAAAAACAAAGAAATCACAAGATTTCACAAACATACACTGGAGTAATTACCAAATCAGTACAAAGGTACAAGAAAGTAAGAAAAAACAAAAAGTATCAAATACCATGGTATTATCACAAAGATAATTTTGACCTCACATTTTGTGAAAGCCTCTTGGGAATCCAAGCATCCTAGGACAGTACTTTAAGGTTCCCAGAAGGACTGGGGCGTGGGTTCAGTAGTAAAGCACTTGCCTGGCGTGTTCAAAGCCCTGGTTCTATCACCACCAATGGGGGAAATATCTCCAACCAAAAATGCAAATCAACACACACACAATTTCAGCTAGGAAATCTTCTGATATACTGTATAGAAAACTGGCTATTTTTCCGAAACTAACTCTTCCTTTTACTGGCCTCCCCAAATTCATTGAACAATCTCACTGTGTACTTGGGAATGTTTTATTTTATTTTTTATGTAGATAGACCTACTTTGAATATCAACATAAAATTATTTAATTCTGAGGGGACATTGGTTTTTAACTGTATTTTACCTTTTGAAGATTTATTTTCTTTTGTGCACTGGGGAACATACAATGTGAGTGGAGCACATACCATAACAAACAGATAGAGGACAGAGGACAGATAACCTGCCAGAGTCAGGTTTCCCTTCTATCGTGTACGTGCTGTCAGGCACGGTAGCAAGTGTCCTTACCCAGTGAGCCACCTCACCAGCCATATACCTGGCCAATTTTATTACCGTACTATTCAAACCTTGAACAATATCAACCTCCAACAATAAAAATGTGTTAAAAAGATGGAATGTTTAGTACCTGTCCATCTTTATAGGAAATAGTATTTTCCCACTTGGGAACTCAATGACAATTATTATTTAACATAATTTTCATAATTTTAAAAAGATATACACAGAATATAAAGCCTGTCTTTCAAATTATCTACACCTTAAAAAATGTTTCCTTTTAGCAATCTCAGTGTGCTGGCTGGTCTTGTGTCAACTTGACACACAAACTGGGAGTTATCTGAGAATCTCATCTGAGAAAATGCCTCTATAAATCCAGCTGAAAGACTTTTACTAATTAGTGATTAATGGGAGAGGCCCCAGCCCATTGTGGGTAGTGCAGCTGATAGTCCTAGCTCCTATAAGAAAGCAAGCCATGAGGAGCTAGCCAGCAATCAGCACCTTCCATGGCCTCCACACCAGCTCCTGCCTCCAGGCCCTGCCTGTGTGAGCTCCTGTTCTTACTTCCTTAGATGATGCACAGTAATAGAGAAGTGGAGGCCAAATACACACCCTTTCCTCTCCAACCTGCTTTTTGGTCATGGTGTTTTGTCACAGCAACAGAAACCCTAAGACACTCAGTAACGTTTTTAAATAGCAGAAAAACTGATAATCTAGAAGACAAATACATCACGAAATGTGATCGGTTAATTGCCTAGTTTAAAGCCCATTATATTCATCTTCTCACTTCCTAAGCTAGCTGAGTTAATAGATGCGGACAATGATCACCAGTGACTATTTCCACAAGAAAAACAACACTGTGGTCTCCTAGTGGTGATATACAAAGCCATCTATAAAGTGTTTGTGGAAAGAAAACAGAAATCTTACATCTAAGCAAGCCTCTACCAATTCTGATTCAAAAAACAGGGACTGGGAAGCAAATTTTAAAATAGTCATGTTTTTCTTTCTTTTCCAATGGTTCAATGGGTGAAGTGCTTGCTATATAGGCATAAGGGCCAAAGTCCAGTTCCGCAGCATCCATGTAAAAGCTAAGCACAGCAGCACGTATGTATCCAAACTCTAGTGCCTGGTCGTGGAGACAGGGATCCTGCACACTTGCTAGCTGCCAGGCTAGCCAAAATGAAAGACTCAGAAAATAAGGAGGAGAGCAATGCAAAAAGATACATGCTTCAGAGTCCTCAGTCTCCAAACCATTTCCAACCCTGTTCCCAAACTCATTCCAGCCCCTCAATAAAAAATATTAAAGGATGATCATTATCTGTATATCAAGTCCAAGCATCCTTGTTTTGGCACCGCTCTGTAAACGTGGTCTTTATCTGCGGTGGCACGCATTTTCCACATAAACACTATTCATTTCATTTCCAACCTAGTACATTCAACCTTAACACCCAATCCCTGGTGCTCCTCACCTCCTATTAAATTCTAAAATGTCCTGCTCATTTTCAATCAAGTGAGCCCTCCCTTCTCCTACTTCTGCTGTTCACAATTCATATTCTCTTAAAGCTTTTCCAGGTTAAAAAGATGGCTCAGTGGTTACGAGAACTAGCCACTCTTTCAGAAGACCTGGGCTACATTTCCAACCCCCACCTGGTGGCTATCAACTGTCTTTAACTCCAGTTCCAGGAGATCTGTTGCCCGCCTCTGGCCTCCACAGCACCAGGCATGCATATAGGCAAAACACCCATACACATAAATAAAAATTAAAAACAAAAAGTCTTTACAACTATCCAATATATATAAATAGACTTCACAGACTTCTCTTACTGATCTTTAGAGAGAGTTCTTTTAAGTCAAAGCCATCCTAAAAAAAATAGCTTTTATTTAATGAATATTTACAATGTGTGCAACATTGCAATAAGCAATATAAAGACTTTACTTCTATTAATACTCAAAATCACTCTGGAAGACAGATGCTACAGTTATCATTACATAACTCATAAGGAAACTGTAACCCTGAAAATTTGTATACATTACCCACATCACACCAAGGCAGAACTTTTTTCCTTTTTCTTATGACAGAGTCTCACTAGTTAAACCTGCCTTCCAATCCATGGTTCTCCTGCGTTAGGCTCCTGAGCACTGAGATTATAGGAATACACCCACACAGCCAGCTCAGCTCAGATTTCCAGCTAAAACTCTTCAGATCCCACCTTCATCCACTTCTTTTGTATGTCAACTGGCTCACAGCATGAAGTCCAAAGGTGTTATTTTGTAAATAGTTAACTTAAAAGTGAACCATAATACTAGTTTTAATTTCTGTACTTTATATTGGAATTATCAGTATTATTCTCTCTATAATAAACTGTAATATATCACAAAAGAAATAATTAACAGGAACAAAACAGTTTCCCCTACCTTTTCCAACATCTTTGTTCCAACTTCTCAAGAAACAGAATTTAGAATTTAAAAAAAAAAAAAAAAAATCACTGAAGTTTCATTAATATAGACTCTGATACAGAATTTAATACTATTGATTAAAGTTCTATTTAATTCTTAAATTTCCTTCCTGTTGCTGTGATTAAAGACTCTGAACAAGGACAATTTAAGAAGGAAAGGATTTATCTTTCTTACACTTTCACTGTCCGTTCCTAAGGGAAGTCAAGGAAAGAAGTCATTCCTAGCCAGGGAGTTAGTTCAGTAGAAACCCTGGAGGGATGCTGCTTGCTGGCTCCCTTCTGCTGATGCTTAGGTAGCTTTCTTTGATAGCTCAGAACCTCCTGCTCAGGGAGTGGTACTACCCACAGTGAGCTTGAGCCCTTCTATATCCCAAGACCCATTATTAACAACTTTTTTTAAATCTTCACTAGAGCATCAAACACATTTCAGCCATAAGAACAGTGAATTAGCTTTCCTAAAGATGATGTTATGGTCAAGTAAATATAATATGCTAAATACAAAGTTTATTGCCAACTTTTTCTGAAATCATAAAGATAAAATAACCTACCATCAGTTGTCCATTTCTAGTCAGCTACCATGTCCTGTGTAAGCCAATCTCATTGCACTCTCTGTTAACAAGTGATCACTTAAAGTTTAACATTTTTTTTAATGTTTAAAGAACCAAAACAATGCTGAACCAGAAATTCAAAACACGTTTAAATCAAGTTAATCCAAATATCAAAACTGCATGCTGCTATTAATCATTACACTGTTCTTACACTGGAGCCTGAACAAAGAACATCCACCCAATTAAAGTTTACAAATACCTTGAAAAAATAATAATTCATTTCTATAGTAAATTAAAGACAGAAAGCTGGTCCCTGCCTTGCTTTAACAAGGAATTTTCTTTTTTTCTTTTTCTTTTTTTTTTTTTTTTTTTTTTTTGGTTTTTCGAGACAGGGTTTCTCTGTGTAGTCCTGGCTGTCCTGGAACTCACTCTGTAGACCAGGCTGTCCTGGAACTCACTCTGTAGACCAGGCTGGCCTCGAACTCAGAAATCCATCTGCCTCTGCCTCCCAAGTGCTGGGATTAAAGGCGTGCGCCACCACCGCCCGGTGCAACAAGGAATTTTCTAAACAAACAAACAAATAAAATCTAGGGATGGTGATTATCTTGGTAGTAGAACATCAGTTCCATTATTACCACCACCAAAAACCATGCTCAGAAACACACAGAAGTAAATAATCAAGCTACACCCTGACTACATTTCACTAAGGACACCTTTACTTTGGGTAAGAGAAACACTGCTAACAAAGCTTCTATCAATCAATACTTAATAGAATCATTCAAACATAAGATTTAAATTGATTCCTCTGGAGCAAAGCCATTTTTATGACATATCATCCACCTATGCTAGTGACAGTTTTTGTTTCAAATTATGGGATACTATATACTTTACTGCTATCCACATTTACTTTCAGAATCTAATTCAGGAAGGATCGCTTGTTAAACCTTCAAATTTCCAAATACAAATTTGCATATAGTGCACTTGCTTTTAATTCTTGATTAGCTTACGTGTTTCATTCACTCTCCTTGCTCAGAGCTGCACATGATTTGAGATATACAGGTACTTAATGTCCTCACGGGTTTTACTAAGAGCCAAAAGAGGTTTGAAAAAGCAAATACAAATCACTACAGCAGAATGTCTAAGACAATATGGCAGGGAAGAGACAGAGAAGGATATGAAGTAGAAATACCAGAAATGTGACAGGGCTGTGCTCCAACAAGCTTCAAATGGCCTGTAATTCTCATAACAACATGGGAGTTGAAGTAGGATTTTTAAAACACTTTAAGTAAATTGCTTTTGCAAGGCTTGTAGCACCTGCTTCAATTCCAGCACTTGGGAGGCAGAGTAATCAGAGCTAGGGCCTCAAGTCCAGCTTGGTCTATCACAGTGAGTTCACAGCCTGCCAGGACTACACTGTGAGACCCTGTCAAAAAAAAAAGAAAGAAAGAAAGAAAAAAGAAAAAAAAAAAAAAAAACCAACCAACCAACCAACCGAATAAGCAAGTTTTGCTTTCAATGAACTTTTAGAATAAAGTCTGCTGGCTGATATCAAGCCCTCTCCAGTGGTAGATGACATGTCCTTATTTACTGTTGTCAAACTACTCACCGAAGATCTGTCGGGTTCTCCGTCTGCTAAACCTGCCTCCATAATGGACGATAGAAGACTTATGTTTTTCCTTCCATTAATGGTTAGCCATCCTATAAGTCTGGAAACCCTAGAAAAAGAACATTAGAATGTATTCGGTAAGTAAAAATAAACCATTAATTACAGTAGAAAGGGTAAATCATTTTATGCTAAGGTTACAACAACAAAACTGGATTTTGACAAAAGTTTCTTTTTGTTTTAAGAATTAATCTGTAGAGACAGCTCAGGGTTAAGAGCACTTGCTGTTCTTTCAGAGGACCTGGGTTCAACTTTCAATACCCACACGGCAGCCAACATCTATGACTCCAGTTACAGGGGATCCAACACCATACTCACAACAAAATAATGACCATAAAATTTTTAAAGGAAAAGGAAAGTCTCCCAAGCAAAAAGAACTACCCAGAAGCAGGTTTAAGCTAAGGCAGCTGTCCAGCATCGGGACGTCGAGTGGAAGGACTGCTGAGGCTTCATGAGACTCTGCCTCACGAGAACAGAGACAAAAGCATCTCCCACGCCGAGTCGTGATAGAGTTCTTTCTGTCTGTGCCAGTGGAGTAAAGAAAAACTAGTTTATTTCACGAATCACATACTGATTAGAACTGAAAGACTTGGCATCCTTTCAAAAGAATACTATATATAAACAAATATAAAAAATACTAAATACAAATATAAAACGAGTAACCTAATGTCAACGCAGACAATAACAATGTGTTATTAAAGATAAAGAAAAGGGAAGTGGATAGGCTGGAGCTGGAGCTGGAGTTGGTGACCTAGGAGACAGTTGGTAAGATAGGATGTGATGTGTACACAGACAAGTTAGTAACATTTCAAAATAGCAGATGCAAACCAAGAAGTACAGGCGCCTAACATTCACCTCATAACGAACCTATCATAATCCAGGTGTGGTCACCTGTGACCTCAGTACTCGGAGACTGAAACAGGAGGATGACTAAGAGTTTAAAGGCCATCCTGGGCTCCATTCACAAGATACTGTCACAAAAACAAACAAACAAACAAAAAAAAAACAAAACAAAAAAAAAAACCCAGAAACCTAATTCCAACAATTAAAAATCAGTATAAAGGAAAAAGCAATTAACAAAAGAAGCTCCTGGGCATATACCCAAAAGATGCCCCACTACACCCCAAGGACTTGTGCTCCACTGTGTTCATAACAGCTTTATTTTGTAATAGCCAGAAACTGGAAACAACCCAGATGCCCCTCAACCAAAGAATGGATACAGAAGCTGTGGTTCATTTATACAATGGAATACTATTCAGCTATTAAAAATGAGGACATCATGAATTTTTCAATATATGGATGGAACTATGAAATATCATCCTGAGTGAGGTAACCCAGATCCAAAAGGACATGCAGGATATGTACTCACTGATAAGTGGATATTAGCCATAAAGTACAGAATATCCATGATACACCCCATAGGCCCAAAGAATTTAAACAAGGAAGGCCCAAGCAAGGATGCTTGAATCCTACTTAGAAGGGGAAACAAAATAGTCATAGGAGGCTGAGGGAGGGAGAGACCTGGGGGGAGAGGAGGAGGATGAGAATGGGGAGGCAGAATCAGGTGCAGGGAGAGACAGGAGAGAGACCCAAAGGGCCAGGAGAATGAATGGAAATCTGTTGCTGCAGAGGGGTTGGGGGGATCTCTAGGAAGTCCCAGAGACTTGGGGTAGGGGAGGCTCCCAGGAATCAACATGGGTGACCTTAGCTGAGATGCCTAACAGTGGGGACATGGAATCCGAAGGGGCCATCCCATGTAGTCATGCAGGAGCCCCGCCCCAGTGGAGTGATAGGGACACCAGCACACCCACAAAACTTTCAACCCAAAATTTGTCCTGTCTAAAAGAAATGCAGGGATCTAACAAAGACTGAAGGAAAGGCCAGACAATAACTGGCCCAATTCGGAACCCATCCCATGGACAAGCACCAATCTCAGAAATTATTAATGGTTCTCTGCTATGCTTGCAGACAGGAGACTAGCATAACTGTCCTCTAAGAGGTTCTACCCAGCAGCTGAATGAAAAAGACACAGATTCCCATAGCCAAACACTGGACAGAGGATAGAGACACCTATGGAAGAGCTGAGGGGAAGGATTGAAGGCCCCAAAGTAGATGGGAACCCTACAGGAAGACCAATGGAGTCAACAAACCTGGAGCTCTCAGAATCTGCACCACCAAAGAACATACATGGGCTAGAATGAGGCCCCTTGCACATATGTAGCAGGTAGGCAGCTCAATCTTAATGGCTTCCCTCTCTGGCCTCAGTGGGAGAGAATGCCCCTAATCTGGCAGAGATTTGATGTGCCAGGGTTGGGGAATACTGTGTATAGGGAGGCATCCTCTGAGGAAAAGGGGGGATGAGGAAAGGGACTCTGTGAGGGAGAGACCAGGATAGGGAGCAGTGTTTGGAATGTTAATTAACTACTTAATTAATTAATTTAAAAAGCAACAGAAGAAACTTCCTGTACTGGAAGAGTAAAGGTCTTCATAATAAGAATCCTTTGAAGGCCAACAGAATTATCAGTGCCTAAGCAAATCTGTGCAATTTCATACTAAATCCCTGCACATTATAAATGCTACCATGCAGGCAAATGAGCAATTAAAAAAATTATTAGGTGACTTTTTCTCACTTAACTTAGTAGAGTAGGTGTAATTACCTTCCTTTTCTAAATGACTTTTCAAACATCTAGAGAACAGCAGATAATAAATAATGCTGACCCTGACCCTTTTTTTTCTTAATCATTGGCTCCAAATGAAAGTAATACCTTCACTGTAAATGTTTTCTCATTTCTCAAGTGAGGCAGAAAGTTGAAGGCTATGTTGGAGTTACATAAGCCTTAGAAGTTCCAAAGTCCCTTCTTCCTTACTCTGGCTAAAAGTGTGTTCTTTCTTTCCAATACAATGTTCACTCAGAGCACTTGAGAAGACTCGCACACAAAGCACTTGACACATCATAGCATGAGGACCTGAATTCCATACTCAGAAGCCGTGTTGAAAACTACCACGGCACATGAATGGCACATGAATGAAATCCTACAACTAGGAAGACCAAGACAGAGCTTCCCTGAGACTCACTGACTAGACAATTGAGCCAAGTCACTGAGCTCCAGGTTCAGTGAGAGACCATGCCTCAAAACAAAACAAAAGGTAGAACAAAAACTGAGGAAGCTACTCAATGTTAATCTCTAGCCTACACACACAAATGCACACATGTGCATACGTACACAAGAAGATAACACACATAAGTGCACAAAAAAATTCATGTGACTGAGCCTTATATGTTTAAACTTTTATTTCTGGGGTGGGGAGGGCATGTCATTAAACTACATAATCTAGGAATGATCTTTATATTTTAAAGGGCTATAAAGAAAAAACAGAAGTAGTGGATAGGAGAACAACAATAACACAAGACACTATGTACTTTGATCACAAAGCCTAAAGTACTACAAAGACAGTACACTGGTGGTATTCCACAATAGATGTAAGAAAGGTTATACCTTACATATAGGAAAACACTTAGTAATCTCTTCATATTACTATTTCTTATGATTAATGTCAGTGAAAAACTATAGTAACACAGTTCAAACATCATAAGCAGACAAGATGCCTACAGAGGGTAAACAACATAAAATACAATACTAGAAAACATAAATACATGTGTGCTGTGACCACGGAAGTTATAAGGAAGTATGATTTCTTATTTTGAATATGTCCATGTATAAATCAAATAAGTTTGATTTTGTTCCTCTCATTGGCTTGTCATGTAAGATATACTGACCTCAAATTATATTTAAAGTCATTGTCAACTCTATGTGTCAGTGTTGAAGTATAGACAAGCATAGATATCATTCACATATGTTTATGCATCTTATCCTGGAAAAAGAAAAAGATTATCATGTTGTTTACAAGGGAATTGTGTCATGGTCAGATGGAAGCATGACCTTGGTATTGCCTTTGGGATGGAGCTTCTTATTAGTTTACTGTAGAGAGAATAGCTGTGTATTGTATGGATGCATCACCTGTTAATTTAAAAACCTATTGCCTATAGGAAAGGGTAGAAGGTAGGACAGAAGAAAAAACAGAAAGAATTCTGGGATAGAGTCAGGCACAGACTGAGGAAGATGTAACAAGACAAACCCATGGTACCTGAGCATAGGTAACCAGTCATGTGGCAGAATGTAGATTGGAATAAATAGGTTATTTTAGGTTATGATCTAGTTAGAGAAGAGCCCAGCTATATGGCCAAGGTATTTGTAAATTTATTTTGAGTCTGAGTCTTATTTTTAGGAGCATAGGACTGGGAGGTAGAATCAAAAATAACTTCAACAATTAGGACCCAATGTACAGCCTGAAAAGACCCAGGTGAAAGGGGGTGGGGGTAGTCAGACTAGCAGGACAAAAGGGCTGATCTATTTAAAAAAAAAAAAAAAAAAAAAAAAAAAAAGGCAGCCTTTCCACAGAACGAAGGCCTGTAAATAGCAGGTAGCAAGCGGGAATACATATCAATCTGCAGTGGGCCGACAGTCCACACAACTAAGGCCTAGAGCTGTGCACAGGCAGCAACCAGATAGCAGAGGCAGAGTACCTACTGAGAGAGGGACATGTTAGCTGCAGAGCTCCAGGCAGAGGGTTGGGGAGAAACATAAAAGCTCCAGCCCCATCCTGCCTAGGGCCCACTACCTTTATGGAATGGCCCAAAGCCAGAGGATCTGGCATAGCCAAGCAGGACAGGACACATGGAGGTCAAAAACCACACTGTTCAGAGCTGGGACAGCAGAATGGCCCCGGGGCTCCCACAAAACAATTAAGTCAGGGCTGAGACTCCCTGCTGATAGAGAGGAGTTGCAAAAAACAGTCTAAAATTTAAAATGTTACATTTTTTTCCTTAAAGATACTATGTAGGTTTTGCTTAATAATAAGTAGGAATGTCCTTAGTAATTTAAAAAATAAAAACACATCAATCTTAAATTTATATGAAGAGAAAGGGGATACATGTATATTTATCCACATAAGGTATGTTTATAATTTCAATTTGAAATATAATGCTTTTTCTTTTGCCAAAAAAGCAATTTACCCTAGGAAAGATATATTCTGCTAGTCAATATAAAACCTCAGAGTTAAGGTTGGGGTAGGGTTGTTTGCTTTTATCTTTCCAGAAGAAAAGCATCCAACTAAGGAATCCAGAGACCACTGGACAAGAGAAACATCTAGAGAAAAATGATTCTCTCATTAAGAGAACATACTCCAAGAAAAGGAATAAACTAGTGACATGCAAAAATAATACTGTTAAGCATATTAACTATATTTCATGCTAATTATCAGCTTGGAAATACAGAATACAGATGCATTTTGTCAGAGGAGGTAAATCAAACACACATGTCATAGGGACAATGTGATACTGTTTTACAATATGCCTGAGGCACTAAGATGAGAAGAAATTTAAATAAAGTTGAGTACAGGGAAGAATGTTAAAGTAAGAGAAAAAAAGGATAAATAAATGCACACACAAAAAATAAATCTCCAAAGAAGGGAAAAAGATAAAAAAAATTGACCTATTTTCAGGGGTACATAGATACTAAATCAATAAACTCATGCCTGTGATCCCAATACTTGGGAGACAAAAAGAGACAGCTCCTTGTGAGCTTGAGGCTAGCCTGATCTACAGAGCAAATCCAGGACAGCCTAGGCTACACCAGGAAACCCTGTCTCGGTAAATAGTAAAAAATATATATATATATCATTGTAGAGGAGGATATGTGGACTCCATACAGTCTTGTTCTGATTTACCAACAGGAATACGGGTGTGTGTTCAATGGGAATGGTGGTATTGTACATCCTCTTTGAAAGAGGTAAAAATGGAGTAGAAAACGGCCTGCTAGATTCGACCAGTCTATACTTATGGTAACTTCAAACTGCTGGACAAAAACTATGTTATGTTGGGAGAGAGGCTTTGTGTTTGTGTCAACAGGAAAGACGAGCAGCCTTTGGATCACATCCAAGGTAAGAAGAATCAGATTTGATAGAGGGAGACACCCTGAAGATCTTGGCTACAGAACAGGAAGAAAGAAATGAAGAACAAATAGGACAGCTAACATGATTTGGTGATCTCTCTCCACGGGAATTAGCCCTGAAACTGGTTAAGACATAAAAGTGTCTCTACTAGAACTTCAGCTATATACAGCCAATGTCTCTCACTGGCTACAGAGTCCTCAGAACTCATCATGCCATCCTTCCAAATGGCATGAGTGGAGATTTATAGTGCAGTTTGGTTATATAATCAAACTAGCTCATAAAGACAGACAATTCTCTTTTATCTGCTCAGACAAGGAGCAGAAAGTCATCTTTAACTGATCTGTGCACACTGCCTATTCCACACATTATGTTAACACTAAAATATATATCACCTCTGAAAGCTTTATATTCACAGAAAAAAACACCAAGAATTCACCGAAGATTCACCTTGGGGATGCTGAGATGCTGAGGCTTGCTGTTCCAGCTTCCTGCAGGATTCTGCTTCAAACTGCCTCAATGCTGATTCCTTGAAATTCTACATCCAGGACAGCTTCGGAGAAAAAAGCTGACCCCAATTGGTCCAGCATCACAAATTGCTCCAGTCAGGACTTCAGTTAAGCCCTGAACTTTCTCAGCACATAGAGACTGGAGAGCAACTGTTACAGCTAGCTTTCTGAAGACTAACCATTTTCCCACTTTTCTTGAGCCCCCAAAAAGGAAGACTATGTCCAAAATCAGCAGAAGGCCATTATAAGAGAACTTCATCCCATTCCCAAGAGGTGGGGTAAAGGAATTTTGGTCATCCAATACATGTTAGATGTTTGTTGTCCTTTAAAAGGGGGTGGTTTCAAGTACTTGTAATCAAATCGGGAAGAAACGCTATAGGGAGCTTCGACTTCAGGATTTCTTTTTCCTTTCCTTCTCTATACTTCTTTCTTAGGTAAGGGAAAGGGAGTTGAAAAGAAAAAGGGGAATATAAAAATATTATAAAAATATTAGACAAATAGCGGTACATTACTCAATCTACTCTTAAACCAACATAATATGTTACAGTCATAATGTTACACTGTAGAGCTCTTTGTATTTTAATGCAAAATTGGGGTTATATTTTGTTACACTAGTACAAAATTTTGGATACTGGTACAAAAATAAGGTTATTTTGATACACTGGTATAGGTTATTATATATTGATGCAAATTTAAGGTTATTTTTGATACACATAATGCATATGTTTTCAATGTTTATTTGAAGTATTGTATTTATATAATTCTTAAAGATGCAATATAAAGTTCTAGTCCTTTTGAAAGCTGCTACTTCAAACTGTTAGGAATGATAAAAATGCAAGTTACAAACTATCAGAATGGTTAAGAAAGTTAATAGACAGTCAAACTCATGGTCATATTAAATACTAGTTTAGTTAATTACAATAAGACATTTTCAAGGTTATTCAGATAGTAAATAGCTAAGAATAAACAATGTTTGACAATTCAGATATACTACAGAGTTGGTCTTCAAAAACCTCAAAGATCCACAGAAAATGGCATTTAAAATTGTTTCATGATGAAAAGCTCTTTTGACTATGATACAGGCCTGCTCCTGACAGTCCCCCATTCTACTTCAAGGAAGATGCTGAGCATCAATAACCTCCATATGGAGTTGCTTCAATTATGGCAAGCTAGCCACTGGGCAACGAAAATGTCCATGCTTCAACTACAGACAAAATGTTGTCCAGAAAGGATACACAAATGCAAGGAAGTCAACTGCCAAACTGCTAATACAGGGTAAACAAGTCCTTCATAATTCCTGCTTCACAAAAGGTCTGTCAGATATACTGGGCCAAAAGACTGAAGATGGACGCTCCAACATTATAGAGATAATTCTAAGAAAAACTATTCAAGCAGTCAACCTTGTTTGTCTTTTATATAATCTTGGAAGCTGCTTGCCTACACTTCCTACTTATTCAGGTAATAATTATTCCTTCTCAGGTCTCTGATGGGCTTGAAATCTAGATGGTTATATGTCAGGAGCCATAATGGGACAAGCTAATAACTAGCAGGTGATCATCCTGAAACAGCCTGCTTTGGGTTATTATATAATCTGCGACAGGTATGCCCTTATTCAGCAAGGCTGTTAGGGACTCAGTTTAGGAAAGATTCCTGCTATTAATATGCTTTTCTATTATTATTAAACAGATTAACAATCACTAAGTAATACCACACCTTTTGGAGCAGATCTCTGCAGATCCACGAAGATGTCTTAATGATAAATTCCTAAAATTATATCAGTGATTATAAACCTCTTTTATAGTGGGACTGCTATTAGGTCCCTTTCTGATAGTCAAAACTGCAATGAGAACTCTGCCAGTCTCCCAAGTGTCACCAGTTAATTGCTCTTAGATAGTAAGCAGACTTTCTCCTACTCAGAGCACATTCCAAGAGGCTGTAAAACAATTAACCAAAGGTTATAAAAAGGGAACTAACGATTTATTATAGGTGCTAGGACAGAAGATAAAATATTGCCTGGGTTTATCTATACAAAACTTCACTAATAATTTAGTTATAAACATTCAAGTGAACCTGTGGAGCTAGACAGGTGATGGATGTTTAACCAGATAATTACTCCTAATGGATATGCATGTAAACATTCTCTGTTGTAAACTTCTATTTCAATTTATGATTTGATTTTTGGTGTGAACTTGTGATGAACTTTGTAACATGTGATTATATATTCTGAAAGATGTATAAGTACTGAGGACCAAGAGATGAGGAGATAGGATGGTGCCAAATGTATGTTCTCTGACTATTAATGGTCAAATTATAATTGATGAGCCATACATAAACTACAGACTAAATTGGAAAACCTGGCAAGGGTTTTTACCCTAGGCAGCTAAAAATAAAAAATAAAGTTATCACTAACAGGTACTCAGTATATTGTGGGAAGACTTGGGAAAAACAAAATGGATATGAGCTTGTCTCCAGGTGGACACTCATGAGATGGCACTTAAACCTCTGACTTGATTCTATCAAGGAATCAGCTGAAGACTAGAGAGATGGCTCAGCTGAAAGAGCAGTCATTGTTCTTGTAAAGGACCCAAACTTAATTTTCCGCTACCCACATAGTGGATCACAACCATCTGAAACTTCAGTTCTAGAGGGTTCAACACCTCCAGCCCCAGGCATGTATGTGATACATATACATACATTAAGGAGAACATTCATACACAGTTAAAATAAATCTTCAAATTAAAAAAAAAAAAAAAGGCAAAAGAAACAGCTGAGCATGAAGACCTGACTCTGAGGCAAGTCAATCTAGAAATCTAAAGTGACAGTCTGCACATGGAACAGATGAAATGTGAAGTAGACGAGATCTTCTTGGGAAATGAGTTGCAGCTCAGTTCAGGGCCATGTGTTACTTATGTTTTAAAAGATCAATATTTATCTTTATAAAAAACCTCCTTTTTAACATTCAATTGGAAGAACTTTCTATCATTACTCTTTACAAAGATAAACTCACTCTACAAGAAAAGGACACATACCCACAAAATAAAAATTTTTACATGTGTAATTAATGAAGGGAATAGGAAAGGGGAAATGTAAAATTAAGACTATGTAAAACAAAGTTAAAAAAAAAAAAAAAAAAAAAAAAAAAAAAAAAGCACTGCTAATAGCAAAAGTCCTGAAGGGAGAAGGTGGCTGAGCCACCCTGGTTATGGGTGTCATCGTCCATCATGCATGAAGCTGTACCCGGACAGGACCAAAGCAGCGTAAGCTGAGCAGCAGCCACCATCTGTCTCTGGGCCTTAAACCTAAACTTCTTCCACAGCTTGACCAGGTGCCTCAAGCCCCTCCCATAATGAACTGTACTCTGGAGCCATGAGCCAAAATACACACTTCCTCCCCTCACCTGCATTTGTTGGCTGTTTGTTACGGCTCCTGGAAAAATAACATTCACAGAGGCTTCACGTGTCTGTGCACTCACCTTATAAGCTCTAAGAAGTGAAGAGTTAAAGACATTTACATAGTCCTAAATCTGAGGAAACGGAAGTAGTTTTTAAAATTAAAAACAAGCTTTAACGGTAGTAGGTTCCAAACCCAGGCTGGAGGAAAAACAAGCATCTCTTGTTATTCAGCAGCTCTTCAGAACACCTTGACTCTACAGACAAGACTTAGCTTACGAAGGTCTCTGTATCAGAACACTCGAGTCTCACTTCTCAAAGTTGCCAAGTAAAGCTAAGGCTGTATGTTAATTTCAACATAATTACTAGTTGAACTCAAAGTTTATAAAAGACCATGCTCTTTCTTTTGATATCAGTACTCTTAAAAACATTGCCTCAATCTCTATACTTAGCCTAGCAAAGTATAGAAACTAAGTTTTATAAAATTTATTTTGTATTTTGGGCTTGTCATTTTGGTCACAGAGGAAAGGGAGAGAGAAGCATGTACCAAGCAAGGCTCATGCCATTTGTACCCATCTGATATTACAGAACACCCCAGAGAGATGGATACAAATACAGATATGGATACGGATACAGATACATATATATGGTTTGGAACAACACAGGCTCATGTATTTGAACACCTGATGCTACTGTTGAAAGGGACTGCAGCACCTCTGGAAGCTGGTGCAAGGCAGAGAAATTAGCCCTGGGCCAAGGGTGATGGCTAAGGCAGGCAAGTCTCTGTGAGTTTTAGAGTGGTTTGGGTTTACATAGTGAGACCCTGTCTCAAAGAAAGGATCTGACACAATTTGCATCCATTAGTCATAAACCTTTCAGCTAATTAGGAAGAGAGGTAACCCTTTCAGTCTAACAAGCCTGCAACAAACATCACATTTAATGGTGAGATACTGAATGTTTTCCCTTCACTGTAATGTGGTATACAGTGCACCACCATTTCCATGTTATCTCACATAGGGGATCCTAACAAGTGTTATGAGAAAACCAAATTTACATTCTAAGAACTGAAAGGACAGAAATTATATTTCAAGATAATGTGATTGCATACAAACTGGTAGAATTAATAATTGTGTCTGACTAATCGTGATCATCAACTTGACTGGAGTGAGAGATGTCTAGGAGCTTAACTAAGCACAAGGCTAGCTGTATCTATGAGAACACTTCCATGAATACATCCATAATGGCTCTGACAAAAATCAATGATACAATCCTTGGATGAATCAAATTTTCTAAGTTAGACTAGCCCAAAAGCTTGAAATAGCCAAGATTCAACTAACAGACCACATGAAGCTCATGAAGAAGACCAAGTGTGGATGCCTAGGTCCTACTTGGAAGGAGTGACAGAATGCTCAAGGGAGCAAATATGAAGACAAAGTGTGGGACAGAAACTCAAGGAGGGGCCGTCTGGAGACCATTCTACCTATCCGTCCCATGTGCAGTCACCAAAGATAGACGCCGATATGGATGTCAGGAAGTGCATACTGACAGGAGCCTGATGTAGCTCTCTGCTTACAGGTCTGCCAGAGTCTGACATATTCAGAGGCAGATGCTCACAGCTAACCATTGATCTGATCAAGGGTTCCGAATGGAGAAGTTAGAGAGAAGACTGAAGGAGCTGAAAGGGTTGGTGGCCCCAAGAGGAGAGCAACAGTGCCAACCAACCAGAGCTCCCCAGGAAGCTCTGCACCTGAAAGCCTAGGGGAGGATGGCCTTGTCGGGCATGGGTGGGAGAGGAGATCCTTGATCCCATGAAGGCTGAACACCGATCGGGGAGGAATTTGAGGGGGAGAGGGGAGATAGGTGGGGGCACACCCTCGTGGAGGCAGAAGGAGGGGAAATGGGATAGGGGGTTCCTGAGTGGTAGGGGGAATGGGGTAAGGGGATAAAATCTGAAATGTAAATATAATATCCAATAAAAAAAAAAAAAGAAAAAAAGATGGTAAAGCATCAGGAATGTAGTAAATGTCACGGAACTGTTAATTTTAAACAACAACAACAAAAAATACTGAAACTGTGAAGGACAGAACCTAGGGAGGAAGCAGGTCAAGACGTCTTTGAAGGGCTTCTTTTGGCCTAGGCCACTTCCTGTCACTCTGTGTGCTCGATGGCTGACTGTGAACAACACTCCAGTTTCCTCATGTGCTCTCTCCATCATACGTCTGAGGCCCAAAGCAATCCAGTGAGCTGATAATGGACTGAAACTACGAACCAAACAAACATTCCCTTTTAAGCTGTCCTCTGAGCTGTTTGTAACTGAGATAAAGGTTAACACAGTACAGTTAACATAATTAGTTATAAAGACTTTATTAATGGACTTTTGAGTATTGATAGTGAGAAATCAGCAACTTTGAGAAAATGATTAAATTTGTAATTGAATATATATCACATACTTAGAAAATAAACTCAATATAAATAGAAAAGACTTCTACAATGCATACAAAGCTGCAAAATGTCACAAAAGAAATAAAGAAAAACAAAACAAATAAGAATATACCATGTTCCTGGCCTTGATACTTTTAAGTGTTAATTCTCAGGCTAGAGAGATGGCTTGGCAGTAAAAAGCACACACTGCTGTTACAGATGCTCCAAATGAGTTCAAAGGGCCCATGTAGGGTAGGGGTTCTCAACAACCTGTTTCTCCAGCTCCAGGGGAATCTGACTCCACTGGTCTCCCTGGGCACCTACACTTATCAGGACATATCCATATACAGACACACACAGAAACACATACATAATTAAAAATCAAATTAAATGTATTAAAAGTTGTTACTTGTCTTCAAATTAATTTATATACTCAAAACTGCAACCAACCAGCCAGCAGACTTTTTTTTTAAACTAAACCTGGTTTTATAAATGGTATGTAAATTCAAATGGGAACAGAGGACCAGAGTTCATTCTGAACAGATGTTTTTTCTTTTTCTTTTTTTTTAAAAGAGAATGAGTAACAAACAGGAGGAATGCAGGCCATGGTAGTACACACCTTTAATCCCAGCACTGAGGAGACAGAGGCTGGCAGTTCTCTTTGAGTTCCAGGCAAGCAAGAACTACACAGGAAGCCCCTTCTTAAAACCCAAGCAGAAAACAGAACCATTCAGTCATCTGTATCTCAGTGGCAGGGTACTTTCCTGTCATGTGACACACACTAGAGTCATCAGAGAAGAGGAAACCTCAGTTGAGAAAATTCTTCTCTAAGATCCAGCTGTAAGGTGTTTTCTTAATTAGTGATTAATGGGGCAGGACCCAGCCCATTGTGGGTACTGCCATCCCTGACCTGGTGATCCTGGGTTCTGTAAGAAGGCAAACTGAGCAAGCCATGGGGAGCAAGCCAGTAAGCTGCACCCCTCCATGGCCTCTGCATCAGCTCCTGTCTCCAGGTTCCTGCTCTGAGTTTCTGCCCTCATTACTTTTGATTATCAGCCATTTACTATATCTGTAAGGGAAATAAACTATTTTCTCCACTATTTGCTTTGGTGATGGTATCTCATTACAACAACAGAAACCCTAACTAGGACAATGACATATGGAAACTTAGCAACATTCTTTAAAAACAAAACAACAACAAAAAACCCCTTTGTATTGATTCACTGTTGAGTTTCACAACATGAAGTTCAAACCCACTCATGTCCCTGTCCCTTTGTGTCCATCCTCCTCCACCCTTGCAACCTCCCCACAAGAAAAGAAAATGAGAATTAAAATCCAAACTTGCTATGGAAGCTGTAGTGTCACAGTGTGTCACACTATATACCCTTTTGTCCATACATTTGTTCACTTCAGTGAGTCACTGGTGTGGTCCCTGGCCTCTGGCTTCTGCTGCACTATCAATACTGGATCCTCAAGAGCACTCCTCTCGGATACCCTGTTGTTGCCCTGTGTCATGGAGATCCTGCAGTGCTGAGTCTTTAGGACTGCCTCCTTCACATGCTCCAGCAGATTGTAAATCCAGTAGATGTTGGGGTGGGACATTCAAAGCCCCAGATCTGGGTCTGGGAGGTAGGTGAGTTGGTCAGCCTGCCAGTTCTCCTGCACTGGTATCACTAGGGCAAGCTCTCCAGCACTGTCCTTCTAGCTAACCCAATTCAGTAGCTGTCCTCAGAGCAGGCTCATCTGTGCATTCACCACCAGGGCCAGCTCCACTGTGCTGCCCAGGTAAGGTACAGAGCCCACTCTCCAAGTCGTGCAGCCAGTGAGGGGTGGAGCCAGCTCTCCTGCTCTCATGACCATAGGGCCAGCTCACCCACCTGCTGCATACAGGGGGGAGAAGGGGCATCTCTCACCCACCCCACCTCACCCCACAGTAGATGAAGGGTAGAGCCAGCTCACCAGTGCTTCCACTTCTCCAGGGTCAGCTCTACTGTGCTGCCCAGGCAAGAGGTAGAGACAGTTCCTCTGAGCGTGGTAACCAGCAAGGGATAGGGGCAGCACAGTGCCTCAGGCAGCAATCCAGACCAGGGACATCTGCATGGCTTTTGGTGGTAACATGAGCCTAGGACATTAATAAAGTGCACCCAAGGTGCACTAGGACCACAGATCCAGACATGCCCCTGTCCCATCAGCAGCCAAGGCAGCACAGCCTCATATATCCACAGGGTCTCCAGTGGCAACTCAGACCAGACATCCATCCACTTGGCCTTTAGTGGTTGTGTGGTTAGAATACGCTTGGTTGGGGGAAATGGCCATGTTGGAGTAGGTGTGTCCTTGTTGGAGGAAATGTGTCACTGTGGGTGAGAGCTTTGAGACCCTTCTCTAAGCTACCTGGAAGACAATCCTCTCCTGGTTGCCTTCGGAACAAGATGTGGAACTCTCAGCTCCTCTGGCACCATGTCTGCCTGGGCACTGCCATGCTCCCTTCTTGATGATAATGGACTGAACCTCTGAACCTATAAGCCAGCCCAATTAAATGTTGTCCCTATAAGAGTTGCTTTGGTCATGGTGTCTCTTCACAGCAATGGAAACCCTAACTAAGACAGTGGTTACCTCTGGCCACAGCCATGGACACAGACTCCAGCTGTAGCAGATCCAGACTTGGCTCAGGCCAGAGCCTCACAATGGCTTCCTCCTATCTGCTTGTTCCTCACCATCAAGCCTCAAGTTCTACCTTTCTCCACAACATATGGACCTGTCAGCCTGGCTTTCTCTCCCATCTCTCCACCACATACTCCATCTTTCCCATTTCTCCATCATACATTTATCTACTGAGGTGGCACCTGAGGCAGCTGCTTGGATGTCTGTCTGCTGACGCCCCAGGCTGGCCCTAGGATTCTCATATTAGTTGCTATGAATTAATCCGTATGAACCACTTTTGAAGTATCATTACTTTAGATTTAGTTTTATTTTTTAATATTCTCTCTCATGTGTGATGTGTATGCATGTGTATGTGTGTGTACTTTGAGTGCAGGTTGTGTGTGTGTGTGTGTGTGTGTGTGTGTGTGCGCGCGCGCGCGCACACACACACATTCTTGGAATGCAGATACCTGGAGGGAGGAGAAAGGGACATTTGATCCCCTAGAGCTGGAATTACACTAGACTGTGAGTCACCCAACATGACTGTTGGGAACAAAACGCTGCTCCTCTAGAAGAGCAGCAAGTGTTCTTAACTGATAAACTATCTCTCCAGCCCCAAGTATGATCACTTTAAACAGCAACTAAGTTGTTAAACAGAAGACCTCACAGTCTTCACAGACTTCGACTTTACTTCCACTGACATTGGTGCTCACAATGGAATCCACACCCTCTGCAAGAAGAATCTGCACCTCTTAACTGCTGAGCCATTTTTCCAGTCCCCAAAAGGCTACAACTGAAAACAGTAAAATGGTTATGCAGGAAACAAGAATAGGTAATATAAAATGTGCTAAATGCTTTTTCTATAGAATAATTTTATTTTATATACATAAGTATGCTTCAGCTGTCTTCAGACACACCAGAAGAGGGCATCAGATCCCATTACAGATGGTTGTGAGCCACCATGTGGTTGCTGGGAATTGAACTCAGGACCTTTGGAAGAGCAGTCAATGCTCTTAACCACTAAGCCATCTCTCCAGGCCCCTTAAATGTTTTTTTTTTTTAATTTGTTTTTATTTTATGTGTGTGAATGTGTATCTGTATACCACATGTGTGGACTGGTACCCATAGAAGCCAGGAGAGAACACTAAGTCCCCGCAGACAGGCAGCTCTTAGCCACCATGCAGGTGCTTGGAACTGAAAGTGAGTCCTTTGCAAGATCAACAAGTGCTCTAAGCTGCTCAGCCATCTCTCTAGCTCTTCCACTGAATGTTTTAAAAGATGAGTTGTTGGGTTTTTGGTTTTTTGTTGTTGTTGTTGTTGTTGTTGTTGTTGTTCTGTTTTGTTTTTAAACCATGAAATTAACAGAGACAGACTTTCATTATCATCTCAAACCCTGGTGGAATTCTGAGTTCAGTGTTAAATAAAGCCTTTAACATTCATTCTTCCTATTCCCCTGTTGTAATAAATGGTCTTGTAGGTTTTTCTTATTTCTCTAGTGTGTACTGAACAGCTCTAATGAGGCTTCCCTGTGTCTCCTCCTCTCCTTCCTGTCACTCTAGACATCCATAGCTTCCGCTGCCATCACAGGCTGATTATTCCCAGTCCTGTCCCTAGCCTACTCAACTGCCTTCTGCAACTCTCTCCTGAAGGGCTCACCTTAACCCACCATGCAGCTTTCCCACAATAGAGCTCTGTTTCCTCACCTGCACTCTCCGTGGCCTACCTTGTGATCCTTCCACTTCTACTAGTGCTCTTTGAAGAGGCCAGGATCTCTGGTGTCTTCAGTTTTGTGCTGTCTATTATTTTTCAGGACCATAAGTCCTATCTTGCCCTTTGTTCCTCAAAATTTTATAAATGTCTCCCTCAGCAGTCTTCCCACTACATCTCTCAATGGCCTAGACTTGTACTTGTTCTCTAGGACCTGCTGCTATAAACCACTCCCAGGGCTCAGCTCCTGTCCCTCAGCAGATGCTGAAAGAGCCTGCTCCATTCTTCATTTTCCTAATGCCTGACTGTTGTTCAAACTTTGCCCAAGCATCCCCTCTTCTGGGAGAAAGGTCTATGACAGGAAGGTTTCCACCATTGAGCTATACCCCAAGTCCCAAATTTCACATTTAAATCCTGTTTCTGATATAAGGCTTGAGTTACTTTAGCCCCAAACCACCAAACTTTTTAAAATTAGCAAGCTAGTCAGATGTGCCAACATATGACTCTAATCCAGCATATGAGAGGCAGAGACAGGGGATCCCTTCTAGTACAGAGCCAGCCTCGTCTACACAGCAAGTTCCAGGCTAATCAGGGCCAGCCAGTGTGACTATCTCAAAATACGAAAAACAAAAAATTACAACACTGGCTATTCTTCTTGAGGACCTGGATTTGATTTCCACCACATACCAGGTGGCTCCCAAATATCTCTAACTCTGGTTCCAGGGAATCTGATGCCCTCTACTGACTTCTATGGACACTATAGAAATGCACAGACATTGTAGACAAACCACTTGTACATATAATATTTGAAATCACAGCAAGCCACACCTTTATAAGCTATTGTTACTTCTCAAACCAATGACAGCCCAGAACACCAACCACTGACTGAGCCCTATGGACCCACTCAAAGTTCTCTCTGCCTCTTCCTTAACACCAGCAGCACTTACACCCCAGCACCAGCTAGCATAAGTCTGCTGGAGAACTAGTTTAAAAAAAAACCCAAAAACAAAAAACACTTCTCAGGAGACCAAAAATATAAACTATGAGGAGAGAGTATCTGAACTTCATATGCCAGACATCATAACAATTAAACTCTTGGGCTGGAGAGATGGCTCAGAGATTAAGAGCACTGACTGCCCCAGCACCCACATGGTGGCTCACAACCATCTACAATGGGGTCTGATGCCTCTGAAGACAGCTACAATGTATTCATGTACATTAAATAAATAAATAAATAAATAAATAAATGTAAACTCTTGTTCAAAATCATAGTTGTAGAAATGGAGATGGCAGAGTATTTGCAAGTGTGTGTAAAGTGCATAAAGCCCCATCACCAGGGGTGACACCTAGAATTCCAACACTTAGGAGAGTAAGGAAGGAGCCAGAAGTTCAAAGTCATCCTCAGTTTCCTAGGAGTTTGGCATCAGACTACTCTACACGAACATGTCTCAGAAAAAATAAATAAGTTTTATATAAATTCTTAAGTCAATGAGCAAGGAAAGCACTGAGAAGATGCAGTTAGGAACACTGACTGCTCTTTCAGAAGACCTAGGCCCTGTTCCCAGCAACCACATGGTGGCTTACAACTATCTGTAACTCCAGTTCCAAAGAACTCAACACCCTCTTCTGGCCTCCCTGCTCTAGAGTACTAGATGCATGTGGTACACAGACATACATGCAGACAAAACATCCATATGTATAAAATAAAGATAAATAAATCTCAAGGAATAATTTTTAAGTCAATAGAAGAATTGAGTTTTTTTTTTTTAAAAACTCAATTTTTTGGGCAAAAAAAAAAGTGGGCAAGAAGAGGGATGAAGAGGCATGCATGAATTTTAAAGGGCTACTGGAAAGACTGTCTGCATTGCGGTGCTGGTTTTATGGGTGTCTCCAACTACGAAACCGAAGCTGTTATTTTAAATAGGTACTTTTTTTTTAAATGTCATGCACACCATACCTAAACAAAGTAGTTTGGAGGGTTAAGTAGTGCTTTAACATATGAACGATTACAGAGAAAGAGAGAGAAAGGCAAGGCTCTACTATCCCAAGCAATGCTGCTGAGTACCCTGTACATACTTCTAAGTCCAGCACTTGGAAGGCTGAGACAGGAGGATCATCATGACTTTGAGGCCAGCCTATGACTGTGTTACACAGTGAACTAAGGCCAGCCTGGGCAACACAGTGAGATCCTGTATCAATGCACATACACACTCACTTTTAAAATGATAGGGAATATTAAAATTCTAGCGCAGCTAAACCTAAGAGTATGTCTTAAGAAATGATGTGGTAAATGAGAAAGTCCACGTGTTCTGTTGCCCTGTCTGTGACATAGAAATCACAGAGCAGCTGTGACAACTGGATGGGGCAGTTAATCTTAAGACTGCATGGGTGCTAGCAACTCACAGCAACAGAACCCACAGCATATATCTCATGTCTGTATTAAGATAAAGCAAGGACAGTGAGAGTTACATAGAGGAATTGATGAAGGTTTTCTAGTGGAAATAATTTTGGACACAAGTTTTGAAAGAAGAAAAAGAGAAGGGAGTATACGGCAGGTGGAGGGACTGGCAGGCAGAGGGTCAGGCAGGTGGAGGGACTGGCAGGCAGAGGGTCAGGCAGGTGGAGGGACTGGCAGTTGGAGGGTCAGGCAGGTGGAGGGACTGGCAGGCAGAGGGTCAGGCAGGTGGAGGGACTGGCAGTTGGAGGGTCAGGCAGGTGGAGGGACTGGCAGGCAGAGGGTCAGGCAGGTGGAGGGACTGGCAGTTGGAGGGTCCGGAAGGTGGAGAGGCTGGCAGGTGGAGGGTCAGGCAGGTGGAGGGTCAGGCAGGTGGAGGGTCAGGCAGGTGGAGGGTCAGGCAGGTGGAGGGACTGGCACTGTGCAGAAGCACAGAGGCGGAAAGTATAGTCATGAGGAGATGGCAGAATTACTGTGCCTATGGCATCAAGTCCATATATGGGAGAAAAAATCAGAGTGTCTTTTCATCTGATGCAAATACCCATTTAAATTTCACAGTAACATCCAGAATTGTAGCTTCTTCATCTAGGAGATGGAATGTTATGTATGAGACACAGAGTCAACTGAGAGGGAGCTCTTCCTGTTGAAAACAATGTGAATATCCATATTCGCCAGTTTGCTCTTGGAACTCAGCCATACCCCTTCTCTAAAGCAAAAATAATGATTTAACTATAATAATAGACCCACAGCATATGGACCTGCTGTACATCTGTCACCGTGTGCTACAGGAACTTTGAAAGCCTTTACAGTTTTTCAAAATCTCAATTCAGTTCATTTGGAAATCAAGATATAAAAACTCTCCCCCAGAAAACTTTTCAGGCATGGTGTCACATGCCTGTAATCCCAGCATTGAGGCAAAAGATCAAGAATTTAAGGCCACAGATTCCTTTTCTTACAGAGAAAACTCAAGGACAACCTATGCTACCGACCCTGTTTATAAATAAGTAAAAATTAAAAACTAAAGAAAGCAATGATCTCATGACTTACAATGTACTTCAAGAAACCTAATATGAACAACGTCATAATTCTTTGTGTGTAAGTGTATGTATGAAGATTTCTGAGACAGTACTGATATGCATCTCACACTGGCTTTAAACTGGTCATGTAGCTCAAGTCGGCCTGGCTTTTTCAAGATCCACCTGCCTTGGCAACCCAAGAGCTGGGATTACAGGTGTTTTTAAAAAAAAAAAAAAAAAAAAAAAAAAAAAAAAAAAAAAAAAAAAAAACAACTTTCATTTTGAAGAATTTTTTATTATTTCATTTTAATGATTACTTCTTAGTCATGGTCATGTTCAAATGTAAAACTGATGAAAGAATACAGAATTGCTCTTCTTATAATATTCAAACTAACAGATTTTTATTGGGATTCCGTATGTACAACAGTAATTCTTTTCTACATTTTATTAGAAAGTGTCCTTTCGAAAGCTAAAATACCTAAAATTTTTAAAATTTTGAGCCATTTCATTCTCAGCCTAAGAATAATGTGTGATGAGAAAATGAGACACATAGTGAGAGAGAAATGAAACTTGAAAGATCAATAATGTTGACCTTCAAACAAAGCAGGCAAGCTACTGCAGGAAGCAAAACTACAGGATTAAGTCTCTGCCTGGCTGGTTTTATGTCAACTTGACACAAGCTAAAGCCATCTGAGAGGAGGAACCTCAACTGAGAAGATGCCTTCAGAAGATGAGAATGCTCACACACCACTAATTCTTAATTAGTGATTGATGGGACAGGGCCCAGACCACTGTGGGTGGTGACTGGTTGTTCCTATTAGAAAGCAGGCTGAGCAAGCCATGGGGAGCAAGCCAGTAAGCAGCACCCCTCCATGGCCTCTGCACCAGCTCCTGCCTCCAGGTTCCTGCCCTGCTTGAGTTCCTGCCCACACTGCTTTAGATGATAAACTGTTAAATTAATATGGAACTGTAGAAAACAAAGGTTTTATCAGATCTGTCTCTAACAGCCACAACCAGTCACCAGACTTGGGGAGTGTAGAGAACAGGGAGAAGCCTTAACGAATGTGGCTTTCTCCCTCCTGGACTAGATATTTACACACACACATTGTGTGTGATATTGTACAGAATCATACATGATTTCTCCTTTATGTTTTCCATGATAGAATTCTAAAGTATAAAACACTTTTTAAAGAATTTATCACTCTTCAGAAATATAAATTACTTCTTTAAGTTTAGCAAGTTATACTATGTAAGCAAAATCCCAGTCTTTGAAGGTATTTGCTGCTGAGATTTCAAGGGGCTACTGTTGCCAAGTGAGACGGCTCAGCAAGTAAAGGTACCTACCTGCTGCTTGGTTTGATGACCTGACTTCAATCCCTGGTACCCACATGGTAGTAGAATTAAAGAACCAACTATTCAAATTGTCCTCTGAGACAATTGTCCTATGCATACACCACACCCAGACACACAAAATAAATCAATAATATAAATTTTAAAATTTAAAAACAGAGGTTAATACTGCTATGGACAGTATTTCTTAAATGAGGCTGTAAGAGCCCCAAAGGGAGATCCCTACTCAAGTCTCAGGACGGCGGCACCCAAGGACTCACAAGAGACCAGCTTGATGCAAACACATGAGGCAGTTTAATATCAAAGCTATGGGTCAGCATGTATCTCACTCAGGAGACAGAGGAGCTGACCCCGAGGCTCAAAGGATTAGGGCTTTTATAGGCAAGGGGTGGGGGAAGTGGGAGATTTTCACACGGGTACACAAGATTGGTTGCTTTACATTTTTGAACATCAGCAGGCTGTGCAGGCCCAAAAGGGGAAAGGGTGGAAGAACACCAGATGGCCCATTACTCATTTGGACATATCTCTGTTCTTTTAAGGATGTCCTTGCATACTTTTTATCTTTCATGGCCAGCCAGTTTCTTGGATGATTCAACAGGCCTTTGTCTTGTAACTCCACATCCTCTGTAACTAATTAACTGGGCCCTGGCCTAACAAACTTGCTGACAGGCATTTTTAATTATTTATGTTAGGGAAAAGGAATCACAGGGCCCTGCTATTCTTATTAGTTTGGGCCTATTTCAAAATTTTCTTTCAAGGCTTAGGAAATTTTTAAACCAATGCCTTCAAGAATGATTAATATAGGATGGGAGGCCATACACTGCAATCCTCTTTAAGGCTTTATTACGGGTTAGAGTTAGAGTTGGGAAATCTACATGGAACATCTATTAACATACCTCAAATTTTGAGGATGAGTTTAACAACTTAAAAGGGAATTAAGAAAAACTCTTAAAAGAAATGCCAAAAGCAGCTATAAATGAGACAAAGAGAAAAATACTCCCAATTTCTTGTTTAGGGTAGGAAATATATTTTGTATTCATCTTAGAAATATGTACTCAGGGCTGGAGAGAACTCACTGCTCTTCTAGAGGTCCTGAGTTCAATTCCCAGCAGCTATCTATGATGAAATCTAGTGCTCTCTTCTGTTATGCAAGCATACACACATGCAGAACATTTTACTAAAAATAAATTTTTTTTTAAAGGAAGAAACATACTACTCAACAGCCAGGAGTATTCAAAAAAGGAATATATTTTTTTAAAGAAAACCTTTTTAATCTATTAATTCTCTGAGAATCCCATACAATGTATTTTGCTCCTCTTAACCTTTCACCTTTCTCCAACCTCCCAAGCCTGAGTGACCCGCCCTGTCCAGTTTGTGTCCCCTGTATACTAATAGGTGTGAGACTATCGGCTGACGTATAATGTACTTACCAGGGTCCCAGCCTTAAAGAAAACTGACTCTCCCTCTCCTAGAACCTATCAAGTGTCCGCAGCTACTTGGTTAAAGATGCAAGCTCACACACCCCTTCCCCTTCCATGCTAGAACCTTGACTGGCTTGTGGAAAAGGAAGTTTAAATTAAAGCTCTCCTTGCATAAGCCCCTCCTATAGGCATTAGTTTCTTCAGTTATCATTTTCCACACAGAAAACTGTATGGGGGAGGGGTGCTAAATTCAAATTAAGAATAAAGTATATGTGATGGTTTGTATATGCTTAGACCAGGGAGTAAAACTTTCTGGAGGTAAGGCCTTGTTGGAGTATGTGTCTCTCTGTGGGTGTGGGCTTTAAGAGCCCAGCCTGGATGTCTGAAAAGGAGTTCAGATGAAGATGTAAACTCTCAGCTCCCCCTGCACCATGCCTGCCTGAATGCTGCCATATCCCCGCCTTGATGATAATGGACTGAACCTCTGAACCTGTAAGCCAGCCCCAATTAAATGTTGTCCTTGACAATAAGAGTTGCCTCCTTGGCTGTGGTGTAAAACCCTAATTGATAAAGTGAACAAAGGCTGAAGATGTAAAGCTCAGCAGGTGGAGTGCTTGCCTGGCCTCCATAAGGCTTTGTGTTCTAGCTCTACACCAAAACAAACTAACAAAAAAGCAGAGAAAACAACAAATGATGTATAGCATGGGAGATAGAGGGCAAAGAGTATATGGACAAGGAAGAAAACACAAAACTAACTGGGCCTGTGAGATGGCTCAGTGGATAAAGGTATTTGCTCCCAATCCTAACCCAGGACTCACATGGTAGAAGAAGAAAACCAACTCCTGCAAGGTATCCTCTGATTTCCACACGTGCACTTATGTGTGCACACGTATGCACACACACATATAACTGTACAGGGAAAACTAAAGACAAAGATAAAAACCTAAGAGCAGACAAAAATGAAAAAACTACAAGGAAAAGAGTCAACAATTTAGACCACAAAAGGCAGACATCCACAGTCTCCCTTCTGTTTGCTTCAGTGTCTGAGACAGTCTCACATAGTGCAGGCTGACCGCAACCTCCTTACACAGCTGAGCGTGAACTTAAACTCCTGATCCTCCTGCCAAAACAAGGCCCCCAAATGCTAAGACTATAAGGATGTACCCCACCCTCAGCCCCAAAGGTATGTTTTAATAAGCATATAATTAATAATAATAAACTAGAAACGGTAATTCAAAAACAATACCTTCATCCAGTAATTCTTAAAGCTAAGATTGCCTTTCCCAAGCAAGAGTGCCAAATAATGTTCAGGCAGAAGGCAGAATAGAAAGGCACACCCTGGCTTTCTATCAATGGCTCTAATGCCTCAGCCCCACCCAGCTTTTCCAAGGCACTCACTATAAGATGATGACCTAATTCTCAAACCAAAGCAACATTCTCAACACCCCCAAAAATGTTACTTAAATTTTCAATTAAAAATATATTCAAGCCTGACATAGAATCCATGGCTATAATCCCAACATCTAGGAGACAGAGGCAGGAGGATTAAGAATTCAAGAACAGCCTAGGCTAAATGAGATACTAACCAAAATAATGTTCCCTGCCCCAAGTGACACACACACAAATACAACCACCACAAGCTTCAGGGAAGTTATTGTTTCCAGTTTTAGGTCATTGTTATCTTAAAAGTAGCAGACCCACCTACTGGTTACACTAGGAAACAAGAAATGGTGGTTTTGAATCTGGTTTCTGACATCCACTCTGCCCCCTACCCCTCTCTGACATCATTTTTAACTTGCCAAGTGCTCATCCCTTTAAGTGTTCATAGCTGGACTGAGATAATCACTTTCTATATATAATGCAACAAGCTGCCTGCCCTTTAAAACCCTATCATTCCTCAATAGCATTTCAGAGCTGTTAGGAAACTTCAAATCAGCCCTTCGATACCGTATTATTTTACAGACGAAGGAACCAAGCACTGAGTGACCACATCATCTGCCCAAACCATTGGGCAGGAGGCCAGACCCTAAGACTCTTTAATACTGAGCTAATGCTTTAAAACAAAACTCAATATGAAGACTTCCTAACAAGACTGATTAGTGGGAAAACTGAAAACCTACCATTATAACACAGCTCTAGTTCCACTTCTAAAATACTCACATACAAACATGTGCATGCATTTCCTGTGTTCACATACAAACATGTGCATGCATTTCCTGTGTTCACATACAAACATGTGCATGCATTTCCTGTGTTCACAGAAAAAGAGGAAGACCAACTAGAGCTCTTAACACCATTTCAGACAGTCTGGTAGCCAAAAGACCAGTCTCCATCGCTACTGGATTTTACCCTTCGTGCATGCTGGTATATAACAATTGTGTTGGGGCTGGAGAGATGACTCAGCAGTTAAGAGCACTGACTGCTCTTCCAGAGGTCCTGAGTTCAATTCCCAGCAACCACATGGTGGCTCACAACCATCTGTAATGGGATCTGATGCCCTCTTCTAGTGTGTCTGAAGACAGCTACAGTGTACTAATTTTTATGAAATAAATAAATATAAAAAAAAAAAAAAAAAAAAAAAACTTTTTTTCCTTGAAAAAAATTAGTAAAACCTGGTGGTCATAATACTGCACCTCTAATTCCAGCACTCAGGAGGCATAGGTAGGCGGATCCTGTAGCCTGGTACCCTGTTTCAAAATTTTAAATTAAATTTTAAATAAGTGCACGTATGCATGTGCTTGTGCACACATGTGTAGTAAAACTAAAAAAAAAATGGGTTAAAATCAGAAAATAGCTAAAGTTCATATTCTTTTCACCCCTCTTCATCCTTCCCTTCCTCCCCCTCACCTCCTCCTTCCTCTCTATCAGACACACAAACTCACCTTCTCGTGGCTTCAAGGATACTACTTTATAACCAGCACTGACACGAAACTGGCCTTAATTGGTCTTCATGTTAAATGTGGTAACATTAGTGAGGCTAATTGCTTTAGTTCAGGGTTAGCCTGAGAATCAGAGTGAGACCATCTCAAAAACAAATAAAATAAGTCATCTTTGAAAGTGACTTTCCCATATGACTATCACAACCTCAGTAAAATGTGATCCATACCTGTAATCCTCATTCACATGTTCAGGAGTCCGAACAGGAGTATCAGGAGTTCATAGCCTGGAATACAAGAGACCCTGTTTTGTTTTTTTTTCCCTTTGGTGATAATTTTAAAAGATAGCATAACCTTTATTAGAATTATTCTAACATGTTAGAATAATTTTAAAAACGGGTTGAATTATAAGATATATTTAAACAAGTTTTGTAATCATAGATATGGATATGGATATGGATATAGGTAGATATTTGTTATTCAAATGTTTTTTGAGACAGGGTCTCCTGTCACTGATGGTGATCTTTAATTCCTGATATTCCTGCTTCCATCATCCTAGAGTTGAGGATTACAGGCCTGTATCACTATGGCATGTTTATTAAACAGGCTTTACGCATGTTAAAGAAGCATTTTTGGCAGGCCACATATCCCGACCTGAATCATCTCTGTGCCTTTAAATACTGTTATTCCGTATCTGGAAGACTGGTGAAGACCATAATGAACAAGCCCATCAGATGATCCAGAAGATCTGGTGGTCAAAGAACCAGGCTCCATAGCTACTGGATATTATATTACCTTTAGTGCATGTTGGTATATAACAATTTTGTTGCATGTTGCATGCAACTGATCATTAAAGAAAAGTTAATTAGGGAAGTCCAAGGTCAGGTAACCAAGTGTGGTAACAGTAGAAAGCCGCATCCCCAGTGGTAGTAAGGGCAGGTGGGCATGCACAGAGAGGAGTGGGGAGGACAGCTGTGCGACCAGCCATGGAGGGGAATAAATCTGCCTTCCTAAGGAAGATAGTAATCACTTCTAACAGTCTCTTAGATGTCCCATCATCTCTCTTACACACATGACCGCATTCCAACATGCATTTTGGAAGCAACAGACTATACACAAAGCACAACAGGTGACAACAGACTCTTGCAACGAGAAGTCTTCAAGGTTATTTACTCTTCGTTGTCACAGTTTAAAGAGTAAAGGTATCTTAAATGAGAAAACTGCTTTCTTCGAACTTCCTTCTAATGCATGGAAAAGTGGTACCCATTCTTCTAATTTTTTCACTACTCACACAAAGATCATTTATTACCAAATCTCTAATGCTCACTTTGCCTCTCCTTTCTTTAGAGACTTCCCTGACCTTCTAAACTGGAGTTCACCGTGTAGCCCAGAGGCTGGCCTCAACCTTCAAGTGCTGGGATTACATGACTATGATCCGTTTCTGGGCTCACTATCTTTACTCTCTTCTCTTTTAAACTACTGTTTTCATGCAGGTATTTTCAGTCCTTGGCACCAGCCTAAAACTTGTATTTGAAAAAAAAAGTCATACATCAGGGACTGGAAAGATGGCTCAGTGATGAAGAGCATGTCAGGGTCTCTTCTAGAGGTCCTTCCTTAATTCAACTGCCTACAACCACATGGTACCTTACAACCATTTATAATGAGTTCTGATAGCCTCGTGTGGCATGCAGGTGTGCATGCAAACAGAGCACTCATATACGTAAAATAAATAATAATTTTAAAAAATACATCAAAGCCAGGCATGGTGGTACACATCTTTAATCCCAGCACTTGGGAGACAGAGGCAGGAGGGATCTGTGAGTTTGATGCCAGCCTCGATGGAGTCCAAGGTAGGAGGAGAAGGAGGAGGAGGAGGAGGAGGAGGAGGAGGAGGAGGAGGAGGAGGAGGAGGAGGAGGAGGAGGAGGAGGAGGAAGAGGAGGAAGAGGAGGAGGAGGAGGAGGAGGAGGAAGAAGAGAAAAACAAAACCATACAGCAAAAGGCCTACAGCAAGAATTCAAAATCTTTCTTTAAAAGACTTACTTTTATTTTTAATTGTTTGTGTGTAGGTGCCCAAAGGCCAAAAGGGTTTTTGGATCTTCTGGAATTGAAGTTACAGGCCATAATAAGCTGCCTGACTTGGGTGCTGGAAACCATACTCAGTTCCTATGGCAGAACAGAGTACTTTAAGCTTCTGGGACCCAGGTTTAAAATCTTTCAGATGAATCAGAACCATTTTCACCATCTATGCTGGTTCCCCATGCATGTCTGTCAAGAGACCTGGAGGATACTGATCTAAATTTGGTAACCTTAGAAAGGACCTCTGGAAGGCATTGGAATGTTCTGGCTATTGAGAAGATGAGTGTTCCAAACAGAAGAATTGACTTATCTGACCAATCTGACCTAGCCTGGGCTAGAGATGGGAGAGCCAAGCTAACTAGTTGAGGGTAGAAGAGTATTTGATTGGCCATAAAGATTCCCACGTGGCTAACCAGGGCCTCAGTGAACATTGTCAGGATAGGCAGGATCTCTTAGGGCTTCTGAGAGAAATGAGCCCCATCCAGGTTTCAAATGTGGTATAGATCCTTCCTAGAGGAAGTGAGCAGGGAGCAGTGACCCCTCTTGTATTTGGTGGCCACTAGAGGGACCCTATCCAGGACTATTGTTGGATGGTTGTAATGTTTATGGGAATGCTGGTATGGCTGAGCCCCTACCTCCTAGAGTTATGAGAGGCTTTGAGCATTGGACTAGGAATAATCTAGACAGCTTCAGTCTGCTCTTGACAAGTCCAGAGGCAGTCCAGTTCATTGTCTATGATCCCTGTTGACAGCTCTATGAACTTGTTCCCAGATGTGCAGCAAGCATCTCGGCCTTGCTCTGCAGCCTATTGCAATCACGGATGGCCAAAACATGGCAAAAGTGTAATCAGTAGCACACTGGGCCAAAAAAGGTCTGGTGTGCTTTCTGACCAAGGTCTGTCAGTCACTGGACAGAGTCTTATAGAAACAAGACCAAGAAATCAGATACAGCCAGGGCCTATTTGAGCTGCCCTCCCCAAGCCCCATAACTGCCACACCCACAACTGACAGGGAGATACTGCTTAATGTGTGTGTGGTCTTACACAGCTTGGAGGACACCAACAGGCAAATTATACCAATGAGCTGTAACCAACTTTTGTGGCAGGGATGCAGGGCAGACAGGGAGCAATCCAGATTGTTCATTACCAGGGGGCAGGCTTCCCCTCCTTACAGCACTGTTCCTCATACACCTCCAGTATCAGTGTGCCAGCATCTTCCACACATGTATCTTGATCTCTGGATGTTCACGCCAGAGTATGAAGTGGAGGGCATGCAAGTGTTCCTCCAGGCACAGCAAGCTACAGGATATGCTGGTCCCTGAACAGATGCTCATCCACAAACAGTCAAGGGTCTAAGCAGCCTGGAGGGCCATGAAGGGTACCCTAGCAACACAGCAGCTCCACACCAAGGCAGTTCACAGGTAGAACATAAACATGGGCTTGTGAACCCAGGAAATTTTAAAACAGTAATCACAACTCTGAAGGTGGGCTTGGCAATACACATCTGCAGTATCAGACAAGTCAGAGGCAAGAGTTCAATGTAGCCAGGGATAAGGTACACATCATTAAACACAGCACTTTGGAGGCAGAGGCAGCTTCCTCCGCAAGCTGATCTACATATCAAGTTCTAGGCCAGCTAAGGCTACATAGTAACACCCTGTCACCCTTCTACCTCAAAAAGTCAAAGTCGTCCTTGACCACATGCAAAATCTGTGAGCAGCCTAGTCTACTGGGCTACATGTTATCTTGCTTTGGTGCCTAGGAGCTAGGTGTCAGAAGGCAAACAAAACTCTTATTAAATTCTTAAATGGTCTCATGCCTTTGATGATCCAGTCCTTTCCCCTAGTATTATCTCTCTGATACCCATTCTTTTCACACATATCCCCCAGGTACAGTGAATTCTTTCAGTTCCTAGCAAAGAAAACGTTCCTGCCAAAAATACGTGGGCTTTTTCTTCAGTTCATGTCAGCTTCTTTGGATCCCTTCATCCCTCGGGTCAGCAAATCCTTATAGCATCCTACACTCCTTCCTAGTAGGAATTTCCACAACAGAGATTACAAAGTCAAAAGGCCAAGAAAAAACTGCAGTAGTTTAGTGCTTGCCTGTGCCAGAGTGTGCCACAAGAGTGCCTGGCCATTCTGACTTACAGAAACAAATCCCTGTCTCAAAAAGTAAGAAATAAATTGATAAAACAGATATAAAACAAAAATAGAAAGGTACTATAGACATTTTCATTATCTTTTAATCCTTAGAAATAAGGATACATCATTAAACTCAACCATGTGGAAGTTTTAAGGGAAAAATGATACCTTCCGAAGGTAGAATGACATCACAGACTCCTCTGTAATCATGTCTGTTTTTAATGATTACCTGAACTTAGTGCACTACTGACATTCAAATGCCATGCAGTCAGGGATAATGTAACCTATAAATCTAAGGGGGTTGCTGTCTGGGTTTTGTTAGCTTTTGAAACAGGGTCTGAGGCAGCTAAAGATAACCTGCAACCTGCTGTCCTGCCAAAGATGACTTGGAGCCTCTCATCTTCCTCCGTATACCTCCTTACACAGGCACACATGCGCCCCAGGCCTGGTTTATGCAGTGCTGAGGACTGAACAGGGCTTCCAGCATGCTAGGCAAGCACTCTACCAACTCATCTGCAACCACAACCTACATTCTATCTACTGTTCCTAAGATAAAATTCCATTTCCATGTAAGACTGCATTAGAGAGTGCACTCACATGGGGTAGCTGCTTGGATTTATACTGAGCCACAGACAATCAAAACTTATGTAACACTAGTTATATTTAACCAATAATTATGCAAACTTCTGAAAACTGTTCTGCAAAATCTGACAATATTTAAAATGGAAAGAATTCATTCATTCACTAACTTAGCTCTCCAAAGTCAGCATAGCATCAATCTCAACAGGAAACAATTAACAGTGCAATCTCAAGTTATAATTTTAAGTAATATGGCAGAATTTATATCCATATAAAGGTCACCTCAAGCCAGACATAAAAACACAGACCTATAACCGGTCTTCTTAACACCTGGGAGCGGGGGACATGAGAACCAGGAGTTCAAGGCTATACAACGAATCTGAGACCAGCCAGGCGTATATGGGACCCTGCTCACAAGACAAGACAAAACAAAACACAAAGTCACCTCCATGTAGAGTAGTTAACATTTTGTTTTGTTTGCTGAGACAGGTTTTATGTAACCAGGCTGGCCTCAGTGACTCCTGATTGACTCTCTCCACCCCTGAATGCTCTATTACAGGCAGGAACCACCATGCCCAGCAGACTGTTCAATTCTAGAGACTATTCAAGCTGCCAGTGCAAAAAGGGAGTTTGAAACTACTCTTTTCTCATCACCTAATAAGTGACAGGAGAATGTTTTCTTCCTCTAGTCACTGTTTATGTTTAACTAAAAACCAACAATTATCATTTTGTTTCGTAAGTAATGGTGGTTTGGTTCAGAATGAGGTTGGTTTTTTTTTTGTTTGTTTGGTTTTTTTTTGGGGGGGGGGGGGGGGGTTTTTTTTTTTCCAAAAATCAAACTAATTCCCAAAAGATCTAATTTACCGCACAGAATATATGTTAAAATAATGAGGTCAAAGGCACTAAAATAATATTGAAAGAAAGTCTGGGCACGGTGACATATGTATGCATATGTACCTTGGAAGGTAGTGGTCAGGCTTGGCTATTAGCAAGTTCAAGGCCAGCCTGGACTAAATAGGACCCTATGTTGGGGGAGGGGAACCAAGGGTCCTAGAACAATGTTATTACTAAAGCAAATACAAGATAACTTTGGACTCACTGATCACCTCCTACATATAAGTTCTGGTTTATCTATTTAAAAGCTGGTCATATTTGTTCTTTGGGCGCAAGCCATAGACAGGTCTGATATATGACTTCTAGTTTTTCCAAGTGTCATGCTGAAACACAAAACAAGCTTATTACAAGAGATGGAACAATGTTTAAGAATAAAATTCGACAGTCTAATATAACAACAAGGCTCAGGAAAGCCGTGTGGCAAACTAAACAGAACATGACCCCAGAACAAAATAGATCATGGTTCAACTCCTCACTTGACCTTTAGCAGGTACACGACCAAGTGTTTTTTATAAACATGGAGTTTATAAAAACTGAAGGAATTCCATTTGTTTTGGCGATGTCATTTACTCTAGAATTCTTATAAGGATCATTGTCTACACCACATTTCCTGATATGGATTCTAATCTCTAAAAAAATCTTCCTCAAAAAAGTCCTAAAAGCCACCTATTCCCAGTATGCTTTCTTACTAAGACCTAGAGTAACTAAGTCAAGGTCACGTCTACCTACAAAGATAATACACTTCTGACAGGATTCTTCCTTTCCTCATGGGTCTGTTCAAATGCACTATTGCCCAGTGTATCTGAAACACCTAGGAGCCTTGGGCTTACCACAGAGCTCTCAGAGCAACCCCAGTCTGCCTTAAGGACTGTGCTCTGTTGCTAGAAACTCGGACTAACAATTTAGTTCTATATATTAAATGTTTAAACGTTTTAAATGATATATGTTTTAAATTATAGTTAAAATCCACTGGATTCTATATATTTATTATGTCTCCTTGAATTTTTTTCTAATTAACTATTAACCTTGTTTTAACTTTAACTAGAAGATAAATGTGCTTCTCATTCATTAAGTATGGCATACAGTTATAATAAACTTAATGAGCTACCCAGTTTCTCACAAGTACAAACTCAAATCCATACTTAAGCTGAAAAACTATTAATAATCAAAGCTTAAAATGCAAGATCTAATCTTATTTCAAAAATCTTATATAATTTTATCACTGACATTCTATTTCCAAAAAAGAATTCCTTCAGATTTAATGAAGATTTAGAATGGCCTTTTAACCTGGCCATAAAAGAAAAGTGTGTAGTTGAATACCTACCTAACTCTGGCCTTGATGTTCCTTGGTTTTAGTTCTAGGTATAAATTACTACAACCAAAGTACTCATTATTTTTAATTTATAATGTAAGTAAACAAGATACATAATTACACTTCCATATACCGACTCAAAAAAGGCCTCTGAAAAAAACACTTTTACTGTTCAAATTAAGAACAGCTACCAAAAATAAGCAACGATGGAGATGACTTATACTGAAAGTCTATTCCTAAACGAAATTGTGACCAATCTTAAGGTTAGAAAAATTTTAATAACTTTTTTTCCCATTGTATTATTATTTTATGTGTGACTTGGGGGTCAGGGCGCAAGGTATTTGTCAGAGGACAACTTTCAGAAGTCATTTATTTCTCTCCACCCTTGTGTCCTAGGGATCAAATCCAAGCGGTCAGATTTACACAGTGGACTCTTTTATTCACTGGACCATTTCATCTGCCTTTGTGAATATTTTGGCAAGGATGTATCTTCTACATCTAATTAAAAATAACAAAATGATTAATTTCAGTTGAAAAGTTTGAAACAACTACTCTGGTGAGTTACAACATTTTACAAAATAACCAATAAGTAATACCTTACTATTTCACATAATGAATAAATCAAGCAAGCAACCACGCTTAAATCTGTAGGTTTAAAGCAGTTTTTCCTCAGAAATGACAAGTCTATTTGGTTTTGGTGGTCCTGGGGATTAAACCCAGACTTCACATGTACTTTGGAACCAATAAACCCCTTAGCCCAAGTTTTTTTGTTTTTTGTTGTTGCTGCTGTTTTGTTTTTGTTTGTTTTTTTTGTTTGTTTGTTTGTTTTCTTTAATTCTGGTATTCTTCCTCCAAAGAGAAAGTGAAAGTTAGGCAGGGATGCTGATGCCAAGTAAAACTGTCGTTTAAAAGGCCCACAGCCCCAGTAGCTAGTTACCTTCCACCTAACCTAAAACTAAGCCAGTTAAAGGACAGAGTCTACTGCTCTGATCTCCAAAGCTCCATCATCCACAACTCCTGCTCAAAGGAAAACCTAACACAGGGGAAGGGGGAGGATGCCCAGCGCTGGCAAACTCTGGGTCAACCAACAATCACCACACATCTAATGGAAAACTAAGCATGACAAAAACTAAGCATGTTACAAAAACAAAAACTGACCAAGGGGGATAGTTGGGGATGCTAGCACAACCTAAGTAGAAAACAAAATTTGTTGATTAACTTGGGGGGGGGGGGGTGCTAGGAATGGAGGCAAAAGGGGGCCTCTAAATGTCTAAAGACAGAGTAAGAATCACAAGTAGGAAAGTAAAAATAAGACAAGCGGAATTATTCTAAGAAAACCCTACAAGCAAGCAGGGAAATGAAGACAGAATATCACCTAAGACGCAGTAGACAGGCATTTCAGAAAGTTGGCAAATGCCTGTAATTCCGACTGTAGTGGCAACTGTGTATAATATTGCTCCTCTTTGAGGATGCAGTGGTTTGAAAACACAAATCTATAGCCAAGCTGATTCCCAGGCAAGAGGCAGGGAAGAGAGTTGCATATAGAATGTGTCACCACCAAAACAACCACCCTTTGATGTAAACTCATTTCCCCAGGTAAAAGATCTTGGCACCTGGGAGTCTGTTAGCTAGAGCCTCACAGACAATGTCTCAATAGGGTGCCTGTTGCTATCTGTGGAAGGGGAAAGGCTGTGATTGTGCCCATGAACAGAACTGCAGCTAGATTCTAACATTATATTCTTACAAAAGATAACAGTCACCCTCAACTGTAAAGTGAATTCAAGGAATGTGTGGGCTACATGATTCCCTGTCTCAGAAAGAACAAAAGTGAGCAGAGGACGTGGCTCAACAGGAAAGAACACATGCTGAGCAAGCATAAGAACCTAAATTTGGATCCCCAGCACCCTAAAAGGCCAGATGGTGTGGCCAGTAATCCCAAGGGGTGAAGGGCCCTAAAACAGGAAGACTGACACAGGAAGATCACTGGAGTGCTAGCTAGCCAGTCTAACATGAGAAACAGCAAGATCCAAGTCCAGTGAGACCCCGTCTCAAGGGCGTGAGTTGAAGAGCAATAGATCAGGACTCCTAACATGTATGCTCTAGACACGAACACACACACCTGAGAATGTATACTTTCACAAGCCTATAGGGGCAAAAGGAGGTTATGTTATCCAATTAAAGAGTTTTAAAATGAGGGTTAGACATGCTGGCTCATTCCTAGCACTGAAGTGCCTGGGGGCAGAAGGACTACTGTAAATTTGGGGTTCGCTGGGCTAAGCCTGGGCTACGGTGTGAGACCCTGTCTGAAAACAAGCAAACAAAACAGTGTAACAGAAGAAAGTTATAGGAAGAGACCTAAAAGGCAAACTGTCTAACCTACAGGCTGACGACTCAGATTGAAAGCACAGTAGAATAGGTAAGGATGGAAGTGAGGAGGCAGTGGAGGGAAGACTAGAATATATATATATATATATATATATATATATATATATATACACACACACACACACACACACACACACTGTTAGAAGTGGGGGACAAGGAAAAATAAGAGAAACAGAAAGTCCTACTCAAACTTCTAAAAATTCAATAGTCAGAACCTTGGTATTATCAATTGTTATTTTTTAATAACTCAGGAGCTACATAATAAAATCTACAGAAAAGGAATCATAACGTATGCATACTACCTGACCCAGACTTGAATAATATTTACATAGTCACAGTATCAACATGACTTGCTTTCACCATTTGTAAAGAACCTGAGGCCGTATGCAGAGGTGGGGTCTCACAGCGGAAAGTGTGTCTATATAGGAAATACAACGTTCCCATAATTAGGAGGAGAAATAAAGGAAAAAATGAAAAATTTCAAGAATGTCTTCATTTGGGCTCAGCTAACTGGTAGCTTTCTTGCTGTTTGGAAGATTTTAAATGTGAAACCGACAGAACTAAGACTGGGCCAAGAGTCAACAGAAGTTAGACATGGTGGTACATAAACAAAGGATCACATGAAGTTCAGGGCCTGCCAAGACTATACAGTGAGCTCCAGGCCAGCCACAGCTCAACAACATCTTGTCTCAAAAGGAAAAATATAATAAAAATACAACAGAAACTATGATCTTTACAAAAACAATACAGATTTCCTTTACTCCACATACATAAACAACCTCCCATGAACCCCCATCTATTCCCTAACAGAAGGAAAAGCTCTTAAACTAATGATAGTGATTCTCTGTAGCTTAAAATGTCTTTCCTACAGGTTCACTCTGTCTTTAAGGTAGTGTCTCTACTACCCCAGGGGACATTTAGCAATGTCTTGAAACATTTTCTAGCTGTTACAATTACGAGAAGTATTCCTGGAATCTAGTGGGTACCAGGATGGGGTAATCCTTTCTCTAACACACAAGAACTCATAACCAAAACATTACCCAGCTGAAATACTGTGTGCCAAGTTGGGAAATTCTGTTTTAAGAGAACTCTTCTAGTTTTAGTTTTTCTCTCTTCCTAGTTCTTATGGTAATGTCTACAGACAAGACAAAACTTTCATGGGCATGGATACCATCAGCCCATCTAAATACAGACTCAAGGACTATCCTCTGCATCCTCACAGGCATCTCAGGTTTGCCACTGGCCCTCACAGAGTTCATGACATATGCTCTGTATGATGTATCAGCAGCATCTCAGCACCACCCATCTCAGCTACCATTCTTATAGCTATTCTTAGGATCTCAAACACTTCATCTACTGAATGGCTTACAGCTGTGACACCATTAGCTGCTTAACCCCAAATTTTCAGTAGCTTCAGACAAAATTACAGTCCATTGTGGCGTGTTCCCGTTTAGTGCACACCTTTCTTCCATCTGGAACCTGTCTGTTTACTTAGAGAGCAGGTGTGTGTTAATGTGATGTGGGGGTGGGGTGCCGAGTTATAGGTGGATGTGCAAGTACAAGTGTGTGTGCAAGCGCCCAGGGATATACTCTTGTGTGGAGGCCAGAGAATAACCTTGAGTGTTATTCCTTATCCACGGTCACCTAGCTTTTCTGAGACAGTGTATCTGAGCCCTGGGGCTTCCTGCTTAGGTGAGGACAGCTGAGCAGTGAGCCCAGGAGTCACCTGTAACCTACCTCCGGGCCTCACGCTTGCAGGAGCAGGAACTAGCTGCCTAAGCAGCAGGACCTGGCAAGCTTAGCTATCTCCTGACCAGCCTACCCTACCTTAGGGACTCTAGATCCTCTGAACCCATGTCTACTACCCCGTAAGACCTTCAGCCTTCAGACTTGACGCTCCAACTGGAAGAAATGGTAAAGAAAGAGCACCCACTTCTCTGTCATTGCAATCCAGCAGTGACAGTCCAGCACATCCAACACACCCACCTGCTGACGGGGAGGAAGCCGACTGTGGTAAGCAGTGAACTGCACCTGCCCTTCCTAGCCCTCTCCAGTGTGGTCTCACCCTTCCAAACAGCAGCCTTAATGCTATTTTCTGTTTATTTCAGTTTCTAGTAACAAATTCCTACATCTCTTTCTACTAAGTAAAAACTGAGAAACCCACAGGGTTCTATGCCTGGCCTCTACACACTTTTCCTTTCAACCTGTCAATTCAGCCTACATATGCATTTTCTTCCCCTGTGGCCAATCCTGGTCAGCCAGAGACAATAAGAAGTTCTGGACTCTCAGTCTGGCACCAAGCCAATGCCATTCTGTTTCTTTACATGTCTAAAATGATGGTGACAAGAGAATCCATTACTGCCAATATTTGTATCCACATAGCACTATTACACAAGCCACCCTACAATGCAGTGTTGTTTTTCTTAGCTTCTGAACTGTTCATCATCAATAGTAGAGTAGCCCCCAAGACACTTAGCACACCTGGTTTCTTCCAGTCCCCAGTTCTCACCTGAACAATGGACCCACGCCCTCTGGTCACCAGCTTCCCACCAGCTTCCCACCTCATCATTCCTGCTCCAAAAACTGCTGACATCAGTCCTCTCTCCCAGAGGGGCAGCACTCCCACTAGAGATTCTGTGACTTAGAAAGGCCTTGGATTCTTTGCAAGAAACAATGAAATCTGCTAAGCTACTGCTCATGTGCAAGCTTTGGCACGGAAGGTCAATCTCTTGGCCGTGTGTAAAAAGCAGGACAGAGGCCTACATTTCCAGTCCCAGGGCTGGGAAAGGAGATTAGGATCATACCTGAGGCTCACTGGCCAGCTAGCCCGTCTAGCCTACTCAGCAAGCACGACACTGCCATGTATGCACAATTACATACAAATACACCTGTACACACAAGCACACGCAGAAATGTTGGAGACACCTATTGGTCAGCTCCAAAACTACTTAATTCTAGAATAAAACAGAAAGTAAACATCTTCATGGTTTACACTCATCCAGATCTCTACAAATAGAGAACGTTAAAGTAATTTGAAAACTCCTTGACTTTTTTTTTTGTCTGTTTCATACATAATGGACAGAAAAGTATGATGATAAAGATTTTTTTTTTTTAAATAAATTCTAGGGGCTGGAGGAATGGCTCAGCAGTTATAGTACTTGCTGCTCTTTCGGGACCCAAGTTTGGTTCACAACACGCTTATGAGGTGACTGACCCCAGCCTTCCAGATCAAGGGCACGGATGCCCTCTTCTGGTCTCCATGGGCACCTGCACTCATGTGCATGAACCTACACACGGACACTTATATACACTTAATTAAACATTTTTTTTTTTAATTTTACAAGAAAGAAAAGGCTAAAGAGTCAGATTCTCTACCACTCTTGATTAAAATAGAAGATTTGTGGTAAGTAGTCTTTGTATCGTTTCAAAAGTCAACGTCTATCTCAAACACTTCATATGCATCAGAGTGCTGCATGGATCTTGATAATGAAGCTTTGAGACTCATAAAGAACAAATAGGTATTGGGGCTTCACGATTCTGAGAAATCCGCCTTCCTTGTGATCTGGGACAAGGGTCAGAAATACAATTAAGATTCACTCCTATAAAAAACACAAAGTTTTACACAAAGAAAAACTACCTGTGACACATGAATGGGCATTCCTGTAATAACAAGACCACACTGGAGAATCAGGAATCCAGTGTCAAATCTGACTACATGGAGAATTTAAGAGGAGATAGACACAGACAGAAAAGGCATAAACTATGAATCTAAAAGGATATTACCATGGCTCAACTAGGTAAAGAAAGTAAATATGCTAGGTAGTCCACTAATAGTTCACTTACCTAGTACATGCAAGGCCCTAAGTTCAAATTAATGATACCTGAACCAAAACAGTATTTAAAGATCTAGATGCAAAGAAAACATTTCACACAATTTTATCATAGTTGGAATCTCTCCACATGCTAAATATTGAGGTAGGCAGATGAAAACACATGTAATTGCATTCTCCAAACCACTCTACAAATAAGAAAGCCAAGGCCAGTAACTCGCTGAACCTATTACTTGTTTAAGATATACTCAAGCCTCCCTCTGTAAGTGTAATATTGCCATTCCTAAAAACTGAAGTACTCTGTATTTTCACTTTTTGTTTTGTTTGGTTTTTCAAGACAGAGTTTCTCTGTGTAGCCTGGCTGTCCAAGAACTCTGTAGATGAGGCTGGCCTTGCACTGAGGCTTGCCTCTGCCTCCCAAGTGCTGGGATTAAAAGCATGTGCCACCGAGCCTGACTGTATTTTCAATTTTTTTTTTTTTTAAACAATACAGACTTTTTATACCTTGGAGGAGGTAAGCACTGGGATGGGAGAAGGAAAGTTCTTCCTAATGTAACAGAAGATAAAAACAATTATGCTAATTGTAACATTGTTTAAAGTTTGTTTGACTGAAACTTAACTGTTTTGTTTTGTTAAACTACATCCATTCCCAACAGATTTTTAACTTCTTTTTTCTTTTCTTTTTGTTTTTGCCTTGAACTCAGAGACTCACCTACCACTGATTCTAAGTGCTAGGTGGGACTAAAGACTTTAAGCTGCCACCACGAAGTTCTCTCTACTCTAAATTGCTCAAGCTGCTCTCTCTTGTTTTGCATTTATTCATTAATTTATAGGGGATGGGTCACAGAGGCTGTGTAGTGTGATCAGAGGACAATTTAAAGGAACTGGTAGTCTCCTCCCACTAGGGATCAAACTCAAAATGCCAGGTCATGAGGCTGGCAAAGCCATCCTGTCAGCAAGTTCAGGCTGATCTTGAAGTCACTCTACAGATCAAGTAGGCTTTGACCATGTGATCCCCTTGTCTCAGACTCCCAAATAGCTGGGTTACAGGCCTGTATCACCAGGTCCAATTTTGGATCATTCTGTCTTACACGCGCTCTGAATACACTAGATTACCTTCAAATACACGGCCTCTACCAAAGCCTACCATAAATTCCCCTTCGCCAAGGAGGTTTCCATATTAAACAGCTTCTTCCCTTTATCATCTCACTACTTGTATCGACTTTTGAGTGGCACTACCTACTTCACGATGCAACTAAGTACTTCTCACTATCTCCTACTTCAACCACAGTGCTGCAATTAAGTACTTTTCACTATCTCCTAGAGCTCAACCACCTACATTCAATGGTTCTCCCAGGTTTGTGGGGGTTTTGTTTGGTTAGCTGTTTTGTTTTGTTTTGTTTTGTTTTGTTTTGTTTTTCTGAGACAGGACCTCCAGGCAAGCTGTAAATTCAAGGTAACCCTCCTTCCTCTATATCCCAAAAGCAGGATCACCAGCAAACACCACACCCAACATCTCAGAAGCTCTAGGCTGTACTTAATCTCATTTACAGATATTTTAAGAATAAGGTACGATCTTATCTTATACTTTTGATTGCAGGGCATCCCAAGATTATTGTTATTGTTTTTTAACTGTCTGGCAAGCCAAGATTATTGTTATTCATGTTTACAACTTTGGATACAAGAATATCAAAACATGACACTTCAAGTATTGCTGTAAGGATAAAGTTTTCAAGAATAATATTACAAAACATCTAAATATCAATTCTTTGTCTAAGTTATCTATCGTAATTACCCAAACCAGGTTGAAGCAGACTAAGACCACTCAATGTTTAGCTAAAATCTTGCAATTTGTCCTTTGAAAACAAAGATCTTTGTGTAACGGCACATTCTATAAAAGATCATTGTTAAGCTGAAAGAAAACATCACTTCAAAGGATTGCATAGGTATCTCAAAAGTGTATTTTTAACTCTCAATTAAAAAATGAGTTCAGAAGTAAAAACCATTTTTACCAAATATCTAAATCCTATGAATGTGTTAAGAAACATTTCCCAGCTCCAAAAATGTAACAAAAGCCAGGCACAGTAGAATACATGTGGCAGTCAGGAGGCTGAGGCAGGAGGATTTTGCCAAGTTCCAAGGCCAGCCTTAGCTACATAATGAATACCATGGCTAGCTAGGCAACAGCAAAACCCTACCTCAGAAAACAAAAGCAAGCAAATAAAAAATACAATTCTAAATGCAAAGACCATTTGAACAGATCAGACATTCAGTAATGATCACAAGTCAATGCAAGAAGCAAACCATGTCTAGTTTTAATTAAACAAGCATTTCTAGGCACCTCTGTTGATCACTGAGACTCAAACTGTTCACATGGAATTTGACCGTAACAACTTAATCTCCATAATTAAAGAGCTTTAGGAAGGTCTTAAATTTCATCTATTTCCTTTGCTAACACTTTGAACAAGCACACTGCAGTCATTCTTGCTACCAAAAGAAAGAGTAACACGTTAGAAATTAGTTGGACTTTTAATAAAAGTGCATTTTAAATTGCAAGGCCTTTTCCTTCCTTCTCCAACCTGTTTTTATAAAACTAGCATTTTAATAATCTCACTGCAAAACAGGTTCTAGCAAGCATACAGTCTGATCCCAGTCTCTCCGCATGATCAAATTTAAATGAAACCCCAAGGGAAGAGAAAGCATAACAAGCAATTTACCTATACCTCAGTTGTTCTCTGGAATCCTTCAAGAGGCAAAAAATGGTTGTCTTGAAAGATCTTTTACTGCACTAATTTGGGGCTGCACTAATATGAGGTTGTTTACAGTGAAATTACTTTTAAGAAAACCCTGCTACCAAAGGTATTCTAATACTACTGTAACTTAAGTCTTTCAGCAGTAAAAAGACCAAAACGTCATTAAGTTATTGAAAGCAGACAAGCTATCATCAGATAAGTTTTCCCATCTGTTTAGAGAGGAACCCAAGATACTTCTTATTTCAGACGGCATTTAGTTAAAATGAAATTAGGTTATGTTTCACGACGCAGATGTCGCTCACAAATAAGTGTTAAGTGACTTTTAGTGAATGGAAAATCTGCATCTACTGTTGCTTCGCATCAGCCGGTCTTGAGTGGGTTGCTCAATGAAGCAAAAGCATGCTCCATATGAAACTCCCTGGAACCCGATTACACTCTCCACAGCGTAGCAGCAAACAAAAACGTAAAAGTGCAACGAAGACACCGCCTTTTCTCCAGGGTGACCAGAAGGCCAACGGAGCTGAGGTTTAAGGAACACCGCGACAGTCCCTGCAAAGGCGGGTGCGGTCTGCCTGCGAGCGGCACAACCACTTCAGGGGGTGTCAAAGGAAAACCCCAAGCCTTGCCTTAAAACCGCCCGGAGCGACAAAAGCGCCAGGTCTTCACCCCCTGCGCGGGGGCTTCCGGCGAGCCCCGGCGTTGCCCTGTCAAACTTCGGGAGGGGCAGACACTCGGGACACGGAACGCCGAGCCGCCTTCCCCCCCGCCGCCCCCATCCCAGGTCCCCGCTGGGCTTTGTACCGCTGCAGACGCACCTACCGCGGGCCCCAAAAAACACGCCACCCCCGCCAGCCCTGCCAATCTCCCTCTCTAAAGGGACAAAGGAGAGGCAGGAGAGGAACTCGCGGCGCGTGGTACCCAGGAGTGCCCACAGCCCGGCTCGGAACGTGGGACTAAGGGACTACAGTCACCCCAAAGGCACCACTCCGCTGCCCCCCAACGCCGGACTGAGAGCCACTACTCACCGATGCGGAGCCCCAGAGGAGGCGGCCCGCAGGGAGCAGGCTTCCGCGGGATCACAGTGACGCCGGAGTCCGGGGCCCTAGTGTCCGCTGGGACCCCCCAACTTCTCTCGGTCGTGGTCGCCGGCGGTAAGTGCGAGCCAGCCCCGACCCAGGGCACAGTCAAGCCGCGGCGGGGACTCGGCCCAGAGCGGCGAGCGAACTCCGGGCCCCCTCCGCCCGCCGGCCAGGGCGGAACCCCTTCCTTCTCTACCGCTACCGCTCTCGGCGGCGGCCGAGTCGAACGCCGCTGCTGTCCCGGCTGCCGCTGCCACTGCTGCTGCCGCTACCACCGCCGCCCAGCTGGGAGCGCGTCGCAGCCGAATGCTGTCATCCACCCTGACGCCGCCTTTCTGGGCGCCGGGAGCCGCCACGAGCCTTCACATCCCAATGCCCGCCCCTCTCGCAGCCCCGCCCCCAGCCCAGGGCCCGGGCCACGCCCTCTTCCCGTCACGTGACGCCGCAAGGAGGCGGGCCCCGTTAGCTTCTGTCGGACTGGCGGGCGCCCGGCGGAGGCAAGTGCTGGCTGCTCCCGTTATGGTGGCGAGCTGTCACCTCGCCTCCGCGTCCTCGAGGTTTTCCCCCCCGCTCAGGAAGCCCTGAGGTGGAGAGCGGGCTTCCGGCAGGTCCCCTGAGGTGAGACCTTGTGGAAGGTCCCGAGGCCTCCATCACCTCCTCCCGACCTCCGGCCCGGGCCATTTCCAGCCCAACCGGCCTAGAGGAGGCTGCAGGTAGAAATTCCGGCTTGAGAAGCCATCAGAAACTGCTACCTATTTCCAATGGCACGTTCACTGTGGTGTCTCATTTGCTGTTGGCCTCACAGGAGGTTTGAAATGTAGACTTCAGTCACGCTGGGATGAAAATAGCCTAGCAGGCTTTTTTTTTTTTTTTTTTTTTTTGTCCCTAGTCATGTTCAAAAGTCTCTGTGCCAGCTTTTACAGTCATTAAGTTTTACAGTGAGGGTGGTGACAATGTGGCAGTTTGACAGTACCTCTCAATTGGAAAATACAGCCTAATTTATCTCTTAATTTTTGTTTTTTTTTTATTTTTTTTTTTTTATTTTTTTTTTTTTTTTTTTTTTTTTTGTACCTCAACTCTTGGCTTTTTTTATCCATGACCCCAGAAACCCCTCCCCATCCTGTTGAGAGGGAAGAATTTATCACTGGAAGAAAGCCAGTTACAATACAGAAGAAGAGAAAAACTACTTAACAGTACAGAAAGAGGACTGAGCTGCCTCTAACAAGGCCGTTTTCTGTGATAAAAAATTCAATGCCTTATTCGCTTATCATACTCCAGAACCAAGATTTTTTTTTTTAACTTTACACAATTTCCATTACATTTCTTGACAGGAAATCATGACATTCAGATTGGATAGATACTTAAATAGACCAAAAGATTCTGCCTGTTACTGATGTATTTCATACCAGCTCTTGAGAAATTGCAGACGTGGCCATTATGTTGCCCAAAGAAAAAGCAACTTACTGCCCAGTTAAATTATGCCAGGCCACTGATCTTTAAGGCACATCTTGAAGCAGACATGTTAACACTTGAAAAACAATTAGATTTTTTCATGAAGGACTTCCAATGAGGGAAAGATTCTGCCATGTTCTTCTGTTAAGAAACCTAAGAAATTATATTTGTATTTCACATAAACATAAGGGAAGTTTATTGTTTTCTTGGTTTGTTTGGTTTTCTTGCTTGATTGTTTCCGGTTTTGGTTGTTCAAAGAGACAGGGTTTCTCTGTGGAATCCTAGATGTCCTGGAACTCGTTCTGTAGACCATGCTGGCCTTGAACTCACAGAGAGCTGCCTGGCTCTCTACTTCTGAGTATCTGAGACTGTGTAAGGCAGGAAACTTATTGTTATGTGATGATGGTAACCTTCCAGTTTATCGGAAGATTGAAACTTGTCACTTATCTGAAGCAATTTTTTTTTCAGACTAACAAAAGCCAGTTTCATTTTTTTTTAATGAATTAGGTTTTAATGGACTATGATCTAAAAGATAAGAATGCATAACATCAAAAAAAAGAATAAATAAATAAATAAAATTTTTTAAAATGCATAATATCTAAACCAAGCAAAACCTAGTCTGTGGGAGACTGGAGAGATGAGCTCAGCAGATACAAGTACTTGTTGTTCTTGAAGATCCTGGTTTCTCTTCCCAGCACCCACGTGGAGGCTGGTGGTTCCAGGAAATCCCACCTCTTCTGACCACATTAGGCACAGGGCATGTACATGCAAGCAAAATACCCATACACATAAAATAAATCTTTTTAAGAAGTTACTTTGTGACTAGCTGGCCCTAGTAGCCCATCTCTGGAGAGTTCAAGGCCAGACTGTTCTTTCCACATAGCAAGTTCCAGGACTACATAGACTCCTAAAGAGACCCTGCATTTAAAAATAATCAAGGTTAAAATGTGTCCCCTGTTGTTATTTAAATTGTATTTCTTACTGTGACCTGCAATCACAATTTAAACAATTGTTTATTTAAACAATGTTCCTAGAATATTAGATAACAAGAAAACTATACCTTCTTGGCTGTTTCCTTTTCTTTTACCCTGAGAATTGAAACCGCAGATTGCAACAAAGGAGGCAAATTGCTTTGCATAATTCTCTTCTGCCTCAGCCCCGATTTCTTCAATTGGCCTTTGAAAATCTGGCCATTTATGCAGTGGAAAACAGGGTATGAGCAATAAGGAGGCCCACCTTAGAGACGTAGCTAATTAGATATGTATCTAGATAAATTACACTGCATTGCCAGTTCTGATAAGAGTTAGGCTTTGAATTACAAACTCACTAAGGAGTGGTAGGTAGCTTTTCTTCCCCCAGTAAATTATGCTCCCATGAGAAACAAGCCATCAGTATACTAAGGATTATACAGATTCCTGACAGACTAGTTGTAGCTTTTCAGCTTCACTTTAAAAAAAAAAAAAAAAAAAAAAAAAAAAAAAAAAAAAGGTTTGGAGGTGGACTAGGAGGCTCCCAAGAGTTTAGTCACACAGTGTGACTAGGCTAAAAACCTGAGTTTAAACACTGGGACCTACAAGGGAAGAGTAAACTCCCATAAGTTGTCTTACACCAACACACACACATGCACACATACACAGATGTGTACATACACAGACAAATAAATGTGGGACTTTTTTAAATGTTTAAGGCTAGAGATGTGAATTCATGGTTAAGAGCATACTGCTCATCCAGAGAACCAGAATCCTGTTCTCAGCACCCATACTAGATGGCTCACAACTGCCTGCAACTCCAGGAGATCCGATACCCACGTCTGGACTCCATGGGTACCTGTACTCACAAACACATAAGTGAAAATAAAATCTTTTTAAAATTGGATGCAAGTAAGTGAAAGTCAAGAGGCTGTTAGAAAACAAATTAAGTACCTGTTTCAAACACTTCTATATCTCAATGCTAATATTTGTCATGAATAATTAATGGTTCTGACATCGCAGCTGACTAGAATAAATATCAGTCCATAACCAAATGGGGCACAGCCTTGTAATCGTAGCGACTCAGAAGGCTGAGGCGGGAGGATTGAAAATTCAAATCCAGCCCCTGTCTACAGTATCACAATTTTTGCCAGCTTAACACAAATCTAGACATGCCTGGGAAAAGAGAGTCTCAATTAAGGAATTGCTTCCATCAACTTGGCCAATAAACTATGGGGCATTTTCTAGATTGCTGATTGACATAGGAGGGCCCAGTCCACTATGGGAGGTGCTATACCTATTCAGATGGTCCTGGGTTGTGTAAGAAAGTAGCTGAATGTGAGTCTGAAAGGAAGCTAGTATGCAGCATTCTTCCATGGGCTCTGCGTCAGTTCCTGCTTTGACTTTCTGCCCTGGATTCCCTTAATGATGGACTGTGAGCAGTAAGCCAAATGAATTTTTTCAACCCCCAAGTTGGCTTTTTTTGGTTTGGTTTGGTTTGGTTTGGTTTGGTCAGAGTTTTATCACAGCAACAGAGAGCAAATTAGAACAGAAATTGGTACCAGGAACGTGAAGTATTGCTGTAATTAACCTGACTATGTTGCTTTTAGGAAGATTGTATAAGGAATTTTGGAACTTTGGGCTAAAATCATTGGTGAGGACTCAGAGCTTAAACTGTTGTGGGAGCCTAGAAGGTAAACATGTTGAGAGAGGCACAGCGCAAAGGAGGTCTGGCTTGTAAAGTTCCAGAAGCAACTAGCAGGGCCATTCCGTGTTTTTTGGTTTGTGTGGTGGTTTTGTTGTTCTTTTGTTGTTGGTGGTGCTTGGTTGTTTTTTGTTGTTGTTTTTTGTTCTGCTTTTTGTTGTTGTTGGTTTGGGGGAGGTTGTTGTTTGGGTTTTTTGTTTGTTTTTTGAGACAGGGTTTCTGTGTAAACTCAACCTGTAGACCAGATTGGCCTCCAACTCAGAGATCCTTCTGCCTCTGCCTCCCAAAATTTCGATTAAAGGTGCATGCCACCACCACTCAGCTCCTGTCATATTTTGAATTAGGAATCTGTGGACATAAAACCTAGACCATGATAACTGATGCTGTGGCATTAACTGAGGCTGAAAAATAAAATCATCTGTGACTAACATAGGGCATCTCGGAGTCAGCTCGGGATACCCACGACCATGTTCTCAGCACAAAGGAGATTGATTTGTCCCAGAGGGACAGAGGGCAGGGATAAGGGACAAAGACAAGACATAGGGGAAGAGGGAGAAGGAGAAGGGAACAAAGGAGGGGGGGGAGTTCAAAGAGAGAGGGGGAAGACGTATTTGTCTCAGAGTGAGACAAAGGACTGCTTCTGGATGGAGGGAAGGCCCATAAGCAAATGGCAGGTCATAAAGATAAAGGGGGAAACCCCATGTTATGATGAGATGTTTAATTTTGATTGGGCATGTTAATTAGGTGATCCAACAGGGGCTTTTGATTGCTGAACTTAAATACTCTGGTAGCTGAAGCTTGGTAGTCAGCCTCAGGAGGAGAAAGTGACCAAATAAGGGAATAGACCTTGGGGGCTAGCTTTAGGAATGCAATCTAACCGATTTTAGCAAGGCAGAGGGAATTGGGAAGAAGGCCAGGCCTGCTAGATCCATGAAGTGGCTAGAGTCCCTTCAGCCAGTATCATTCAAGTGAAATCTTCAGGAAAGTATTTCCTTCAGGATCAGCACCCAGAAACTATGTTCCACAGGGGACCACAGATGCAGCTCAAGCTGACCGCTGAGTTTGACAGTGTGTCTCCTAGTTGATACTGGCTTCGTCAGCATGTCAGTTGCAGCACTGAAGGGGTCATGGAGAGCATCCAAGGGCTGACACTGTGAGAGGCTAAGAAAGGCCATGGGTGGAGGTGAAGCCTTAGTTACAGGGACAGCCCTAGGTTTGAAGGAGTCCTGGAGAGAAGCTGAAGCTTCATGCCATGTGGTACATCCACAGAAGTAAAGATAAATCTTAGTTTAAAAAAAATAACAGTCTAACCATGCAACAGCGCTTAGTATTTTACATTTGTTTTTATTAAAAACAGTTTTAGATTGATTTCTACATATGAGTATTTTCTGTGGGAATGTGTGTGCGAGTGTATACCATGTGCATGCCTGATGCCCAGGGGGGTCAGAAGAGAGCATCAGATCCCCTGGAACTGTAGATAAAGATGGTTGTGAGACACCATGTGGGTGCTGAGAACCAAACCTAGGTCCCCTGACAGAGCAACTAGTGCTCTTAATCACCGAGCCATCTTCCCAGACCCCTACATTTGTTTTCTGAGGTTGTTTCTTTAATCTCTTCTTTAAAACGGGCAAAAAGAGATGTACTGTTTAACACGGAACTTGACATTTTAATCATTTCCTGGGGAAAATTAAACAATATCCAACATGCTTAGCACCAAGATGCCAAAGCCACGAATACCTGCTGAGGAAAGCTACTGACAGGGAGCGGAACCAGCCCAAGACAAAGATTGTGTTGCAGTCAACAAAGCTGAAAGGAGCTGGACATCGGACATGGAAATGCAGAGTTTGAAGTTTGCCCAGCTGGTTTTTGGTCTTGCTTCGATCCATTATTTCCACACTATGACATTTTGGAATGATAATGTATATCCTGTGATATTGGAAGTGTATCATCTATTTTTTTTTTTTTTATTTTAAAGGGATTTACAGTTGAGAGATTGCATGAATCTCAGAAGAGACTTTGAACTTTGGGCTTTTCGGCATTGTTGAGACAGTGATAGACTATGGAGACTTGTGAAGTTGGACTAAATGCATTTTGCATTATGTTATGGCTACAAGCCTGTGGGGGCCAACGAGTGGAATATGATGGTTTGAATAGATTTTGCCTCAATGAACTCATGTATTTGAATGTTTGGTCCACAGGTTATGACACTGTTAGGAGGTGTGGCCTTGTCTGGAAGTGTGCCACTGTCGGGGTGGGTTTTGTGGGCTGCTACTTCTCAAGCTCTACCCAGTGTAGGGACCCTCTTCCTGGCAGCCTTTAAATCAAGATTAGAACTCTCAGCTCCTCCAGCACCGTGTCTGCTTGCAGGCTGCCATGTTCCTGCCATGATGATAATGGACTGCACCTCTGAAACTGTAAGCCAGCCCCAATTAAATGTTTTTCTTTATAAGAGTTGCCTTGGTCATCATGTCTCTTCACAGCTGTAAAACTCTGAGACACCCTCAGAATTAATGCACCTGACATTTTGAAACTCTGGGACTTTTAGCCTTATAATTCCTTTGCAAATGATTGAATTCACAGAGATTAAAGCACCAGGCGTTTTGATATCAGAGACCGCTAGCTCATCGATTGTCCTATGATATTGGCATGATGCTCATGAGAGCCAGTATCAGTTGCCTGTCTCTCTCTCTCTCTCTCTCTCTCTCTCTCTCTCTCTCTCTCTCTCTCTCTCTTTCTCAAACGCCAAGGTCTCTATCAACACCTGACATCAGGGTCTGATTCCGTTTGTTTACAGCTGAAACCAATCTTTGTAAGACGTCTATGAAGGCTTCTCCAGAGCCTTGTATTATCTTAGTAAACGAGGTGGATCTCTTCCCAGGCTCTTCAACTTTATCACAAGCTCTTAAGGCCACCAAATGACTTTGTTCTACAAGATAGGATTCCTTCTCCTCTCTCTGAAGTGTGTGTGTTGGGGGGGGGGGGGGGTCTAGAAACTTCTACTAGAAACTGCAAATGTTAGCAGCTATTTCTTCTGGGGTGGTTACATTCAAGAGCAGCACCCCCCCCCCACCTCTTTTGAGTACAGTTATTCAATGATCTCTTTGGGTTCCTACTTCAGCTCTGAATTATTAGCTCTCAGTTTCACAGTTTCACTTTCTGAAAGCTGCAGGTGTCTTTCATTTTGCAAACAGTTGCGGCTCAATACCCAGGGCCCGCTGCCTCTCAAAGTCTTCAGTCTGTGTGGACACAGCTGCCTCAAATAATGTCTTCAGTCTCTGTGTGGACAGTTCACCTGTGTCTTCATTTTCTTTGTTTCGTTTATCGAGCTTTAGTTGAAGCGTGTCTACATTATAGGTGCTGTCTTCTGGGGTATAAGGGTTGCCTGGTGTGGAAGGCTTAGATTCTATACTTTCATGTAAGTTCTTAAATTTCTCCAGGTAACTAATTCCACCTAAAAGGTGTTTTATTTTCATCATTCTTCTGTTCCAACATGGCAGACAACCGTTCCCGCTGCTCAGATTCATCCTCAGCAATGTGGAGATTTGTTACTTCCTGTTGTTCATCTGTTCTCTGGTGAAGTGAATGCATTTTGCTTCTTGGGTGACTTAATACTTGACTTTCATTAAGCTGAGCTGGCATCCCACTGACACCCTCCGACACGCCCCCCCCCCCCCCCCCCCACACACACACACACAGAGTTTGCCTCTGGGATCCAAGGTCTGCTGAAGTTCATGACCCAACTACCCCGGAAGATTCTTTCTATTTAAACTTTCTCCAGGGAATTATAACAAGATACCGCTTCCTTCTCTCGATCCTTTTGCATCTCTAAACTGGTCTGCCTGGTGCAGTAGGGAACTACTGAAACATTCTAGTTGCTCTTGCTTGTTCTGCAGCTCGTTCACTCCTTCCACTGCAGTTAGCTCAGTCTGAAGAGCCAGCATCTCCGAAGACGCGCTCTTGAACACAGGATGCTCGGACATCAGCTGGAGTTCTTCCGATTCAAGAGAAGTTCCTCCCGGTGATCTAGCTTCTGCTTCACTAAGCCCATCTAATTCCACTTTGAGATTTTCTGACTTGTTTTTCAGGTCGTTCACTTCCTGCCTGTGGCTTCTGTGTGGCTGCATTTCTAACCGCCCAGCTGCGTTCTCTGTTGATGTTTCACAACTTGACATTCGCAGCTCAGACTGTCCAACGTCCGACTCTTGAGCTCGATTTCTCTAGGTACAGTTTTCAGCTGCCGTCATTTCTTCATATTTATCCGATTGATTCTGCCCTCCGCCTTGCCTCTGCAGTGGCTGTACGGCGTGCGGCGCAGCCTTCAGTCGCCATTTTTCACACTCTCTGAGCTTGTTTCGGAGACCGTGATATCTGCCTCCAGGTTTTCTGTTGTCAGCCAACCGCAGTGAGGCAGCCTCTTATCCCAACTGCAGTGACGCGGCCTCTTATCCCAGACCTGGGATCAAAGCGAAAACAGATCCACATAACATAACCAAACCGCTCACTACAGAACCCCATCCGCACCTCCATTAACTGCTATTTGAAAATCCTGGTCGAGCCTAGATATATATGGCCTAGACATTTCTTTCTTTCTTCTCTCTCTCTCTCTCTCTCTCTCTCTCTCTCTCTCTCTCTCTCTCTCTCTCTGATATTTTGTGGGTTGGTTTGTTTATGTTTTCCTTTCATTGAAAATAGATTCTCTTCTCAAATAATATATCCTGATTCTGGTCTCCCCTCCCTCTACCCATCCCAGCTCCTCACCCACCTCCATCCAGATCCATTCACGCTCTGTGTCTCGTTAGAAAACAAACAGGTTTGTTTCTAAGGGATAATAATAAAACATAAGAAGATAAAATAAAAACAAACACATTGGAATTAGACAAAACAAACAGAAGGAAAGGAGCCCAAGAGAAGGCACGAGAAAAAGACCCACTCGTTCACACAGTCAGGAACTTCAAAAAGACACTAAACTGGAAGCCATAATATATACACAAAGGACCTACAGGGTAAAAAGCAGCAGAAAAAATATATGCAAATAAATTTTTAAAAATTTAAAATAAGGTAAAATGGGGGGGGGGGGAGAACCCAAACACAACATTATGAGACAAAGAACTTCCCAGGATGCTGTTTGAGCTCAGTTCTGTTGGCCATCTATTACTGGGCATGCAGCCAACCCTTAAGAGAGGTTTGTTTCCCCAGTGGACTTCTTGGAGGAAACTAAATTTACAATTTCAAGTGGTTATCGGAGATTGCTTCTGTGGTTCTGAAGGCATGTGTCCACCTCTCTCAGCTCTAAGACCACATCTGGTCCAGACCTGGGTAAGCCCAGTGTGTACTGCCTCTGTATCTGGTCCAGACCTGGGTAAGCCCAGTGTGTACTGCCTTAGTCTCTGTATCTGGTCCAGACCTGGGTAAGCCCAGTGTGTACTGCCTCAGTCTCTGTATCTGGTCCAGACCTGGGTAAGCCCCTTGTGTACTGCCTCATTCTCTGTGAGTTCATACTTGAATCAACCATGTTGGTTTGACACTGTTTTCATGGTGTCCTCCATCCCCTCTGGCTCCTACACTCTTCCTCTCTCCTCTTCCGAGGGGAGGGGTTTCACACCTATTTAGGTTTAAGGGTTCTGTGGTCACTTGCTCTCTGCATATTGTCTGGCTGTGGTTCTCCATATCTGTTCCCATCCACTGCAGGAGGAAGCTTCTCTGATGGTAGCAGAACAAGACACTGGTCTGTCGGTATAGCAGAGTGCCACTAGGAGTCATTCCATTGCCATGTGTTGTTGCTGCTCTTTTAGAACATCAGTGGTATTTGATTTTACTCTAGGTCCCTGAGCTATCTAGTCTCAGGATCTTTGTCTCCCAAGTAGTGTTGGGTATGAGTTCCATCTCATGAAATGGGTCTTAAGTCAAATCAGATATTGGTTGGTTAAGTTACTCCCAACAGACTTTGTGCCACCATTGTAATAGCATATCCTGCAGGCAGGACATCATTGTAGATCAATAGGGTTGTGGCTGGGTTGGTGTTTGTGTTTCTCCTTTGGTAACATGCAGAGTACTTTCCTATACCAAAGCTACTAGAACATAGAGAGAAAGGTTCTATGTAGACAGCAGCTCAACTTCTCCATGTTCGTTGAGTTGGGTAGGTGTTATCATGACCAATGTTTCTTAACCATCAGTTTTCGGATGCAACCTATAGTCTTGGCAACAGTGTGGGTTGTTTGGGGATTCTCACGGGACCCTCTTTGGCCAACAGCCCAATTAGATGCAACCCAATCCCAGCAGCAGAAACTTTATTTGATGACTAGAGATGTTCAACTGGGGCTTTTTCCTCCCCAATTATTTGGCAATTTCATTTATATAGCCTACTTAAATGAATATATTTTAAGAAGCTTCTACTGAATTAAGTTCCCATACTACCCCTCAAATAGCCCTTCATTTTAGCCATCTATCCCTGCGTCCCCTCCTCCCATCTCACTCCTTCCTTCTCTCCTCCACTTGATCCTCTTGTTCTAGTCTCCACCCAGCCCCAATGCATCCATAACTATTCTGCTTCCTAGGAGGCTGTGTCTCCCCTTAGTCCCTTACTCTGTAACTAGCTTCTGTGGTTTTGTGGATTGCAGCTTGCTTCCATTGCTTAATAGATAGCATCCACATAAAAGCAACACATACCACATTTCTCTCTCTGCATCTGGGTTAACTCAGGATGATTTTTTTTCTAGTCCCATCCATTTACCTGAAATTTTCATAATTTCATATTTTTTAACAGCTGAGTCATGCTCTATTGTGTACATGTACATTTTCTCGATCCGTCCTTCTATTGAGGAACATCTAAGTTTGCTTTCAATTTCTGAATGTTCTGAATAGAGAGGTAATGAGTATGGCTGAGCAAGTGTCTCTGAGGTGGGATGAAGCATCTTTTCTGTATGTGCCCAAGAATAGTATAGCTGGTCTTGAAGTAGATTGATTCATCTTCCTGAGGAACAGCCACACTGATATCCATAAGAGTATTTGCCAATTTGCACTCCCACCAGCAGTGGATGCCTGTTCCCCGTGCTCCACATCCTCACCAGCAAGAGCTGCCACTTGTTTTATTGATTTTAGTCATTTTGACTGGTGTAAGATGAAATCTCAAAGTAGGTTTGATTTGCATTTCCCTGATTACTAAGGGTGTTGAAAATTTAAAGCATTTCTCAGCTATTGGAGTTTCCTCTTTTGAGAATTCTCTGTTTAGATCTGTACCCTGTTTTTAACTAGGTCGTTTGTTTTCTTGATACCTACTTTTTTGAGGTCTTTATATATTTGGATATAAGTCCTTTATCAGATGTATAGTTGGCAAAAATCTTTTTCCATTCTATAGGCTGCTGCTTTTGTCCAAACAATGCTGCCCTTTGTCTTACAGAAGCTTTCTAGTTTCATGAGGGTCCTTTTATTAATCGTTGATCTTAATTTAGGGCTGTTCCCACACATTCTCGTCTATCATGTTCAATGTATCTGGTTTTACATTGAAGTCTTTGATCCATTTGGAGTTGAGTTTTGTGCAAATTGATAAGTATGGATCTATTTAGATTCTTCTACACACAGCCAACCAATTTGACCAGCACCATTTGTTAAAGATGTTACCTTTCCTCCAGAGTATATTTCTGGCTTCCTTATCAAAACTCAGGTGTCCATAGGTAGATTTGTGTCTGGGTCTTCAATTCAGTTCCGTTGATCAACAACATATCAATTTTGTTGTACCAATAACATACTTTTTTTTTTTTTACTGTGGCTCTGTAATACAACTTGAAATTTGGATGGTGATATAGCAGTTCTTTTGTTATTGAGGGTTGTTTTATCTATCCTAGGATGTTGTTGTTGTTGTTGTTGTTTTCTGTTTCCACATGAAGCTGAAGATTGTCCTTTCAAGATCTGTGAAGAATTGTTTTTGGAATGTTGACAGCAATTGCATCTAATCTGTGTATTGCTTTTGGTAGCATGGCCAATTTCTCTATATTCATCCTACTGATCAATGATCATGGAAGAGCTTTCCATCTTCTGATAGCTTCTTCAGTGGCTTTAAGTTTTTATCATACAAGTCATTTACTTGCTTGGTTAGAGTTATCCCAAAATATTTTTATTATCTAAGGCTATTATAAAAGATGTTTGTTTCCCCAATTTGTTTCTCAGTTTGTTAGTCATTTGTATATAGGACTGCTGATTTTTTTGTTGTTGTTGTTAATTTTGTATCCAGCTACTTTATTGAAAGTGCTTGTCAGCCATGGGAGTTTCCCAGTGGAATGTTTAGACTGGCTTCTGTAGACTATCTCATCATCTGCAAATAATACCTTGACTTTTTCCTTTCCAATGTGTGTCCCCTTGATCTCCTTCAGTTGTCTTATTGCTCTAGCTAAGACTTCAAGTACTATATGGAATAGATAAGGAGAGTTAACAGCATCGTCTTGTTCCTGATTTTAGAGGTATTGCTTTGAGTTTCTCTCCATTTAAATTAATGTTGGCTAAGGGCCTGCTGTAAACTGCATTTATTAATGTTAAGGTATGTCCCTTGTATCCCTAATCTCTTCAGGTATTTTATCATGAAGGGATGTTAGATTTTGTCAAAGCCCTTTCTGCATCTAATGAGACAGTCACATGGTTTTTTTTTTTTCCTTTCAGATGGTTCATATGGTGGATTACATTTATTGATTTATGTATATTGAATGATCCCTGCAATCTCTGCAATGAAGCTGATTTGATCATGGTGGATGATCTTTTTGATTTGTTCTTCAATTCAATTTGCAAGTAGTTTATTATTTTTGCATCTATAATTATAAGGAAAATTGGTCTGTAATTCTTTTTCTTTGCTAGGCCTTTATGTCATTTAGGTATCAGGGTAGCTCATAAAATGAATTGGGCAATGTTGCTTCTGTTTCTATTTTGTAGAATAATTTGCAAAGTATTAGCATTAAGTCTGGTATTAGCATAAAGTCTGGTAGAATTTTGGAATAAAACCATCTGGATCTGTGCTTTTTTTTTTTTTTTTGGTTGGGAGACATTTAATAACTGCTTCTGTTTCACTAGCAGTTATAAGTTTGTTTAAATTGCTTATCTGGTCTTAATTTAACTTTAGTAAGTGGTATCTATTGAGAAAATTATTCATTTTGTTTATATTTTCCAATGTGGTGAAGTACAGTTTTTAAAAGTATGTCCTTATGATTCCCTGGGTTTCCTTGGTGTCTGTTGTCATGTCCCTCTTTCTTGTTTCTGGTTTTGTTAATTTGGATATTTTTCTCTGTGTCTGTTCATTAGTTTGAATAAGGATTTGTTGATCTTATTGATTTTCTTAAAGAACCAACTCTTTGCTTCATTGATATTTTGTGATTTATTTTGTTTCTATTTTATTGATTTTAGCCTTGAGTTTGATTTCTTGCCACCTACTCTTTAATTGTGTGATTTCTTCTATTTGTTCTAGAGCTTTCATGTGTGTTCTTATTGTTCATGTGTGTTCTCAGAATGCTGCCTCTTCAATTTTTTTTTTTTTTTTATGTAAACACTTAGGGTTATAAACTTGCCTCTTAGAACTGCCTTCATTGTGCCCCAAAAGGTTTGGGTATGTTGTACATTCAATTTCATTCAATTCTAAAAAGTCTTTAATTTCTTTATTTCCATCTTGATCCAGTTTTCATTCAGTAGAGAGGTGTAAAGTTTCCATGACTTTGTAAGCTTCCTGTTGTTTCTGTTGTTATATTTAGCTTTCATCTGTGGTGGTCAGCTAGAATGCAGGGTGTTATTTTAATTTTCTTGTATCTGTTGAGATTTGCTTTGTGTCCAAGTATGTGATACATTTTAGAGAAAGTTCCATGAGGTACTAAGAAGAAAATAAATTATGTTGTGTTTGGGTGAAATGTTCTGTAAATATCGGTTACGTGTATTCGGTTTATAACGTCAGTTAGCTCCAGGGTTTCTGTTTACGTTTTGTCTGGGTGGCCTGTCTGTCAGTGATAATGGGATATTGAAGTCTCCTACTATCGATGTGTGAGGGTCAGTATGTGATTTACGCTTTTGTGATTGAAGATTTTAGTGTTTGTTTTATGAACTTGTTTGCCCTTGTGTTTGGTGCATAGATGTTAAAATTGCAATGTCCTCTTGGTGACCATGTCATGTCCTTCCCTGTCTCTTCTGATTAGTTCTGGCTTGAGTCTGTTTTGTCAGATATTAAAAGGTATTGAAGTTGACACTTAGAAATGAGAATAGGGGACTGAGGGGATCCATGGGAGGGAAGAAATCAAGGTGTCCCACTAGGATCTGCTTAGACTCCGGGAACTGGGGCAGAACTGAGGAGAGGCCACAACAGGTAGTCTGCTAGAAGGCTGGGGAGGAGACTAGGGGATGGATTTGGGGAAGAGGAGGGAGAGTGAAGAACTCAAGCTCACCCACCTATTTGGAGACACAGCTACTGACATGAAGCAAGAGTAAAACCACAGGAGTGGTTGTTGCAAATACAGAGATTTTAAGACATAAGCAAACCGTCTAAAGGGAGTCCACATGTTTGTGACTTCAAGGCTAAGTGCACTATAGAATAACACTATTTAGGCATCTATTTAATGATATAAAACAATCTACAGACTACTCAGCCAGATTGTAAACACTCATCTAAAACCTATGTTTAGAAGGTAGTCTCTCCAGGTATGGTATCATATGCCTGTAATGCTAGCCTGACTCAGGAGGGTCAGGAGTTCAAGACCAGCCTCATCTACACAAACAGCTCAAGGCTAGTGTGGGGCTACCAGGACCATGTCACAAGAAAACAGAAACAAACAAAAGAAACAGGATAGGCTTGTGTGCCCATGGCAGGGTGAGCTTCTCCAGCAGGGGACAACAGTAGCTACAAAGCCAGGCATGCTGATGCTTACCTGTAGTCACAGCACTTGAAAAGCTGAGGCAGGAGGATTTAAAGCTTGTGACCAGCCTGTGCTACATAGTGAGTCCTAGGATAGCTTGAACTGTAAAGGGCAACTCTCTTACACAACAAAACAAACCCACTATGTGATTTTGGTGACCTTTCAGTTTACATTGTTGGAAATATTGAAAATATTGAATATTTTGGTGGACTTTATCTAAACAGCTTTAAAAGTAAGGAAGATTTTAAGTGGGGCTATGAGGTTCACTATACAAAGCTATAAAATGAAAACACAGGTCAAGAATAGTTCAAAGGAATACTTACCATTCATTCATGGGTCATTTGGAAATGAAGACAATTTTTTGCTTATAAACATGGTTCAGAATCTTTGTGAGATTTTTCTCGGAAAAGCGATTATAGTCCTTTGCAAGCAGTTGAGAAATTCTTGGCAAGACACTCGGATTGCTGGGTAAGCAGCTCTTTCCCTTTCTATGACCCCTTAATTTCCTCTGTATTTCAATCCGACCTAAAAATGAGCTTTGCTTCCCACACGGCCTTATGGGAGATAAACGCCGAAGCTGCAGAACCAAGGATTAGTCGCTGTGAAGATGTGTTAAAAATAAGCCTGTCTTTGCCAATGCTCTTCTCCTCTGGAGCCTACAAATAAGAAAATCAGTAAATAACCTTAAACCTTCGCACCGAGCAGACAGCAGGGAGGCAGAGTCACCGCTGAGAATTTAGAGCCACAGTCCAGTTTTCACCCAAGTACCCGGATAATCCCAGAGAAGCTTAAGCTAATAATTATTGATTTTGACTGATGGAGTTCTCAGGCACCTGCAAAGCAAACAGCAATCCTCTCTGAAGGAATCTAACCTCATCTGAAGCCTTAAAAGATAATATCAGTAAAACTCTGAGAAAAAAATTACCTGCTTATATTTTAAAAGTAGTAAGTATAAAATAAGTAGGAAGCTGTGCTACTAGCTTAATGTCAGCTCGACGGAAGCCAGAGTTACCACAGAGGAGGGAGACTCGACTGCGGAGAAAATGCCTCAATAAGACCAGGCTATCGGCAGGCCTGAAGGGCATTTTCTTTCTTCTTCTTCTTCTTCTTTTTTAAAATTGTTTCTTCTTTATTGGATATTTTATTTACATTTCAGATGTTATCCCCTTTCCCCACAACCCTCAGAAACCCCCTATTCCATCCCCCCTCCTCCTACTTCTATGAGGTTGTGTCCCCAGCCAACCCCCCACTCCCACCTCCCCACCCTTGAATTCCCTCACACTGGGGCATCCAGCCTTCATGGGACCAAGGATCTTCTCTCCCACCTATGCCCAACAAAGGCCATCCTCCCCTACATATACAGCTGGTGCCTTGGGTCCCTCCCTATGTGCCCCCAGACTGGTGGTTTAGACTCTGGAAGCTCTGGTTGGTTGGTATTGTTGCTCTCCTTATGTGTGGGAGGGCCCGGGCAATCCCTGTGCTGGAGGTTCTTTGTTCTATAAGAAAGCAGGCTGACCAATACAGATGTGGATGTTCACAGCCAATCATCAGACTGAGCATAGAGTCCCCAATGGAGGAGTTAGGGCAAGGACTGAAGGAGATGAAGAGGTTTGCAACCCCATAGGAAGTACAACAAAATCAACCAACCAGCCATCAATGGGAGGGGAGGCCCTTGGTTCTGTGGAGGCCTCCATACCCCAGTGTAGAGGAATGCCAGGGCAGGGAAGCAGGAGTTGGTGGGTGGAGGAGCTCCCTCATAGAAGCAGGAAGGAGGGGAGGAGATAGGGGGCTTTCAGAGGGGAAACTAGGAAGGAGTTTATCATTTGAAATGTAAATAAATAAAATAACCAATTAAAAAAAAAGAAAAAAGAAAGCAGGCTGAGCAAATCATGATGAACAAGCCAATAACCAGCACCCTTCCATGGCTTCTGCATCAGCTCCTGCCCCCAGGTTTTTGCCCTGTTGAGTTCCTACCCTGATTTCCTTTGCTAATGACCTGTGATATAGATGTGTAAGCCGAATAAACTCTTTCCTCCCCAAGTTGCTTTGGTCAAGATGTCATTGGTGCGATAGAAACCCTAACTAAAAGAGACCACTAGTGAGAAGTCATTCTAATATAAGACAATAATATTAAGAAGGGCCTAAGTAGCCAGGCAGTGGTGGCGGCTCATGCCTTTAATCCCAGCACTTGGGAGGCAGAGACAGGCGGATTTCTGAGTTCAAAGCCAACCTGGTGAGTTCCAGGACAGCCAGGGCTATACAGAAAAACCCTGTATAAAAAAAAAAAAAAAAAAAAAAACAAAAAAAACAAAAAACCAAAAAAACAAAAAAAAGGGGGGGGTGGGGCGCTAAGTTATTGGATTTATGGAGGATAAACTGTAAAATAACAGTACTAACATATGAATAAAAGACAAGCATGAAGGCTGGGCATGGTGGTATGCATCTTTAATCACAGTACTCAGAACACAGAGGCAAGCAGATCTCTGATTTTGAGACCAGCCTTGTCTACATAGAGAGTTCCAGGCTAGCCAGGGCTAAACAGTGAGACCCTGACTCAAAAAAAAAAAAAAAAAAAAAAAAAAAAACATTATGCAAAGAAAACAATAAACTGTAATGAGTGATGATATTTAGGAAAGAAAAATTTTTCCTGTATGTGTGTATATACTACATATGCACATACATGTGTTTTGAGATAGTGTCTCGCAATGACCTGAGGCTCAAGAAGTTGTCTGAACTGTCTGGCCGTTGAGTCCCAGGGATCTGTCTGTATCTGATTCTCCAACATTGGGATTATAATTGAGCATTTTTAAAATGGGGGTCCTGGAGACTGAATTCAAGTCCTCATGCTTAGTGTGACAAGCACTTCATCAACTGAGCGATCTCCAAAGTCTGCTACGTAGAACTAAAGTGAGTAAGATGTAAATAATATTTTGAAAGTCAATGAAGAGGTGCAATAATCTATTTGGCACAGCTGAAATACATGCTGGAGGACAGAAGATACAAATTTCAGAGTGTGGATTCTTCTTGCAAAGGACCTGAATTCAGTTCCTACCATTTACATTGGGTGAATACCAATCACCTGTGACTTCAGCTCCAAGGGATCCATCACCTCTGGCTTCTGAGGGCACCTGCAGTCACTTGCATACATCTACACACACACACACATATACATGGGCACACAGACATACATCATGCACACATACATACATACATACATACATGGGTGAAGAAAAGGTTTTTTATTTTAAATTAAAAACAAAAAGACTTCCTTTGTGTATGAAATATGTATGACAGAGAATCTAAGTGACAATTAAAGACATTGCAAGATTTAAAATAAATCTAATTATGGCTTTGGAAGAAAAGCAAAAAGACAATAAGTAGAAGCAATTTTTGACAAGATAATGGTTGAGAACTTTTCAGAACTGATGATAGACTCCAACCCACAGACTTAGGAAGCTCTCCAAATCCCAAGCAATTTGAAGAACAATAAATCAGCACTTAGATCCACCACGGTGAAGCTGCAGAATACCAAAACCAAAGGGAAAGCCTTTAAAGTGGCAGAGGAAAGAATACATTTCAGCAGCAGCAACAGGAACCAGAAGACTGTGGGATGTGCTCAACTGGCCAAAAGAATTGACTGAGTGGGTGTTGTGAAGCACGCCTCCTATCCCAGGATTCAGTGAAAGAGGTACAGGGGCAGGAGGATTTGCAAAGTGAAAACCAGCCTGGGCTACATATTCAGTTTGGGGCCAGCGTGTGATTATAGTGACACCTCTCACAAACAAAAACCTGACAGCTGTAAGTCTAAGGCCCACGTTGAAAAGCTCTTGCAAGAATGAGGCAAGCTAGGTGTGATGGCAGAGGTCTATAATCCCAGTGACTTGAGAGATAGAGGCAGGAGGATTATAAAGTCAAGGCCTTTGTTTTAGGGCTTTACTGCTGTGAACAGACACCATGACCAAGGCAACTCTCATAAGGACATTTAATTGGGGCTGGCTTTACAGGTTCAGATGTTCAGTCTATTATCATCAAGGTGGGAACATGGCAGCATCCAGGCAGGCATGGTGCAGGAGGAGCTGAGAGTTCTACATCTTCATCTGAAGGCTGCTAGCAGGATACTGACTTGCAGGCAGCTAGGACTAGGATATTAAAGCTCACATCCACAGTGACACACCTACTCCAACAAGACCACACCTACTCCAACAGGACCACACTTTCTAACAGTCCACTCCCTGGGCTGAGCATATACAAACCATCACAGCCCTCATGGGCTACACAGTGAGTTCAAAGTTAGCCTGGGAACTTAGTTAAAACCTGTTTCAGAAGAAGAAAAAAGAGAAGGAGGGGGAGGGGGAGAGGGAGGAGGAGAGGAAGGGGGAGGGAGGAAATAAAGCTCAGTAGTAGGCCACTTGACTAAGAGTAGAGTGGCCAAGCCCTAGCTTCCACTGAAAACAAGACAAAAAGCCTAATATTGCAAAAATTAAAAAATAAAAAAGTATTTTCAAAAAAGCAAAAGCAGAATTTGGAGCAAAGTTGCAAATGTGGACATTAAAGGAAGACCGGAAGAAATTTGCTTTTTGAGTTAAAAAAAAAAAAAATCCAAATGAAAGAATGACAGGCCTGAGAATTGGGAATAAAGAGTGTTATAAGTGACAGGTGTTTTAAATGTTGGGGTTGGAGAAATGGCTCAGTGGTTAAGAGCACTAGATGTTCTTCCAAAGGACCCACTTCTCATTCCTAACACTGAAGTGATGGTTCACAGCTGTCTGTAAATCCTGTCCCAGGAGATTTAGCACCCTTTTCTGGCCTCTGAGGATGCCAGACATGCATGGCAGCCATAGTTACTTACAGACAGACCATTCATTTATATAAATAAAAATAAATATTTTTTAAAATTTACAATAGTCTTTTTTTTTTTTTTTTTTTAAGTATTTTGAGATAGGGTCTTATTGCGTAGCCACCTTGGCTGGCCTGGAACTCTATCTATTTAGACTGAACTGTCTTTGAACTCATAGAGAGCCACCTACCTCTCTCTGTGTGTGCTACCACAGCCCATACCCAGCTTTATAGATTTAGATATAGATGATACAGGTATAGATGTAGATATAGACATGCTAGTGGCTGTTTATAAATGTTGGCTGCAGTTTTTCCTATTAGTCCAGCTAGCTCCCAAATAATTGAGAGTGGATCGTTATATTTACTTAATAAGCTTTAAGGGCGCAACAACTGAGCAGTATTACTCTATTTTAATCCTCTAAACTAATCTGCCTACCTCTCAGTCAAAAACCCCAAGGATACTTGCATTCTAGTGCTGATCTGGCTCTCTAGGCTTCAAGTGTTTTCTCGAGGTGTCTCCTGGACTCTCTCCCCACGGTGAATCCTTACTTCATTTCTCTGCTTCCCACCCTCCCCTGGTTGGGAGGAAGTCCAGCCCTATTCTCACCCCTACTCAGTCATTGGCTGATCAGCTTCTTTATTGACCAATCAGGGGATAATTGGGAAGCAATGTTTTATGGCCGGAGATGGGGGCACAGAAATCAGCATTTGAATAATACAAGGATAATCCTTACACAATGCACAATAACAATATGCCTACAGAGGTAGGTAGGTAGACAGACAGACAGACTGACAGGCAGGCAGTCTTAGGTATTCAGGCTGGCCTTAAACTCACCATGCTGTTGAGAGAGAGAGAGACCTTGAACTTCTTACCCTCTAGTCTCTGGAGAGAGCTGCTATTACAGGCACTTTATAACGATGCTGAAGATCGACTGAACCCAAAGCTTCATACTCACTAAGCAAATAACATATCAATAAACCTAATTCCCACCCCCAATATAAAACTCTAAAACTCTGTAAAACTCTAAAAAGCATTCACTATATAAAACCATAATATTTTTAAAATTAGCTTAACAACAATTTCGAAAGAATAAAATTACATTAAAAGAATGCTTGATATGAAAAATATATCTAACCAGATTCCCTTTCCTATCTATTGTCAAACGGACCTCATCCAACTAGTTTGCATTTGTGCTATCTGAATTTTTTTTTCTATCTGGCATTTGCCTTAAAAAATGAAAATGCTATACGTAGCCACTCGGTTTCTTTCTCATCCATGTAAGGCAAAATTACATTAATATTCTCTAGGTGTTCTCTTCTGAAGTGACTGTGCTACTCCAACATTTTAAGTGTTTTCCTTCATAATGACATTCTTATTTTAAATTTGCACAGGGTACCAGTGGAGCCGATTTATTTGTACAGTCGGTAATTAGTATATATTTAGGAACTGATGATATAAAGCCATACAAATCAGAATTACATGATTCCCACATAAGCATTAATGATTCCTACCATAGGAGTCTAAAAATGAAAATCCATCATAATAAATTACATAATTATGCATTCACAGCTTCGGGACAATTAAGTCCTATTGAAAAGCCCTGCCTACTCTTTCCACCCACATTGCTTTTCAAAATTAGGTGCTATGAGTTTTAAGCTTACCTAAAAATAGCTAGAAATCAAGGCTCTAGATGCAAGAATTGACTCCAGATTTTTAGTTCAACTCATGAAACATCCTAAACTCGAATTCTAAAATGAAGAAGAAACCAAAAGTGGTTGCTCCTGTCTCTCACCCCAGCTCTCTGGATGCAGATTCAGGAGGGTCACCTAAAGTTCAAGATTAACCTAGCCCACAGAACAGAACAAGTGCCAGGCCAGCCAAGGCTGCAGAGTCAGACTCCATTTCAAATGAACAAAACAAATGAGAATACATTTTCCTCAGATTATTACGTAGATGGCATAGACATTCCTAGTTGCAAATGTGTTTTCTTTCAGTTCCCAGGTGGCATATAAAAAAGCAGTTTGTTTAATGCAAATATGATTAAAATTGGGATATTTCAAGAAAAACATACAAATATTGTAGCTCCTATATTTCCAAAGGTGTGATTATCTCTAGCACTGAGAAATTATACTTGGCATTTTTTTTGACTGTCTGCAACTCACTTTGTAGACTAGTCTGGCCTCAAATCCACAGAGATCCATCCACCAGCCTCTGCCTCCCAAGTGCTTAGATCAAAGGTATGTACCATCATACCAGGCACCCTGAAGATTTTTTTAGATTTTATTTTCATTTTATGTATGTGTATCTGTGCACCACATGTGTGCTGTGCCTATGGAAGCCAAGAGAGAGGATTGGATTATCTGGAACTAGAGTTACAGATAGTTGTGTGCTACCATTTAGATGCTAGAATTCAAACCCAGACCCTCTGGAAGAGCAGCCAGTGTTCTTAATTGCTGAGCCATCTCTCCAGCCTCTTCCTCCTCTTCCTCATCTTCCTCCTCCTCCTCTTCTTCCTCCTTCTTTTCTTCCTTCTATTCTTCTTCCTTCTCCCCTTCTCCTCCTCTTCTGAGTCATCTCTCCAACCCCACATTATTCCTCCTCCTCTTCCTCCTCCTCCTCTTCCTCTTCTTCCTCCTCCTTCTTCTAATCAAAGCCCTTCTTGTTTTTTCTGTATTTCACATAGAGTTTTCCAAACTTTGCCTACTTCTTAATTCATTGTTAAAAAAAAAAAAACAACAGATCTGTAATTTTTCTGCAGCATATCCAAATGACTTTTATTTTTTCCCTTTTTGTTTGACTCGCTTTGATATTGATCTTTTGAGGCAGTCATCTCAGGTAGCCCAGAAAGGCCTCATATTCAATTTACAAGAAAGGAGGACCTTGAGATCCTCATGCCTATATTTTTTTTTTCAGAGAGCTAAGACTATTGACATGTATCACCAAATACAGTTGGTTTATTCAGGGTTGACAATCATGTTCAAGGCGTTGTGTGTATGATGCAAGCATCCTACTAATTGAGCCATGCTCCTAGCCTCTCTATCCTTAATACAAATTAAAATGTACATAGTACTTATATTCTAGTCTGTGATTAAATATACTATTTCAGTCAGTTTTACCTACTCTGTATTTATAAAAACATACTAGCTTCCTGAGTAGTCTCAATTTTATAAGCCATTTCAAATATAATTTTTTCAACTTAATAAGCTGTCATTTTCATGAGGGCTAGCTTCACCCTAGTCACACGCAATTATTAAAATCTGTAAGTTAGTCTACCTTTGTTCTGAAATAAAAGCAGGGCTAGCACGGGGCCTGGACTCTGTCCACTACAAGAGTTTCAGAGCTCATTTCATTTATGCTCTTGTCGGAGAGTGAAGGTACCATGCAAGCTTGCAAAATTACCAGGGAGCAGCCATCTGTCCATGTTTCCTAGTGACAAGCCCTACCTAGCTGCCTTCCATCAGGTCTTCTAACCCATTCCCCAGGGGTGGCAAGGTAGAGAAAGACAACTTGTATTTAATTTTGTCCATTTGCATGGGGTTGGGGGGAGATGATACTGCGCACGTGTGGAGATCCAGGGACAATTTGGAGGAGTAGGTCTCTCCTGCCAACAGGTGGGTCCCAGGGATCGAACCAAGGCCAAGCACCGTGACCCACTGCAGCATCTCACTGGCCTGAGAAAGAAAACTTTACGTTCCAATAAAGGCTTGACTGTGTGGCTTCACGGTTCATCCTTCCGCTCTGGGCTCTGCTGACTGATCGTCTTCCCTCTCTGCTTTCAGTCAGTCTCTATGGGAGACCTACCTTTGCCTGTAACTCTCACGGGCACTGTCTCGTGCACTGTCTCACGGAATCCTTTCTGGAAGGAGGCAGTGGTTAACAACCGCCCTATTTAAAACTCCACCCTGCCTTTGTTCTCTTCTTTGGTCTCTCATCGTTTTGTTTTCATGTGACTATATGTGTGTCTGTTTGAGTTTGTGTCCACCATGTGCGTGCAGGTGCCCTTGGAGGTCAGAGAGTTGGCTATCTCCTGGGCCTAGAGTCACGGGTAGTTTGTGGGTCACCTGGTGCTGATGCTGGGAACTGAACCTCTTTCAAGAGCAGTAACCACTCTTAACTGATGAGCCACCTCTCCAGGTCCTGTTTTGTGTTTTGTTTTGTTGTGTTGTGTTGTGCTATGCTGTGTTTTGTTTTTTGAGACTAATCTCATGTAACTCAGGATGTCTTCAAACTCACTGTGACTGACGATGACCTTGGCCTCCTAATATTATACTCTTGCCTCCAGCACCCCAAGTGCTGAAATTACAAGTGTGGGCCACCATCCCCAGCTCAAAACTTAACTTCTGAATGTCAGCTCCTTTCTAGAGATCACAAACTCCATGGGTACCGCATTATTTACTGCTGTGAGCAGACACCATGACCAAGGCAACTCTTATAAGGACAACATTTAATTGGGGCTGGCTTATAGGTTCAGAGGTTCAGTCCATTATCATCAAGGTGGGAACATGGCAGCATCCAGGCAGGCATGGTGAAGGAGGAGCTAAGAGTTCTACATCTTCATCTGAAGGCTGCTAGCAGAATACTGGCTTCCAAGAAGCTAGGATGATGGTATTAAAGCCCACGCCCACCATGACACACCTACTCCAAGGCCACACCTTTCCCAACAAAGCCATAACTTAGAATTGTGCCACTCCCTAGGCCAAGCATGTACAAACCATCACAGACAGTGGTCTTACAGTATTAAACATTTCACTTTCACAATTAGCCAAATTTTTTGTAGACATCATTTGCATCTAAACTGCTATCTTTACTTTCTTAATTAATTTCTTTACTTTCTTAAGTTACTAAAACGTATCATTTGAAAACTAAGGGCAGGGAAAATTCTAGAGCAAAATGACCTTTGTTAATTACAAATAAGACAGATACACATAAATTCGAATCGCCAACACTTGGGAGATAAAAACAGAAAGATTACTTCAGTGTGGTGATGATACACAGTTGCAGGTATGTTTTGTTGAGACAGGGTCTCATGTAGTCCAGGGTAGCCTCACACTCATTAAGTGGCAGATGATAACCTGGTCTACATAGCAAATTGCTGGCCAGCTTTTGTGGCATAATGAGACCCTATCTGGAAAAACAAAAACAAACAAACAAAAAACCCGACAAGACAGAAAGTACTATAGGGCTGGAAACATCCCCGTTGGTAGAGTGCTTTTACAACATGCAAGTGTTTGATCCCCAGCACCCCTAAACCAGGGGAGCGGTGCACACTTGTAATCCCAGCACTTGAGGCAGAAAAAAAGGACTATTGCTGTGATTAAAGTAGATTCATCAGACCTGACAGCTGAACACAATGTATGGAGTTTCATTAGATTTTGAGTCAACCAAACTGCTTTTCAGTCATGAATGGTAGCTCACACCTGTAGTCCTAGCACTTAGAAGACTGAGGCAAGAGGATCACCTAGAGTTTGAGTCCATCTTGAGCTACACAGTGAGTTGTAAGCCTGCTTGCACTACAGGTTAAAATGTTATTTCAGAAATAAATAAATAAATAAATAAATAAATAAAATGTGATGATGCTCTCCTGTAATTCCAGCACTCAAACAGTAGAGGTAGGATGATCAAGAGCTCGAGGTCATCCTCTGTTACTCAGTGAGTTTAAGAGGCTGGGGTCCATGAGACACTGCCCCAAAGCCACAGCAACAAAGGGGAGGGAGGAGAAAGACAATGGCATAACCAGGAAAATGTTAACACTGTTTAGGAATTGGATGATATCAAGAAATTACTGAGACTTCAGTATGGCGATGATACATGGTTGCCTGATTGTTAGGACAGGGTCTCCTGTAGTCCAGGGTAGCCCAGGGTAGCCTCAACCTTTCCACATGGCTGAAGATGAACTTGAACTCTTGATCCTTCTGCCTCTATTTCCCAACTGCTGGCTTTAAAGCATGTGCTACCACATCTGATCTAAGCAGTGTTATGGATAGACCCCAGAGCCTCATGCATGTTGGTCAGCTAAGGTACATCTCCCACCTGTGTGTATGTGTGTGTGTTGTTGTTGTTGTTGTTGTTGTTGTTGTTTCTTGGCTCCCTTACTGGGAGGAGGTATGTCAACGTATGTCATTTTTTTTTTTTTTGTACAGGGGGTCAGTTCCATGAGAATAAACTATAATTAATGCATATTATTTTTATCCTTAACCAAATATAAAACTATAAAAAAACTGTTGTCTCATCCTCATATCTAATTTTAGAAAGAGTGCAAACATCGTGGAAGAACTGTGGCAATTGAACGTACTCATGTGTTCTGGGCTATGTAAGGCAATCTACAAACACAGAGTACGCTAGAGAGGTGAAGACACAGATGTTCAGACCCTTTTGTTCACGTGGTTTGGCTATAAATAGAATTTGAACAGATTCCAAATGTACAGCTGTCAAATTGATAAAAAGTAGCAAAATAACATCAAGTAGAAGCTTAGACTTCTCCTTACACAGTCACTGTTGTTTGAAGGGGAAAAAGTATTCAGTTAATGTTTTATTTTTCTAGTGCTAATATTTGACAAGAACTGTGCACTTTGATTTTATGCAAAAATGTTCCTGTTGGGTTCAGTGATAAAATGCTAACTCTTCAGTTGTTAGGAGTTAGTATTATTAGATCCAAAGAAAATCTTTTAAAACTTTTTTTAGATTACTCTCATGAAGTTCATTAATATAATTTTTGTTTTGTTTTGTTTTTTGAGACAGGGTTTCTCTGTGTAGTCCTGGCTGTCGTGGAACTCACTCTGTAGACCAGGCTGGCCTCGAACTCAGAAATCCGCCTGCCTCTGCCTCCCAAGTGCTGGGATTAAAGGCGTGGGCCACCACCGCCAGGCCATTAATATAATTTTTTGAGAGAGTGTTTACTATGTAGCCCATGCTGGCAGTCCATACTTTCCTTTTACATGAGGATCTCAGTATGTGAAAATCAGATACTGAGGTAACCCACATCAGCAGACCACGGGACCAAAACAACCTCACGAGTGTTCCAATGAGTGGCTAAAGCCGGCCTGGCAAACTCCAACAGGATAAAATCCCCGGATCCAGGAGCAATAGGAAGCAAGGGCCGTGGTATGCTAGAGGTTACAAAGGAAAAACGCCACATGCACTAGGCCAACAAGCAAGGTGAGGACCATCCTGGATTATGCAGCAAAACAAAAGAAAGTGGGAAACAAAAACAAAGAAGTGGGAAGGATGGCTAGACGGCTCAGTGGGTAAAGGTCCGTGCCGTGGAAACCTAACGATACCAATCTCTGCCCTGGAACCCGTGTAAAACGGAAACTAACTCCGACTCTCTAAAGCTGGTCTCTGATCTTCACACAGCACACCGTGGTGCACAAAGCTAGAGTGAGTGAGTGCGTGAGTGAGTGAGTGCGTGAGTGAGTGAGTGAGTGAGTGAGTGAGTGAGTGAGTGAGTGAAATGGAGGGCGAGGAGAGGGAAGAATAAGAAGAGAATGAATGAATGAATGAACGAACGAATGAATGAATAAAACAAGGCCCTAGCAAATGGACACAAATTCCACTTTGGTGGATTAGAAGAGTTAATATTGTTAAAATATCCACCTCACATAAACTGATCTATGATTCAACATCTTCCATATCAAAGACAAAAAAAGACTATCAAAAAAATGCCAGAAATGGGCTGGAGAGATGGCTCAGCAGCTAAGAGCACTGACTGCTCTTCCAGAGGTCCTGAGTTCAATTCCCAGCAACCACATGGTGGCTCATAACCATCTGTAATGGGATCCGATGCCCTCTTCTGATGTGTCTGAAGATAGCAATAGTGTAATCACATATAATAAATAAATCTTTGAAAAAAAAAAAATGCCAGAAAGGAGGAAGGGGGGACTAAGAGGGAAGAGGAGAAGAAGGGGAGATGAAAGTTCAGGCACAATGTCAGAAGAGTAAAGATCTGGCCAACACAGAGTTTTTATTTCTTCCTTCCTCCCTGGCTCCCCGACCCCCTCTTCCTCTTTGTCTGGTACTGGGAATTGAACCTAGGACTTTATGAATAGTAGGTGAATAGCTATCAATTTATCCCCAGGCCTCATTGTTGGAGTTTTTGTTTGACCTTATAAACATCCCATATGTTATCCCTATGCATATGTAATCCCAACACATTATCCCAAAGCGTAAGAAGCATTCAGAACACTTAGATCAGAAAAGAAAACAAAACCACGATGCTTAACACACCCATATTATGGATTTGAAACCTTTTTTTTTTTTTTTTCTGTCATACTACATTGTCAAGCCCGGATTTTAAAATTTCTGTATTCCATGTTTTTTTTAGGGGCAGTATTTTGTACATAATATGTGCTCAGTATTTGTTAATGATTTATTGTTGAACGCATCTTGGAGATCAATGTCTTTTGAGTAAAAATTAGGGCAGAAGAGTTGGAAAAGATTGTCGCTAGAAAGTGGTAGCATGTAGTTTTTCTAGATATTTGCATCTTTTACAATATTTAGATAGCCATTTGTGTGTGTGTGCCCCACTAGACAAGCATTCGACTTAAATACCCAGTAGTATTTAGATCTTGAAGTAGGAGTTGGTGAAATGGTTCACCAGGTAAGAGCTTTTGCAGAGGACCTGGGTTTGAATCCCAGCACCCATGTGTTGGCTCACAACCATTTGTAACTTCAGTTCCGAGACTCTTCTGACCTCCATGGGTACTGCGTGCATGTGGTGTACAGTCACGTAAACAAAACCACCCATACACATAAAAAAATGAGTAAATATACAAAATAAAAATAAGATAAATTCCCGATTTTTAATATGTCATAAAAATCTATCTTACAGACAATAAAAAAAGTAACCAGAACATAAAAGAAATCTCAAAAGTATATTACAGTTATCTCAGCATGTTGGGGCTGCTGTAAAAAAAAAAAATCAGCCATTTTGGTTGGGTGTTTGAATAGGTTTGGTGACAGAAATTTATTTCTGGTAGCTCTGAAGGCTAGAAGGTCCAAGGTCAAGTCACATCTCACAGGACCCACTTCTTCATCATCAGCTGTCTTCCCATGTGGACTTGGGAGTATCTTGTGGGTCTCTTTTATGAGGATGCCACTGTCATTTATGAAGGCTCTGGCTATATCACCTAGTCACCTCTCAAAGGCATGCTTCCTAATACCAGTCACCATTTTGGGGGATGTGAAGATTTCAACATAAGAATGGGGGGGGACATAAACGTTTATATCATAACAGCAGTTATTCATCCAGTGGTGTTAACACAAGCCACCTGCTGCTCCTCACAGCTCCCTTCCCTGATTCCTCAAATCGGAGGGTTTCAATCAATAATTAGGAGAGAAGCAGTAAGGATCTTCTGTTTTGTTTGGCTTTTTTTTTTTTTTTTTTTTTTTATGATTTTGTTGTTGTGGTGGTGGTGGTATTGCTGCAGATTAAATACCATGGCCTCACACATGATAGGCCACCCTTTACCACTGAGCTATAGCTCCAGTATTTGTCCTTTCATCCTCCTCTCCCTCCTCCCCCTCATCCTCCTCTCCCTCCTCCCCTTCCCCTCCTCTCCCTCCTCCCCTCCTCCTCTCCTTCCTCCCCTCCTCCCCTCCTCCTCTCCCTCCTCCTCCTCTCCCTCCTCTCCCTCCTCCCCTCCTCCTCTCCCTCCTCCTCCCCTCCTCCTCTCCCTCCTCCTCCTCTCCCTCCTCTCCCTCCTCCTCCTCTCCCTCCTCCCCTCCTCCTCCTTTCCCTCCTCCCCTCCTCCTCCTCTCCCTCCTTCTCTCCCTCCTCTCCCTCCTCCCCTCCTCCTCCTCTCCCTCCTTCTCCTCTCCCTCCTCCCCTCCTCCTCTCCCTCCTCCCCATCCCCTCCTCTTCCTCCTCCCCCTCCTGCTCCTCCTTCTCTTCTTCCTGCTCTTCCCCCTCTTCCTTCCCCCTTTCTCTGTACCTTCCTATTTGAACTCAGATTATAGTTACAACACATGACAACAGTTATTACTGCTGTTGTTCTATGTGTTTTGTGTGTATTATGTGCACGTGCGTGCATGTGGTATATATGTGTGAACACACATGTGCCACAGTGCTTGGGTGGAGGTCAGGGGACAATGTTGTGGACTTGATTCTCTTTTTCCACCTTTACTTGGTTTCTGGGAATTGAACTTAGGTTTTCAGTCCCATGTAGCAAGTGCTTTACCTGCTAAGCCATCTGGTGGGTCCCATTCTCATTTTTTGGAATAGGACTATCCACTGAGTCCCCTGAAAATATGCTTTCATGAACCGAGAATTAAACCCAAGGCCTTCTTCATGATAAGTTGGCACTCTACCACTTAAGTAACATCTCAAGACCTTCCTCATTTTTTTTTTTTAATTTTGAAACAGGATCTTGCTAAGATGCCCAGGCTGGCCTTGAGTTTGGCAATCATCTTATCTCAGCTTCTCGAGTAGATTTTGCCTCAGCCTTCCAAGTAGACGGCATTACAATTTCTCCTGGAGCTCTATATGTAAACCAGGCTGCCTTGTAAGCCACCGAGATCCATCCACATTTGCCTTCCATATGCTGAGATTCAAAGGATGAGCCACCGTGCATGCCCAGCTAGTGCCACCGTCTTGATGATGGGAAGAAAGACTTTGGGAACTCATACTGGCCTTTTACTATCTCACCTGAAAGTGACACTTGTCAAGTCTTGTTTGTTTGGGTTTGGCTTTTGGGGTGGGGGAGATGTGTGTTTTTGTTTGTCTGTTTGATTTTGATTTTTGAAGTAGTATCTCATGTAGTGCATGACCTGGAACACCCATGAAGCTGAGAAGGACCATCATGAACTCTTGATCCTCCTGCCTCTGACCTCCTAGGTGCTGGGCTCACTGGGATAGACACCACACCTGGCTGAATACATGTCACTTCCACAACATTTCCAATAAGTTAAGTCGCGTAGCTTCATCAGGTTGCAGGAACACTGAAAAAGGCCATCCCACTGTGGGGCCGCAAGGGGAAGAGCAGAGAGTGCTGCTTAACAAAGCAAAACGTACCACAAGTAGCTATTATTGTCCGCTTGGTAGACGGTGAGAACGTGGAGCCAAATAACTCATCCAGGATTGCATACAGGGGTAGCTGGGGAGCCAGGGAGTGAAGCTGCAGGATCTAACCAGAGCATATACTTAATCCTTATCCTCCCTTATCCACAAGCACCACAGCAGAAGCCTGGCTGAACCCAGAAACCACTAGGGATATTTAATTCAATAATATAAATTCAGTTCATACCATGTTGGGGGGGGAGGGGAGGGAGAAGGGGGAAGGGAAAAAGAGAAGGTATGAGAGAATGAGAAAGAATGTGTGCATGAATCCCACAGCACACATGTGGAAGTCAGAAGACAACTTGCAGACCTTAGTTCTCAGCCTTCCCAGTGTCAGTCCCAGAGATCAAATTCAAGTTATAAGGCCTGGCAGCAAACACTGTACCTGATGAGCCAGCTTGCTAGCCTCGAATTCAGTTTAAAAGCCAGCATACACTGGCTGGAGATTCTTCGTTCTGTTACTGCACTTGAATCTAGATTGGGCTTGGCCATTCTATCCATTAAAAATCGTTTTCAATTTTGCAACTGTGATACAAACAAGGAAAGACAACTGTGATGATTAATTTTGTATACCAAATTGGCTAGGTCATGTTGCCCAGATCTGTGGTTAAACATTATTCAGGATGTTTCAGTGATGGTGTTTTTAGAAGAGATTAACATTTAAATGAGTGGACTTTGAGTAAAGCAGGTAAAGGATCCAGTCCCTAATGTGACTGGATCTCATCCAGTTGGCCGAAAGCCTCACTACATCAAAGACTGACCTCCCCAGTGCAAGGAGAAATTCTGTTAAGACCCTTTGACTCAAACTGAGACTTTTTCAAATGTTACCACAGTCATGTGTACCAATTCTACAAAGCAAGCATTAATCTCTAAACATCTACATTTATACATTTAATAGCTTAGTTTCTATGGAAAGACTTAAAAATTAGTCTCTCATGCTTAGTCGGTGGCACCACACACTTTCAAACCCAGCACAAAAACAGAGGCAGGTGGGATCTCTGAGGCCAGGCTGGTCTACAATAGTGAGTGCCAGGACAGCCAGGGCTACATAAAGAAAACTGTCACAAAAAAAAACAAATCAACAAATAAACCAATGACAAAAAAAAAAAAAAAAAAAAAAAAAAAACAAATACAACAACAAACAAAAAACCACCACCAACAACAACAACAAAAACTTAGTCTCTATTGTAAAAGCCAAAGTAGTAGGCAGAGTGTAGAACAGGGTCTTCCAGATGATGGCATAGTTATAGAACTTTTTTTGGCTCTGCTTTGTCTTGCCTTGCCTGTCTGTGGGGAGCCAACAGAAGGTGGCTATCATCCTTGCAGCCATTTTAAGCCATATACCCTGACAAGAGACTTGTTTACAATAGCCTACAACAGCTGAGCACACTCTGATAACATCTTGTTTTAGATACCCAGGATCTTTCCTTGGGTGTGTGGGACTTAAAGGTGTGATTTAGAGACAAGACTTAAGGGCATGACTTAAGGGTGTGACTAAAAGGCATGACTTAGAAGTGAGACAAATAAAAGGCGAGAGACAGACAGAAGGCAGACACTTGGATTAGACACTTGTACTCGAGACAGGCACTTAGAAGAGAACTTGGAAAGAGACTAGCAACTTGGAACAGGGATTGGGACTTGAGACTTGGTGCTAGGAACTAAGGACTAGGAACTAGGGACTTGGTGAGAAGAAGAGAGACTGAAGAATAAACGGGATTGAATCACATTCTGTCTGGTGTCCATTCTTCACATCCGTCCCCACTCTCTCTCTTACTGAACCCTGACCCTCGGACTGAAGCAGCTTGGGGCAGTGCGGGCTCTAACAATTTAGCCCCCAAGGCTTTTGGCAGTTCGGGTTCCAACATTGATAGAGCAGTCCCCGACATTTTGGCCCCCAAACGTGGGCCAGCTCGGTTCTCAATACCTGTCTTTGGAACTCTATGGAACTTGCTCTGCAGACTAGCACAGAGATCCGCCTGCCTCAGCTCCTGAGTGCTGGGATCAAAGGTGTATGTCACTGTGATTACCTATATAAGATCTGCACATGACTGGGCCATGAGAGAAGAGGAGCTTGCAAGTTCCCATCTCCCCACCCAACCCTGGACCCCCAAGATAGAACTATTCTCTTCCATGGTGTCCCCACTGGAAAGGCGCCCACAGTACTGTAAACATGCCCTCGCCAGCGCACCTGTGAGCATCTCTTCAAGTAACTCACTGGGCAATGGGGAAAAAGGGCATGAAAGTTGAAAGAGGAAGGAGCTCAGTGGGTGTAGTCAGAGGGAGGGAAAAAGGGTAATAATAGGTCGTATATGATCGGATTGCATTATGGACATGTACAAAAATGTCAACATGAAGCTCATTGCTATGTGTGGTAAACATATGTTAATGACACAAAACAGCCTCCTCAAAGAAGGTTAAGAACTGATTCAGGTTCTTCCTTTTTTTTCTTCTAAGATTTATTTTTACAAGCATTTGTGAGCCCACTGTTGTGGGTGCTTGGAACTGAACTTCAGTCTTCTCTAAATGCACCAAGTGCTGTTCACCTTGAAGCTATCTCTTTATCCCTGAGGCAAATACAGTAGTGTTATTTCCAGGTAGAGAGAAATTGGATATACCTTAAGTTGAAAGTATATTTAATATGCCTAACCTTCTGGTCATTATTACTTGGCAGTGTATGGAGAGTTTTTGTTATATACCTTCATAGTACAAGACCAGTCAATACTGTGTTACATATCACTAGCTCAGCAAAGATCAAAATTCAAAACTTGAGGAGTTATTTTGTTTCTGTAGTGCTGTGGATTAAGTCCAGAGCCTCCTACATGCTACACAGTATGGCTTCCTTTCATACCAGTAAGAAGTAGGAAGTCAGCACTACTTACAGCATCTCCATTTTCTTCTTTCTTCTTTCTTTCTTTCTTTCTTTCTTCTTCTTCTTCTTCTTCTTCTTCTTCTTCTTCTTCTTCTTCTTCTTCTTCTTCTTCTTCTTCTTCTTTCTTCTTCCTCTTCCTCCTCCTCCTCTTCCTCCTCCTCCTCTTTGTTTGTTTGAGTTTTTTTGTTTTTTGTTTGTTTGTTTGTTTTTTCGAGACAGGGTTTCTCTGTGTAGTCCTGGCTATCCTGGAACTCACTCTGTAGACCAGGCTGGCCTTGAACTCAGAAATCCGCCTGCCTCTGCCTCCCAAGTGCTGGGATTAAAGGCATGCGCCACCACCACCTGGCTGTTTTGTTTTTTTGAAACAGGGTTTCTCTATATATATCCCTGCCGGTCCTGGAACTCACTCTATAGACCAGGCTGGCTTCGAACTCACAGAGAACTGCCTGCCCATAACATACAGTACAACATAAGTACTGGATGTTAATTGAAAATGACTTGTTCCTGGACAGATCACACTGAGCCAGCGTAGTTCCCATGAAAGAGGTCCTTTATTGAAAGAGGGAAAGAAACAAGGAAGAGAGAGAGAAAGGAGGAGGAGAAGGAAGAAGAGGAGGAGGAAGAGGAGGGGGAGGTGAGAGGAGAAGAGGAATAGAGGCCGGCCATGAGTGCTTGGAGGGGGGAGGAGAATAGGGAGAGGGTAAGAGAGCAAGAGCAAGAGGAGAAGAGAAGTGAGGAGGGGCAAGCAGCCCCTTTTATACTGAGTCAGACACACCTGGCTTTTGCCAGGTAACTGTGGGGCAGAGCCTAGACAAAATGGGAACACTGTGGTTAAAGGTTTGTGCCACCACTGCTAGACTAGCCACATTTTTTTTTTTTTACCTTAGAATAAGTAGTGAAAAGCAGAACAACCCTAGAGTACCCTAGAGAAACAAGTTGATCTTTATTAGTTCTATAACACAGGAAGTTTGAAAAACACTAATCCATTATAAATACACACAATACTGAAAGCCCAACCCAAGCAGTCTAGTACTGATAAGCCTTAGAATGTGCTTTTGTAGTCTGACTTCTTAGAAGAGAGCTTCACTTACTTTCACAAATTGAATGTGTGAATGTGTGACTCCGTCTCTCCAAGTGCTGAGAGCTCAGCTGTCTCCGTAAGCTCAGCCCTGATGGCAGAGGACTTGGCTCCCTGAGTGGGAGGGTCACCTGAAGGACATGGTCACTGGGGGAGAGAAGTGTCTTGACCCCTTTTTCTGTAAAGGACTAACCTGCCTTCAGCATGCTAACTGAGGCCAAACAGAGAAAAACATAAAGCAGATGACACAGGAGAGTGCACCTCTAGGTTTCTGAAGGGCTAAGAAGGGCCAAGCCAGAGGTCACATTTCAATTATGGGTGAATGGTCACATAACATATAGATTGTATACTTGTATGTTGGACAAGCAACAAGATTTTGAACTTAACTCTCCTCCACTTTGTTACAGAGAGTGTCTCCTTTAGTGACTTTTGAAGAATGAGTGGCATTTTATAATAATCAGTATAAAGTAAAAAGGCACAATTCGGTTCCTGGGCCATTATATGCTCAAATAAGTAGCTAGGTTAAAACAAATAGCTAGAAGAAGAGGAGGAGGAGGAGGAGGAGGAGGAGGAGGAGGAGGAGGAGGAGGAGGAGGAGGAGAAAGAGGAAGAGGAGGAGGAGGAGGAGGAGGAGAGAAGAAAAAGAAGAAGAAGAGGGGGAAGAGGAAGAAGAACTAGCTGAGTTTCTCACTGCCATATCTGGAAATGGGCTAATGAAGTTTTCCCACTGTGTAGTGACTGGGTACCATAGTAGGACAAGTCCTTGGTAGAAGTGTGCTTGAATCTGTTTTCTTCCCATCTCTAAATGTCTTGAACTGCATATAACTATGAGGAAGAGTCTGCAGGAGCATGTGTCTGTACACGTGTGTACACATGGGCCATATGTACAGATGTGTGCACACGGACTCCGATAACTACAATGTGTCTCACATCGGATGATGCTCCACTTTCAGAATTTTTGTATTTGTGAATAGAAATGGGTTTAATAACTCATCATGATTCCGATTTGCCTTGCAGTTATTGTTTCTTGAGATTCTTGTATGTGTTTTTATAATAAAAATAAAATAAAAGCAAGATACACACACATGAATAAAACCCAGCCCAAGCAGTCTAGCACAGACAGGCCTTAGAATGTGGTTTTATAATCTGCCTGTTTAAGTGTGCTCAATTATTTTCACAAATTCAAAGTGTGAATGTGTGAGTAGGTGTTAATTACATCCCAAAGGCAGTCGGCTGTCTCACACAGAGCAATGCCATCAGGCAATCCCAACTTTATTTATTTTTTTTCTACACAGGATGCTTTTTCCAAGTATTTAGTTGCCCCCTGCTGGTTATATAATTACAGAATTTCTTTTTTAAAATCCCTAATTGATTGATTGTATCTAATAAAGTCAAACTTCTAAAGAGACACACTTGCCTTTTAAAAATTGTTATGTTGAGTCGGGCAGTGGTGGTGCATGCCTTTAATCCCAGCACTTGGGAGGCAGAGGCAGGCAGATTTCTGAGTTCGAGGCCAGGCTAGTCTACAGAGTGAGTTTCAGGACAGCCAGGGCTACACAGAGAAACCCTATCTTGAAAAATAAAACAAAAAAAAAATAAAAATAAAAATAAAAATAAAAATTGTTATGTTGAAGGGATGGAAAGATGGCTGCTCTTCCTCAAGACCTGGGTTCGATTCCCAGAACCCACGAGGTAGCTCACAACCATCTCTAATTCTAGATCTAGGGGATCTGATGTCTTCCTTTGGCCTTTGTGGGAATCAGGCAAACACACGGTGCACAGACATGCAGGCCAAAGAGCCGTACATAAAATAAAAATACATACTAACAAAGACAAACTAAACACATAAACAGAAACTATGCTGGGTACTCAGTTTGACAGCACATGTGTTAAAATTAGAACAGTAGAAGATTAGCTTGGCCCGTGTACAAAGAATACATGCAAGCATTCCTTATTTTTATAATACAAATCACTTTGTTGTAATGAGTAAAAAACATCACAAATAAAAACGTCACACAGTTAGATCAAGGCAGTTACTCAACCCACCGCCTGCCCAGTTGAAACTCTATTTATCTCAGTGAACTTCTGTACAGTTAGGATGGCCATTAGGAAGCAGAGGAGCTTCACTTAGGGTTTGATGTGTTCTTGATCAGTTTAGTTACAGTTTAGTTACATTTTACATCCTTGCCCGCAACAGAAAAAAGAAGAACCAATGTCAGAGCTGAAACTAGAAACAGTAGCTTTCTATACTCTCTCATGTGCCATTACTGTTTTCCTCACCTAATACTGCCCTTTCTTGGTCTCCTTTCCAAATGTTATTCTGTATCAGTGGTTCTCAACCTGAGAGTCAAATAAGTCCCTCCCAGGGGTCCCCTAAGACCATCAGAAAACACAGATACTTACATTATGACTCATAACAGTAGCAAAATTACAGTTATGAAGTAGCAATGAAATGTTATGGTTGGAGTCACCACAACATGAGGAACTATATTAAAGGGTCACAGCATCAGGAAGGCTGAGAACCATTGTACTATATCCAAACTGTCAGTCAACACACACACACACATGTTTCAGAGAGAACATGTGGGTTCATTTTTCTTCCTGGGATTGGGTGACCTCACTTATTATATAGTCTAGGTCCGTTGATTTTCCTGCAGACTCTGTGATTTCATTTTTCTTTAGAGCTGAGCATTACACACACACACACACACACACACACACACACACCAGGTTTTTGTTATCTATTCATCTATTGGTGGACATCTAGATACATGTAGCTTGCTTCCACTCCCTACTGTCATAAGTAGAGCAGTAACAAAGATGAATATACAAGTGTGTTTATGGCAAGATACATAATTCTCTGAGTTGATACACCAGGATTAGAACAATTCCACCATATGGCAGTTATGGTTTTATGTTGAAGAAATCTCCGAATTAATTTCTATAATGACTGTATAACCTGTGCTCTTACCATCAGTAAATAAGAGTTCCTCTTTCTCTATGTTTAAAAATGTGTGTGTGTGTGTGTGTGTGTGTGTGTGTGTGTGTTGTTATTGTCGTTGTTGCTGCTGTTGCTTAGAGACAGGGCCCCATGTACATCAAGTTGACCCCCAAACTGGCTATGTAACAGAGAGAGGATGGCCTTGAACTTCTGACCCTTCTTCCAGCCCTAGTCTAGCCTGGGCTACCAAGTAATTGAAATATATTCATTTACATGCTTTCAGCACACACGCATATATATAATATACAATATATGTGTATATATCAGCAATCGGGCTTTCCCAGTGTGATGCCTCCCCCCCCCCCCACCCGGCAAGGCAGTGGTGTAAAGCTATGGTTAAAAGCTTGGGCTTCTGAGTCATTGGTCATAAGCCTGCATCTTAGCTCTGTCATTTACTAGCTGCGTGACTTGGAGCAAATTACTCAGCATCCTAACTGGGCTGATAGTTGCCCTGGGCTTCGGGAAACTACTAATAGTATCTGATCTCATGAGGAAGTTGTGAAATGGTGTGCAAACACTTAGTTGAGACTGGGCCCGTCACCTGTCCAGTGGTCACCACCTGTCTTCAGCCATTTTGGAGAGCACCATGTCAACTCTAAGGAAAGAAAATGAGAGCTCTGATCATGAAGCCACGTTGAGCTCAAGGGAACATTTCTGAAACATTAGTACCACTCATCTGTTTGATACGGTGTCCAGCTGACCCTGATGTAGGTCCTTGTCTTAAGCACCTCACTGGATTTCCTTTCCCACAACCCTTTCCCCAAGTGCCATGCTCTCTTTGTAATCTCAACCTCTAAGTGTGGCACCTTAGCATCGATTTGTTTTACCCTTGTGGTCTGATAAATACCTAGGCCAGAGAAATCCACAGTAATTCAGACGCTTGAGGGAGAAGCATCTTGGGAACACAGATGTCTTAGTTAAGGTTTCTGTTGCTGCAATGAAACACCATAACCAAAAGCAACCTGGGGAGGAAAGGGTTTCTTTTGCTCACAGTTCCATATAACTACTCATCATCAAAAGCAGTGAGGGAACTCATTCAGGCAGGAACCTGGAGGCAGGAGCTGATGCAGAGGCCGTGGAGGGGTGCTGCTTACTGGCTCGCTCCTCATGGCTTGCTCTGCCTACTTTCTTACAGAACCCTGGACCACCAGCCTAGGGATGGTCACCACCAGCCCAGCCAGTGGTCTGGGCCCTGTCCTGTCAGTCACTAATTAAGAAAATACCCTACCTGTGTGTAAGCATCCTTATCTTCTGAAGGCATCTTTTCAGTTGAGGTTCCTCCTCTCAGACGGCTTTAGCTTGTGTCAAGTTGACACGAAACCAGCCAACACAACAGATAACTGAGGAAAGTAGTATTTTTTAATGGTAGTATTCTTTTCTTTTTGTCGTTAGATTTCTTTTTTGAGGCACAGTCTCATGTAGCCCAGGCTGGCACCGAACTCACGTAGTTTAAGAATGGCGTCCTGTCTCCACTCCCCTTGTGCTGGGATTATAAACGTTTGTGGTTTGTGATAAACACTCTTTAATAGTCTTCTATATTCGCTACTATTGCTACGCTTTTTTGAACCACCAAGAGCTGTCTAACGGGTGCCCAACTTGGTCAAGTTCTCTCCCTACAGTGTAAACGACTTGAGTTCTACTCAACAACCTAGCTCAATCAAGTATTTAGAGCTCTGAGCTGGATAGAAAGGCAGACTACGTGCTTTCTGGGCAAGCATGAGGACCTCAGTTCAGATCCTCAGAATCCAAGCAAAAGGACAGGAATTGGTGTGTGTCTGTGTGTGTGTGTGTGTGTCTGTGTGTGTGCGAGCACACGCGCGCGCACGCGCACGTGTGTAATCCCAGTGCTGAGGAACAGAGACAGAAGGATCCCAAGGCCTCCTGGCCAGTCAGTTTAGCCAATCAGTGGGCCCCAGGTTCAATGACATAACCCTGTATAAACAAGATGAAGAACAGTAGAGGAAGACTCCTGATGTCAATCTTTGGCCTCCACAGGTGTACACACCTGCACACACATACATACATATGTATACAACATATACACACACACAGATACACACAGAGAGACTGCCGTAGCCTCAGTAGACAAAATGAATAAATACATGGAGAATGTAGTAGAATGCACCAAGAATTGCCTGCATGAGTAGAGAACAGAGGAACGTTTGTTCATTGGTTTCCTTCACCTACCGGTACATGTGAAAGGCAGCCTCTAAGATAACTCTCAGTGGTCCCTTGTTTTGGAGGACTAAGGTCTTTCTTTAGGGCCCTCTCCCTGAGTCTGGGTGGAATCTCAGTTGACTGACTAGGACCCATGTGGTAAGACTTTTCAGTCCTGTGGTTACATCACATCAAGGTACCTGCCATGTGACGGAGAGTCACATTACCTAAGAGTCCATCTCACCAGCAGACTCTCCCATTCACATTGACCTGGAGGAAGCAAGCTGTTATGTTGTAGCCTACCTGCGGAGATGGCCACCTGGCAAGGAATTCAGGTCCTAGAAGCTCAGGCCACCCCAGGAACCTTGAAACTGCTCTTTACCTGACTGTTTTCTTACAGAAATATAACTGAGCCTATTTTTATGTCCTGTTTTGGTTTCTTTGTTTTGAGATAGAATCTTACTCTATAACTCAGGCTCGTGGTGAACTCATGGCAATTCCCCAGCTTCAGCCTCCTAATTGCTAGAATTACAGTCATAAACCATGATTAGCTCCTCTTTCTGTGCTTCTTATTATTCTGATATATGAAGAGTTGAATAATCCCAGCTGCACATTCCTGTAAACATGGAGGGAGCCATCTGCCTCTCAACCTTCCCGACCCAGATATACTATATCCTCTCAAAATCAAAATAATTTTTTGTTCCCTTAAAAAAATGTATATTTAAAGCCAAGCATGGTGGTGCATAGCTTTAATCTCAGCACTTAGGAGGCAGACACAGACAAATCTCTCTGATTACGAGGCTACCCTGGTCTACACATGAGTCCCAGGCCAGCCAGGGCTACATAGAGCTTGAATATCTTTCCTTTATGTATGAATGGATCCCATGTAAAAAGTGGTTTCGATCACAAGTATCTGTTTCACTGAGAAAAACTTTGGTACGTATCAAGAAAACATTAAACATTTTATCTCAAAGAACTAAAAAAAAAGATATACTCAAAGTTTAAGACTGAATACAAGTCTACTTCATTATAAAACTCTTGAGATAATCTGAATATGAATTGGTGGTTTTCCTCCCAAGTATTGAGATTATGGGCATGTGCCACCATGGTGGGCTACAAAAGTATTTCTAAATCTCCCCCCCCCCAACATCATCATAGTATAAACATCAATGCAGTGAGATGCATTATATCCTTTCATTATCATAAAATGTGTTTTGTCTTTTTAGAGATTTAAAAGGCCTTTGGAGATTCCTGGTGTGGTGGTTTGAATTTTATGACCCTCATAGTCTTGGGCATTTGAATACTCGATTCTCAATTGGAGGCACTGTTTGGGTAGGAATAGGAGTGGTGGCTTTGCTGAAGGAGGTACATTAGTCAGGTGGGCTTCGAAGTTTCAGAGCCACACACCACTCCCAGTTTTCTCTCTCTGCTTCCCGATGCTCCAGTTGCCACGCCCACCTGCTGCCACACCCACCTGCTGCCATACTTCCTGGCATAATGGTGCTGGACTCATCCCTTTGAAACTGTAAGTCCAAAACAAACCCTTCCTCCTTGCCTCAGGCACAACGTTTTATCAGTGTTGAAAAGTAATAAATAATACACTTGGATTCTTCAACCTTTTTTTAAGACAAGGTCTCATGTATCCCAGGCTGGCCTTGAATGTAACTCAGGATGACTAATAATTATTGATCTTCTGACCTCCCCTCCCACGTGCCTTGTCCAGCTTGTACATCACTTTCTTAAAATTAATATTTGTGTTAACTATTTGAGAATTTCATACATACATACATATAATGCATTCTGCAGCTGGCTTTCTGGTAACTTTTGCAGAACCTTTTGTTTCTCAAAGCCTCTGATCAGGGAAAGTTTTAGGTGATACTAGTACATTTTTCCAGAAAATGCCTCTCTGGAAAAAAAGGTGTGCAGTTTTATAAATAATTCCAGCTTGGGCCAGCATGATGGTGTATCAGGAAAAGTGCTTACTAAGCAAACCTGAGGAGCTGAGTTTGATCCCTGGAAACCACATGTTAGAAGAGAGAACCAACTCCAGAAATTTGTACTCTAACCTCTACATGTGAACATGTGAGTCGTGGCACACACACACACACACAAACACACACACACACACACGTGTGTGTGAACAAACACGTATAACATAATAATTGATTAATTTGAAAATTTAAAAGAAATCCTGGTTTACTTATGGTCGCGTTGGCAGTTTCTGTTTGGTGATGTTTGGTGATGTCACAGTCCACCACACTCTGCTCTTTCTTCTAGCCCAGTTTCCTATCTTTAAATAGCCACACTGTTTTGCCCAAGTAAAAATTACTTATCTCTCGTTTTATCCAATTGACTAGATCTCTGATTAACTTTTTATTTTTGTTCATTTATTCACTTATCTGTGAGATCTGAGTGCACACACGCCATCGTCTGCATGTAGAGGTCAGAGAACAGCGTGCTAAAGTCTATTTTCTTCCTCCACCATTTGGGTTCAGGATTGGCAAGCCCCTTCACCATGCCGAGTCTTTGCACTGGCCCCTTACGATAAAGCTCTTTGATTTGATTTTAATCTTGTTACTGTAATTGTCCGTGTGAGAACGGTACAACAAGCACTCTCAGGAAGCCTTCTAAAGGTCTAACGAGTCCTTTATTAGCTGGTGGCCAAGTCTCTTGGTGTGGAAACTCAGGGACACAGTGTTTCTAAAGGCAAAAATCGCAAAGACCGTGAGTGACAACCAAAGTTAGATAAGGGGTCACAGTAACCTTGAAGTGTTCGTTCTGGGCAGAGCATAGTAATTATTTCAGATATAACGTGACAATTATTTTTAACTTACACCTTCTTCAGTTATTTCAGTTTATACTAATTATTTTGCTTAATACATCTGGACCATGGTCTAAGTCATAGAAATATCAAAAGTGTTACCAAGGCAGACAAGACTGCTGTGGGGAAGAGGGCCTAGAAGTAAGCAAACACAAGTGGAGTCCGGATACGATGCTGTTACCTCAGTCACTTAGTCACATCTTACCCTTCGTGATGGAATTTTGTTTTTTGATTATTCTTACACCTGTATATTCACTTTATTAACGCCAACTTGTGCGAATGTTTTGTGTCTTCCTAGAGAAAGAATTGACCCTTAGTCTTAAATGATGGCGTTATTTATACAAATAATATGAGCTCAGGTTTTTAAAAGCAGACTATAAAATAATAATGTATAGAAGTTAAAAATATAAGGATATTATGAGGCCGAGAGAAGTTCTAGTTCAAGACCAGCCTAGGCTAAAAAGTGATACCCAATTCAGAAAGCTGTGAGATATAGGGTTAAGGCCATCTCACAGAAGAAGTGTTAGTCAGAACAGAATGTGGGGGGTTTTGTTTGTTTTTTCTTTTGTTTTTTTTTTGTTTGTTTGTTTGTTTGTTGTTTGTTTGGTTTTTTTGTTTTTTTTTTGTTTTTTTGTTTTTTTTTTTTTGAGACAGGGTTTCTCTGTATAGCCTTGGCTGTCCTGGAACTCACTCCGTAGACCAGGCTAGCCTCGAACTCAGAAATCTGCCTGCCTCTGCCTCCCAAGAGCTGGGATTAAAGGCGTGCGCCACCACAGCCTGGCCAGAATGTTGTTTTGTAAAACCTCATTTTGGTAGAATTTTGATATTTCCAGTAACTACAGTAGTTTAATTTCTGGAAATAAATTAACTTGTTTCTCTAGATGCTGGCCTGCCCTGTGGACCCGAAGTCCTTGCCAGCCAGGGAAGATGTTTGTGTATCACCTAACATTCTTTAACTGAGTTCTCACCCACTACTCTTAGAAAACACCAAACTCCAGCCAAAATAGGAAAAATTTAACCTTCTTTCCTGCACTCCACCCCTCCTCAACTTTAGCTCAGTAGACAACAGACAACAATTCTTATAAAATCCCTCTGCATTGCCGCCCCTCCCCTGTTAAAGCCTGTATTAAGTTGCTGGTTCCCTTGTCTGTCTCCCTTTCCAGCTGACATTTCGAGGACGTTGAATATCCTTTGTTTGACAAGCAGTGGGAGCTACTGGAGACAACTGAGTGGATGCAGAGATGATGTGGTGAAACAGGCTAAGATGTTTTGGCTTAAATTCAGTTTGATGGGGGGAAAAAAAGTTGAAGCAAAAAAAAAAAAGCCAAGGTGGAGTCCTGAACTAGATGGTGGCCAGAGAAACGGGGAAGGGTGCGGGCAAGCTTTGAGAATAACGGTGAAGGTCAGTATCTGATAAGACGGAAGTGGTAGGTCAAAAAACAATTAGTGTTTCAATCATGAGTTACTGGGAGGCGGTTATACCACTAACAGAAATCAGGAAGCCAGAAAGAGGAAGTCTGTGTGAGCTCAGTCCTCAGCCTGCTGGACATCTGAGTGGGTGTATTGAAGGAGGAACAATATACAATTTTAATAATGTTTATAAGAACTATATCCTCACAGACAATAGAAAGTTGAATTTACAAGGCTGGGGACAGAGATAGTAGTAGGTCATGTTTGTATTAGTCAGTGGAAGAAGAATCTGCATAGCATGCATGAAGCCCTCCCACCCCCCGCCCCCACCTGGGTTGGATCTAGTGCCACATAAACTAAGCATGCAGGTACAGGCTTGTTTACCCAGCACTGGGAAGGGAGATACAGAAGGATCAGAGTTCAAAGTCAACTTGTCAATCTGGGTGGAAGACACTATCTAAAAATATATATATTGTGCTTATTTTGCAATATAAATGTCAAAGACAAAAAAAGAAAATGTTTTTACTATCTAGTTTCTCTGTATTCAAATTTAGCAGTGGTCAATAGTTATCAAAAGATGGCTCTTATAACGTGGTAAACATTTCTTGTATGACTCGACTCTTGATTTTGCTAAAATTCGTATACTTTATGTTAATTAATCTTCTTAGGCAGCTGAGGTGCCTATTTAACAAACATATCAAAGCAGACCTGGCTCCAGGTTCTCCCAGCCTCCCTCAGTCCCTACCTGTTACAGGGTATAGACCGCATACTCCTCCCTCTACCCAGAGGCTCTTCCCTAAATAATCTAGACATTTTGGTTACCTACTCTTTGCCCATTTTTGCTCCTTTTGTACCTTTGGCCTCCTGGCTGCTGTACTTGGTTCCCCTCTCTCTTCCCCTCCCCCTCTCCCCACATAGTTCAGAGTCGTGACTACTCTGGATTCTCCCAGACATGTCTGACTCTCTTCACGTATCTATAATAAACTTCCTCCTTCACAATACCAAGGAGTTGTCAGCTCCTTTTCTTGACTTTTCTTTCCTTTTTTTCAATCACTTAGCACCTCAGATATTATCTTGATTCTAACCAGAGAAACTGGTGGAGGAAAGAAAGCCCATTAATATGAGTCTAGAAAAAGCAGTCTCTAATCCCTACTGGGATTTTCCCCAAGATTTCCCATGGAATCCTGAAGTTCTAACCAGGGGATGTTATAGGTGACCCCCACCCTCTGTGCAAATGCAAACGGCTCAACCAACTCTTCCTCTTCTAGTCTAAATGGCGAACTCACTGACCACTTGTATAAACTGACAGCATGACCACTCCATTGTCTGGGTATGAAGAAGGTTTTAGTTGTAGATATGAAAGGGGGGGGGGAGGGGGAGACGGAGAGAGACAGAGTCAGAGACACACAGAGAGACAGAGACAAAGAGAGACAGAGAGACAGAGAGAAAGAGGAAGCCTCCAGAGGTATCTGGAAAGGCCCAGAGCAAAGAGAGAAAGTCGACTGAACATGTAGAGAATAGCAAGAAGAGAGAAAAGAGAGTAAGGAGGGTGAGTAGCTGGGGGTGGGGAGGGAGGAAAGGGCCAGGAGACTGGAATAGGGGCTTTGAAATATATAACAATACTCCTGAGTAGGGACTGAGGGATCCTTGAGACTAGGGTAGACCTTGAGTTACTGGTAGGCACCCTAGGTATATGTTAATTAGAGAGCCTTTTTGCAGAGGTAAGAGAAATGATTCCTTTTGGTAAACTGGCTTCACAAGTTCCTAAGAACGTTGGCTTTTGTTTAACCATCAGAAATCCTCCCATAGCCCAGGGGAAGCTCATTTATGGATATTAGCACCAACTGCCTTTTGGAATTTGGGGCGGGGAGAGATTGGAATTCCCTTTGGACCTAAGACCACCCTTCAATTTCTTCTTCACTACCACAGTGGCAAGTCAACATTAACAAGATCTATTGCTAAAAGAACAGGTTGTTTAAGTACAAAGAGGGGAGCAGCCCAGGCTAGCCAGAATGCAGCCACCACCACTGGGAGCTCAACTAGGAGGGTTTTCCAACTGAAGAGAACTTTCCTGGCTAGGGCGGCTTTCTTCCTGTCATGCAAAGCACAGTCCAGTTGTCCTGGGGTACAGTTCTGGGAGGTGAACTTGAGTTACTGAACACATAGTTCCCGCAGGGCAATCTTTACCATGCAAAAAGGGGCCATGCAAATCAGAGCCATCCAAATAAGAGTAGTCCTGGTCAATCAAAGTTGGGTCCTGGTCAAAGGGTCAGAGCACAGAGTGCTTTTGCTTCAGCTTTATGGTGTCAGGTTATATCCTTCCTCCAAAAGCAGTTTGAGATTCCTGGGCCACATTTATAAAAATCCCTAATGGGGCTTGGCTCCATTTTCTGATCTCTTATTACCCACTTTCTTCCACTGAATGGGGTGTAGTGACAATTTTGGAATTTTGGTGTCTTTGAAAAACAGAGAAATATAAGATTATGTTTTCATTTTAATCCAAGGTGTGGGATATGGGTCTGCTTCAGACTGTACACAGCAGGTGACTATGATTTGCCTTGTGCTCCCTCAGGGGCGTGATCTTGCCAGCTACGGATAGTTTCTGTGATTGACTTTTGGAATTCTGGGGATTTTTTAGAGGGTATATACATGCTAGGGCCCTGAGAGGCCAGATGGGTTGTTGGTTGGTTGTTGTTGTTGGAGGTTTGTTAAGGAGTCATGCGCAAACAGGACAAAGAAATCAGTTATCTTGATAGAGAAGATCAAACTTGGCCCAAGGAACTCAACACCCCTAATTAACAAGAAGTACGCTAACAAATAATGTCTCCCCATTTCTAACCCCTGACTTTATTCAGAGATTCCTTTTCCTCTCTTACCTAGTGTTAGGGGATTGAAAGGGTGTTAAACGGGTGGAGAAAGGTGGAAGAAAGAACCCACAAAGTAGCAAAAAGACATCTACAATGGGGTGTGTGCTGGCTGGTTTTATGTCAACCTGACACAAGTTGCAGTCATTTCAGAGGCGAGAACCTCAACCAAGAAATTGCATCCATAAGATAGGGCCATAGGCAAGCCTGCAAGGCATTGTTTTTTTAATTACTGGTTGATGTGGGAGGACCCACATCATAGTGTGTGGCACCACCCCTGGGCTGGGGATCTTGGATTCTGTCAGAGAGCAGGCTGAGCAAGCCATGAGGAGCAAACCAGGAAACAGCATTCCTCCATGGCCTCTGCATCAGCTCCTGCCTCCAGGTTCCTGCCTTGGCTTCTATCATTGGTCTGTGATTCAGGATATGTAAACCAAATAAATTCTTTCCTCCCCAAGTTGCTTTTGGTTATGGTGTTTCATCCGAGCAATAGTCACCCTGACTAAGAAGGGGCATGAAGAGGTTATCCAACTTCCCAGGGTCAACCAGGAAGTGACAGATGAGATTTGAACCTGGTTTTCCCTGTATGGTTTTAAAGTCACAATTCTCTCTCTGTCCCTTAATTTATTTACCTTTCTATCCTCTTTTTCACAGAATGAAAACGAAAGGATGTCTGTTGATACAATACTTGATTTTAATTACATGACTGTGCCCAGGGACACCCGTGCTACCTGATTAAAAGAACTAATCAGACCAGGAAAGGCTTGTCCTTGGTGGCTGTCCCTGGAAAACTACTTGTCCTGTAAATGATAATTCATATACCTCAAGACCGAGAAAGTTATTAACTAAAAAATAAAATTAAAATAAAACTTAAAAAAATACTGGTGAAAATATACCTTTTAGAAAGAGCCATGCTTCATGTCTTTAATCCCAGCACTCAGGAGGCAGACAGACACAGTTGGATCTCACACAGTTGGTAAATTTGAGCACAGTCTAGTTTACCGAGTGGGTTCTAGGCAAGCCAGAGCTGCACAGTGAGACCCAGTCTCAAGAAAAGAAAAGGAAAAAAAAAATAAGACTGATAAAATATTGGGATGGAGGAATGTGACTCAGCTGGTATAGTACTTGTCTGCTATGAACAAAGCCATGGGTTCGATCCTCAGTAGGCATAAAATGGTCAGTGTGGCGTGCTCCTGCAATCTCAGCACTGGGAACAGGGGCAGGAAGATCAGAAACCTCAAGGTCATCTTCGGCTTCAAGGCCAACTAGATCCTACAGACCCTGTCTCAAAGCAATGACAGAAATAATATAGAAGTCAATAATAATGAATAAATGAAAAGCAAGTCAAAGTCCCTTGACGGCACTGTAAGTTTAGAGAGATGAGGACTAGGGATGTGCCCTAGTGATAGAGAACTTGCGGAGCATGCGCCGGGTCCTTCCCCAGCACGGAAAAAGAAATGAGAGGAACAGCAGCAAGTACCTTCTCGTCGAGTCTGTTCACTTTCTCAGAAAGGAAGAGAGAGGTTGGAGAATCCTGGAGATTAGTATTATAGGTAGAAACTCCAGCATAGAGCCAGGACACCTGTGCCGCATGGACCACCTGGCACCCGCCGAAGGAGTTCCTGTCCTGTCCTCTTGGGTTCTCAGTCGTCCTTTCAGATGATCTGTAGAGAGAGGACTGTCACGTGTAGTGGCTTTGTGTTCTCATGCTAGTTATGTTACCCAACAACCTATTTGCAGTGTCTCCCACTTAGAACTAAAGGAAGCCTGTCCCCAGTTGTTTTTTGACTGGTCAATAAAGTTACTGGCAGCCAATGGCTGGGCAGGGAGACAGGGGCAGGACTTTTAGGATCCCCGGGAAGGGAACAAGGAAGGAGGAAGAGGGGATTCTGCCATCACTAGAGCAGAGGAAACGGACCACACTGAAAAGGTGCAGGAGAGAGAGACAGCCGACTTACAGGTGCAGGGGAAAGCGGCCCCAGGAGAGCTGCCTAGCAGGGCCCAGGACATCAAAGATAAAATATAGATTTGGTAAGTATTAACTCAGGAATATCGGAGGGGAGTGTGTTAGCCACAGGGAGTTAGGGAGTGGCCCAGCCATTGAACTGTTGAAGTATTCAAACTATAAGGCTGTGTATGTGTGTCTTTCTTTCTGAAATCCAGAACATTGGGACGGTAGCGAGAAGTATAGGGTGGATTAACATAATATCTCTGCAATTAAGAACAGTATTCCTGCACTCATGACACTTTCTGGCTAACATAAGTAAACTTTCCTTGTGCATTAGCTAAGGAAGATAATGTTAATCCCTTTATGTTTAGAATTGCTCAGGAGGCATAATTGTACCGCAAAGATACGTGAGCTGTGTGATTTCACAGTTACCAAAGGACATGTCAGAGAGAGCCTCAGGCACGAGGTGAACTTTAAGGACTGGCAGGATTTGTGTAACTCAGAAGACATCTGCTGGCCTGCTGGGATTGTGGGCAAAGAGTCATCCTCTCTAGCAGGCAAAATTGAAGGTGGTGGCACAAACCTGTAATCCCAGCACTCGGGAAGAGGAGGCAAAAGAACCAGACTGTCATACTCAGCTTTATAGTGATTTGAGACAATCCCAGGTTATATGGGACCTAGCACGTGTGTGTGTGTGTGTATATATATATATATATATATATATATATGTGTGTGTGTGTGTGTGTGTGTGTATGTGTGATATATATATATATATATATATATATCACATACACGTGTGTGTGTGTATGGTGTGTATGATGTGTATATGTGTATATGTGTATACACACAAACACTAATCACATCCTGACAGCCTTTCACCCAAAAATTATCTCCCCAAAGCCCTTTTCCCAAATACCATCAAATTGGGAGTTCCAACTTTAGTGTATGAGTTTGTTGACAAACAAATATCCAGTCCATGCATTGTTTATCATAAGGTATTAAATAGAATAAGCTTTTCTAATTGCCTTCGTACAATTCCCTATATATAAAAAAAAAAATCACCAGAAAAGCCCAGTGCACTCCCACAAGCCCAGCATGTGGGAGTGTATCAGAAAGATCAGTAGTTCAATGCCAGCCTCAGTTACATGGCAAGTTTGAGTTCAACCTGGACTGCATGAGATTCCATCTCCAAAAACAATTGACAATAAACAACAACAAAGACCCAAGATGGTATTTGGGTAACCCAGGATGCCTGGAATCAAATTTAAATAGACCTGTATTAGATATAATACCTATATATCATACTTAATATCTACATTGTATTTGTTCATTCAACAAATGTTTATGGAGTCACTATTTTATGCTAGATATGAAGTCACAGTGTTGATCAGATAGTCACGACTCCTGACCTCATGGGACTTACAATCCTTGCAGGGGTAGGGGAGGAGATTATCGTTTAATAATATCCGATTTAATGCATTTTTTTCTTGGTGTATTAATCAGGGTTCTCTAGAGTCACAGAACTTATGGAATGTCTTTATATTAAGAGAAATTATTGGAATGACTTACAGTCTGCAGTCCAACTAACCCAACCATGGGCAGCTGTGAAGGGGAAGCCCAAGAATCAAGTAACTAACTACTCAGTCCCATGAGGCTGTGTTTCACCTGGTCTTCTGTATAAGCTGGAATCCTGAAAAAGTAGGTTCCAACAGATGTTCTGGCCAGTAAGTGCAAGCAGGCAAAGAAGAACGAACACCTCCCTTTTCCATGTACTTACGTAGGCCTCCAGCAGAAGGTATGGCCCAGATTAATGGTGTGTACTTTTCGTTACTTGGAACTTGCTCTGTCCCAGGATGGCCTCAAACTCATATTTTCTGCTTGCCTCTCTGTCTGGGATTAAAGGCCTGAATCACCTTGCCTGAGCCTAAGATTTTCATGGCCACTATGCCTTAATATCTGGACCAAAAGTGTGTCATCTCATGTCAAGATCTGGATCAAAGCCTGTGTCTTCCAGCCTCAAGATCTGGACCATGGGTGTGCCCTCCATTTCTGAATTGTCGTTCATTCCAGATGTAGTCAAGTTGACAACTAGGGATAGCCATCACATATGGTATATATATATATATATATATATATATATATATATATATACCAAATGAGAGAGAGAGAGAGAGTCTCAGAGAGTCTAAACTAGCCTTGAGCTACTTATGTAAATGAAGATGACCTCAAATTTATTATCCTTTATTATTTATTATCCTTATTATCTGGAGAACCTCCAGAATGCTGGGATTACAGGTATGCTAGCCACCATGCCCAGCAATGTATACAGTGGGAGGGATCATACCAGGGCTTCATGAATGTTAGGCGAGCACTGTACCTGCTGAACAATTATTTCCCAGCACCTATTACTGGCCTGCAACTCACTGTGTAGATGAGCTTGGCCTCAAATCTGTGACTCTTAAGTCTCGGGATTGCAGGTGTGAGCCACCATCCTGTGCTCGATATTACACGTGTCCAATATTGTCTCCTTTGCCTCTGAGTCCCATTTCTGACAGCATGACACTCTCCTTTCATTCCATTTGCACAATTATAGAACATTATCATTCTGGCCAGTGAAGGCAATAAAGGGACCTTTAGAGTCAGCTCTGAAACCGCTCTCTCCATCACATACCTCAGCAGACATGAAACAGACACAGTCATTCCCGTTTTAGAAAGAGAAACACTGCATTTTCTTTGGCCAGAGAGTTTATGGAACCCACGAGGTCTGAAAAGCCTGTTTCCGATGATGACCCACTGGGGAACGGAATACAAAGACCTAATTCAATAGCCAGTGGCTTAGTGCTTTTCCTTTAACGTTAATAAAAGGTCTGGATTTTTGAAACATGAATTATCTCCGGTTTATAGCTTAGGTCCCTTTGAGGAGATAAAACCAGACACAAGGATGAGCTGATTGCACTGCTCTCAAAAAACATCAGAGAGGCTCTTTCTGAGTGGCCAGACAAATACAGTGAGAATTTCTGCAGACCAGCTGTGTCTCAGGGTACACAGCTCTCCAAAAAGTACATACAGAATTTTCAGAGTTTTGGACCTATAATATAATATATATAATATAATCAGAGGTATAATTATACCTCTGAGCAGGTATTCATCATCACCAGGGATACAAATGCAGTAATTATCAACATGCTTCTTCAACCTCACAGTATGAGACATTGTGTTACTTTATAGTGTGTGTGTGTGTATGTGTGTGTGTGTGTGTGCGCGCGCACACACATGTCACAGTGCATGTGTGAAGGTCAAAATCAGGCTGTCAAGTTCCTTCCCCTACTGATCCGTCTCGCTAGCCTGAAATCTTTCTTTTATGTAATGGTTTTAGTCATGAATGAAGGTGATTCTCCTCTTCTGGGATGCTCCCACTAAAAAATAAAAACATATTTCCAAATATTATTTCTTATATTAAAAGGGTCCTTTATTCTCCAAATTTGGAAATATGTCCTTAAGTAAAATGAATTGAGCCTCCTAAATTGTTGTTGCCTTTCTTTTTCTTCAGTTGGCTGACGCCAGAGAGAAAAGAAGCTGGGCATGGCGGCACATGTTGTTAATCCTAGCACTTGGGAAACAGAGGCAGGTGGATCTCGGTGAGTCTGAAGGCAGTCTAGTCTACATAGTAAGTCCTGGACCTGCTGGGGCTACATAGTGAGATTCTGTCTCAAAACAATAACCAACAGAAAAGAGGCAGTGTAGAGATAGAGGAGAAAGAAGAGAAGAAAGTGGGAGGGGAAGGGGAAGGGTAGAGAGAGGAGAGACTTGGGGAAGGCTCCCATGTATCACCAGATCTGATCCTGGTGCCTCTACCTCCCCAGTGTTGGGGTTACCGGTGTGCACTGCCATTTCCTCTGTTTTAGGGGTGCTGGGTACTGAGCCCAAGGCTTTAAGCCCTCTCAGCAAGCATTCTACCAACTGACCTACACCCCCCACCCTGTGTTTATGTGTTTATGTATTTAGTGTGTGTAGTACATGTGTGTATGAGAGTGTGGGTGCATGCATGCCATGGTGCACATGGGTACTTGGACAGAGGGCATGTTTTGGGAATTGTTTGTCATCCCCCTTTGTTTTGAGTCAGGGTCGCTCTTGTTTCTGTTGCTGTGCTACGTATTTCAGGATAGCCTGGGAGCTCCCAGGTGGTTCTTCTGGCTCCACCTCCCATCTCATCTTAGAAGTGATGGGATTAGTGGCATATCACACGCATCCTGCCTAGCTTTTGATGGGGGTTCCAGGGATCAGATTTTCAGGCTTGTGAGCCAGCACTTTTTACCCATGGAGCAATCTCCCTGACCCTGAAAATGCTGAATAGGGTGTGTGTGTGTGTGTGTGTGTGTGTGTATACATGTATATGTATGTAAATATATATATCAATACATTTTATCCCTTTTAAAGGCTTCAACTATATCCCATTGCATGCTAGATAATGAAATTGAAGAGATTTGTGCAGCATACGTTGGTGCCGATGTTTCCGGTCCTTCATAAACAGATTTACAGTTTTCTCCACGACTGTCCACCAGGTGGCAGACCTCCCGTGGCAGCCTTACAAAACCCCTTTATTGGAGCGTTGCTGAACAATTATCCCTGAAGATGCTTAAATACACACACACAAAGAGAGGGGCAGGGAAGCAACATACGCTTCCTTTTCTTCGGTGGGGTCTCAAGGGCTCTGTCCTGCTGTTTTCAATCATGGAGACACCAGATTTTTTTTTTTTAACTGAGTTGGGAGGTGGAGGTGGGGGCAGCTTTTTGGCTTTTTAGCTTTTTGAGATGAGACTTTGTTTTGTTTGGTTTGGTTTGCTTGGTTTTTTGTGTGTTTGTTTGTATAGCCCCAGCTATCCTGGAACTTGCTTTGTAGACCAGGCTGGCCTTGAAAAACATAATCGGGTACATTTTAAAGGCTTCGACTATCTCCTTCTAGAACAGTGGTTTTCAACCTCTGGATTGAAACCCCTTTGGGGTACCCTTTGCAGGGGTCGTGTTTACAATATGATTCATAATGGTAGCAACATTACAGTTATAAAGTAGCAACAAAAACAACTTCGTGTTTGGGGGAACTGTATAAAGGGTCCCAGCATTAGGAAGGCTGAGAACCGCTGATCTAGCAGAAGATAAAGTGGTCTTCGCATCTGGGCAACCTCACTTCCTCTGACGTCCACCACCCTCACGGTACTCCAGCTAGTCACGTTCGCACTGGTTCCTGAGACATACTTAGGGTCTAGCCCAGTAACTGAATTGAATTCAAACCCTTCCTATCGATCCCAAAAACAGTTTCTAAAATTAAACCTCATCTGAAACACTGAATTGAAGAAATTTCTGATGGCCCCAAGAGAAGTTTTTATTTAACTCAAGTAACAGTTTTATTTATGGTTACCAGACTCTAGAATGAGCTATCTGTGTGAACAGAAAAAGGCAAGGCAGTATACGATCCCGCTGTCTCCAGCTGCTCACGGAGGGACAAAGAAATTCTTAGCAGAAAATAAGTGTGGGCTAAGCGTCCTCTGGGTCATAGCTGGCACCCTCCCCCTGACACACAAAACCTACCGCTTTTCTCAGGGACTTCCAAAGCATATCTTTAATATGAAGGGATGGCTCAGCAGTTAAGAGCACTTGCTACTGTTTCAGAAAACCCAAGTTTGATTTCCGGCTCTTCTATAGCAGCTCAGTTCCCAGAGATTGGATGCCCTCTTCTGGCCTCCTTGGGCATTGCATGGATGTGGCACATGAAATACATACACTAGGCATTCACACACACACACACACACACACACACACACACACACCAAAATAACTAAGTATTTTAAAAAAAAAAAGATACTTCAAAAGATATAAAGATCCCTCGAGTGAGCCGAATGTGGTGGCACATGCTGATTCTCCTAGCATTCTGTATGCCAAAGCAAGGAAGTCATGGGTTCGAGGCTAGCCTGGGCTGGTGAGCCCATCCTGACTAATGTTTTTGTTTGTCTGTTGAGAATTTTATACACTATATCTTGATTGTTTTTCCTCTTCTTCACCTCTTCCTAGATTTTCCTGCCCCTACTCACCCAGCTTTCTCTCTCTCTCTCTCTCTCTCTCTCTCTCTCTCTCTCTCTCTCTCACACACACACACACACACACACACACACATTCAGAGAGAGAGAGAGAGAGAGAGAGAGAGAGAGAGTCTCTGTGTAGCCCTGGCTGTCCTAAAATTCACTCTCTAGACCCGGTTGGTCTTGAACTCAGGGATCCACCTGCCCTGCCTCCTGAGTGCTGGTATTAAAGGCTTGCCAGTACTACCTAGCTCCATCTATAGCTTAATTCTGGGGTGTACCCTACAGACCACCTTGGATACCAGATACACACATGGTGCACATTCATACCTGTAAACAAAACACTCAAAGATATCAAATAAATCATCTAAAAATCACATTTTTATTGTGCACCCACATTGCTTGAGGGTTGGTGCTGCAGAGGGGCAAGGGGAGGAATTCTCTACTTTCTCTGACCTATGAAAACTTTCTTTGGCCCTTGAACCAAAATAGCAAAGCTCTGTTGGAGTCTTTTCTGTTGGCATTCACTGAGCAGTTCCAGACTCAAGGCCAGCCTAGTGTACATAGTAAGTCCCAGGCCAACCAGTACTACATAGCTAGATCCTGTCTCTTAAACAAACAAACAAACAAAATCCCAACCAATTGGAATGTGTGGTAGGGGGTTGGACATGTCGCCCAGTTGGCAGAGTGCTTGCTTAGCATGCGTAAGGCCCTGGGTTTGCTCCCAGCAGCATATAACCTGAGAGTGGTGACACACACCTACAATCCCAGCACTTGAGGGTGGCATCCAGAAGACCAGGACTTTAAGGTCACCCACAAATACACGGTGACTTTGAGGCCATCCTGAGTTAGAAAACCCTGTCTTTTATTTTATTTTATTTTATTTTATTTTTTTAAAGAATTATTTCTGTATCTGAGTACATTGTCACTGTCTTCAGACATACCAGAAGAGGGCATCAGATCCCACTACAAATGGTTGTGAGCCACCATGTGCTTGCTGAAAATTAAACTCAGGACCTCTAAAAGAGAGAGTACTTAGTGCCCTTAACTGCTGGACCATCTCTCCAGCCCAGAAAAACCATCTTTAAACCAAACAAACCCTTGTAGTGCAGGGATTGGGGCTATGACTCAGTGGTCCAGTACTTGCTTGGTGTGAAAACACTTGGTTCATTTCTCAATTATGCAAATAATGGCAATGATGGAAACGTGCTGCAGGGGGAGCCTGCCCTTTCCCTAGAGGAGGATCTTTTGCAGGTCAAAGTGGCCAAAGAAACGTGGCTGTCCCAGCCTCCTCCAGCCCCGGAAGAAGGTATTCTAACTCAGGCTGGAGTCAAATTCACCATGTATTTGAGGGTGACCTTGACCTCCTCATCCTCCTGCTTCCTCACACACCTCCTCCTATGATCAGAGTGCTGCCATGCCATGCTGTCCCTTGCTACAGAGGAGATGAGTGGCCCGGAAAGTGAAGCCCTGGCATGAGGGTCCTGACCCAGCTTGGTGTAGAGCTGCCTGGTCAGCAGCACTATCTACTGCTTCTAGGAGCATGCAAGAACATCCTAGGGCCCCGGAAGGTCATTTTGAGCATGGGCATTGGATAGAAAAACCATCACCTAATGAGAACTTGCAGCTGATTAAGAAAGTCAGGGAAAAGGAGACTCTGAACCGGGGTCCATCTTGCATGCAGTTGTTAGAACGTATTTAATAGCCAAGGCAAGAGATGTAGAAATGTTTCCCTGTGAAACAGAGGGAGATCACGTTCAAGTACCTTGGTTTCATGTGGTGATAACTGGAAACAGATGACGGATAATTCCCACAGAACCTTCCAAAAGGCGTTCAGTATACACGCAAGAAGGAAACGCAACCCACACAGCCAGCCTTAAACTTTTTGATGCCTCTCTTGTGGCCTCCACAGAACTCTTCACTCCGGCTGAAGACTCATAGGGAGGTGGAACTCCCCGGGGCACAGTGGCGCATGCCTTTAGTCTCAGCATTCCAGAGGCAGAGGTAGGCAGATAGATCCCTGTGAGCTGGAGGCCAGCCTCGTCTACAGATGGAGTTTCCAGGACAGCCAGGGCTATACAGAGAAACCCTGTTTGGAAAAACAAAGGTAAAGAAAGAAAGAGAGAAAGAAAGAAAGAAAGAAAGAAAGAAAGAAAGAAAGAAAGAAAAAAGAAAGAAGAAGGGAAAGGAAAAAAAGTAAAAGAAATATAGGTAGAATTGGTGTTAAGAAAGTATAGAGCCTCCCAGCACTTGGGAGGCAGAGGCAGGTGGATTTCTGAGTTCGAGGCTAGCCTGGTCTACGGAGTAAGTTCCAGGACAGCCAGAGCTACACAGAGAAACCCTGTCTCGAAAAACCAAAATAAAATAAAATAAAATAAAATAAAATAAAATAAAATAATAAAAAACAAAAAGAAAGAAATTATAGAGCCACCTGTCAGGGCAGAGAAGAATCGCAGATGGCAGAAGAAACAGAATGGACGGATCCAAGGTGTTACTTTTCCTCCCCTTCAGGAAATGTTTTTATACCCCACCATTGTTTACTCCATCTGGATTTCCTAGAGCAACAGAATCCATCCAACTCTAAGGATCAACCGTTTATTGTCTTTTCATTCTGCAGCTTTGGGAAAACTCCATTTCTTGAGAGTGTGTGTGTGTGTGTGTGTGTGTGTGTGTGTGTGTGTGTGTATGTGTGTGTGTGTGTGTGTGTGTGTGTGTGCCTGTCTGTTTTACCATAGCATTCCCAGAGCACAGTGACCACATATTAATAACTTCACTTTACATAAAGTAATTTCCAAACACATATGCAGAGGACTAAAAATGCAGCTATTAAATAATCTGAACAAATTCTGCATGCAACTTTGTTTTGTATGCCATAAAAATAAGATTACTATAAAAATAAGAAAATATAGTTAACTACTCTTTTTTTTTATAAAGATTGATTTATTCATTTTATATTTGTAAGTACACTGTAGCTGTCTTCAGACACATCAGAAGAGGGAGGAGATATGATCCCATTACAGATGGTTGTGAGCCACCATGTGGTTGCTGGGAATTGAACTCAGGACCTCTGGAAGAGTAGTCAGTGCTCTTAACTGCTGAGCCATCTCTCCAGCCCCCTTAATTACTCTTAAAATAATGTTCTAGACTCTTTCACATTGGGCAGCCATGATGGGAGCCATTTTCTTCTGTCACAGCTTTTCTTCCATGATGCTTTCACCTTGTCATGGACTTAAAAAAGCAACAGACCAAGCTGACCATGGACTGAACTCTCAAACCCTACACTCGCACCAGAGGCTCATCGGTTTGCTCTCTATTGTCAGTGGTAAATATCATGACCAAAAGTAACCTGGGGAGGAAAGGGTTAATCCTGGTTCTAGTCCACCACTAGAAGGGAAGTCAGGGCCTCAGGACTCAGAGATGATGGAGGAATGCAGCTTTGAGGCTTGCTCCAGTTTGCTGAGTTTATTTAGTTTTATTCATCCCAGAACTGTCTACCCGGGAGGGCGTTGGGCTCCTCCACATGGATCATCAGTGAAGAAAATGCTCGCCCACAGACACGCTCACAAGCCAGTCAGATGGAGGCATTTTTTTCTCTTCCCAGATTACCCTAGCTGTGTCAAGCTAACAAAATACTGACCGGCAGAGCCTTCTTGCTCGTGTTCAGGAAGCTGATGAATACTCCTTGTACTTATCTCCTAGTTAAGTCAGCTGTTTCTTCTCTGCCGTTGCTGCCTCACCGCTGTGAAGTCTGATGATGCCATGCCATGCCGCTTGACAACAGCCAATCCTGGGTGCTCTGTGACATCCTCAGCCTTAGCACTGACTCTCTACTCTGAATTTGGGTCTTTCCATTTCTGACACCCACAAGTCTCCCCTTTCCTACATGGGTCTTTTGTTGTTACTATTTACCCAGAATTCCATGTATGAGGAGCGGAGGGGGCCAGTCTACACCCGCCCAGTTCATGGATCAAGACAAAAAGCATGGTGGGAAGGCACAGCTATAATCCCTACACTTGGGGAGGTAGAGACAAAGGATCAAAGAATCAATATCGTCATTCAGCTTGAGGCTACTACACCTGGCTGGGGCTGGGGGCGGTGCAGCAACATGCAAAACGGAGGCAATGTTCTGAAGGGACCAAGCTCTTGGTTCTGCTGCCAGAATCCTGTCCACTCCACCTGCAAAGATGAGAGTTTAGAGACTTGATTGTCTGTCTTGAAGACTCTAAGATTGAAGGCATAGGTGATTTAACTTGGTCCAAGTTCTTTGAAAATTGTCTCTGAGGTGTTCACTTTCCTTTCAAGATTCGGGATGCACAAGAAGCCGCTGACTGGTGTCTTGGTTTTACTCTTAGTCTTGGATAGAGAAATAATACTGAAAAACAAACTTGGTAACAAGAACCAGACGTGGAAACTGCCTCATCAGTTTAGGGTTAATCAACTCCGAACACACACAGATTTTCCTTGGCTAAAGCAGGAAATATTCTGGGCTCCTGTCTGCTGCCTCCTCCTTGCTGGAGGCCAGAGATGCCAGAGATATTTAAGCCTAAGTGCTTTAGGTTCGTTCTGTCCTGGCCAGAGGCTAAGGGTGCCAGGAAATAGAAGCAGTTTTTCCTTATCTCTTTTGGCCTAAAGGAGTACCCTTTTCCCAGAAACCAAATATGAGGTCAGGGCTGACACCAGGAATGGGAGCAGGGTTGACCAGCTCACCCCAGCTCCAGGCCATCATCCAGCAAAGCCTCATTGGGATACTCACTGGGATCCCACTCCTGGGGACACAATGCCACAGGAGCCCCGACTTCTTTATTTCTTTTGAGTTTTCTGCAATAGATTAGTTCTTACTAAAACCCATTTCTGTGAGTCATGGAATTCATTCTTTCAATTCGGGAGAAGAGATCCTGAAAGCCACTGGCTTCAACAGCTGGGGTAGCCTGTGAGTTTTCTGAGACCCTGGTTCCCCAAGGTGAGCTCACCAAGAGCAGAAAAGGGGCCCTGCTCAGAGGCACCTCAAAATTTCCATATCATTATTATCTGATAACTCAAAAATTACTTACACTGGGACTCAAGATGGACATTGGTCAACTTGGATGTAAATTCCATTCTAAAGTTAGTTAATGGGTGTGGCTGACTTCCTTCAGATTCAAGCTCATCATGGCTACTGGGGATGCTTAGACAATCCACAGTTCCTTTAGGAGACTGTAGTACAGGACGTAGCTGCTAAAACAACTCATGCAAAAGATAGCGTGCTGTTGCTTTCAACAAATTGCTAGTTTTGACCTAAGAAATTTGGTTCTTGGCCAGGCTGCTCAAATTCGACATAGGGAAGAGTTCAGCCAGCTAACAGACAAAATTAGTGAGGCCGTAGTAGCTACCGGGCAATTAGTACTATCCAAAGCCAGATCACAGACTGGGCAAAGCTGGATCGTGAGCACATCGGGATTGCACCTTCTTACCTGTTTAGTCCAACCCGGAACCATGTGAGCTTCCCGTGTGGGCACTTGGAAACCTGGTGTTAGGTATTTGAGGGTGGGATTCCAGGAAATTGATTGTGCTCTACAGCTTTGTCAACACTGCATTTTCCCTTTGATAAAGTTTGGGAGAGTAAAAAGAAAGAGAGCAAGAGGTGGAGGAGGAGGAGGGAGAGAAGTTGGGAGGAAAAGAGGAGGAGGGGGAGGAGAGAGGGGAGTGGGAGGAAAAGAGAGAGGAGGAGAGGGAGAAGGAAGAAAAGGTAGGAGGAAAAGAGGGAGGAGGGGGAGGAGGGAGAGGAGGTGGGAAGAAAAGAGGGAGGAAGAGGGGGAGGAGGGAGAAGAGTGGGGGAGGGGAGAGGAAGAAGACAGGGAGGAAGGGGCGGAGTGGGAGGAGGTAGGGGAGAAAAGGGGGGAGGGAGAGGATGAAGGGGAGAAAAGGGGAGAGGAGGGGAGAGGGGAAAGGCAGAGAAGAAGGAGGGGCAGGAAGGGGGAGACGGCAGGAAGGGTTGTTCTATATAATTTGTGTATTTCTGCATTACCCCTCTCCTTCAGGGCTTCTCTTTCTATAAACAAACTTGCCCATTTTTTTAAAAATGTACTCCTCAGTGAGACGCAGCAGTGTTAGATTAAATGTCGCCTGCTGTTCTTTGGGTTGGTGACTTCCCCTTCTGCCTCTATATTTCTGGTACTTGCTTTACTATGTGATAGAAGTTGTGTGTTGCTTCTAGGGTGCAAGCATTTCTTGTGGTCCGTTAAAGGGCATGCCATTTTCTTCTGCACTCCGAAGGGCAGCTGAGTTAAAGCACACATGCCTGAGCCTAAAATGTCAGGGCTCTGCCATGCAGATTTGTGCACACTCGAGAAGGAATTCAGTTCATCTTTCAGGATTGTATTAAAAAGTCGGACCATTTTTTTTGTGTGTGGCAGATCATTCTCCCCCCCCCCCCCAAACCCTGTGAAGACGTTACGTACTATTTTTAAGACGTACTATTAGCCGGGTGGTGTTGGCGCACGCCTTTAATCCCAGCACTTGGGAGGCAGAGGCAGGCGGATTTCTGAGTTCAAGGCCAGCCTGGTCTACAGAGTGAGTTCCAGGACAGCCAGGACTACACAGAGAAACCCTGTCTCAAAAAACCAAAAAAAAAAAAAAAAAAAAGATGTACTATTAAATGTCTTAAAATAAAATCACATTTATAAACCACATACGATGGCTTTGAAATAAGTGACCAATCAAAGCTTAAGGTACTGTGAAGTCACTGCTTTCTGAAAATCATTGATTATTCCTTTTTATCCTATGCAAAGTGAAAGTGATACCAGTACTTGTGAAGCATGGGTTTATATGTTATGGTATGTTATGATATGTTTGTCTTGAGGTGTCTGGACATATATAAAAATTGAACTATAAATTAGAATGTTATACCTTAGACAAATATTATGGTTATCTTTCAGTAATAAATAAATAACACATGTCGAGTGTTCCTAATGTTTAGGGGCATAGACCAGACATTTAAAAACTACAGTTAAATGAGATCTGTATAGAAGAATCTTGCTGGAATAAATACAATTACAGGGAAAGCCAGATAGTTACCCATCCTGGCCAGCAGGTGGCGCCAGAGCAGCTTTGCTGCCAAACCAAACAAAGGGAGAAATAAATGCCAAATCCCAACTGCCTTTTGTTGAAAACCAGGCAACTAAACTGCTTGTTTATATTTGAATATGTCCTATTTGCCTTCCTAAATCATTCATTGCTTGAAGTGTTGGACAACTAAACACTGAGCAGAACCTTCCTGTGCTTTGGATTCCTTCCTAAGAACGGATATAAAAATAATGTGTACTTGACAGATGGCTACAAGCATGGAAACGCATCAGTACTGAACACAGTCAACAAATGTCAGTCATTTTGACTCTACACGATGACCAGGAGGTGCATGAAGCAGGAAATGAAGGGATGTGGATGCAGAAATGAATGAGATGCTTACAAACCTGGTGTTTATAATTCAGAGGATACTGTGTATCAAAACACCCACAAAATAAACAGATACAAAAACAATCCTTTACAGTGGCAGTGTGACTATTATATTATTATTATTATTATTATTATTATTATTATTATTATTATTATTATTATTATTAAATAGGCTCTCATGTAGCCTAGAACAGCCTCAAATTTACTAATTTTGCTAAGGCTACCCTCTTGCTCTTCCTGCCTCAGCCTCCCAAGTGTGGGGACTATAGTATGTACCATCACACCCCTCTGGCAATGCAGTTATTTTTAATAAGTATATAACCTCAAAAGATGGTTGAAATGGCAAACCTATTTCATTATCTACTCTTTGCTAAGAAGTGTCAGTCTCAATCGTTTCAACCCTGTTCAGACACAGAGTCAAAAGCCTTTCAGATTGGTGAGCACAGTTTCATTACTTAGAACAGTGGTTCTCAACCTGTGGGTTGAGACTTCACAGGACTCTGTCACGGGGGTCACCGAAGACCATTGGAAAGCATAGATATTTACACTGTGGTTCATAATAGTTTTTAGCATTTCTTCTAAGCTCCGCCCCACAGTTACCTGGCAACAGCCAGGTGTGCCTGACTCACTATAAAAGGGGCTGCTTGTCTCCTCCTCACTCTCTTCTTTGGCTCTCTTGCTGTCTTAACCTCTTCCTCCTCTGTTCCTTCTCTCTCCATTCCCCACCCCCACCCCCATATGCTCATGGCCAGCCTCTGCTCCTCTAGTCTCTCTCTGTCTCTGTCTCCCTGTCTGTCTCCCTGTCTGTCTGTCTCTCTCTCTCTCTGCCTTTCTCTGTCTCTACTAATTCCTTAACTCCCCTCCCCATGTCATGAATAAACTATTCTATACTATATTCATGTGGCTGATACTTCAGGGGGAAGGGGGTGCCTCAGCATGGGCGTGCAGAGGCACCCCCTCTCCCCACACCAGACGGCGCCTCTACCAAACATATCCCTGGCTTCTTTTTCTTTTTTTTATAAACCACAACAGAAGCAAAATTACAGTTATAAAATAGCAACAAATAAATTTCAGTAGCAGACAATAATTTTATGGTTAGGGATCGCCACGCATGAGGAACTGTATTCAAGACTCCCTAATGTATTAAAGGATCGCAGGATTAGGAAGGTTGAGAACTACTGACCTACAAGGTCATTCAGGATGTTAGCCTGTGAGAAGATAAGAGACTGGCGATCTCCTGATGCTCTAAGCCTGTGAGCTTCATCTTCTGTAAGCCAGGGAGGGAACTTGTCAGCCATCCAACTGATCTTACCCTTCCTCTTACCCTTCCTGTTTGACTCTGTAATCTTGGACTTCAAGTCTTTTAACTCACCCGTGTGTGTGTGTGTGTGTGTGTGTGTGTGTGTGTGTGTACGCACGCATGCTCACTTGTTTGTTGAGACTGACCTAAACTCAATGATCCACCTGCCCTTGCCTGCCTCCCGAGTGCTGGAATCAAAGGTGTGCAACTGACTCTCATATTTCAAAGTAGACTTCTATCCAGCTTCAAGGTTTACATGACAATTTTTCCTGCGTCTCTATTCCTAACCCCAACCGGGGCTTTAACTACCTGCTATTTTTGAATGTCTTATTTGAACTACAGCACTGATCCTCAGACATTGGATGAAATCCTGCTTAAGCTGCGTGGATTTTCCTGGACTCATTATTGTCTGAGCACAAACACTGCTGTGGTCAGGGGATCAGTAACTGTCAGGTGTGCTGTCCGATGTGGCCCCGCCCAGCTTTCTGCACCCACGGGTCCTGCTGGGCTTCCCGGAAGGGGCAGACCAGGGGTTGCACTGCGCTTCCTTTTCACTGTGCAGTTCAATTCTCCTTTATTCTCTTTTTCTGCTAATTCGGAAAATCTCATCCACGGTCTATGGGAAGGGAAGACAGAAGTAGAATTAGAGAAAAGCAAACATTACAAGAAAAGGGAGAGAGGACAGTGCTTTTGCTCCAGAGAGATAAATTCTGTGCGCAGGAAAGGGAAAGTAAGGTGATTCTGAAGTTTTAACGTGGAGGAAATATAATTTTACAAAGAGGCAATATGGAAATAAAATTGGGGTTTAGCGGTGAGTCCCATCTCTTCTGCTTACAGGTAATCTAACTTATGCAAGCTTAAACTCTCCACTAACTTATAAACGTGCTTATAAAATATGCATATTAGGATGTGAGAGGGATCTGGCTTTGACATTTGTCACCCCATTAATTACCAGGGTTGATCTGGCTGATCTGGCTGGCTAGGCAGGTGTTTCCCCCATCCTCCACCCTACCGCTCCGTGTGCATCCCTCCCTTAGCTGCAGGAAGAAGACTACCTTCCCAGAATAGACCTGTCTTCAGTCAAGGGTTTACAAGCAGCTAGCTGCACTGTCCTGCCAGAACTTTCAAACAAGCTCTCAAAAAATATCCATATTGGACAAACTCCCCTAAAACTCAATGGCCCAGGGGTGTAACTCAGTTGCGGGAGTGGTTATATGCCCTGGATTCTATCTCTAGCACTGCATAAACCAGGCATGGTGGTACATGCTTGTCATCCCGACACTTGGGAGTTGGAGGCAGGGGGAATAAGGACTTGAAGGTAACCCCTGGCTGCATAGGAACCTAAAGGATGGCTTCAAACTAAATGAAACAGACAAAAACTCCAGCAACAGCAGACACATTTCAGCTGTTGTGAAGAGTAAAGGAGACAAAGAATGCAGAAGTGTCCGCTAATGGGTGGCAGCCATCTTGTCAGGCATTGAGAGGTAATAAGTACTCCGTGGGAAGTGGGATCTGGCTCAAAGAGATATTCTGTTCAGTTTTGTTTGGAGGGGTTTCTATGACTACACCAGTTCGGGTGAATCACTAGAAGGAGCCGCAGGACTCTTCGCAGGACTCAGGACTCAGTGTGGCAGTACTTAGGACTGGGGTGGTAGTACTCAGGCGGGATTCTGTGTGGTGGTACTCGGGACTCGGTATAGTAGTACCCATGGTTATATTTACGATTTTAATGGCTGAAAAATTACACAGCAAAATCAGCAAAGGAAGAGGCAACCAGGTGCAGGTTTCCAAAGGTCCCCTCCCATGAGTCCCATGAGTCCCATGAACAGGATGTGCTCAATCGGCCCACTAACAAGTTGTGACTGCGCTAGTAAAATTTGACAATCCGGAAGCTCATTAGAGACTCCAGGTCCTGAGTTTTATTGGGGACTAGCGATGCAGGCAGCATCTGCCAGACACACCTACAACACCCAAATTCTAGACTCCCAGAAGAGAAACAGTGTATCAACACCTCGGCATGGCCAGTCCCTCTTAGGGTGAAGATGGTGGGAACGCTTCTGAAACCCACCTTCCCAGAGGCCCACGGGGCAGGGGCGGGGCTGCTTTGTAAGCGCGACTTTCCCAGCGGAATCAGTTCAGCCTATTGCGTAAGCTCTTCTTTGCTTTGACATACATAGAGTTTTCCCCTTAAAGGTTTTATTTAAAACCATTTAAGCTAACTCGGTGTCATTGAGTTCTGCTTGATATCTTTTAAAAATTAAGAAATCTCAGCAAGGATCTCTAACCTGTGAAAACTCAGAGACTGCAGGGATATGGAATAAAATTTCCATATGGCAATAATCGATAACCAGATCCAGATGAGGCTTCATGTGTCCTCCAATCCCGCTAGTCTATATTACTCCCGGTAACCCTTCACGTGGAGTGCCCCTTGCCTTTAACAGTATATGCACTCATCTGGGTTGCCTGAGTCAAGAAGAGCCGGTGACAGGGGAAGGGAGCAGGCTGGTGGCATGCCACGGAGGGCCACGGAGGCATGACAGTTAATGGTTATGCAAACAGATCACAGCTGACGAATTCCTGCTCCTCCGTTTCCCAGACATGCCCAGCAACATAGGACTCTCTATCCCAGCAGCTATGTGTGAGCATTCTGGGATGGATGTGACAGTGCTTTTACTATAACTGCATTATAATTCTGCTTTATTTAAGCCAACTTGAGCAGACTTTGTTCCTATCCATGCAAATATCACAGACTGAAATGATGACAATACAAATTAATCATTTTATATAGCATTGATAACTTGTAAATCGAATCTACTGGTAACATACCACTTGGTCTTGATAAAGTAGATCAGCGCCAGGTAAAGAGAGTCTAGTGAATGTGAGAACTGACCTAGAACTCAGTTACACAGACGCTACCACAAGAGCAGTTTAAGTGGTACACAGTGGAGAAAACCATACGAGCATCCACTTGAGAAAGAGTCAGTGGCCTCTGGATGTAGGTCGGTTGGTAGAGTGCTTGTCTACAGTGCATGAGGCACTACGCAAAGCCAGGGGTGGAATCCAGCCTGGAACTTAAAACAGAAAAGATAAAAAGAAAGAATGAATGAAAAAAAGGGGGATTTGGAGGTTGAAAATATTGAATAAAAACAACGGTTTCTGTGTGTTTTGAAGTAAAACAAGGCAGAAAGTAGCTAATTAGTTACAGCAAAAGAAAGTTCCTTTGTGACAGCTGTCTTCCAACTCATTATACCCCTGTTCCCACATTAAAGATTCCAAGTGTACATCACTAATCTTGGCTGTGTTTGGTTGGCTGTCTGTCTGTCTGTCTGTCTGGTCGGCTGATTGGTTGGTTGGTTGGTTGGTTGGTTGGTTGGTTGGTTGGCTGGTTGGCTGGTTGGCTGGCTGGTTGGCTGTCTGTCTAGTTGTCTGTCTGTCTGTCTGTCTGGTTGGTTGATTGGTTGGTTTGGGGATCTAACTCTTAGAATTGTGTGTACTAGGTAAGTACTCTAATGGGACTGTTTTGATTCTGTTATCTTACATGGTCTGAAATAGAACGTAGCCCCCCCCACACACACACACACACCAGCATTCTAGCATGTCCTTATGAAGGCTGGAGCAGAGGGAAAATCCTAAATATTTCTTTTTTATCCCTTCATTCTAGTCAGCTATTGGTTCAAACTTAGCAGCACCATCTTCTCTTCCTTTGGAATTATTTTTCCCCCAGGGGACTCCGTTCCCCCTTTGTGTACAGTACTGTGCAATTCAAGCCACTTAATTGGCAGACACTTTGGAATGGAGACCAACATTTGCAGTGAGACAAGAATGAATCCTGGATGAATCAGGATCCCCACACCTCTACACACACACACACACACACACACACACACACACACAGCTTTTGAGAAGCACATATCTCCCAGGACTAGAGAAGTGGATAGAACTAGGACCGTCCACAGCTGTTTCTCATTGCTCAACAATAATTAGTATAAAGTACATTGAAAGTAATATTCTTAGGACTATAATATAGTTTTACCATTCACTCAGTCATGCCCAGAGACAAGCAGCATTGTCCTTCTAGAAGCTTGTTTTCCCGCATGGAGGGTCTGCATCCCGACGTGGTGGAACCAGGGTGAGCATCATAGCGAGGGATCTAGGCTGTCTCCATGCACAGCAGCATCCGAGATGCTTAACATAGAAAACAACTTTGAAGGCGCTTGATTGAAAGTCAAGCTTGGCTTTTTCTCTTGGGGCAAAACTGTGTAGCGGTAAGGTACATTGTCCTTGGCACTGGCACGTTAGTGTCTGTCTCGTGCTTTTGTGACAAGTAGAATTAGAGTCTCATCATCTCAGGCGGCTGCTTTTCATCTTCGATCATCAGACTGTTCTCCTTTGAAGCTCCCTCACTGTCCCTCAGGTCTGTGACGTTGTCTGTTAGCAATTTTCTATGACTCAGTCATTTTCCAACATTGTTGCTCACTGGCTTCATGAGCTATATGGAAATCCATTTTTCCAGGCAATTTCCATCGCTGTGTGCATATTTATATCCAACCCAGGGGAAACAGCTTCCTGACAAACATGTTATTGACAGGATGGGTGGGGATGGGACCTGTAGCAAAGCTGCAGGACTGTTTGGGTGGGGACTGAACCGGTAAACTGTATGTCTGCATTGTGCTGACTCTGCTTTCTTAGTCACAATGTAACTACAACCCCATTTGCTTTTCAGATGTCATTCGTTGAGTTTAAGGCCAGCCTGGTCCACAGAGTGAGTTCTGGGAAAGCCAGGGCTATATAGAGAAACCCTGTCTCAGAAACAAAACAAAATGGCCAAAAAAATTTTTAGATGTATTTTATTTGTGTGTTTTGCATATAACCATGTATGTGCCTGGTGCCTATAGAGGTCAGAAAGAGAGTATCTGAGCCCTTAGAACTGGAGTTATAGATGGTCATGAGCCACCATTATGGGTGCTGGGAATCAAACCAGGTCCTCTGCACGAACAGGGCTCTTAAGTGCTGAACTCTCTCTCTCGAGCCCCTCAAAGGGTCTTTTTTATTGCTCTGGTTTATGCTCAGGACATAATTTTTTTTAAAAGAGCTGTCTAAAAGGTAATTAGGGGGCCAAGGGTATGGCTCAGTGGTAGAGTATGTACCTACAGCTGCTGGACAGTATGGGTTTTGCTTTGTGTTTGGCATTTGACATATGGGACAGGGGGCTCACCATGTCACTCAGGCTGGCCTGGAATCCTTCTGCCTCTGCCTCTTGGGTGCTGGGAATCAAGTGTTGCATAACCATGCCCAGCAGTGTAGGGGTTTGAAGCCATTAACACATGTGTATGGTCTAAAATAGATAGCATAACATTCTCGTGGGGATGGGGAATCACATAGCATGTTCTTGTCATGACAGAGCCGACTTTACTCACACTACAAATGTAGGCACTAGACTCATTTTGGCTATTTGTTGTTGTTCAAGATTTATTTATTTTTATTTATGTGAGTACACTGTAGCTGTCTTCAGACACACACCAGAAGAGGGCATCAGATTCCCATTACAGATGGTTGTGAGCCACCATATGGTTGCTGGGAATTGAACTCAGGACCTCTGGAAGAGCAATCAGTGCTGTTAACCACTGAGCCATCTCTCCAGCCCTCATTTCGGCTATATAACAGGCCTTGCTGTGAAATACAGGAAACTCTGGATTTGGAGTTAAAATCAAATCTCTGTTTGAGCTTGGGCCTCACTACCATCATCCCAACCAGAAGAGAATGAGTCAAAGCAAACTCAGATTGTGTTTTCTTTTTTAGAGCACCATGAACCACGATGTGCTATGCCACATCCATATAAGGTTAGGCACAGGGATGTGCTCAAATGTTAAATGGAGAGGACCACTCCAGATATTTTACTAGCAAGGCTGACATCAATCTGAAGTTGAACCGATGACTGCAGGGTCTGTGTCCTTGCAGAAATGCCTAGTGTCAGCTGTGGTTCAGGGTCTCTTATACTCTGTGTTGGCAAACAGTCAGATGTCATGTTCCTCCTTCATAGCCCCCCAATAGCTCTGTTTATTTCCATGTGTGCTAGGGCTGACACAAATAACCCCACTTTGATTTCAGCAGGTTTCAAACTGCCCACAAATTCTGAGATTTTGGTTAAGTTCTTTAATATTTCTGAACCTTAGTTTCTCTCATGAAAAAAAAAAAAAAAAAAAAGGAACAATGCATGCCTTGGTGAGCTCCTGTTCAGACTGAATGTAATAATATGTGAAACACTAGAATTAAGTCAGGTGTGGTGACTCTGTAACTCGGGAGATGGGGGCAGGATGATGAGGAATTCAAGGATAGCCTGAGTTGCGTCAGATGCTGTCTCAAAAATCTGCAAAGAGCTTGTTAGACACATGTATCAATTTGAAAACTCTTTAAATATTAAACTTTAAAACAAAAGGCCAATTATAGATTACAAATTCAAAGAGTTATAAGGGAACATTGAAAAAACTATTGTTTGTTTTTGTTTGTTTTTGAGGAAGGTCTCACTGGCTGTCCTGGAACTTGCTCTGCAGACCAGGCTGGCCTCGAACTGCCTACTTCTGCCTCCTAAGTGCTGAGATTAAAGGCATGCAGCACCACTGCTCAGCCCTAAAATGAAGTTTAATTAGAAAGTCACACTTACAGGGTATTAGACAATAATCAGTAGATGCTGACCAGCATGCTGGCACACTTACATTTTTCATATATCATGTTTTACCTATGAGAGTAACATATATCTCTTGTCTCACAGAGACAAGCTCTTTAAACTTTTAGTGGCTTTCTTTCTTTCTTTCTTTTTTTTTTTTTTTTCTTTTGGTTTTTCGAGACAGGGTTTCTCTGTGTACTGTGTAGCCCTGGCTGTCCTGGAACTCACTCTGTAGACCAGGCTGGCCTCAAACTCAGAAATCTGCCTGCCTCTGCCTCCCAAGTGCTGGGATTAAAGGCGTGTGCCACCACTGCCCGGCTGGCTTTTTTCTTATTAGTATTCTGGTTTTTTCCACTTTTTCTCTCTTTAAAACATTTGGTTTAAATTACACCATAACTGTATCTCCAAATATATCTCCTCCAAATAGATTCTTTTAATGACCACAAAACGTTCCACAGAGCATCTGATCAGGAATCAGATGCTTTTCAATTACAAAAGAGTTGACTTCTTTACAGCCATTCATGACGATAGCTAGCCTGAGTTGAACAGTTAATGCCTAGTGAGTCACATTGCCTGTTCACTCATCTGACTTCTGGGTAGGCACAGGGCTTTATGAAGAACTAGCCCACTTTTATTGTTACTTGGTGCCGAGTACTCTGCTTGCATATAGGGTCTATAACTGTAAATATGGGTTATGCATGAAGCATAAAAGACCCACAGGATGAAGGAAGAATAAATAATTACCCATCTTACGTGGAAGGGCTCCAGGTTTTGAAGGAAAGGCTAACAAAACAAGATAACCTTTATGGGAGTTCCTTAAATATTTTAAGCTTAACGTAATTCATTTTGTTGTACTGTTTTGTGTGCTGGGACTTGCACCTGCAGTCCCCAAGGAGGAAGATTTTTTTAAATTAATAAACTCGTTTTTTTAAAGCTCATTTGAGCCAATCTAAAGAACAGGTTCGCTTTGTGAACCTGTGTGAGGTGTCAGCTGATTTCAGCTCAAAGTTGAGCCCCTCCTTGTGGGCAACTTCTCACCTCTAGCCCCTGCCTTAGCTTTATGGCAAGAGAGGGCCCTCTCTCTCTGGCTCTTACCTGTACAGATGGGATCAGAAGCATAGAAGAGTCACCGTCATCTTCAATCAGTGCGACCAACTTCTCTGTCCCCTGGAGGATTATCCTAAGACATGGTCACAGCTTCTTGTATGGTCCCCTGATTGGGCCAAGCTCCCCGATGTGTTCTTAAACAGCTCTCCTTCCTTCTTGCTGTCTCTTCCTCATATCCTCACTGTACTTCCTAGAGTCACTTTTAAAATCTACAGGCACAAACCCTGGTCTCTCAGGGATGAAGTTGGCACGTAGCCCCTCCTCTATCTGACTCTTAAGTTCATCTCATAATTGATGAACAACCTATTAGCAAAGATGAGGCTATAAGCCCACACCCCTTACTATTTAAACTCAAATTAGTGTTAATTACATCGCTGTGAACACAAATATGATTCCATCTCATGTACCTGTGTGTGGCTTCCCCTTCCTCCCTGGAGAACCTTTGGTTCATGAAACCTCTCTGACACGGCCAACCATATACGACAGCCTGTGGCTCCCAGTTCGTTGCCATTGCTTCTGTCCCCTGCTCCAGTCCAGACTGTCACTATGCAACCTGCTTCTTGGGTTCCTAACTTCATCAGCATCCTGGGGTGCCCCTTGCTGGGGTTTCCTCTGGTGCTGGGTCCCAATTCTTCTTGTGGCTTCTTTTCTTACTTCAGTGGCATCCAGTAACTCCTTGGAGACTGACAGAAATGACCTATGAGAGGTAAGTTCTTTTGGGACCTTGCTCAATTGAAAAAATCTTTGTATTTTATGTAAAGTTAGACTAAGTAGGCACAGAACCCTACTTAGGGGTTATCTTTGAGAATTCTAACGTTTCAACCATTTGTCATCCAGTTTCCAGTGCTCGCTGCTAGGAATGCAGGTCTCATATCCTTTCTCTGTGTCTTTTAGTCTCACAAGCACTTTATTCTTTGCTTGTTTGTTGGTTTTGTTTGTTTGTTTTTTTGAGACAGAGTCTTACTATGTAGCTCTTGCTGTCCTGGTATTTACCGGATAGGCCAGGCTAATCTACCTGCCTCAGCCTCCCAAGTGCTAAGATTAAAGATGGAACCATAACACTCTCCTATGTTATTCTTGCTTTTTTAAAAAAATGTGTTTATTTATTATGTGTGTGCACATGTGTGCACGTGCCAGGGCACACCTGTAGAGGTAGAGGGAAAGACTCCAGGTTTTCCCTGTGACTGATGGTCCTGGTCCTCTCAGTGGGGTGTCTGTGGTTACTGTTCCAGAGCAGGTAGAATTAGGCAGGGAGTTGGCCCCACTCCAACCATTCTCAGTTCTGAGATTCATGGGGTCTGAGCTCACTAAACCTTACCAGTTCTTCTGTCTGGTATTGTTGGGAACCGCACTAGTCCCACGTTCGGGCGGCCAAAAATGTCGAGGCCCGAGCAAAATGTTGAGGCCCGGGCTGCCCCGCGTTTGGTGGCCACTGTATCCCGGCCCAAGCTGCCGCTCTGCTCCGAGGGTCAGGGTTCAGCAAGAGAGAGAGTGAGGACGGACTCGAAGAATGGAGACCAGACAGAGTGTGATTCAATCCCATTTATTCTTCAGTCTCTCTTTCTAGTCCAAGTCCCAAGTCTAGCTGTACTCTCTAAAGAGTCTCCCTAAAGAGTATATTTCCTCTAAGTGTCTGATTCTCTCATCTGTCTTCTGTCTGCCTCTCGCCTTTATAAGTCTCACTTCTAAGCCATGCCTTTTGGTCACACCTTTAATCATGCCCTTAGGTCTTGTCTCTAAATCTGATCTCTAAGTCACACTCTTAAGTTACACACCTTTAATCTCACACACCCAAAGTATCTAAACCAAGATTATCAGAGTGTGCTCAGCTGTTGTAGGCTATTGTAATCCAAGTCTCATGTCAGGGTATATGGCTCAACATGGCTGCAAAGCTGATAGCTGCTTTCTGCTAAAAGTCTGCCCCCAACATGGTATAGCACAGTCCACTTGCTCTACAACCCTGTAGCTGATAAGCAAGTGTTCGGCTGTATTTGCCAGAGGTCCGCCTGCCATCATTGAAAATAGAAGTTAAGAACTTGGACTGTCAGGCTGTGATGATACTTGCCTTTAATCTCACTACTCAGGAGACAGAGACAGGTAGAGCCCTGTGTTTGAGGCCAGCCTGTCTATAAGAGCTAGTTCCAGGACAGCCAGGGAGTCACAGAGAAACTCTGTCTCAAAAGCAAAACAAAACAAAAGCAAAAACAAAAAGGAGAGAAACAAACAAAGAAGAAACAAGATAAGAAACAAAGAAAGAAACAAAAGAAAACAACAAAACCCAAAACCCCCAAACTCTGGATTCTGACTGAGATGAATGTGAGTTCTAGTTCCATCCACCAGACGCAGGCCATTGGTGAAGCTCAATCCTCCCTATGCATTTTTATTCTTCTGCAGGACAGTGGGGACCACATATAGGGCTCATGCTATAGGTTTGTGAGGAACAGTGAGAGCTATGTGTTTAACATAGCACCTTGCAAGTGCTGGGCTCATGAGCCACTTGTGGCCATTATATTAGTCAAATCTAACTCAGTAGGTCTGTGAGCCTTTTTTTAAAAAACAAGCATTGGCACATGATTATTAAAAACAACCTTCTAAATATCATGACATAGAAGTGAGTGAGTCAGGTAATTTCACAAAAGAAACTCTAGAAATATTTTGTTTGTGTCTTTCGAATATACCAATCGGCAAATCTTGGCTTGTAAATCACCACCCTGGAGTCTTCTGTGGGGCAGGGAAACCAGCTTCACCATAACTAAAAAGGAGGTTTTAAAAGCCTTCCCAAGAGTAGGTGGTTCTGTTTCCTCCTTGGTGGTGACCAATCATGAAGGAAAAAAAACTGAGATTAAAAATAATAGCAATGATTTTTAAAAAAAAATGACAAGGAGAACAAATTAGTTTTGAACCAGACTGGCAGCTATGGATACTGAAAAATGTGGTTGTTTTATTATTTTGACGATCCACACTTTATAACGAGTATTTCTAGCCATATTCCTCAGAGAGGAGTCACAGAAAAGGGCAAAGAGGAGTGGGGAGTCTGCACGGGGAGATGGCACCTGCTTTAAACCATGATAGCTAGTGTATGAAAGGGCTCAGGTAAAACTGATCTGCTTGTGTCCCTCAAAGAAGGGAGGAAGGCTGAGAAGGAGAAGATATGGGGGAAGGGGATGAAAGAGGAGGAAAAAGAGGAAGAGTGGGAGGAGGAGGGGGGAGAAAGAAGGGGAAGAAGAGGAAGAGGGATAAAGAGGAGGAGAAAGAGGAGTGGGAGGGGGAGGAAGAAGAGGAGGAAGAGGAGGGGGAGGGAGAGGAGGGGAGGGAGAGGAGGGAGATGGGGAGAGATAAAGAGGAGGAAGGGGAGGGGGAGGGAGAAGAGGAAGGGAGGGAGAGGAGGAGGGGGAGGAAGAGGAAGAGGGAGAAGGAGAGGAGGAGGAGGGGGAGTGAGAGGAGGAGGAGGAGAGGTGGGGAAGGAAGAGGAGGAAGAGGGGGAAGATGGGGAGGAGAAGGAGTCCTGCCAAATCTTCTCAATTTGTCAGAGTTGCTGGTGACTCACCTGGCAGCCAGAACAGGATTGGGAATAAAGACAGAAGACTCCAGAAATGAGAGGCGCTCTTCTTGCATAGACACTAACACATGGTATAAGTACAGATCAGATGACAGAGATCTTTGATGCAGTCCATTTAGCACAGAAGACAGAACAAGACTACAGGCTGAGTTGAATTCTTTGACCCCCAAACCACTGTTTTACCAAGGCAGTTTTATTTTTATATCTGAACAGTTACTGTCTTACAGAGAGGAGAAATCTTCCATTAAAAAAAAAAAAAAGTCCAATTGCCAATGACATGCCTGAGAACATGCCTGAGTCCATGATTACCAGCATGGACTCTGGAGTCCCGAATTCTGGTTCAGGTCCAGTTCTGTCAGTATCTTAGTGCCTCTGGTTTCTCATCTGCAGTATGGGCATGATAACAGCAAAACTTACTTAGTTAAGCTTTTGTAAAGATACATTTAGGTAATAAATTTGAAGTATTCAGAATATCATTGTCCTTGATAATCTAACATAGATCATAATCGTATGTCTTATGAAGTCCAGAAGTCCAAACAGAGATCCTATAAATAAGAATTTATCAGCACCATTTTACAGATGGGAACTATTAGACTTTTGGCCTGGAAGATCTTGACTTGAATTTTTGTTGTTGTCTGTTCTTTTATTTTTATATAGTCAGGGTCTCACTATGTAGCCCTGGCTGGTCTTGAACTCACAAAATTCTATCTGCCCCTGCCTCCCAAGTGCTGGGATTAAAGGCCAGCACCACTATTCGTGGATTGGTCAGGAGTTTAAAAAGAGAACCTACACTGATGTGGGGGAGATCGCGCCCACCAGCCAGCCCTGCCATTAGCACCGAGTGAGCCAGTGAGTGTGAATGTACCATCTCTAGAGAGCACAGTGCACATCATAGCTTATGTGCCTGAAGCTCTAATTTCCTCCTGGTTACTGATGTCCTTGCTTAGTGATATTTCACTGCTCTTGAATACTTTCAGTGATCAACATTTCATTATTTCACAAAATAGACTATTACATTGGAGGATTTCTTTTTTAATTATTAGAAAGTTCGACTTCGGAGCTGGAGTGTAGATCGGTGATAGAGGGCTTGTTTCACACTCGTGATGTACAGGGGCTGGGCAGTCAGGGGACGCCTCACACTGACTCATGTTGCGGTAAATATTTAAAATGGCAGCACCCAATCTGGCTTGTGGTTATGGGGCCGCCATGTTCCCGACTAGGCAAGGCCTGAGGCCAAGAGCAGCGGCTGTGTTCTCACTGCTGCCGAGGCTCAGGCCCGCCAGAAGCATCGGTCCTGCCACCCACAAGACGCCAGCGTGGGAGATGGCTCTGCCAATCTACCACACTATCTCCACAAAGCTTGACTGAGCCCAGACCATCCCAGCATCCCGCCATCCATGCAGTACCCGGTAGAAATTAGATTCTAAAGCTTAATTATTATCCAAAGGCTTTATATATCTGGTAATGCTCAATTAACAATTTGCCCACACAATTAGAGTTGTTTCACAATATCTAACCTTACGATATTAATCGTTACCCAGGACCATCCTGGACCCTGCACGATTCTCCAAGGCTCCTACATCTCGCCTCTTTCCTAGCTCCTCCTCTTCCTCTCCTCCCAACTCCTCACCCCGCCTACCTCTCATACAGCCCAATCACTGAGCTTTATGCAAATGTAGTAGGAAGATATCCCGCTACAGACCCTCAAAGATTGGGCCTGATCTTTAGAATTGTTCAAACAGGCTTAAAAATAGGTCTTTAAAAAGTTTATTCATTTTCTTTTATGTGCATGAGTGTTCTGGCTATGTGCACGTATGTGCATCGTGTACATGACTGGTACCCATGGATGTCAGAAAGCATCAGATCTCCTAGAACTCTTATGGATGGCTGTGAACACCATGTGGGTGATGGGAGATGAACCCAGGTCCTCTGTAAGAGCAACAGATGCTCGTAACTACTGAGCCATCTCTCAAGCCTCATAGCAGGTCTCTAGAGGGTATACGAGGGAGGCACAGGCCTTGGATATTTAGGGTTAAGTTTCAGGGGTCTGGAATCTTAAATGTAGGGGAAGATTTTACCCATCTCTAAATTAAATTTTCTTTCAATTATTGAATAGAAACATAAACCATAATAGTATTAACAGCCTTTATGACTATCTGCAACAGAATTCACAAGCCAGATGAGGCGGTGTATCCTGTTAATCCTAGTACCTGGGAGGCAGATAAAGGAGGATTGCTGTGAGCCCAAGGCCAGTCTAGTTGGGCTGGGACACAACTTGAAACTGCACCTCAAAAACAAGACAAAAATCACAGATAATTTTGTATTCCATCATAGCAATATCTGAAATCTTGAAATAGCATTTCGGTTCATATAACTTTGTAATTTCTGGTCTTACTAGGCCTGCTTATTTGGGGGCAGGGGGATTCCAGCAGGTGTTAATGCAGGTAGATCCAGGAAGAGATAAGACTGAAAACCCAGTATAGACTGACGTCATCAACAGGGATCAGACTTGGGAAAGTCTAATGACTGGTGGTTCGTTGTCAGCATATTTAAGACACAGGGCAATTTGGGAAAAGGTTTCCAGGCAATAATCAGTTCAATCAGTCCAGTTCCAGGTGCACGATAAGGCTTAAGGTGTGACTTCACTGAAACTCTTTACAAAATACATGTGACCAGGAGGGTGGGTTCTATATAAAATGCCTAGAATCTAATGTGGTCTCTGACAGCAGGCCATAAAGTATTGTGACATCTACCCAAGGTCGGATAATGGTCTAGGGAGGGAGAATCTTGTTTAATCATTCTGGGGAATTTGGGTGAGGTCTGTCTCTATAGCAAAAGGTGGAGGAGGTCTGCCTTCACAGATAGCAGGAAGCCCAGCAGGTCATTAACAAAATCCACTCCCAGTCTTCTGGATGGAGTGCAGGTATTTGATTTCTTTTTTCTCTCCTGCACTGAGGAAACAACCTTTCAGGATTAATATTCTTGGTTCTTTGTGAGTACAAACACCTCTGTGCCCCCAACACTTACTATTTTTTGTTAATTAAAAGTATAAACAAAGGCCAAGCATGGTGTCACACCTTTAATCCCAGCACTTGGGAGGCAGTGGCTGGCGACCTCTGAGTTAGAGGTGAGGCTGGTTGACATGAGTTCTAGGCCAGCCAGAGCTGTATGGTGGGACTCTGTCTCAAAACACGAAAAAACAAAATGTAAGTGACAGGGACGGTGATGAACACCAGGAATCCCAAGTACATAGGAGCTGGAAACAGAAGATTCCAAGTTCAAGGTCATCACAGTGAGACCACAGCCAGTCTGGATTCCATGAGACCTTTTCTCAAAACCCTTTACGTTGTTATGTGTCAATCTAATTTTAAAAACATTTCAGTAACTGTAGTTTTAATTGAACTGGCTTCTTTGTAAGCCCATGATACTATTTACATACTTATTCTAAAAAAAAAAATCCATCAGCTTTACTGCTTATCCAAGGGCACCATGAGACTTTTAGAAATCCCAGTTATGACCCCAGGCCATTAGATACTTGAAGGCAGTTCTGAGTATTAGCTTTGTCGTTTTTGAGCTGAAACTCCCTAGTGTTCTATTTCAGAAGAGATGTCGTCATTAAGAAGCTGCAGCTTGGGAGGGGCTGGAGCAGGAAGTGGGACCCTCCTGCTGCAGAGACGGACCACCCTGGACAGGCTCAGAGGCAGATGCTCACAGAACAGCAATGCCATCCAAGATCAGAGCTTGGGGAGGGGAGGGAAGGCCAGCTAAAATGGGTGGTATTTATAGAGCTTAGTCCAGGTTCCTGGGTTTGTACTTGAGGTCTGACACCAATTACAGAGTTCTAGCTACCACGTAAGGGAGTAAAAATCACATGTGTCAATATGTTCAGTAATTTACTTACGTTATTGGTTTTTTTTTTTTTTTTTAGGTTTAATTTTATTCTTTACTTATTCACTTTACATCCCACTCACTGTCCACCTCTTTGTCACCCCACCCACAAATTCTTCCCCCATTCCCCTTTCCCTTCTCCTCTGAGCAGGTGCCTCCCCCATTAACCCCTCCTTCCCCAACACTTCAAGTCTCTGTGAGGCTAGGTGCTTCCTCTCTCACTGAGGTCAGACAAGGTAGCCCAGCTAGAAGAACATATCTCATGTACAGGCAACAGCTTTGGGGATAGTCCCTGCTCCAGTTGTTGGGGACCTGTATGAAGACCAAACTGCACATCTGCTACATCTGTGCGGGGAAGCCTAGGTCCAGCCTGTGTTCAGACTACGAGAACCCCAAGGGTTCAAGTTAGCTGACTCTGCTGGTCTTCCTGTGGAGTTCCTATCTCCTTTGAAGCCTGCAATCCTTTCTCCTCTTCTTCCATAAGAGTCCTAAGCTCCATCCACTGTTTGGCTGTGGGTGTCTGTATCTGTCTGAGTCAGTTGCTGGGTGGAGCCTCTCAGAAGACAGCCATGCTCCTGTCTGCAAGCATAACAGAGTATCATTAATAGTATCAAGGATTGCCCAGCGGTGGTGGCGCAGGCCTTTAATCCCAGCACTTGGGAGGCAGAGGCAGGCGGATTTCTGAGTTCGAGGCCAGCCTGGTCTACAGAGTGAGCTCCAGGACAGCCAGGGCTACACAGAGAAACCCTGTCTCAAAAAACCAAAGAGAGAGAGAGAGAGAGAGAGAGAGAGAGAGAGAGAGAGAGAACAACTGTGTTAAAATAACTTGGGGAGCTAGGGATGATGCCATGACGTGCCCAGGCCTGGGAAATAGCAGGAGCCATACATTCAGAATTCATACTCCAAGCAGTGCCTGACTCTCCACCCCAAGAGTAGAAGACCCCAGGCCTTTTATTCCTATGCCTTTTCTTCTGGCTTATTCCCAAGAACCTCCCCATGTTACAACCAAACCCTGCCTTGTCCCCCTCTGAATAGAATAAATACCTGACAACAGGTATCTGTCTCCGTCAACCTCAGCTGAACCCTCGATGTTCTTACTTTTTCAGTACCCTCCCCTCTCAACTGAGAGTAACTCACCAAAAGCACTCAGAGACACAACACGTATCTTCAGCTGAGACTGCCTGCTCTTCCATCAAATCCCAGTAGGATGGCTTTAGTATTTGTGTCATTCGCTGAGTTTCAAAATCAGACTTAACTGACTCAGAGGGGAAAAATATTAATACACGACAAAAAAATACTCAACTTTTTTTAAAGATGAAATTTCTTTCCCCTGTGTCTTTCCTTCAAAGAATTCAAAGGTACTTGTGTAAATCCTTGTTTTACAGACATGCTTGCTATTCACACAAAAGGTTAACTGGACACACACCAGTGCCATTTGAAAGGTCATGCTGTGTACAAGAGGCATTTTCCAAACAGATGCCATTCAGGGAAGGAACTCTGGGAGGCACGTTAGTAAATAAGATATATCTCTGCCTCAACAAACTGCTCACTGAATGTCAAGGAACAGACAGAATGCAGAAGTACTTACTTACAGAGGCTTAAACACAGTGTTATGACAGCCGGCCTGGGGTTAACAGGAATTGTTCTTTTCTCCTGGTTTAGTCCTTTCTTCCTGTGGTTAGCTCTTAAAATCATTCACAGCATCTAAGATATGTGTTTCCTGTATGAGATTTCTAATAAACGTAAGTGAATGGGGTGAAATCAAGTCTTTCCAAGACGATGGATTTTTTTTTTTTTTTTTAGATAATTAGGCAGTATAATTGGTGCTGTATCTAAGTGAACACTGGATCAATATTTTTATAAGTTATGAGCTGCTTATTCAAATTAAAAGATGATCCAAGACAATCTCTTGAGCTGGTCTTACTATTATGCTGTTAGGGTTTACCTTGTGGTAAGGTACTTGTGTAAAAGGGACTTACGTAATGCAACATAGAGTATTATTGTATAGGATCAGTTTCTTTGAATTTGGTGTCGTTGATAGTAAAATGGCATTCCTGAATAGGTCATCTCTAAGATCTCCTGGAGCTCCGGCTTCCTTGATGCTTGTCCAGGAGAGGTTCCACCTTCCTTGTGTATCCCATCACTCAGTTTCATAATGGTTACTAGCTTTCATAGTGTAATGGTTTGTATATGCTCGGCCCAGGGAGTGGCACTATTAGGAGGTGTGGCTTTGTTGGAGTAGGTGTGGCCTTGTTGGAGTAGGTGTGGCCTTGTTGGAGTAGGTGTGGCCTTGTTGGAGTAGATGTGTTACTTTGGGTGAGGGCTTTAAGACCCTTATCCTAGTTGCCTGGAGGCCAGTATTCTGTCAGCAGCCTTCAGATGAAGATGTAGAACTCTCCGCTCCTCCTGCACCATGCCTGCCTGGAGGCTACCATGTTCTTAAACCTGTAAACCAGCCCCAATTAAATGTTGTCCGTAGAAGAGTTGCTTTGGTCATGGTGTCTGTTTATAGCACAAAAATCCTAAGACATATAGGATCAAGTTATAGAAAGTCTCAAAATATTTTAAGAATCCTATTATATCACGGCTTAGCATTTAGAAAGTGTGTGTGTGTGTTTCATTGGTTAAATCAGTCTCTAAAAAGATGTCTACATGAAATAAAAGCCCTCTATAACTTTATTACCTGATTATGTCAGGAAGCATCTATTTAACTCAATTCTCCAGCCTTTTATTGAATTAAAGTAATTCTCTCGTCTGTATTAGCATATAAACTTTCAACCCCACAAGTGAAAATTACTTTTATGTGTATTCGGAGATGGAAATCGGCCGTGGCTTTCATCTTCCGATGGCTTAAATGCACGTCGTTAAGATGTAAATTATGAGTCACTTTAAAAAATGAAGTTTCTTTCTTAAAAACTCATTTCATTGAGTTAAACCATTGGGTACTTTGGAATAAAGTGGCGTCTTATACTACACAACTCAAGCGAGTTCTTTGGGTTTATAGAACTTGACAAGTGTGAAAGGATATAGACAAAGGCCTCAACTCTGGCGGTTGATGTGATAAAATGGCGGACTTCAAAACATTTTCTCTAATAGATTCAAGATCTTTAATTATTGATGGCATTTCTATTAAGTGCCATTTTCTTTTCCAGGTAAGCCTAGAATGTGTTTAGATCTGAGAGCAAGATGTATGCAGAAGCAAAGTGCTCCTTCATGATGTATAAGGCACTGAGGGACAGCTAGCCTTCGTCCCCACCGTGGTCCCTTTAGGACTCACTCCGTGGGCCACAGCAGGATATTCCCGAGGACACACCCAGGATTGCAGCTGCTTACCTATGCCTGTAAAACACAGTGCTTGAAGCTGTGGGATATAGAAGCATCATAATGACAACAATGACGTGACATTTGCTGAAGAACTGACTCTGCCCTAGGCATTATAAAAGTGTGTTAGTGTGGTGACCTTCTCCCACACATGTAGCAGATGTGGGTCTTGAACAACTGGGGCAGGGGCTATCCCAAAAGCCGTTGCCTGTACATGGGATATGTTCTTCTAGCCCGGCTGCCTGCTCTGGCCTCAGTGGGAGAGGAAGCGCCTAGCCTCACAGAGACTTGAAGTGCCAGAGTTGGGGGATACTCAGGAGGAGCCCCACCTTCTCAGAGGAGAAAGGGAGGAGGGATGGGGGGGGGGGAGAATTGTGGAAGGGGGAGAACAGGAGGGGGGCAGTGAGTGGGATGTAAAGTGAATAAGTAAAAATTAAATTAAATTTAAAAACAACAACAACACGCTGTGATAGGTTATAACCTCACAGCAGGGCAGCTCTTCAAAACTTCACCCTTCTTTGCCTTCTGCCATTTTTCTCCCTCAAGAGGAAGAGAAACAAACAAAGATTAAACTTAAAACTGTTCTTCAAATAATATCAATATGCAGTCATCATTAGATGGGAGGTTAGCTCTAAGTAACAAGTGAAGCTGACTGGTCTAAAGGGACTTGCAAGGATAGTTTGTGCATCAAACTTTGTCAAAATTTACACTCCTGGTAATAGCTACACATGCTGTCAACCAACGTAGGTAAAAATAACAGCCGAGCTACCCCTGAGGCCAGTGCTCTCCGTTGAGCGCACTGTAATTATGTCCACTAAATGAGCTCAGGCTTGAGCTAATAATACCTCACCGAGAGCTCGAAGGCCGTGATCGTACAGCAACATGATGTGAGCTTGGCAGGACTTTCAATGTTAGAGAATCTATTGTCAGATGGCATCTGGCAGAGTTCAAAGTCAAATTTGGGGATTAGAATAATTAGTCTAGACTGAAGCCGTTCAGGGCACTGTGGCTCAATTAGAGTACGATGGATGGTTAGAAAGCCAAACCCCGTGATGATGAATATGTCCAGCCATAGCTTAAAATCTTAAATTACATATCACCTTACTTTAGAACACAAAGCCTTTCCAGGATTGAACACCTGTTTTATACCTTGTGCCTCAATGCAAATAGATTTTTAAAACAAAACAACAGCAAAGGGAGGGGGGATAGTTCTATCAGTTGCTCATAGTGGCAAATATTTTATATATACATACATACACACATACATATATATGTCTATATACATATATGTATATACTCACATATACACAGAGGATAGTTCTATTATTTGCTCATAGTGGCACCACACACACACACACACACACACACACACACACACACACACACACACACATATATATATATATATATATATATATATATATATATATATTCTCCAGTGAATTGGCAATACCATTGAAAGTTGCTTTGACATTAAATTGCCACTGTATTGGTTTGTTTGAAGGCATTTACATTCTACCCATGCTTTTCCTAGTAAAATAACAGAGTCACCTTCACAAAGCTGAATGTTGTTGTTATAAGTTAGTCCTTCTAAATAAACCATTTTATTTTATATCATATGCTACCTACTCTGTGGGCAGTAAAAGATTATTCCATCCCTGCAAACTTGTCTTTCCCCCTTCCCCGTGGACAGAGAGAATTCTGTTCCATTCAAAAGGACTGACTGCCATGTTTCTGTTGTGTAGCTTCTCTCTGAATTCCATTTAGCTTATAAAAAGCTTTATGTAAGAATCTGTTTTGATAGAATTTAAAGTATTTTTACTTAAATTTCAGCAAGTACCATCCTATTATTCTGGTAGAAATTATTTATAATTTAAATAAATTTTGGGCTTTGACTTTTTAAAATTATTTCTTTATTTATTTAATCTTTCTTTGTTCTTTCTTTCTTTCTTTCTTTCTTTTTTACTTTCTGAGTGTATACATTGTGTGTGTGTGTGTGTGTGTGTGTGTGTGTGTGTGTGTGTGTATCTGAGGTCATCCTTGGATGGCATTCATTAGGAGATGACTACCTTGTTTTTGAGACAGTCTCCCACTAAGTCTAGGGCTTACTGATTAGGGGAGGCTGGCTTGACAGTGAGCACTTTACCCACAGAGCCATCTTGCCAACACTCTTCCCTCCTTCCAACTTGGTTAATTTCAAGAACTAGCCTCTAAAGGCACGTAGGTTTCTTTGTGAGTCATAGCCATCTTCCATAGTCATATGTTGATACTGAAACACTGTCGGAGTTTAATTTATTTTTTCCTGAGAGAGCATAATTTGATATTTCATATTTTGTTCGGTTCAGGAAATGATGTGTATTTTGATGCAATTATTCTCTTACCAGTGGATCTGGATCATCCAGAAGCCAAAATCAGTCTGAGTTAGTCAGTTTGAGAGGTCATCATTCCAGAAAGCACTCGAGACTCAATCCCCATTTAAAATGTGAGCTTACATTTTTCCCATTGTGAATACTGGTGAGGAGACTGAGGGGTTAAATACAGCTGTTCAAAAAAAAAAAAATACCATCCTAAAGAACACTGTTTGCACTGTGCTTGATGATGTAAGGTGTCACAGGGTCTTTCACTCTTCGGTAGCATTAAAATCGGAAAAAAACCATTTTAATTATATATATCTCAAAGGAATCCACATATAAATAAGAACACTAAAGGTAATTATAGGGTTGCATTTTGTGGAGTTGGACAAGCTAATAATTGAAATGCAAAGTAGAAACTACCCATGCCATTACAGTCAACCAAATGGTTATTAGAATATGCTCATATTACAAGATGAGGGTCAGCTTGCTGTGGTTCTTGCCCTATGCTCGCCACTGGATTGTTGGCCTCTCCTTTGTATTTCAGAAAAGGTGCACTGTTTCTCTTTCTTTTTATTCTGTCCCTCTCTCCCTTCTTTCTTTTCTCTCTTCTCTCTTTTACTCACTTCCTATAGATGAGACAATCTGTGAGAAAAGCAATAGATCTGATAAGAGAATTTAGAGAGAGAGCCCAGATACAAGATCCGCTCTCGAAAATCAATAACGTTCCCTTGCATCAGCAGTAAGCAGCGGGGACCATAATCGATTCTGTGATGCCGCTCACAACAGCAAACAGCTTCACAAACAACCCAGCAGTGGGACAGAGGGTAAGAGCTCTGGAGAAGCAACAAAATGCAAGAATACTAAAGGATAGCTAGTGTGTTGATTTTTTTTTTTTTTTTTCAGATATGCTCCAAGACGAGAGGTCATAACCTAGAGTTTATAGAGGATAGATCAACAAGGACGTGTGATCTGACAGTGCTACCTTTAGACGTCAGATGCTTAGGGAGAGAGGGTATTAGTAGGAAGAGATTTCTGAGAGTCTCCTCCAGAAGCCTCTTGGGTTTTGTACACAAGCCTTGCAAAGCAGGCTGCATGTTTTGGCCTTCTTATTCAATCATGTCCCGTAGTGAGCTGCTTTGGTTGACAGTAATAACGAAGGGCCTACTGGTTTCTGGACGGTGTGCAATGTTAGCTCTGTTAGCCTGTCTACAGGCAAACTGTGTGTATATAGTTTGGTGTGGTTTTCCCAGCTGCAGATCATTTCTGTGAGTGTGTGACATTAGGAATTCTAGGAACTTTTCAGAGGGTATATAAATGGTAGGGCCCTGGGAGGTGGGGTGTGGTTGTTGGTTGGTTGTCGTTGCTCTTGGTTTCAGTTTGTTAAATAGTTGTTCGCAAAGAAGAAACAAACAAGGAGAAATCAGATATCCTGACAGTGAAGAAAAAACTTGCCCCGAGGAACTCGATGTCCCTAATCAGCAGGAAGTGGTCTGATGATAACTGTTGGCTCTCTCCCCTCCCCCCTCTTTTTTTCCCCTCTTTTATCTAGTTAGGGAGTTGAAAAGGAGGAAGAAATGGGGTGGAGAAGGGTGGAAGAAAGAGGAACCCATAAAGAAGCTAACACCGGCTACAAGTATATATTGCACACTAAGATAAATTCTTATAAACAGAATAGGGGAGAATCAAGAAAAGAGGAATAAGACATCATCAAAAAGCATCCTTACAAAGACTAATGATGTTAGCTTGCCAGAAGTAACAAATTTTTAAACCAAAGCCCTGTAGGTTTGTCTGTCAGTCAGTCAGTCTGTCTGTCTGTCTGACTCTACTTTTTGTTTTGTTCAGATAGTGTCTCCAACTAGCTACAGCTGAGGATGACCTCAAACTCCCGATCTCCGTGCCTATACCTCCCCTGTGCTGGATTCAAGGGTATATATTGCATGAGCATTGGTACATATCTGTGATTTAAACACTTGTGAGGCTGAGGCAGGAGGACTGCTGTGAGTTTGAGGCCAACCAGAACTAACTAGTGAGATTCTGTCTTAAATGAACAAACAGACACCATAACTGATCCCTACCTGAGGCCCAGAACAGAGTAGGGACATGAATCCAGAGCAAAAATAAAGGAAAGAACAAAACCAGGCATAGGTGATGGTGGCATGCCTAGTAGTTCAGTAAAAGTAAGGTTAAGTACACCGGGGAGACGGGGAGATGGCTCACCAATTAAGAGCGCTTGCTCTTCTTACAGAGGACCTGGGCTCGGATCCTAGCACCTGTGCTGCAACTTTGTAAATCCAGTTTTGTGGGATGCAAGCCCTACTCTGATCCCCAAGTATACTGGATGTGTGTGTGATACACAAGCATGCAGCCACTTCCACTAATGTGTAAAAATGGGTAAATCTTTAAAGAAAGAAAGAAAGATTGATTAAGTAAACAAACACAGGGTGATGGCTCACCGGGTAAAGGCACACCAGACCAAACCTGACAACCTGAGTTTGATCTCTGACCCAGACAGCCGAAGGAGAGAACAAACCCCTGTAAGTTGTCCTCTGACCTACATATACACACCCCTGGCACACACATACACACACAGACAGAAATAAATGTAACAAAAATTAAGTGAACACAGAATGTCTGAGAAGACAAACAAGGGAAGCTAATCCGGAGTCTTGAAGGGCCCCTCACCAAACACCAAAGGATGAATCAAGTCTCAAAGGATACAAATACACAGTAATAGAGAGATCTGGGAAGTAAACACAGAGCCAAGTTTACAATACCCCATAACTAGTAACTGGCACACTTCTTTCCATGGAGTGAGACTTCTCAGCAGCTCGGACAATATCCTTTTTTTGGTAGCAACTTGGTGAATAGGACCTCCCTTAAATCTGTGGCACATTTTTTTTTTTCTGTGTCAAAGGATGCCAGGGACGATGTCATATCCTCTACTATGACAGAGAAACAGTTAAGAATAGATGCTTGTCACAGTGTGTAAGGACAAGAACACACCTGAGGAAAGAATTATTGAAATTCCTTGGTCTCCTTGGCTCTTGCTTGCATCAAAGCAGGCCTTCAGTTTTCTCTTGGAAAAAACCACCAAACAAGTACTTATAAAGGTCTCCATGGAATCTCTCTCATGTTCCCATGCAGGGCTAGTCTCTTAACTCACAGTAAGATTCAGTTTCCATTCTTTCTATGTCAATGGACATGCCCACCATTGTGTGTGTCTAGGGAGAGCTGGTCTGCGATGCCCTGTTACCACAAGCTCTCCTGTGCTTCCTGTATTCCGCTGGTTACTCAGACTTGATGCTTCCAACTGCAGGAGACCCTGGCTCCTGGGTCTGCATTACACAGTGACATCTGTGGACTGTTTCTCTCCTTGTAGAAGCTGCCCATCAGTTATCATCTTAATGCGTTTGGGTGGAAGAAGAACCCTTGGCTTTTAACCTAGATTTCTTTCCACTGGCTGCTAGCCAAAATGTGAATCTTCAGAGCCTGATCAAATGGCAAATAGAGCCGAGGACATCGTGCAGTCGTCAGAAATGCCCCTGTAGTTTCACATCTATTTCCTTTTCCAATCACGATTCTCCTTGGCTTTGCAAATAGACTGACTGGAAATCCACCTCACTACTCCAGAAAACGGTGAGGTAAACTAGAATTCATGGAATGAAGCTGTCTGCATAGGCTGACCAACTGATAAAACCTTCAGTGGGGGAGGAAAGTTTGGAAAGTTGCCGATCTCATAGGCTAATTATCATTTCTTTGGGGTAGCCTTAGCTTCATGAGTAGCCATTTATTGCCCACCCCGTAGAGTAATTAACAACCTATGACTATAGATAACATTTTAGAGTTCGTTAACTTAGCAAACCACTAGTTTCTACAAACTGAAGAGCCAAGAACATTATCAAATAGTGTCCGAGGCCTATAGACGAGACTCCCCCATCTAGCTGTAACTACCACCCTGATGTATCCACCAAGTATTTTTAAATTGCCTTGACTTATGACTTCCCTTGTTCTGCTACTGTAAAGCTTCACAAAACTGTTTCCATCCTGGGAACATGGCATCTGGGGGGTAATCCAGCTTCACGTTTCCTAGGGCTTGGTCACACTAGTATGGCTCCAGAGAAAGCTCTCTCGTTCCTTTTTGAGGAGAGAGCTATGCGGGTTTTGTGCATCAATTTCTATTGAAGGGTCGGAATTCCACCTGTGTTCGGAATGGGACTCCCTCCAACACCAAGTCACCAAAGCAGGAAGAGGAGTACAATAGACACCACTTCCTGTTTCCTGACCACGCCTCCCAGCTGCAGCTGCCCCACCCCAACACAACAGATGATAAGTTTCATTGGAAACCAGAAGCCCATCCAGTTATTTCTGTACGGAACAAAGATCCAGAAGAGGAACTTCCCGAGGAACTTCCCAGTGCAATAGAGATTTGAGAGCCACCTCCCTTTTTCATATTCAGATTGCCTTTTCTTGTCCTCTCCTTATTCTAACTCCAGCAAAGTGTGTGTGTGTGTGTGTGTGTGTGTGTGTGTGTGTGTGTGTGTTGTACAGCTCCTGTCAGACACAAAGAGGAAATAACTATTTCTGTGTTGGATAAGAAGAGGAAGCAATGGTTACACCATCAGATGGGAGTGTCAGGTGCAGAAATAGTTTTGCAATAGTTTATTTACCTAATAAAACGACAGGCGGCATGACCATGGTTGGTTTTGAAAGCCTGGTGTCTCTTTTGTTTTTATTAATGGGCATTTGGTGGCCGTTGCTGGCCGAGGCAGCTATCCTCTGAATGACTAACTGTTGCCTGGAACCTGCCTCTATACCCCGGCCCTAGCTTGAGTGACGAAGAGGCTAGAGTAAATTCTCACATGAGTTTTTAACACTGTGGACCCAGGACATGCATCAGTGGCATAATTCATGCAGGTAAATAAAAATGATTCATCTGCCTAGATGATGTTAGAAATGACTTACCGGGGGAACACTGACTCTAAATACCAATGGTAGCCCATCTGTATTGTGTGAAAAAGCCACATAGATGTAGAGAGTAAATTTCAAACAACGACTATGCACTCATGAGCTTCTACAGGCCAGCAGGCGTTAAGCCACTTGAACTTTGACCCCACATTCTTTCCAAGGAGCGATTTCGTTGTTCATTTAACAGATCACGGGAGCAAGAACCCTTTGCAGAAAGAAGGGAAAGGATGAGTTAAGCTATTCTTATCCCTGCCGAGAAAGAAAGGCACTGTATTAAGGACTTTGTCATTGAAGAGCCGAATACATAATGTCCACTCTCTGAAACATAGAACAATAAAAGCAATTTCACCTGGGCAGATAGCTTTGTTTTCTCCCCTTCAGAGGATTAGAAAGAGGATTATAGCGTTACAAGGGGAATCTGAATCCTCTAACTAGAGAGAACAGATAATGTTCTCTGAATTTCATCGGCGATCTATATTCCCTAAATAGCATCTTAGAGCTGCTTCCTATACAGAAAAGTGTTTACTGGATGGAAATTTTATTACCTGGATATCAAGGGCATCCTTTGTAGTTGGTATCCTTCTGCCTGGTTTTTAGCCTTTCACTAATAGATGCAGTCAAGTGAGGCTTATGGAATACTGCTTGATTTCTTTAAAATGGGACTGATATCTTGTGGGGTGGTGGGCTATGAGGAGCAGCTGGGTGCTTGGTCGAGCATGAGCTTGGAATCCCGGAACCTTATTGGACGGCAGGAGTTCAGCTCTGCTCCTAGGCCCTGGTTCTTTTCCTTTAGCTTCAGCCCTCCAACAACCTCTCCCACAGAGATGTCTATGGTCATCAGTCACAAGGAACAGTGCCTCAGGCTCTCCCACATGCAGATGAGGTATCTCCAACATCTCAGACCAAGCCAATAGGCGTTATCTGCTGCCAGACCCTAACCCACCCTGAAACTGTATATAAGGGCTCTATTTAGGGGAAGTAAAGTGCTCAAGAATCATCCTGGTGTCCGAGAGTTTCTGTCACAAGAGCTGTAACACTTGGGGAGAGATCTGCTCTCCTGGGACCTGCCTGGAACACCAAGCTGCCTCCTTGCCAGCTAGCCAATAAATTAATAAATTAATCCAGAAAATCATCCATTTAGGCCAGTCAATCTCCTGGCCCAGTGACCAGCCCTGAAGACGACAGGCCCACTCTGAGGAAGGTTGACTAACTTTATCACAGTGGTTCTCAACCTTCCTAACTAAGGCTGTGACCCTTTAATGCAGTTCTTCATGTTGTGGTGACCCCCAAAACATCAAGTCATTTTTGTTGCTACTTCATAACTGTAATTTTGTTATTGCTGTGAATGGTAACATAAATATCTATGTTTTCTGATGGTCTTTGGGAGTTGCAATCCACAGGCTAAGAACCTCTGCTTTAAGGCCTACTAAAGAGACAAGTGGGCTAATTGTCCATTTAATGAGATGCTTTTGATTCCCAGAATTCCGGCCCCAAGTGCATGCTCTTACAGCGCAGCCGTGCTGGTTTAGAATTCTGCCCGATTCCAATTACTCAGAAAGCAGCAACGTTCCCTTTTCTTCTTTCTATTATCTTCCTTAACACTTTGGGCTTCACTCTTTCTCAAAACACCCCTCTGTGTCTGCCCTATATGGTGGTGCTTACTCACCTTGGGTCCCAGTACTCAGGAGGCAGAGGCAGGCGGGTATCTGAGTTTGAGACTAGTGTGGTGAGGTATCCTGGAGCAAGTTCCAGGATAGAGAAAACTACGCAGAGAAATCCTATCTTGAAAAACAGATAGACAGACAGACAGACACCCCCGATCTCTCCCCCACCCCATGCCATATGGCTGCCCACTGCCGGATGACCGATCACGATGCTGGCTTACTTGATGTGGTACACGCCCCCTCCCCCTTCCCTTCTCCATTCTCTTGTTCTGGGCAGCTGCTGACATTGTGGTTTTTCTTTCAAACTCTAAAATTGATCTCTTTGAGTAAACTTTGGCTTTGATGGACTTTCAAACTCTCCTGCCTTCGAATCTTCTTTAATTGGTGGGGAAAACAAACCCACCCTTTCATCCTCTACTGGCTGGTTTTGTGCCAACTTGAAACAAGCTAGAGTCATTGGAGAGGAAGGAGCCTCGGTTGAGGAAATGCCTCCATGAGATCCAGCTGTAAGGCATTTTCTCAATTAGTGATCAATGCATTGTGGGTGGTGCCATCCCTGGGCTGGTAGTCCTGGGTTCTATAAGAAAGCAAGCTGAGCAAGCCAGGGAGAAGCAAGTCAGTAAGCAGCGCCCCTCCGTATCCTCTGCATCAGCTCCTGTCTCCAAGCTCCTGCCCTGTTGAGTTCCTGTCTTGACTTTGCTCAGTGACAGACTATGATGTGAAAGTGTAAGCTGAATAAACCCTTTCTTCCCCAACTTGCCTTTTGATCACGGTGTTTTGTGGCAGGGATAGAAACTCTAACTAGAGCACACCCTGGATGGCATCGCGTTCTTCAGAATACATTTTCTTTCTTTACCCTCTCTCAAGCCGATTTCAAATGAACTCAACAGAAAGAACGGGACTCGCCCAGACACTTGGAAGACGGGGAAGGGGAGAAACCCTAATCACAGCTCAGCCTTTAAACGAAGTTGCTTCTGCTTTGGAGACAGGATTTTGCCAGGAAGCCCAAACTGAAGCCAACCTTGATGCAAGCCTCCTGCCTCAGCCTCTGCAGAGCAGACGTGACAAGAATGCATCATGAGGTCTGGCGTAAGACTTTTGAATTTTCCTTGGCACTAGTTCTTCTAAAAGCAATCTCAATCTTCAGGTCAAGACCCCATTGGGGCCAAATGACCATTTCACAGGGGTTGCCTAAGACCATCAGAAATATCAGATACTTACATTATGATTTATAACAATGGCACAATTACAGTTATGAAGTAGCAATGGAGATAATTTTATGGTTGGGGGTCAGCACAACATGAGGAACTGTAGTAAAGGGGGCAGCATTAGGAAGGTTGAGGTCCTAATGGTAAAAATTTGTTTATCATCATCTCAGAAGCAGTTTCTTCAGTATCCCGAGTGGTGATGAAACTGAGCCATTTGAAGAGTGAGTTCTGGAGCCCAAGGTACCAGTTATGTAACTCATCTCTGACGCCTCTGCCCACCTCTCTCTCTGAGGCCACTGGCAAACAAACCCCATTATTTGTTTTGTTTCCTTTTTTTTTCCTTCTTAACATTGGTTTAGTTACTAGATAGCTAGGATGATTTACTCTCTGGTTTTACTTTTGATAAATTGTGAGATTATGTTATTCTCAGAGATATTTATCTTGTCCTGCTTCGGGGAGCAGGAGATTAGTCAAGATGAGATTAATATTTCATATGCATGTTTTAGAAAACTTAGGACTGAATTTGCAAAAACACTGGATTTCTTGTTCACCTGATAAAAGATTTCTAGTATTCCTGTAGCTGCCTATGACTTGTATCGTGTGTGAGCGTGTGTGTGTGTGTGTGTGTGTGTGTGTGTGTGTGTGTAAACTAGAGGGAGGTTCTCCCTGGGTGTCAGTCTCCCTGACCTGGGTCTTTCTGAACAGCTAGACTAGGTGGCTGGTGAGCCCCAGGACTCTGTGCCAACACTTCATGTGGTTCAGGGGATTGAAATGAGGGTCCTCAAGCTTTTAACGCAAGAACTTGCCAGGCTGAGCTAGCTCTTCATCCCCTATCCTTGGGGTCTTGGTCAGTGGTATTCGAAACCCATCTCTTTTGGGGCCTTTCCTTGCCTCTGTTGCTCAGCAGTGGGAAAGGACTATTTTCTCTTATCTGTTTGTGTTTTTTAAAGATTCTCTGCAGAGATTAAGAAAATTGTGTCATCACTATGATTTTCTTGGTCCAGAGGAGGTTTTGTTGTTGTTGTTGTTTTTTCTATTTCTGCGCATTACCTCCTTTGTCTCCCCATTATTCTTTCTCTGCAAGCCGTAGTCAGCTGTGCCTTTCCTTGCTTCTGGTTCCTGTCTCCTCAGTTCTCCTAGGTGCTTTACTGAACTTGAGTGGGATATATGGGCCATTTCAGGTAGGTGAGACTGTTAGGCTTTCTGAGAAGAGTACCTTGGCAGATGAATTGGAGCCAAGGAATGCTACAGCATAGATCTCACGCAAAAGATTATTGGGAGGAACAAAAGCCACCTAGGAGCAGATGGAGGGAGGGGAGGGTAAAGAGAGCCATGTGAGAGAGGACAGGGTAATGGCAGGGACATTTTAAAGGGTATCTGAGTCACTGAAGGCAGACAGGGGCTGGGGGTGAGAAGTCACATGATTCCTAACAGAGACTACACATTGTTGTTGTTGTTGTTTTAAAGATTTATTTTATGTATTTAAGTACACTGTTGCTGTCTTCAGACACACAAGAAGAGGGCATTGGATCCCATTACAGATGGTTGCAAGTCACCATGCGGTTGCTGGGATTTGAACTCAGGACCTCTGGAAGAGCAGTCAGTGCTCTTAACCACTGAGCCATCTCTTCAGTCCTACACGTTGTTTTAAACAATTTTTTTTTTTTTTTTTTTGGACAAGAATCGGTAGAAGACTAAGATAGATATATACCCAAGAAGACTCAGCATGACAAAGAGATCTTCCATTTCTGTAGCTTCAACATTTTCAAGTATTTAAAGACATTTTAAAGAAGGTAGAATTGATTTGGGTCAAACACCCTCTAGACAAGCATTCAATCATTGAGCTGCTTCTCCAGGCCCGTGCCAAACCGTTTTGAGCTCAGCTTTGCACAGTTCTCATGGTTACAACCTGTCATTTACACAGCCCAAGCCTATGTGTCTGTCTCCAGGCCTCTGAGGAGATGCAAAGATGCATAAAGTCTCAAAGTGCCACCCTTAGCTAAGACCCAGACTTACGGCAGGAACTCAACAATATTGATTTCCTTGAGCTAAATGTGCCCAAGGACACTTACTTGTGACTTTCAGACATGTGACACCACTCTCCATCTGGCTGAAGGCTGAACACAAACAGGAAGGAAACTTCCCCCCTTGTTCCTGGTGGAGAATCTGAGAAGAAAACGGAGGCTGGATAAGATGCACTCCTTTCAGGTTTTGGTAATAGTATTTGTGAATTAAAATGCATACACAGGGCTGGCAAGGTGGCTCAATGGGTAAAGATGTCTATCACACAAGCTTAGCAGTCTGGGGTTGATCCCCAGAACCCATATAAAGATGGAAGGAGAAAACCGACTCAACAAAGTTGTCTTCTGACCTGCACTTGAAGGCTTACACACACACACACACACACACACGCACACACACACACACACACCACACACATACAACACAACATATACACACAGAGGCATGCACACACAAATATTTAATGTGTTAAGTTAAATATTCTGAGACTTCGTTAAATACTGACTTTAATGCGTTAGTTGTAGGGGTGGGTCTAGTCCCAGAGCAGCTAGTGCCTGTGTGGATCCTAGTTCAAGAGTCTGGCTCCAGAATGAGCCTTTGCCAAGTCTGCGACAGAGAAGGGCTCTTCTAGTGTGGCGCTACAGTACCCCAAGAACAGGGATTGCTCTGCTGCAAATAAAACAATAAAGTAATGAGTTACTCTGAAACTTTGGCCCTAAGAGAATAATATAAAGATTAAGAATATGGTCTTCAGAAACAGACAATAAAGATTACACTTCTCTGCCTTTATTGTGACCCAGAGCCCGAATGTTCAGATTAAATCCTGGCTCTGTTACTGTGGGAAAATAAGTTTCTGTTGTTTAAGCCCCACACTGTGAACTTCCATGCAAATGACTATAACCGTGCATGTAATGGGTTATCCTGAGCTAGAAAAGGGGGACTATTGGTAAAATTGGAATAAGGGCTGTAAATTAACTAGTACTAATTCATCAATACTAATTTCCCAGTTTCCATCATTGTACTCTATCCTATGTAAAATGTTAATATTTAGAGATTTTTGAGAATCTAGAACATTGAAACTCTGGTCACTTCCCACTTGATTTGGTTTTGGTTTGTTTGCTTTTTCTTTTATCCACTATTTCGTCTCTTTGGACAGACTCACAATTTAGACAATTTTTTTTTTTTTTTTCACAGAACACCGTTTATTTGGAATTACCATGAAATTTGTCAGTTTCTTGTGATTCTTTCTTTGTGCTTAAAGTTTTCTTCTGTAGTTAAGGATATCCATTAAGAATTCTTTCGGTGGGCCACCACACATTTAGATCAAAGGGCAAACTGAAATGAAGCAGGAACTGAGCTAGAAGCCTTCTTCTTGCAGGCTGGTGTTCACAGTACCAGAAGATGCTACACAGGCTGGTGTGGAGGAGAGATGTCATAGACAGTCTCACCGAGCTGTGAACCTTATTATCTACAATACTGACCTGCCAGGCAAGGTGTGCCCACTGGTGCATGATGGTTATAGGAGTAACCAGCTGTGATAGAATTGGATTTGAGGCCCCCTCTACAGAAGGGAACTCACACTATGTTGGTATTGTAAACCTAGTTAAAGCTCCTGGCTGGGGAGGCCCAGGGTAACCTGTTACCGTTGCTTTGCTAAAAGGACCTGGTGTCAACCTGCTTTCTAGACATTTATGATTGTATTAATACACATAGATTACTGGCGCTCTCAACTTTGTTCAGAGAAGCTCTGCTTCCACTGAGTGACGGTTAACACAGAGACTTGTAACTAGCCAAACTGCTGAGAATAACTATTAAACGCCCAGCTCTATAGAGGACAAATATATCACACACTCTAAAGTTCGGAAAACACCACACATGAGGAAATGGAAAGGATGGAGAGGAAGGGCTGCCTTGTGGACATGACGTGGCCATTGTACTCAAGAACCCACAGCAGCCATTGTTACTGCACAAGACTTGCGAAAGATGGGCCTGTCAATGTTCTATCTTGGGTGGGAGGGGCTTATGAGGACCTGCCCTTCCCTGAGGAGTGACAGGTTAATGGTTGCTGGAAGAGGGGAGTCATTTTCTTCAATACTGTGACCATTGGTATGCTGCTATGAGCCTGCAAAAATAACCCTCCCTCCGCCATGCTCATTAAATCCAGTGAGTCACGAGAAAACAAAGAAGGGACTAAAGAGATGGTTCAGGATGGGCACGGTGGCTCGTGCCCAGAATCCAAGCACTAGAGAGGCAGAGGTAGGCTGATACCTGTTAGTTTGAAGCCAGCCTTATCTACCTAATGCATCCTAGGACATCAAGAACTAGATAGTGAGACCCTGTGTCAAAAACCAAAACCAACCAACCAAACAAACAAAAGACAAAACTGAAGAACACTTGTTCCTTATACAGAGCACCTGGGTTCAGTTCCTGTCACCCACATGGCGGCCCACAACCTCCTGTATTCCAATTCCAGAGGACTTTGCCTCACCTCAGGGAGTGCCAGCCAGGCATGTGGTACATAGACATATATGAAGGCAAAAACACATGAACACAAAGTAAAAATTTTAAAGTCTGAATAAATAAATACAACGAAGAGCATGGGAGTGAATAGGAATTGCATCAAAGAAGGATTTTAGCAATTACAGACAGGGATGGGGAGGGTTGAAAATGGCAAAATACATTACATACAGGTATAAAATTTTCTAAAGAATAAACATATATGTTAACTTTAAAAATACTTTCAGGGGATGGGTTACTGTCGCCTAATTATTTTTATCTTTATTATTATTTCATTCGTAGTCAGCAAAGGTACTTCTTCTGGATGTACATTTCTAGGGTAGTAGTTTCATTTTCAACAGGAAGAACTATGATTCTGCCGCCTCCTGGCTCCGTTTCCCAGCCGCCTGGCTCCATTTCCCAGCGGAGAAGGCTGTTTTGCTCACGTGTCAGTTCTCTGAAGTTACCTTTTCCTCTCCGGATGCTTTTAGAATCTTCTGTCCTTGCTGTTCTGCACATCGACTCCTAATTGATGTGCTTTGATGCCACTGTGCCTTCTGCAACTGTGGGCTGTAGTTGGGACCATGGCTTCCTCTTCTGCTTTCTGGCCATGAGGTGAGTGACTTTTGCACCACTTTTGTATAACGACCTGCTTTACCACAGGCCCAACCAACGGATCATGGACCACGGCCTCCAAAACTGCAAGTCAAGAGAAATATCTTCTTTCCCAAAAGGTGTTCATCGAAAGTGTTTCTTACGCTGATAGGACACGTGTTAGTGATGGCCAGGCCATCATTATTCTATTCGTTATCACTTTATTATCATTATCATTATCATTTATTTCATTATCGTTCATTATCTGAAAAAATAATTTAGCCATTATCTTTTCAGAAATTATCTCTTAGGTTCTCTTTATATTTGTTGTGGGTGTGGCTTGCAGGAGATTGTCCCCTGCAGGCTCAATTGGTCCCCAGTTGGTAGCATTGTTTGGGGAGGTTTAGATACACACACACACACACACACACACACACACACACACACACACACAATCAATGCAAGAAGAAAAATGAAAGAAAATTGAATTCCTTCATCCTATGCAAGGCACTTATCTCTACTTACCTGTCATTATATAATCAGTGTCATTATATAATTAGTTGTTTATTGTTTTATGGTCATTTTCCCTTCGCAGAATAACTTCCTGAGAACAACAACGAGCAGGTTCGTTTCTCTCTCTTCAGTGACTGAAAAAAATACAGTGATTAATATGTACGACAGCCTGGAACATCATAAATATTAGCAAATGAACTTCATGCATATACTCACTGGCATCTGGCATACAAGGTTCTCCAGCTCCAGAGTTGAATCTGGCAGTTTCTTCCCTTGAAGTGCTTGATAGACCAGGTTGCATCAACAGGACAGAAAGATAACTCAGAACTTGCTCTGGGATGTAATATCAACTCCAACTCATATATTCAGACTGAATTGTCAATGCCATAGTGACAAGAGGCTGGGTCTTCTGGGAGATGATTGTCCTGAGAGTAGAGACTTCATGATTACAAACAGTTCCTTCTAAAGGAGACCCAAGGACGGAGGCGGTAACTCTGTGGCAGAGTGCTTGCATAACATGTACAAAATCCTGGCTTAGACTCCCAGCATAAAAATCGTAATTTGGGGGTTGATGGTGGTTTGAGGGTTTCCCTGGCTATCCTAGAACTCACTCTGTAGAGCAGGCTGACCTCAAATTCACAGAGATCTGCCTGCATCTGCCTTAAGAGTGCTGGGATTAGAACTGTGCACCACTAGCACCCAAGAACAATTATTTTTATCTTTTATTTGTCCTTTCCATCATTTCAGGACACACACACACACACACACACACACACACACACACACAATCACTATTGTAGTGGTTTCAATATGTTTGACCCAGGGAGTGGCACTATTTGGAGGTGTGGCCTTGAAGTAGGTGTGTCACTGTGGGCATGGGCTTTAAGACCCTCATCCTAGCTACCTGGAAATCAATCTTCCACTAGCAGCCTTCAGACAAAGATGTACAACTCTTGGCTCTGCCTGCACCATGCCTGCCTAGATGTTGCCATACTCCCATCTTTATGATAATGGACTGAACCTCTGAACCTGTAAGCCAGCCCCAATTAAATACTGTCCTTTATAAGACTTGCCTTAGTCATGGTGTCTGTTCATGGCAATCAAATCCTACCTAAGACAACTACTTACAAGGAATAGGAACTTACTCATAAGACATCATCAGATCTGCAGATTCCTTGATTTGGAGCAACTTGGCCTCCAAAAATATGAACACTAACTTTCCATTATCTACAAATGATGTAATTATTATAGAGCCCAAATGGTGTAAGGCAGCATTGTAGACCTACATTTGCAAATAAAACAATAACAGAGCATGCACCAAGTCCCATCCAAAGCCTGTATGCATTGCCCATTCATACATCCTCACTAGGCAAGTTATCACATGGGGTTGTCACTTATAGAAGCACTGTGACCAATCTGAAGCTTTAGATAAACTCTAGGTTGGGGGAGGGGTGCGTATGTTAGTTTTAAGAAATCCAACCGCAGCTCAGAGCAGACCACTCCAGACCATGCAGTTCCAAGGGGGAGGAGGTTTATTCAGGGGATAGTGCAAAGGTGGGGAGAGGAAGGTGGAAGAGGTAAGAGAGAAGAGAAGTAGAGGCCGGCCATGACCACGTGGAGAGAGGAAGGTGGGGGAGGGGACAGAGAGGCAAGAGGGTAAGAGAGAGAGTAAGAGTAAGAGACTGAGGAGGGGGCAAGCATCCCCTTTTATAGTGGATCAGGCCTACCTGGCGGTTGCCAGGTAACTGTGGGGAGGAGCATACCTGGCTGTTGCCAGGTAACTGGGGAGGTGGAGTTTAGACAGAATACTAACAGCGTAGATTAGGCAAAGAAGACTGAAGGCAGGAAAGGAGGTAAGATGGCCTGGTATAAGACACATCACTGAGTTCCAGGCCAGCCTGGTCTACCGAGTGAGTTCCAGGATAGCCAAGGCTATACAGAAAAACCCTGTCTCAAAAAAACAAAAACAAAAACAAACAAACAAAAAAAGACACATCACATGCCAGGTGTTGCCGCCTGCAGCAACAGTTGAATGGGTTCACCTGCAAGAGAGGCTGAAAATAGGGAAATGGCGGGAAGAGATGAAGCCAAGACAAAGTTCTCTGATCAAGGCTCGTAGTTTAATGTAAGACCATCAAATAAAAAGGGGAAGACCTAACCCCCACAAGAAGAGTCTTCCTTGGCACTTCATCTCAGCAGCGTGGGTGAGGGGTGTGCATCCTTAATCACGGGCTGGAGGTTGGAGGTGTAGCGAGCTCAGCAGGCAGTCTATTCAACTCAACTCCTCTGGCAGACTTTGGAATGCAGGCAGCTTCCCAGGTCCTTTGTTATTTGGTCTCTAGTGGTAAACAGTGTGTTCTGGCCTGCTCAGCCTGACAGGCTGACAGCCTTGGGGAAAGGTACAGTTCACCAGGAAGTGTATCAAGCACACGCCTTGATCCCAGTGCTTGGGAGGCAGAGGTGGGCAGATTTCTGAGTTCGAGGCCAGCCTGGTCTACAGAGTGAGTTCCAGGACAGCCAGGGCTACACAGAAAAACCCTGTCTCGAAAAACAAACAAACAAACAAACAAACAAACAAACAAGACACATCACAGACCTGTAACTTTAGCACTTGAAAGGCTGAGACAAGGTAGCTGTCAAGTTGGAGGCAGTGTGGACTGTGTCATGAGCTCTAATCCCGCCTGGGCTATATAGCAAGACTCTGACTCAAAAAAAAAAGGGGGGGGGCATGTAGGTGGGGGTGAGGTAGTAGGTTACTGCAGTTCAGGCTTCCTCTATGCAAAAATCATCCTTTGAGTGTATGAATAAGCCAGAGTACTTTCTAGACGTCGAGCACACGCCTTGATTGTGGCAACTGAGGTCCTTTTATCTCAGACCTTACACTGTATTTGACTAAAATGAAATGAGTAAACAAAGTGGCATTTGAAATGATTCCATGTGGTGGCAGGTGCGTTACAGACTGAACCACGGCAGTGACTGCCCAGAGAAGGCCAATGAACCAAAGCCAGCAAGAAGGAAGCAAGCCATAGGAACTTCTGTTTCATTATATAGAGAGGACGGCAGGGGTATGCGCTTTATGCTTTCTCAGATTATAATGTGGGTTAGCGTGTCAGGCAGTTGGTAAAAGATATAAAAGTGTTGAGTCTGGAGAAGCTTCATGGTCCAGGTCATCATCATCATCATCACCAACATCATCATCACCATCACCATCACCATCACCATCATCACAGGCTATGGTGAGGATTTCCGGTATTATTCTAAGTGCTACAGAAGATACTTCAGGATTGGGGTGGGGCACAATATTAACTGATGTTTTAAAAATTCACCTGTGTGGCTGAGCTTTCAAACATGCTCAGAAATAGTTGAAAAAAAAAAAAAAAAAAAAAAAAAAAAAAAAAAAAAAAAAAAAAAAAAAAAAAAAAAAAAGGTGGTGTAGACTGCTAGTTTGGACAGATTTCAAAACGGCCCGTCTGGGGCAGAGGAGAGTATCTGTACTGACCCCCTGATCTGTAAATTCCTCCACAGTGTGCTTATCTTCAAATCCCCAGTGGAGCCTTGTACCTGGCACACAGAGGAGATGAAACCCACATTCCGAAAGTGCTTGTGTTAACAAATGGCTTCTGGGAGCCCGGTGTGGTGGTTGGAGCCAGGTGGACCCCTATGAGTTTAAGGGCAAGCCTGGTTTGCATAGTACGTTCAAGACAGCCGGGGCTACATAGAGACCTTGTCTCAAAAAGCCAAAACCCAACCCAAACCAAACAAGTGGCTACCAAGGGTCTGTAAATAGATGGGGTGGGGTCGGTAGAGGCTCAGTTCTCTGAAAGGATCGTGGTCAGCTCTGAGCTCCGACACAGTGGGGGTCATGAGAACTGGGGTATCTCATAGCCACAAATCAGTTACATTGGGATAACAGCAATTATGAAAGATCATGTATTTGTTTAGATAGTGCCTTTGCCACAGCAAAGTCTGGGTCACTCTGTGTTTGCAGTCCAGCAGGAGTCTGTCACTGCTGTTAGAAATTAATCCGAGAAACGCGAACTGCGCATGTGCAGTGGGTAACGTGGCAGTGATGTTATCATCACAAACCACAGGGGAAGGGTCAGTAAGTTTCAGGCTTTAGAGATAGTTGCACTGAGAATTACCAGTAGAATATTCTTTTTGTATATAGATAACTCATTGTCTCAACACACGTGTGTATACACACACACACACACAAGAAACTGTTACAACTCCATAAAAATGAGAAGATAGAATTACAGTTAAGCATAGGCTTTCAGGAGATGGAAGGATGGCTCAATGGACACACCCCGATGTGTGTTTTCACGATGACTCCGTGGTTCCAATGAGGAGAAAATGAAGACTAATTGTCACATCCTCCAAACGTGCCTGTCTCAGTCCTGATGTACGCAACGAGCTCCCAGTAGCCTCCTTTCAGCCTCAAGAGTCAAGGTTTCCCTCTCACCTCCTACGTTACTCATTGTTATTTTTATTTACTGTGCTTTTCCTATCAAGTTATCTGTGGTTTTTCCATCATCACTGGACCCAGGCTAACACAATATGAAATACTTGTATCTATAACTATAATGTAAGGGTCATTATACACAAATGTATCAGTTGATAACAAACATGCTGGTGGCTGTTATCAATTTAAAGAGAATTTGAAATTAGTCATTCAAGAAAATTTAGATGCCCTAAGGTGCTCATAGCCCACTGTGGTGCTTTGAATGAGAATATCCCATATACGTTTATATACTTGAACACCTGGTCCCCAGTTGGTACTATTCGTGACAGGTTTTGGAAATGTACTCTTGTTGGAGGAAGTATGTCACTGGAGATGAGCTTTGCAAGTTTAAAGACTTGTGATGTTTTAGTCATTGTTTTGTTGCTGTGAAGAGACACCATGACAATAACAACTCATAAAAGAAAGCATTTCACCGGGGCTGGCTTACAGTTTCAGAGGTTCGGTCTATTATCCTTGTGGAGCAGGGAACATGGCGGCACACAGGCAGACATGGTGCTGGGGAGATAGCTGAGACTTGTACATTTCTCCACGGACAGCAGGAAGAGAAAGCGGGTCACTGGACCTGGCTGGAGCTTCTGAAACCCCAAAGCCCTCAAACAACTCCAAAAAGTTGGGACAATTCAGTGTCAGCATGGTGGTGAACACTGGGGTAGGAGGCTGCGCCAGGTTGTATATCACTGAGATTGTATTAGAATGACCCACTGTCAAAAGACCAGAGCAACACTTTAAAAGACCCATGCCGTCTGACACCTGGAAAAGTTACCAGACAATGCCATCGCAGGCTGGACATGGCAGCATATACTTGTCACTCGTGACTGGGAAGGCTGGGGTGTGCATATAATAAGTTCTTACTAAAGGACACATACTAAGAACATATCTGAAGGTCTAAGGACCTACCTCAAGGATCATGGTGGAGCATGCCTTTAATCCCAGTACTTGAGAGGCAGAGGCAGATGGAGTTCTACAAGATCCAGGGCAGCTTTGTCTACATAATGAGTTCCAGGACAGTCAGGGATACATAGTAAGACGCTGTTTCAACAGCACACTGTTAAGTTCAGCAGACAACTCTGTGGAGTCCTTTTTCTCCTTCACTTTTCCATGGACGAACTCAGGTCTCTGAGACCTGCTGAGCCATCCGGCAGGCTCCTCTTTTATAGTTGACAAATGTTTTTACATTGTTTATAGATCTCTGTGGAAAGCTATCTACTAACGAAGCATCAAATACCTCTCAAAAAGACTCCAACCTATATATTTGTATTTTCCACTACAGCTATGCATTTTTTGAGAGGCAGTTGCACATAGTTGATTAAGACAGAGGACCAATAAGATTTTGATTAAATCTTATAATAAGATTTTCTCTGAATTATTTTATAGGGGAAAGCATTGCACTGCCCACCCAGTTAAGCGTAAGAAAATTAAAGCCCTGAGAGATAAACTATGTAGCCGTTTGTAGCAAAGGGGAAACTGGAAAATAAGTTGGTTCCTATCCAGAGATTCCTACCCAGAGGTCCTTTCACCAAAAGTGGTTACTTGTTTCATTGAAAATTGTAACCAGTTACTAGACAGACTCAGGATATTTGAGCAAGCAGCCTCATGACTGACCAGTGTTTTGTAGTTTTATGTCATCAGAATGTAAACAAAATACCGCTGCCACCAGCAGCCACCTCTAAGCCTGGCTAGGCATATGTATTTTTGGTTGAGCTTTTACAGGAGCCCAAAAAGCACAAGTGTGCATTGCTTTTCATGCTCCTGACATAATGCCCAAAAGAACAACTTATGGGATTGCTTTTATGGGCTCATGGTTTCAGTCCACAGTTGTGTGGCCCCATACACTTGAACAGAGCAGCACACCGGCTGGAGTGTAGGGCAGAAAAGGCTGCTCTTCACTTGTTGGTGAGCAGGAACCAGAAAAGTAGAACACAGGAAGGGAGGGGAGGGCCTTGGGGACTCATCCCTGATAATCTACTTTCTCAGCTAGGCTCTCAATTTTCTCCATTACCTCCTGTAATCCTGTTGTCTTATGATTTAATCACCATCAAGTGATTAAACCACAGATTAGCTCAGAGCCCCTTTCTACAATCATGCCTTACTAATAGGCAATTCTTGATCAAGGTGACGATCAAAAGTAACTGTCACAATACATTGTATTCTTGTTTTACCAGTAAGAATAAATAGGCAGAATTGGCTTTGTCCATTCCACTTGGACAACTCGTCCCCTCTCAAAGGTTTTCCTATATAGTGCTGGCTGGCCTGGAACTCACTGTGTAGACAAGCAGATTAAGTCCAAACTCACAGAGATCTTCCTGCCTTTGTCTCCTGAGAACTGGGATTAGGGGTTTATGCTATGCCTGGACCATGCCTGGTCCATCTGTCCTTCCTTCTTTCCTTCCTTCCTTCCTTCCTTCCTTCCTTCCTTCCTTCCTTCCTTTTTTTCTTGTTCCTTGTGTGTGTGTGTGTGTGTGTGTGTGTGTGTGAGAGAGAGAGAGAGAGAGAGAGAGAGAGAGAGAGAGAGAGAGAGAGATGGTAAATGAGGTATTACGTGGGTGTGTGAGTAAGGGTACGCATGTGCATGATATATTCATGTAATTCATGTTTGCATGTATATGAGGTGTATGTGTTCATGTGAAGGCACACATGTGCAGTTATGCATAGGCCAGGGTGCAGATGTGGAGGTCAGAAGACTAATCTTGGATGGTACTTGCTTTCCATTTTGTATCTTGACTTTGACATGCCTCCCACCCCCACCTCAGATACCAGGCTGGCTGCCTGTGGGAACACAAGGATTATAGACATATGCTACCACCCATCTTTGCTTGGGTTCTAGGGACTTGAACCTAGGTCCTTGCTCTTGTGTGGCAAGTGCTTTTCCTACTAAGCCATCTCTGCAGCTGATGTTGGCTTTTTTAAATTCCAGCACTGGGGTTAAACAGCAAAAGGACCCCAAATTTGAGGCCAGCCTACATAATAAGTTTGAGGTCAACATCAGGTGCAGGATAAGACATTGTTACAACAAAACCAGCCACTCCTTCACCTTCCCCCTGCTAATTCACAGCATGCTCTCAGTCTCAGTATAAAAACAACTCCTGGTTTGTTTAGTATTGCCCCACCACAGAGCATCACTTTTTATTGTTATTTCAATTATTTGTGAATCAACAGATATTTTTGGCAATACTAAGAGGAAATGTTTCTGTTGTAGTCGAATGTTTTCAGAAACATCTGAAGCCGAAAGAAAGAGGAAAAAAAATTAGATGAGCCATTGTTTATTAAGCACTGCCAAGAACAAACAGGATTTGATTCTTTTTCCTAAAGGTAATATGAAAGTGTAGCAGGGGAGATAAGATACATAAATAAGTAACTACAGGGAAGGGTGGCAAAGAGAATGCACTTGTCAGGAGAAGCACAGACAGGGCACTAGGCAGGCAAATGAGAAAGGACCACTTCTGTTCTGTGCTGGGAGTTGGGGCATCAAAGTAAAAATATTGGCTATTTAACAAGTGTGTCCTTTTCAACATTTTATTATAATTAATGTAACAGATAAAACACAAAATTAAAATGCACGGGAAATATTTGGAACTTAGAGAAGAGAAAGAGACATGGCTAAGAATTGAAGATTTTTGTTTTTTGTTTTTTTAAAGGAAACTGGGGACTAGAGAGATAGCTCTGTGGTTAAGAGAACCTGGCTGGTTTTTTTCCCAGAGGACCAGGGTTCAGTTCCTAGGGCCTACCTGCAGCTCTCAATCTCAGGAGACTGGACACCATCCTCAGGGCTCTGTCAACAGGGCGTGCATACAGTGCATAGGCATACAATGCAGGCAAAACACCCCTACACATAAAAATAATGAGTAAATACATACAACGTTCAAAGGGATATTTTAAAAATAAACTAATACATTTTCTAGAAAGATACATCATTATCACCCTGTTTGTTCGTAACTCTCATTATAGCACATGTATAAATCACTATAGATAAAAACACATTGTTATATATGCTGGTACCTACATTGGGTCATACAATTTTATGCGTCAATAAATTATAAAGGTATATCAATGTTGTAACTGTTTTATCAGTTCAATGCGTTTTTATAAACGTGACAGCTTTACAGCATTCTGCAAGGTATATATGTTCTATCACAGGAGTAGGAAAGTAAGTAATTCAGAAAGTTGTGGGTGGCATCATCAGAGAGGAGGGCCTTACTTGAAGTGTTAAGAGATGAACATGGAATGTCCTTCTAAGAGCAAGCTAAGTATAAATATTACATAGGAAGGAAAGCTGTGTTACCTCCATTCTCAAGTGCAAATTTCCTTCTGGGAATAAAATTGCAGGGAATGTCATAAGTGAGGTCAATTGTGGCAGAGACGAGCTCTCTGGGCATTTAGTTAGAGATATCCCAGCATCCTTTGCCATTGGACATGGCTGAGTTCTAGTCAAGGTTGGTGTGAACTCTGACATCCCCAGGACTGGTCCATGACTCTCCTCCTACCTTCCTTCTCTTTCTCTTGCTTAATACAAATAAATACAGAACCATGGGAAGCCATGTGTTGAAGATGAAAGAGCCATGGGATTGGATGTGTTCATTTTCTGTTAGGGGAGAACTTCCACAAGGAACATTCACTGTAGACTTTCTCACTGTATTTTTTTTTTCAAAGATTTGTTTAGTGTGTGTGTGTGTGTGTATGTGTGTGTGCCACCAGCATTCTGTGCCCCGAGAGGCCAGAAGAGGGCATCAGATGCTCAGAAGCTGGAGTTACAGGTAGTTGTTGTCCCCTAGAGACAGGCACTAGAAACTGAAGCAAGCTCCCCTGGAAGAGCAATACTCACTCTTAACCCTGAGCTGTCTCTTGAGCCCGGGTTTTGTTTTGTTTGATTTTGTTTTGTTTTGTTTTTTAACTGTATTTGAGCTGTCAAACTTCGGGGCATTGTTATAGCTGCTAGCGTTGCTGTGACTAATGAAAGGTTTGCACCTCATTTCTTACTGATAATGACACAGTTCCTTCAGGGTCCTCCACAGAAATCAATGCATGTCCCACCACCATCAAAATAGGCCACATAGCCCATCAGCAATAGCAGTATAGGTCTTAGCCAAGGACCTATACTGTAGTAAGGTGGAATCATACTGACTACCACACAGTCTTGAGTCTGTTCACCTGAGGTTGAGTCTCAGCTCTGCAGTTAGTGAGTGCATACCTTGGACGTGTTGTTTCTTTTCCTTGTCTTACTTTTCACAGCCTTGTATAATGGGGATCGAAGCTCTGATTTGGAATTCATCGTAAAGAGTAAAATCGAGGCTACATGGAAGCTTCACAGAACAAGGCCCCTCCCATATAGCATTTAATAATTAAGTCAGCTGTAACCAAGATCATGAGAAAATGCGAAATACCTTTCTACCTAAGTGGTCTTTGTCTTCCTCTTTTTGGACCCCATAGTTGAGTCTCCAAGAATTGTCTCTTGGGAGCTGGAGAGATGGCTCAGCAGTTAAGAACACTGCCTGCTCTTCCAGAGGTCCTGAGTTCAATTCCCAGCAACCACATGGCGGCTCACAGCCATCTGTAATGGGATCCGATGCCCTCTCCTGGTGTGTCTGAAGACAGCAACAGTGTTCTCGCATATAAAAAAAAATAAATCAAATCTTTTAAAAAATTGTCTCTTGGAACTCCTTGGGGATGAGAATGTCACAGATTGAGCTCAGGGGAACCTGAGCTTTCCTGGTGGTCTGTGGGAAGAGAGCCATCTCTCAAAGCTCTTCCAATCCAGCTGTAAGTATGAATTTGTATTCAGCCTAAGCACTGGTCTTTCTTGTAGCTGAGGCACACACTAAAAAGAATGTTGAGCTCGCCCCTACCCCCCATCCCTCACAGCCTTGTTTCTTGACCTAGCTCTGGTTTTTCCTCAGTATGTTTAATGTTTCCCACAGTGAACACTGTCTGGTTAAGATCCGCCTTCCCCGAGCTCCAGACACACTGCATGTCCTCAAAATTTCCCTCTCAGTCCTCAGACCCTGGATGTCTTCTAGACTGTTCGAATCCTTTCTTCTCTGATTTCCTGCTATTTCTACTCACTTTCTTCCTTTTCCTTTCTCTGTTTTCTTTCCCTTCTCTCCTTAGAGATGAGCAGGAGAAACCAGCCCAGCGTTAATCTTACATATATGAACATGTTAAGTTAAATTTGAGGATAACATCAGAAAGTAGGCTATCTGTGCTTTCTAAATCATCCTGGTCCCCAAAGTCAAAAAGGTGTCCGCACACAATGGGCCCTGTCATTTGTACTTTTGAATGGATTTCTGCTTTACAGACACTTGTCAAATAATAAGTAGATGGTGTCTTAGTTAGGGTTTCTATTCCTGCACAAAACATCATGACCAAGAAGCAAGTTGGGGAGGAAAGGGTTTATTTGGTTTACACTTCCACATTGCTGTTCATCACCAATGGAAGTCAGGACAGGAACTCACACAGGGCAGGAACCTGGAGGCAGGAGCTGATTACTGGATTGCTTTCCCCTGGCTTGCTTTCTTATAGAACCCGAAACCACCAGCCCAGGGATGGCACCACCCACAATGGGCTAGGCCCTCTCCCCTGATCACTAATTGAGAAAATGCCTTTCGGCTAGATCTCATGGAGGCATTTCCTCTGGGGAGGCTTCTTTCTCTATGATAACTCCAGCTTGTGTCAAATTGACACACAAAACCAGCCAGTACAAATGGTTTGTGTGAGTTCACACAGTGAGTAGCGCAAGCTGGGTTTTGAACTCAGGCAGCCTTTGCTCCTACCAGGACTTGGCACAGTGAAGCCAGCTCCAATCAAGGGCACAGGTACTCTGTAAGAGAGCAGGCCATATTGCCTCACAGCCTAAGGGGGTCGTGACAAGTGCAAGGTGGTAGGGGTGGAGGGGAGATATTGTCCGTCAGTACAGAGACACATGGCCCATAAGCACAACTGTCTGTTGGAGAGTCCGGTGACAAAATGGCAAACAGAGATGGCTCTGTGACCCCTATGAAACCATGCAGGTGACTATCAGCCTGGTAGTGAAACCACCACCCCTCTGCTTCTCCCAGGATCCTCTGCGTCACCCTGGGCTCCTCTGCCACACCCCTAGAATCGCTTTCTTGTCAGAGCTGGGTGCTCCTTTGGGATAGATTTTAAATTAACCTTCGAGCCATCTGGTCCCGTTTCCTCCTTAGCATCTCTTTCGTCCCGCCTCCAGCTACTTTCTGTTTTCTTTTGATTCTCTCCCTTCGGTCTAGTAAACAAACGCAGTCAAACGGTTTACATGCTTAGATATAAACGCTAACTTCACATACTTAGATGAAACTAAAAAATAACGGAAGTGTTAACTCGCTAATGTCTCCACTTTAGGCCACCAGAGAGGTAGGCTGATGGATTAACATCATCAGTTACGAGCGTGCAGCCTAGAGCCCGGGTCTTCTTCTAGAGCTTTTCTACAGCTCACCACAAATCTCTGGGGCACAGATCAAGGAAATCCCTGGACACAGGCAGTTCTGGGTTTAAATACTGCCTAACCTCTTGCCCAGTGTCTTGGCCAAGTTTCTTACCTCTTACCCCATGCCTTATTATTAAAAATGGAAAGGTTGTTTATCACAGTCTTATAAAGGTTAGACATCAACATGTAAGACTAACACAAATAATAAACCCCAATAAAAAGTATCTTCTCTCTTCCTGTACTACCTCATAGCATGGCAACATTAAACAGTTACTGTCTGATTACACATAGCAACAACGTATGCAATGTTCTCACTTTCTGAAGGCATGTTTATAATTAAGAAAACTCATTCAAGTATCTCTTGTGACCCGTTTTTCTTTAAATATCATGTAAACTAATACAGCGTTTTATTGTAGCAACAACATATGCAATGGTCTCACTTTCTGAAGACATGTTAACAACTAAGAAAACTCATTCAAGTATCTCTTGTGACCCGTTTTTCTTTAAATATTTAAATTAATACAGCGTTTTATTCTATATTTGAATTTTTTTTAAAGCCACGACACTTATTAACAGAGCTTTTTCTCTGAATTTTAATGTAACTTTGTAACACGGGATAGTCCCTTTATGCTCACGTGGCTAGACATCTCTATTTCCTCCTGTAGCGAGGAGGATTAGTGAAACGACACCATCACTCTCAGATCTACGTTTGACCATCACAAACTTAGTGTAATTTTTAAAATTGTTGATGACTGATAGTAATCAGTATTTATCCTAGTTCAGAGAAATACACAAGCATCCTGACAGAACCAAATCAGAACCCTTGCTTTGTATGTTTCCTGACTGAAGAGTTTTGCATTAGTTCCCACCATGTCTTAGTCAGTGCTCATTGCTGTGAAGAGACACCATGGCCACCTAAACTCTTATAAAGGAAAACATTTCACTGGGGCTGGTGTACAGTTCAGAGATTTAGTCCATTATCATGGGGAAGCCCAGGCGGATGTGGTGCTGGAGAAAGAGATGAGAGTTCTACATCCAGATCCGAAGGCAGCAGGGAGAGGGACAACCAGTGGCCTGGCTCAAGCATTTAAACCTGAAAACCCACTCCCAGGGACACACTTCTTTCAACAAGGCCACACCTCTTATTCCCTGTCCAGTGTCCCTTCTTAATGACCTAGTGGTCAACTATATGAGCCCACGGGGACCATTCCCATTCAATCCACCACACCCCTTATTTCCAAGAATCCCACTTATTGCAGTCCACTGTAAGAGAACGTTCAAACCATGTTTGCTTAGTTAGTTTTAAAAATTAGCATACAAAATATTAGGCTAGATTGGGGTGTCTTCAAACAAAATTTGTTTTGTTTTTTTTTTCCTCTCGCTCTCTTCCTCTTCTCCCCCACTCCCTGCTCTCACCTTCACCTCTTTCCACCCCAGGGAGGTCCTTTCTGCCTTCGTGTCATGTGTGTTATGTCACGCCACTTCCTCAATACCTCTTTCCCCTCTCATGGTCTCCTCCTAAGTTTCATAACCACACCCATATACGTATTTGTATATAGCTAGGACCCACATATGAGAGAGAAAATGTATAACTGTCCTTCTGCGTCTAGACCACCTTGCTTAGTTGCTGTCCGGTTGACGTGAAGACTCACCATGACCAAGGCAACTTGTAGAAGAAAGCATTTAATTGGGGGCTCGTTTACAGTTTCAGAGGGTTAGTCCAGGGTCCTCATCATCGGGAGCGTGGTAAACCTCCTCCGTGCAATTCTGTCTCAGAGTCTTGTTTCCAGAGACACTAGAGTTTTACGTATGTGTCTATTTCTGTTTGTTTGAAGATTGATCTTCTAAGGACTAGAAAGCTACTCTCCCACTAAGCTACATCCCAACTCTTGTCTTAAAAACAAAACGACATCTATAATTTTATTGCACATGTGCACACGCATGTTTATGGAGTTCAGTAGTCAGCCTCCTGTGTCGGCCCATGCCTGCTACTTTCTTTGAAACATGGCCTCTTGTTTACCACTACCATCCCAGTTCCACCTCCCATCTCTCCCTAAGGTTACAGATGTATCCCCAACACATCTGACCTCACATGGGTCCTGGGGATCTGACCCCAGGTCTTCATGTCGGCAAAAGCAAACCCTTTACCCACTAAGCCGTCTCCTCAGTCTCCTTGAATTGAGTCTTTAGCTTATAATTTTCTTGTCTCAGCTTCCCAAGCAGCTGGAATCACAAGTTTGTGCCCTTGGGTCTGATTTTTGAGGTTCTTCTGAGGCAAACCCATTTCTTTACTTCATACACTTCTCGTTCGTTTTCCTTCATATGCTTCTTCCTCTCGGCTTCCTCCCGTGGCTCTCACTGCCTGGCCACTCAGCTATAAGCTCTACCTACAACGTATAATTTCTTCCTGGCTTATTCCTCCTCATTCGTGCCCACTCATCTAGTCTTCCAGGAAGACCAGATTTCTGTTTAGCCCAGCCTGAGGGTCTTTCTTCTATGCTAATTTAGTAAGCAGGGATGTTCCTTGATTATGGGTAGAACTACAATCCAATAAATACATGCAAATTGTATATATTGTAAGCCGAGAATGAACTGAATACGCCCAATGCTGGAAATATGATAGCTCAACAAAGCAGCGCATGGCAGAGTATTGGCCATTTGTCCTCATGATATTGTGTGTGATTAGGCGTTTGCTGCTGCTGCTGCTGCCGCCGCCACCGCTGCGGCCCAGTTTTAACAAGGGAATCTTACTCCATATTACTAACCTGCTGGGTAGTAGAGCAGGGAATGCCAGATGACAAGGACCAGACAGACAGATGCTTTTGATGACAAGAATGACTAGAAGACAGTTCTCAGAATGAAGTCAATCTCGGGGAGAGGCAGGATGTTAATGGCTAGGATGCTGGGATTCCCAGCCATCATCTTGGCTGATGACGTCATCGTGGAGTCTCAATCCCCGTGCCTGTCAGAAGTTTAAGAGGATGAGAGAAGAAAAGCTTATTTCTGTCCTGTGCCAATTGCTTATGCTAATGAAGGATGGCCAACTTGGTTCCAGGGAAGGGGAACAGGCCAGTCTTTGGTAGCACTTCCTACACCTTTACTTTTTATTCGTAAGGCTCCAGTATTGCTCTTGTAATCATGGGAGAATAGGGAAGGTTGGCGTGAAGAGCCCTTAATTCTGTGCCTTAAAGTCACCCTGGAACTTGAAGCAAAGTTATGGTCTCATTTGTTCCTTGTTACAAAATGCAGAATACTGAAAAAGAGCAAGGTCTCATTATATATTTATAATCCAGGCGCTAAAAGGCTAACTTAACCCTCTTGTTTTCAGCCCACTGGCTCATTGGCCTCGCACAGGCCATGTGACTCCCTCTGGTCCAATCAGCTATGGCTAGGACTTGGGGCCATGGAGTATCAGTGGAGCCAGCCCCACTGTCATCATAGGACAAATTCAGTGGAGGTGACTGGCAAGAGAGGATCCTGGAAAGACATTGGAATCCTCGTGACAGGTATTCTCATATAGGAAGTGTTTGAGTTTTTTCTAAAATATCTACAGGATATGAATTAAATTTAAATGGAAGATGTATCCATAATGAATGGAGATGCAGGGTCTCTCAGTTTTTTTCAAAGAGCCGGGAAACTCTAACTTCTTCAGTGGTTTACAGAAGCTTGCCACTGGAGAAGAAATGCATGAAGTAATGGGTGGTCCATAGATGCTTGTCTGTTCATTTCCTTACATTAGGGAATCACACCAACAACAGCAATTATACGGCTTGATGGTTGATGTTTGTGTGTCCACCTGTTGACTAATGAATAGCCAATTTGGGGTAAGTGTAAATTAAAGTTTATTTACACCCTGTGTAAGCCAGCCTGGCAAAACCAAAAGCAGCCAGAACATTTTTCCCCTGCTAGTATGTGTACTGATAAAATAAATAAGATAATAATAAATTCAAAAATATAAAAATATTATTAATAAAATAATAATACAAAAAAACCAAGCTGGGTATGGTGTCACATGCCTCTAATCCCAGCACTTGAAAGGCAGAGGCAGGTGGATCTCTGTGAGTTTGAGGCCAGCCTGGTCTACAAAGTGAGTTACACAGAGAAACCATAGCCAAAGATAGATAGATAGATAGATAGATAGATAGATAGATAGATAGATAGATAAAATAAAAACATTTTACTTCATCTTAGCACAATCTTGTGCATTTATCCATAAGGGGTCTGTACCAGACTGGTAAATCTTATGATGTAGTCACTACTAGCTAGCTGAAACCCTAAAGACATTTACCAACCCTCTATGTAAGTTTTTCCACTTTTAAAATAAACTGATTAGAATAGAGAGATACCTCAGTGCAATCCCAATTCCAGAAATCTCGTTAGGTTAATTGTGAGTTTCAGAGAAGCTGGGGAAAGGGGTTATTTACATCTGCATGCCTATTACTAGTGTAGATGATAATATATATGTGTGTGTGTGTGTGTGTGTGTGTGTGTGTGTGTGTGTGTGTGTGTGTATAGTAAAGGAGAATTTCACAGCAGAGGTGGCAGCTACTTGACAGGGTCAAAGAAGGCAGATGCACACAATTGTGCAGGATTGGAGTTGGAAAGGTTTACTCATGGGCATCTCACAGTAGCCAACAGATTGGTTGGGTAAACTCTGGATGGAATTTAGGGTTGACTGCCGTACTCAAGTGAAAGTCTTAAAGCAAATCTTGGGGGTGCAGGGAGCTTTAATACCTGATCAGACTGTGTCTCAGATCAACTTATTTGCAGGGATTTCCTGAAGGCAAGCATTGAGGCGATTTTATTGGCTCTTGGTCTTATCTTCTATGGGCAAATTTTCCTGGAACAAATGACCAGGTCATATTGACACAGGTTGTCTCTGTTCTTAGACCCTGTGGTTCTAGCACATCAGCGCAGGTGGCTGGGGGGGGTTCATTCTCACGAACTTTGCTAACAGAAGAAAGTACTCCGCAGCAGAGAAATGCACCATTTCTAATCTGACGGAAGCTCTGTACTCAAATACTCCGGTACTTACCTGTCATCTCTTCTTGGAGGTACTATGTATTTTTCAAATTCCAAATAAAACACAAATCCCAAAGAGAAAAACCCTATGTTATCCTTCATGTCAGTAAGTAAAACTGTCTGCTTAGTTAAGTCCCCGCTCTGGCCTCGCACCCCTGCATGCTATGATGGGTCCAGTTGGCAGGACCAGATTCAAGCACTTAATAAGTCACCGTTCAAACCCTAGCTCAAGCCATCATTAGCTCTTACACATTGTGTCATTCCACACTAGTCTTTGCTTTTGCTAAAAGCTGGGTACTTATTCTCATATCAGGGCTCTTGTATGTGCCCTCCTTGTCTAGACGATCATCCATCTAGGTCTCCCTTTGAGTCCTTCTCATGTTAAAATCTCTTCCCTCCTCCATCCGTCTAGCCATTTTTTTTTTTTTTTTTTTTTTTTTTTTTTTTTTTTTTACTTATTTTATTAGAGCTAGAAAGTTCTGGAGCTACATTATTTTAGACTTCATCCTCTTGTTCACTCTCTCTCTCTTGACTCAGCAAAAATGAACTCCATCAAATCAGAGATCTCACCCACTACACACCAGGCCCTGCATTCCCACAGCCTGGAAAGGAACCTGGCACACAGCATGGTCAAGAAGCAATTTGTGAGATGAGTCATGAAGAATTTTCAAGCAAAAAAAAAAAAAAAAATTGATTCTGAGGGATACTATTATGGATTAATATATAAATTATTTAATAAGTAACCACCATCTAGTGGAAACATAAAGATGCTAAATATATAATCTCTCTAGCCTCCTTAATGGCTTAGCATGCTGAATTCATCATCTAAATACATTTAATGCCAACTTTCACCCAGCGGATCCCAGGGATAAGTAATGAGACTTGTTTCACAATGGTACCAGGTTAGCCAAAGGCTATTTTGTTGGACTCCTTGAAGAAGCAGGAAGATAACTGCTTCCGGGGGAAGCTAGGTGCATGACTAAGCAGCTGAGGACCAAAGAAAGTCGCTAAGAAAGCTTGCTTTAAAAATGCAAAAGCCTTCTCAAACGCATCTTTATTTTTAATAGATACTAAATGGTAAAGCAATTTTCTGGAGGTTCAAGTATGTTCAAAATTCCATTTCTGTTCAGTGTGGTGACATTTGCCTGTAATTCCCACCACTGGGGAGACAGAGGCAGGAGAAGTTTTGTAAATTCAAGGTCAGCCTGATTTACATAGAGTCCCAGGCCAGCAAGAGCTACCTATTGAGACCCTAGCTCAGAAAATAAAATAACAGTAGCCAGAGATTCAGCTCAGCAGTTAAAAGTGTACACCATTCTTACAGCTTCCAACATTCTTAATCACCAGCGATCTCTCTCTCTCTCTCTCTCTCTCTCTCTCTCTCTCTCTCTCCCTTCCTCTTTCCCTCCCTCCCTCTCCTCTCTTTGTCTCTCTTTCTCTTCCCCCAACTTCTCTCTCACACACATACAGATACACAGACACACAGACACACTAAAATAAATTGAACAACAACAAAAGCAATATTCTTTTTCCACTGGACATGTAGCTTATGATAACATCCCAACACTTGAGAGGCTGAGGCAAGAGGATCTTAAGTTCAAGGCCAACCTAGCCTACATAGCAAGATCATGGTTTCGTTGTTGTTTGTTTGTTTAAATACCGATTCCAGAAAACAACACAGAGTTTCAGCATCTGGTCAAATACATTTACCTGCATGTGAGGAGCCGCATTTGCCATTAAAAGATGGCGCAGGCTTCTGCTTCCTGGTTCTTCATGGAAGCTTTACTTGAGAATGCGCCTGCGCATGGCTCGAAAACAGAGTATGACAATTGGATGAAAGATTTGAGCCAATGAGGGATCTGCACGTCTCCCAAAGCTCTATTTAAGCAGCGGGCTTTCTGAGCTCGGCGTCCTTCCCTCCACCTCACCATCATGAGAGCTGTTTAATAAAATGCTGTCAGAAGAATCCTGAGTGTGGCGTGCTCCTTATCGGCGAGGCTGTGCGCTACATTTGGTACCGAAACCCGGACGTCTCGGAGTTTTGACCAGTCACGAAGGACCCTGTTGGCTCGCAGAGGATTCAGAACTGATGGCGTGGAGAGTCTAGATGCTTTTCTGCAAGGTATGGTGGATCTTGTTTGGCTTAACAACAAGATAGCCTATCAGAAGCAGAAAAGGGAGAGAGCGCTAATAAAATAGAAAAGAAAACTAGGATAGAGAAGAAAACTAAGAAGGAAAGGCTAATTTGGACAGAGCCTCAGCCTTTGAACTCCAGTAAGCGGGATACAGTGAAGGACACCACGGGAATTGGAAGCGGTCATCCTCACTCCTGCGCTGGAGAACTAGTCGACTGACGGAGCTGGCTGAATTTGGAAGTGAAACAAAGGTGATTGCATAGTAACAAAAACGGGGCAAGAAATAAATAAGCAGAAACAGATGAAAAAAGTTTTAAAGATGCAAGGAGTAAATTGCAGGCTGCTCTGAGTCAAGAGAGCAAAACAGATAAATAGATAAAGGTTGTAGTAATGAAAATGGGGCAAGAAATAAGTGAGTAAAAACAGATGAAAAAGGCTTTAAAGACTCGAGGAATAAATAGAAGGCTGCTCTAGACAGAGAGCTAAGCAGAATGATAATGTTAATTAATTTAACTTTCAAAATGGGTGTGATTCTGAGTTGTATAATATTTTTTCTGGATAAAAACTCAATGTAAAGGTTTTTCTGGTTACTGGCTTAAGGAAAGGCTAATTAGGAAAAAAAGGTTTTTCTATGTGTTTTCTGAAGAGGTCATTAAGGTAGTAGTTATGTCTTCCAGAATTATATGGATCAGACATGACAGAGGTAGGCCTCCAGAACACTACATTCCAGAGAATCAAAATAATTTGATACTAAAACTTGTTTTGAGATTTGTATATTGCAGAATACACAGCTTTGGAGAATGAATCTTATCACCTGAATGTTCACTGATGCCCAAGACTTTCAGCTGGATGCAGTTAAGACAGACTTCAGATGCTTTCAATTTACCCTTCCCCTCATTCCTCTTCTAAAAGTCAACGCCCATGTTCAGCTTGAAGAAGTTAATGAGGAGTCGGCGCCCCAATTCCCTGGACTTGGGGACTGAGGTGGTTAATATTAGGCTGTCTTTATCTGTATAATTGTTACTAAGCTGATGCAAAATTCAAGGATTTCATTGGTATAAATTTGTGGGTACAAGGCTTAGACCTTTCACTTCTCCAACAGGGGAAGTTGTGTGTTGCCTTAAAGAGTGTTGCTTTTATATCAACAGTTTAGATATTAAGTCTCTTGTCTCTCGGGTTCATGCTGTTCAAACTGATGGCTTTGGTATGGAAAGCGGCTAGATCAACTTTGCAGCCATCTGGAACCATATACCCTGATGAAAGACTTGGTTTTCAAAAGCCTATAACAGCTGAAGCGCACTCTGATAAATATATTGTTTATCCCACATAGCTTGTTTTGCTATTTAGTGACCTCAGCTGTATGGTGCACGTGGTAAAGTGTTTTCACCTGTGTTCTCCTGCTTGTGTATATAAATACCTCCATTCAATATGAAAATTTTACTCGGGCAGTAAGGAATGGGTGGGGGTAGGGTTATTTGGCTGCATGATCTTTGGGGGAGTGCTGCTTACCCTCTGGTTGCTCTGCAAATTCAAACAACAACATCAAAAGGATAAGGTGGTGATCACGCAAGCATTGCTTGCCGTGGAGCAGGGAACATCCCCTCAAGCCTGGTTGAATCTGCTTAAACAATGAGACACCATCACTTAACAGGATATCCTGAGGGCTAGTGTTCCCATTGCACCAGGTATCCTAGTGGTGGTCCTCCACACTTCCTGGGGCTCAGGTTCCCATTGCACGGGATAAAAGGTGTGGAGGGTCTCGTACTGTTTAACTGCCTTGAACGCCTATCGGTAGAACGGTGGGCTAGATCGGCAACCTAACAGTCCTCGATTGTTGTTGCAGTTTAATAAGGAAGGGGGAGATGTGAGGAGCTGCATTTGCCATTAAAAGATGGCGCAGGCTTCTGCTTCCTGGTTCTTCACGGAAGCTTTACTTGAGAATGTGCCTGCGCATGGCGCGAAAACCGAGTATGACAATTGGATGAAAGATTTGAGCCAATGAGGGATCTGCACGTCTCCCAAAGCTCTATTTAAGCAGCGGGCTTTCTGAGCTCGGCGTCCTTCCCTCTACCTCACCATCATGAGAGCTGTTTAATAAAATGCTGTCAGAAGAATCCTGAGTGTGGCGTGCTTCTTATCGGCCAGGCTGTGTGCTACACCTGCATGGAAATCCTCCTAATTCAACTTAAAGAGAGTATCATTTCTTGCAGTTGGCAGGGAAGAGCTTCCTCAGGCATCACTCTTGGAAGTAACCCCCGGCCATGGTTGGTTTAGCATTGTGGAGTCATTATTCACAAAAGCACGGCGTCATGGTACTTGAAGGCAGATGCTAGTGAGATGCACATACGGACTTGTGTAAGTGCTGCTGGGGCACACAGGAAGCTTGAATGGCTCCTGTACCTTTCAATAGATTGGGAGCAGAAGTGTAATCCATAGAGCCGGGCAGAAAGCTTCTCAGCAAATAAACCATGTCTCACAAGCACCGAAATGGCAGAGAGAGGATAAAGATGAAAAACGAGAAAAGTTGTATTCCTTGCTATCAGGCTAGTGATGTTTAGTGACCAGACTGTTGAGGACCTGAACGGAGTAGAATCTTTTAGAATGTTTTATCCTATGGCTTAGGGTTCAAACTTCATTCTGACACCAAAGACAGTTGTTGAGAAATTCAAGTGGCCCAATAAAGTAGTATGCTGCTGCTGCTACTAACGATGACATATATAGATATATGCATATATACATACATACACACATACAATTTTAATACTAATGTAAAATCCTGATTAAATATTTTGTTTACAATAGCTTAATTTATTGAATACTTAGATCATTTTGTTGATCTGTTATGGGGTCCTCTTAGGTCTAACACAACTCAAATACCAGGTCAATGCAGATGACAAAAAGTTACTGTAATCAGGCCACTGCTGATCAATCAGGGTCACAGAACAGACTCGGGAGCTGAACTGTGACCATGAGCCAGAATTGTACAGAATATTTAAGCTTGAAAGCCACAAACATCTGTGCCAAGTTATTGTTACATTTTTTTTACCAATCAGGATTTAGGGGAAAGGGCTTTACTTATGATTGATCTATGTCAACTGATACAGAATGAAGGCTTTACAGTCCAACCAATCAAAACCATTTGTTCTTTTGTAGTTAGGAACAGTCATTATGTTTTGGAACAAAATGGCAGTATTTAGAACAACTTTGTTTTGCTTGTTCCCAATGGATCAATAAATAATTTCGTGAATTATTTATTATTATTATTAGTTCCCTACTGCTGCTATAACAAATTATCACAAACTTAACACCTTAAGATACATAAGGTATTATCTTACAGTTCTGGAAGTCCAAAGTTGAGAATGAGCATGTATTGTTTTTCCTGCTGCTATGACAAAATACTTTGGCAGAAGCAATTCAAAGAAGGTGGAGTTTATGTTGTCTTACAATTTGAGGTGCAGTCCATCATGGTTAAGAAGCCAAGGCAGCAGGAGTTGGAAGAAGCTGATGAAAACGTGTCCACAGTCAAGAGACGAGAGCAATGAAGGCTGCTGCTCAGCTCAGGTTACCGTTTAGATGCAATCCAGGACCCAAGCCTAGGGAATGGTGCCGCCCACTTTTAAAGTGTGTCTTCCCACCTTGGTCAAACTAAGAAAGATAATCTGTCGTAGTAGGCCTGCTAGGATTATCTCCCAGGTGACTCTAGATTCCATCAAATTGACAATTGAGATTAATCACCAGAGTCTTGCTAGTCTAAAATCAACATGGTAGCCACTCTGAGCTTTCTTCCGGATATTTTCCTGGCTTGCTCCCAACAAGCCATCACATGATATGGACCTATATCTATATGTCTTCCCTGATTTTCACACTTCTACATGAGGATTCTTATAGTTGCATTATGACTATTGTAAAATCCCAAACAATTCTCCCACGTCAATATCACTAACTTAACTGTAACTGCAAACCCCATTTATCTCCTTAAGATAAGAAAACAAGTCACAGGAATATTCGTCTTGCTTTTGCAGAGAAACAGAACCAATTAGATAAGATTCTATATAAGGCAGGCATGGGGGTGCATGACTATAATTCTCTTTCTGGAGAGATGAAAACAGGCAGATTCTTGGGGCTCTCTGGATAGCCAGACTAGCCACTGAGATTGAGGCTAGTAAGGAATCCTGTCTCGAAAAAAAAAAAAAAAGTGGACAGTGCCTGATTAATAATGCCTCAGCAGATGTGGTTCTCTGGTCTCCACATGCATGTACACAGATGTACACACACTTACACATATGTACAGGTACAGATGTGCATGCTCATGCATCTACATCCACATGTGCACAGGAAGAAGACAAGCCTCTGTGATATAAATGTTCTTATACATGTGTGTACATGTGTGTACACACACACATTTAAATATGCATGTCTATATATACAGCCATATATACGTAAAGGAAGAATAAAGTACTATCTAATGTTAGTATGGTGTGTAGTCATCCAAAATCTGCCATACAGCTAGTGTGCTGATTAGTTTTTGTCAACGACAGAAACCAGAATCATCTTAAAAGAGGGAATCTCAAATAAGGAATTGCCTCCATCAGATTGGCCCGTGGGCATGTCTGTGAAGCAGTTTCTTGATTAATGACTGACAGGCCATTGCCACTGTGGAGCAGGTGATCCTGGCCTGTGAAGGGACACAGGAGAGTAAGGCAAAGGGAGCCAGGAAGCAAGTAGGGTCCTATGACTTCTGCTTCAGTTCCTGTCCCCCAGTCATGGGCTCTAAGCCACAGAAGACTTCCTTTCCAAAGTTGGTTTTATCATAGCAGTAGAGAAACAAGCCAAGACGCTTACACATATTAAATTATATCTCCCCTGAGACGAACATTTCAATTCCAATACAGACATTACTGTTAATTCTCATGGATTTCGTTGTTTAGAATAGGACATCAATGAAGAAAAGACTATAGAGTTTACTTAAAATGAGTCCTGTGCTTAGCACCTTTATGGGCGTTTAAAAACCATTCTTATTATTGCTAAGGCGTAGTAGCGCTCCGGGCTTCTAGTGCGTCCCTCCATGGCGTACTGATTTATAACGTGTTTGGGGGGAATTATCGTCACTGCTTCGAAGTGCTGTGCTCTACTCGCTCGACATGCAAACGCTTCAAATTACAGTACATTAAGACGTCAACGACCGAAGAGAACATTCTAAAAATAAAGTGGTTTTTAAGCATTTTGTAAAATGACTAACTCCCCCCTTTCCCAGTGAGCATATACCCCGCACCTCCTCGAGCATTGCTTTCAAGACTGTAGGAAACAGAGCTGTTCTTGGAGAAGAGTGGCGACTGCTATCGTTGAGTCAAACTGGCTTTTCAAGCAGGCAGAGCCTGGCTACACACAAAAATGAACCAATGCACACTTCGTTCACCTTGAGACATCTCGTTCACGTTAATGTCAAGCCAATGTTGCTCTGGTATCCGTAGACATCTCTCATGCTGATTCACCTTCCCACAGCTGAAGGAAGTGTGCGGAGAACTGCTTCCACATAGTTGGAAAAAAAAAAAAAAGGATTTCCTATTTCATTGTTTCAATCACAGCCTTAAAACTAATTTACTACTTCTTTTTCCAATCAGGGCCTTGTATCTCTGAGCTTTCTATGTGTGTAGCATGAAGTTCTCTGTTATTTTAGAGGCTTCTGAAGGCTGGTGGATTTGATAAGAATATTCCCTTTTTCGGGATGGCCTATGAGAATATTGGTCAAGGCAAGTCACGATTATTGAAAGGCATAACTGTGGTGTTTGTGTGTGTGTCTCTCTCTCTCCACCAAACCTGACTGAACTGAACCTTTGATTACATCTTTAAAATCTATTTAAATTTTGTTCTTCAGCATCCTTGGAAAGAGATATTCACATCAGAACCAAGGGCAATATCTGGGTTCTGCTGAACTCATCTGAATATAAAGGCTATAACAGGATTAGAGCAAGCCAGAACCTGTCCAACACTGGTCACTACCTAATCTCTTTGTTTAGGCCCCACGTCACATTGACTGGAAAATGGCTTCACTCCATCCCTGGGCTACTCCCAAAGCCTTCATAGCCTCCTTAGGTTTGAGCATTCTTCCTTCTGGTGCTGGTGCTTCTCAGCTAAGGTCTGAGCATCCGATTGGTCCCAGGCTTGTGCAAGTAAGAGATTACCATGACCTTGGTAAAACTTGAAGGGGGCTGGAGAGATGGCTCAGTGGTTAAGAGCAGTAGTTGCTCTTCCAGAGGTCCTGAGTTCAATTCCCAGCAACCACATGGTGGCTCATAACCATCTGTAGTGGGATCTGATGCCCTCTTCTGATGTGCCTGAAGATAGCTATAGTGTACTCAAGTAAGTAAGTAAATAAATAAATCTTAAAAAACAACAACAACAAAAAAAAAGACTTGAAGATCCCAGAGTTTTCAACTGGAGTGCAGCCTGGATTACTTTAGCCTGTAGCTTGTGTTACCTGCCTAAGCTCTGGGAACCAGCCATGCTACTAGCCCCCACCCAGGATAAAACACACACACAGGTTGTTCATTTTCAATTTGCCTTCTTGGCACAATTGCTGGCTGATACTATTTCTCGCCTGGAAAAGTGTGCTCTTATCAATATTCTTATCTCCTTACCTCCCACCTGCCCTAAACTTTAGTGGCTCAGATACATCTAACCCCTGCTAAACATTCCCAACCTCCCGCCTATAGGAGGGGTCACAGGCCACCACTCCTCCTGGGATCTCACATGGCTGCTTGGTTTATCTTGCTCCAGAGTCTGGCAAACTCCCCTCTCTTCCATTGCATCTCTCACTTTCCCTCCAGGGACCCGAAAGTCCCGCCTATTCCTTCTGCCCAGCAATTGGCTCATGGCTTCTTTACTGACAGATCAAGAACCAATTGAGGAACAGGACCTTAGCATCAGAACCCGCCCTACAGATTATTTACTGGATGTAAAGGGTTAAAGATCACGCTGGGCTGAACAGGACTTCCACAGTCGTTTCTGAGCTCAGGACAACTCAATTTTTTTTTTTTTTTTTCCAGAAAATTTTCACCCACAGTGGGAGATTTTTACAGGTCAGATGTTTCCATTTTAAGTCCCGTACAACCAACCACTTTCCATCAAACGTGATGTTAGATGTGACCATGTGGCCTTTCTGATTATTTAGAGGTGAACTTTGTCCTTTTTTTTTTTTTTTTTTCTTTCAATAACTACTTATTAAGTTCTTCTGATGGGGTGGCTGTATCAAGGACCAAGGCAGAACTGCTTCTGTGTTCATGGAGTTTGGGCCTAGAAGGAAGAGGATGGAGAGAGCCAGGGTTTATAGGTGAATGAGTTTGAGCTGAGTCTCTCTTGCTGATTACTGCAGTGCTGTGTGATCACATTTCAACCTCACAGAAACCCTGCATGGGAGATTTTTTTTTTAACTCTCCACACTTTATAGATAAGAATCTGGATTTTAAAGGAAAATAAAACTTACTTCAGGATTGCAGAGATTCTAGTGGCAGAAGTAATGACTCAACCCCAATTTGCCCAAATCTGAACTTGGCTACATAACCAGAGACATCTCTAACAGATGCATATGACTACAGAACATATGTATATATTTTCATAATTATCTATACAATGGAGAAAATGGACAATGTGGATGTTGGTTAGTATTGTCAACTTGGCTGGCTCTAGATCATCTAGGAGACAAACGTCTAGACCTTTCTATAGGGGAGTTTTTAGATGTAGTTAATTGAGGTGGAAATACCCTAACTATGCACTGGACCATTCCACTGGTTGGGGTCTTGGACTGAATGGAAAGGAGAAGACAAGCTGAGTGCCACCACCGTTCGTTGTCCTCAGCTTCCAAACCGTGGGTACAACGTGACCATCTGCCTCATGCTTTTGCTTATATCCCTTTTGGGACAGGACGGACTTAACCTTTGAACTGTGAGCCAAACTAGATCCTGCTTTCCTCAAACGGCTTTTGTCATGCAACAAGAAGAGTAACTAATGACACAAGAAGTGGAAAAATTAAGCAGAGAGAAGGAAACTGATAAAATACTAGAAAGTTTTTTAAATGATTAAAAAAAATAAAAAGAATTTCTTATAAGCTTTGAAAAGTAGCCTTGCCCCAATAGTGCCAAGAATCACTTAGAGGGTGGAAGAAAGATCATCAAATTTGAAGAAATCAAATCAAACACAAAGAAGAAAGAGATTTTTTTTTAAAAAAGACCATGCCATCAATGGCCTTGGGGCCATACAAAGGCTTTAAAACATGAAACTAGAGCCCAACCAAACGGAGCGAGAAAGGAGAATGGGAGCTTGGCCAACCATAGGTAAAATAAAAACAAAAGAAGCATCATGCTTGTGCCTGTCACAGCCAAGCTGCAGCATGGGGGAGGGGGGTTGGGGTGGATGACATAACTGCAGGAGAATGCTCAGAAAAAATGTTGTCTACAAAACAATACAAAATAAAGACATTTTTAGGTAGGTAAGCAGAGAGACAATTTGTTGGCAGTTGAACTACACTACAAGACGGTCCAAGGGATTCTTCATTGTAAAAGGAAGTGACCTTTTTTTACAGGTGGACAAAGGTATTTAGGAATTTAAAGGCCCAAGAGACCCAACACACTTTTTTTAATACTCAGTTCATCATACCTACATATATATCACATGCGTTTATATATTCCATACATGAAAAAAAAAATATATATATATATTTATATTTATATATATATATATGCACATGTGAGATGTGTATTTATGCAGGTATATAATAAGGAAAGAGTGTGTTCTGGCCAGTAAAACTGTTGATAAACATAATATAAAATAAGGTCCAACTTTTTAGGGCAAAAAAATTCCACAGGGTACTTTGCATAATGATCCAGGAATATATGGAATCATTGTGAATTCAGCTGAAATATTAGCAGGGTCCTTTCCAGTCTGGAATCCTGACTTTCATATGGGAGGGGCCCCACCCCCACCCTCACCCCATTCCTACTTTCTGAATTCTGTGAATGGATCTGTTCTTTTTTCTCACATTAACACCATCCAGATCTTAGCCCATGCTTTGTTTCCTCCACTGTTTCAATAGGAGCCTTTATCTCAATTCAGAGAGACCTCCTGTCCATCTGTCTGTGTCTGTCTGTCTCAGTCCTTTGGTAGACACTGGCAGAACTTTCCTTTTGGTAACATCAGTAGGGCATCCTTCTCTTCAGTAGAGCATCATCTCCCTACCCTGCACCCCATATGGGTTTGTATGGAGCTGCCAATCATGCTACTCAAATCCCTTGGCCTACGGATTGAGTATAGGCTGGGCCAATCAGAGTAAACCACCACCCTCTTGACTGGTCTAGGGTTAAGTGATAACAAGTCACTCAGAATTCCCTGGGAGAATTTTAAAATCAAGTGAGAAATATGACATCTTCTAGAAGCTGCTAGAATGTTTTGGAATGCTAGAAGATCAAGCTTGCAAGCAGATGGGAAAGCCCATCTGTTCCAGGAGACAATGAGGCCAAGCAAAAGTAGAAAAGTGTGAGAGTTAAGATGAGAGACACATGTCTGCAGATGCTGAGTCCCAGATAGAATTTCCAAGCCCTTTGGAAAAAGAGAGGAAGGGCTGAAGAGAGGGCCCGGTGGTTAAGAGCATTGGCTGCTCTTCCGGAGGACAACGGTTAAATTCCCAGCACACACATATCAACTCACAACTGTCTGTAACTCCAGTTCCAGAGGATCCAACATCCTCACACAGACATACATGCAGACAAAACACCAATGTACATAAAATAAAAATAAAACCCTACTTAAAAAAAATTCCAAGATCTACAACCTTTCTGATCCACAGAAGTCTTCTCTCAATTCTGCTTCTCCAACATACTTACAATAGTATACAAATGGAACTGCAGATACGCAAATAACCGAAATGAAATTTCTATGTCCCTTCTGCTAATCCTTTTCTTGCTGCCTAGATGAGGAAAGAAAGAGGTGTCAACCCCATTTACTGCCTGATGATGTCACTTTTAGTTCATGGTCATGGTCATGGTAGTGACAAGAGAATCAGTATTTCTATAAGATTTCCTGTATTTGTGATAGACTCATCAACTGTAACTTCTGTGACTGGATGTCTGTCCCTCTAGGTGTGGGAAAAAAAAAAAAAAAAAAAAAAAAAAAAAAAAAAAAAAAAAAAAAAACCTTTGGGTATTCATGGCTCTGAGGTTGAGGGGGGGCTCAGTGATTCCGGAAAGCGGATGTTAGATGCTATGGGGGATATACAGTGAGAGATTCTGAGGCCAGGAATGACATTTTGTGCAAATTTTGAGGGAGTCTTACTCAAGGGAAAACATTTTATAGGCAAGTACTCTGTTATTAGAAATAACGGGATCCTTTCTTGTAGTGAGCCGCTGTTTCAGTGGCTACACATTTGCATTTCCAAGATGGCGCTGGCCGCATGTTTCCCCAGCAGTAAACATTCATTCTGCGCAGCTGCCAGGCAGAAAGAGCGCCAGGTCACTGGCCTATCCCGAGGCGTAATATTGGGTGGTGAGCGAGCAGCCATTCAGAAGTGAATACGTCACTCTAGGGTGTATTTAAGGGAGCCTCTTCCGGTTTCTTCGGTCTTTTCCGCTTTTGCTGTTACAAGAAGTAAAGCATCGTCTGTAGTGATACCCGATTACTGCCTCCGTGTCCTTATTCGCGGGCGAAGGGGACACAGAAGAGGTGTGCGTAACACTTTCTGATCTGGCTGTATGGTTTTAGTTGAGTGTGTATGGTGCTTTCCTTAGGTTATGCAAGGAAATGGGACTTCCCAAGTGAACCATGCTACAGAGTCCAGTCATTTTTTTCTTCTTCCCTTCTTCTCTTCCCTTCCCCTTCCCCTTCCCCTTCCCCTTCCCCTTCCCCTTCCCCTTCCCCTTCCCCTTCCCCTTCCCCTTCCCCTTCCCCTTCCCCTTCCCCTTCCCCTCCCCCTCCCCCTCCCCCTCCCCCTCCCCCTCCCCTCCCCCTCCCCCTTCCCCTCCCCCTCCCCCTCCCCCTCCCCCTCCCTTTACCTTCCTCCCTCCTCGTATTTCTTCCTGTTCCTCCTTCATTTTTCTTCTTCCTCCCCCTTCTGCTCCTGTTCCTCCTACTCCCCCTCCTCCCCCTCCCCTTTCTCCTCCTCCCCCTTCCCTTCCCCCTCCTCCCCCTCCTCTCCCTTCTCCGTTGCCTCCCAAGTCCTGACATGCTTTGGGGACCTGGGTACGTTTTCCTTCAAATCTCTTGGGACTCTTCCTTCTAACGTTCATTCTTGAGCCATTCATGTATTCGTATCTCTATTTAATGAACGCCCACCACATGGCAGTTGTCACAGGGCTAGCTGAATCTAATTAAGCAGACGTAAAAGCAAATAGCTACACAGTCCAGTTTCATGGAGCAGAGCCCTGATGTTTTGGGGCTATGCTTTTTTTTTTTTTTTTTTTTTTTTTTTTTTTTCCCCTCAGTATCTCAGTGTTTGCTGCTCTCTTCCTCATCCAATCTCCTACAGGTACACAGGGGGCAAAGTTCAGCCTCCCAACCAGAAGTATGGCCTAGTAGCATACGCCCTCCTTATCTCTGTTTACAATACACTTGCCCCCACCACATCATAGGATGCTTTCCTGTTCAGGGGCAGTATATTAGCTTATCCAGGGACAATAAAGACTCCAAATGACCTGACTTCTTTTAGGGTAAGGATAGGAACTGGGAAAAATTCCATGCACCTGATCTTGTAAAATAGTTTCTACTGGCATTAGTAGAACAATATGGTTAAGTCAAGTCTTGAAGCCAAGATATAGATGTAACCTCACCATTGACTACTAAAATTATAATTCCGTACAATTCACTGGATCACTTAATATAAAACAGAATTTTGTTACTTATTTAATACTCATAGTATGTATAAATAGAGTCAAAAGTGATTAACCTTTTCTTTTCTTGAAACAATCTCACTCTTTAGCCCAGGTTGGGATGGATTCCCTGTGTAGCTCAAGATGGCCTCAAATTCACAGTGATCCTGCTTCAGCTACTTGAATTTTGGAATTATAATCACGGGGCATCAACCTTGGTTCACATCACTCACCGAAATTACCCTATTACACATAGTGCTCTTCAATGTATCATTCTAAAATACCACCTACTGTAAGGGTAGATTGTAGATGTTTATTACTGGCTAAATTTACAGCAAAAAAAAATTCACTTGTATTTTTTTGTGTTTTTTTTATGCATGTGGCATATGTGTGTGTATGTGTTTATGTATACATACTCACATGCCTGCCTCTCTCTCTCTCTCTCTCTCTCTCTCTCTCTCTCTCTCTCTCTCTCTCTCTCTCTGTGTGTGTGTGTGTGTGTGTGTGTGTGTGTGTAGGCCAAGTGTAAGATGTCTTCTTCAATCATTTTTCTTGTTATTTTTTTGAAATACTAACTCTGGGACTCACTGATTTGGCTGGGTTGGCTGGTCAGTTATCTCCAAGGATCCACCTGTCTTTGCCTCCATAGTGCTGGGCTTACAGCTGTGCCCAGCTTTTATGTGGATCTGGGGATCCAAATGCATGGCTTCAGGCTTACATGGCAAAGACTTACCGACCATGTTGTCTCCTCAGCTTTAATGGTGTTTTCTATTGTAGTATGAGTTGGATAGTATTGCAACATTGAGATCAAACTGAACCTATATTTTGTTATAAAAGTAGCATGCATTTATGTCAATGTTGCTGCCAGTCGCCAAGCTGGAAGGGAAAATATGAGCCCTTTGACATCAGACATTGAGCAACAGGATTTGCAGTTTTTCCTGCTAGGTTTTCATCTTGTTTTGTTTCTGTATTTCCTCCCTTTGGGATGGCAGTGTACATATTGTGCCAATGTATGTTGGATGTATGTAATTTGATTTTTTGATTTTATAGGAAAGTGACTTGAGTCTTAGAAGATAATTTGACTTCTGACTCTTCTTTCCTTCCTTCCTCTTCCTCTCTCTCTCTCTCTCTCTCTCTCTCTCTCTCTCTCTCTCTCTCTCTCTCTTTTGTTTTATGAGCCAAGATTTCTCTGTAGAAAAACTTACTTTGTAGACCAGGCTGGCCTTGAACTCAAAGATCTACTTGTCCCTGCCTCCAGAATTCCGAGATTAAAGGCATATGCCACCATGCCTGGGTGGGGAACTTTTGAAGCAGGACTAAATGCATTTTGTGTTATAATATGGCCATGAGCGTCTGGGGAAATGGGTGGAATGTGGTGGATTGAATGAGAATCACCACGTAGGGTCACATGTTTGAATGCTTGGTCCTTAGTTGGTGGAATTGTTTGAGAAGGAATAGGAGGCAAGGCCTTGTTGGAGGAGATGTGTCAAAGGGGTGGGGGCTGGGGGATGAAGGTTAAGGGGGATAGAAATAGGAGGAGCTAAGGTGGGAGGAGTAAGGGAGGAAGAGGAGGAGCTAAGGGAGGAAGAGAAGGAGCTAAGGGAGGAGTCGAGAGAGGCAAACATGGAGGTGGATGTTCACATGTCTCCCCCGTCAAAGGTAGTTGGTATATCTATGTTGGGTATTGGGTCACACTTCTGATTGTATGGGCATCTTGTTCTTGATCATTATCAAATATATAAGCCTTTGATTAATCTTTAAGCATTAGAGTCTCATTTTTCTACCTGGCCTGCGTGGATGGCGGGATGGTCTGGGCGATGCCCAGCCTTGCAGAGACAGTGTGGAAGATTGGCAAAGCCATCTCCCACTCTGGCGTCTCAAGGGTGGCAGGGCTGGTGTTTTCGGCTGGCCGGTTCTAGCTGCTGCAAGCACGTGGCCTCATGGCCTCGGAACATGGCGTCTGATCTAGGCAGAGACGCTGCAGCCTAAACAGTCAGCTAGGATGGCGGCCGCTTTTAAAATAATTATTACAACAGATAGGAGGGTGGGCTTGAACTTCAGAAGATTGGTGGTGCCTTCACATTGGGCTCTCTGCCTTCCGCTTGTGGATCAAGATGTGAGTTCTCAGCCGCTACTTCAGACACTTGCCTCTGTCCCTCACTCCGACAGGATAAACTCTAACCCTCTTGAAACCATAGTCGAATTAAACTTTTTTTTTTTTAAGGTCATATTGTTTTACTACAACAATGAAAAAGTAACTAAGACAAATTATCCTTTTATCTCTTCTCATTTAAACTTCACTCTCCACATAGATTTGGTGGCTAACACCTGTAATCCTAGCACTAAGAAGGCTGAGGCACCCATGAGCTTCACCAGCAAGGGCTATAGAGTGCGTTCCAGGCCAGTCCTGGGTACACAGAGATACCATCTCACACAAAAGAGCAAGCAAGCAAAGTCGACAAAAAGTCTACTTTCAGAAGCCAATAGCATCTCTCTGTCATTTCGTCATGGTTAATCCTATTCAGAATTCAATCCCTCACACATAATCTTATACACAGCCTTCCCCACCTAACACTCTGCCTCTGCCACACACCTCTTTCACAACATAAATTTCTTATATTAAACTGTTTCCCTGCTGAAATACCATTAGGGTGATTTTAGATTATTACTGTGACAAGCTGCCATAATAAATAACTCTGTAATATAAGCTCTTTCATGCTTGTGTGATGAATCTGTATATTTCTAGAAATGGAATTTCTAGGTCAAAGAAACAGATGTGTTTGAAATTTAGATATATACTACAAAAATGCCTTCCAAAGAGCTTATGCTGACTTGAATTTTTACCAGCAATATGTATCTGAGAGGGTCTGTTAGTAAGATATTATATATATATATATATATATATATATATATATATATATATATGATATAGTATACTATTGTTGCTTTAATATACATTTCCACAATCCAGATAGATAAATCTAGTAATTTATCATTTATGCATAAACTGTTTATATTTCTTTTTCTCTGAAATATATATATATATATATATATATATATATATATATATATATTGCAGATCATTTCCAAGGAATACTATACATGTTTTTGAATTTTATACCGACTTCAGGAGTCTTTAAAGCATGCAATTGAATTTAGAATTAGATTGGCAGCAAGGTCATATATAATGGATTTTTCATATGAGAAAATATACTCAGTTCACATTGGTCCCCAGGGAGTCTTCTCTTTCCCACAATGCAAAGCTGTAATCTACGTGCCTCTTCACTGTTGTTCTTAATATCCAGGAACCGCGGTCCCAGATTCACATTCTTTTGAAATTTACCACCTCTCCAAAAATACTATATAACAATATGGTTTATCGTAGCCTTGATACTCAAAACTATGAGAATTATAGAGAATGGGTTGGCTGAATCCCAATGACATACAGCAGCTTGTGAGAGGTTATGTAAGAAAGAAGACTCGAAATGTGTTGCCACGTGTGTCAAACTGAAAAGCTGGGGTTGGTCCAGATCTTAAGCGCAACTGAGAAAGAAACAGCCAAGAGGAAAATCTCCAGTAGTGGGGGTGGGGTGGGGTGGGGCGGGGCGGGGGAGCCTGAACGCCGGAGAGCCTCGTGAGGATCAAAAGAAGGTCCTATTTAAAGTTTCTTTAAAAACCACGATGAATACATCTCCAACGTGTGTGTGACAAACCACCGGCTTCAGCTTTTGTGTGTGTTGGTGGTGACAGGTTTTGTAGCGATCTTAGAGGAGCCTGACTCAAACTAGCGGTGGCTAAAAAAAGGATTCCCTGGATTATGTAAAAGGAAGTTAGGGGATTAACCATGTTCAAGCATCTGTGACAGGGGCTGGGCTGGCTCCTTAGAGCTCTCTTGTGTCTTCCAATCTCACCTGCCGTTTTCTGAGTGTCAGTTCGTTCCCCTCTCAGCGGAAACTACTTGACAGCATTAAGACTTTGCTATAAAGTCACAAACAGATGTTACGTGACATCTTAAACACTTTGAACACAGTTTTAAAAAGTCAACGACATACTGTCTATATTCTTTCTTTTATTTAATAAAAAATTATTATTAAGTTTATTTCCAGAGAATTAAAACTCTTGTTGCCTTTACTTATACCAGGGATTCCTTCACTTTTGCCATGTGTTACCCTTGTCTACACCTGTGAAATTTTAACAGAACTCGAGATGTATAGTTATATAAGATAGATATACAAATCAAACACTGCTGATAATAAATCATAAAGAAATGTATTCAGAATCAATTCTTTGCCAGCTGTGGTGGCACACGCCTTTAATCTCAACACTTGGGAGACGAGAGGCAGGCAGATCTATGTGAGTTCAAGGCCAGCCTGGTCTACAGAATGAGTTTCAGGACAGCCAGGGATACACAGAGAAACCCTGTCTGGGAAAAACAACAAACTCCAATTCTTTGGTGTGTAAGCAATTTTCTTGTTCCTTAGAGATGAAAAAAGTTTCCATTCTAATGACATGTTTATCTAACGGAATCTGATCCAAATGCAGTCACATGACATGTGCTGGGGAAGGAGGTTACTGTTTCCATCACTAGAGCATTCTATGTCCATGAGCTTGGAGCAGTTGGCCTGTATGGAAACTGACAACACAGGCATCCTGAATCTGGGCTAAGCTGCTTTGAGCAGCACTTACCGACACTGCATAGTGGAGGAATGAACAGGGCATAGCTTGTGTGTTGAGGTTCATAACACTTGATTTTGAATTCATATTTGGTCACTGTGTGTTCAGAAACCTTTGACTCTTACCAAATTATGCCCAGCCACCACATTCAGTCACGTGATCCCACGTGGAGTTGAGATCCTCGGCGTGAGAAACTCACAGCTGAATGACTTTCTTGATGGATTTTCAGTCTCTTTCCAAATGGGAACACTATGATAAATTCCAGGATATGTAGAATTTTTTGACATTAAAAAATAATAATAATAATGCCTACCCATGTCTATGAACTCAGCCAATATTCATGATCCAAGTTCAGTTTTCTTTAGGAAAATACATGCCTCCGGGTGAAAGAACTCTTCTAAGCAGGGTGTCCTGAATTATCATGAAAAGAAAAGACAGTGCCAGACAGCTCAAAACCTGTCCTTGGTTTGTTCCCCTCTCAAACATACATATACTGTCTTCTATGTGACAGGAAGCCTTATGCTAGGTGCTTAAGATAGATATACAAAGAGTAATACATGCATACGTACATGTATGGCTTCATATTTGTATACATATCCGTGTGAATGTATGTTAAAGATTTAAGTTTCATTTGGACATAATTTCCCCGTATCTGTACAAAAAAAAAAAACAAACCTACAAAATATCTTTCATATCTTCATTTTTTTTTAAAGTTTTCTCAAATTTTACAAGTTTTACTGTCACTTTCTGTTGGAAATTTTCAGAGACGATGTTCTATAAGCCTAATATGCCATGGTATATTTTCATAAAAACAAGGACCTTCTCAAACTACCCGAAACATAATAGAACAAATCAGGAAATAAACATCAATTCAAAAATACGTTGTTTAACCTATAGATTAGACTCAGACTTTGCTCATTGTCCCAATAATGTTTGTTTTAACAAAACAGAACCCAGACTCAATATCACATTTGGTTTTTAGTTAGCTAATTCCCCAGAGTTTGTCTTTCAGAACAATCATATGTGGGGGAGGAGGAGCAGGAGGACAAGGTCCCTTAATTTGTTCGCACTTCTCTTCCTGCGTAGATTTGGGATCTGGCTTTTGGCAGGAGCACCACGGAAGTGCTGCTGTCTTCTCAGGGCTCACAACACCAATCTATCCTGTGTTTCTATTTTTAATGTGTTCAGCATCTAAGATAGGTGGCAGGCACAGAGGATGACAGCCAGGGTGTAGTCTGTTAATACAGTAAGAGAGGCAGGCAGGAGTGTCTGACTTCCTCATATTTTTGCCCCCCCCCCCTTTTGCTGTGCCCTTGGTGCCATAGCAATTGTGTTCCGACATCGTTTTGCCTCAAGTGGATGAAGCATCTCTTGCTTTTTACACTGTATCTTCTTTGACAGAACACAAAATGCCTGGCAAAACTTGTCTACTGCCTTTCCATGCAGGCATCCAGTGGGTGGGTGGAGAGTTAGCACTGTACCACCTCTCACGACAGCAGCGCGGAATTGGTCAGCCGGTGTGTCCTCTTCTGTGCCGCCTGCTTTATTCTGACACATGCGTTCAGAGGTTCCCAGCAGGACCCGGCTCTAGGTGCCCAGCGAATCACGTGCATTGGAGTCCTTTCTTGTCTTCTATTTATCTTTCTCTCCAATTGTTCCTTTCAATCATTTCCCAAAGGGAACCAATTGTATGAAAACCCGCGTATCAGAGGCTGGCTTTTGGAGGGACTAAGACATTTGATAGTAAAAGTAGACTCGAAAGCAGACTTCCCTACCCTGCTCAAGAAGGATTCTGGTACTAGTGTCTCACAGGTCAGAACTCCTTCTACTGCTGGTAGAAAACACGTGTGGGCAACCCTGTCTCAGTCACGGCACTAAGACTTTCATTGATAAATGATTGGGATACGGTATAGGTTCAAAAGTGTGGTGTTGCCGGGCGGTGGTGGTGCACGCCTTTAATCCCAGCACTTGGGAGGCAGAGGCAGGCGGATTTCTGAGTTCGAGGCCAGCCTGGTCTACAGAGTGAGTTCCAGGACAGCCAGGGCTACACAGAGAAACCCTGTCTCGAAAAACCAAAAAAAAAAAAAAAAAAAAAGTGTGGTGTTTGAGTCAGAATGGCCCCCATAGGCTGATATATTCCAATTCCTAGTCGTCATCAGGGAGTGGTGCTATTTAGATGGATTAAAAAGATTAGGAGGTGTGGCCTTGTAGAAACTTTGTGTGTGAGGGTGGGCTTTAAGGGTTCAAAATCCCATTACAAGCCCATAGTCTCTCTCTCTCTCTCTCTCTCTCTCTCTCTCCCTCCCCCACCCTATGGATCCAGATGCAGCTCTTAGTTACTGCTCCAGCACCTGTCTGCACGCTGCCATGCTCCCCGCCATGATAATGGAATAAACCTCTGAAACTGTAAGCCAGCCTCCAATTAAATGCTTTCTTTGAGAAGAGTTGTCTTGGTCATGGTGTCTCTACAGAGGAACAGAACAATGACTAAGACAAATAGAGACGTCTTTGAACTTTTGAAGGTACAGGTAATTGTGAGACCGATGGACTGGCTCGCTTTTGACAAGGAAGCATTTGGATTAAAAAGAAAAGATGGGCTCAAGTAGCCAATTTTCAGTTCTGGGCAGGCCATGTAAAAAACAGAAAACCCCTGTTTTAGTTGTATTTCTGTTATAAAAATATCTTGATAAAAAGCAACTTGGAAGAGTAAGGGATCTGCCATTACAGTTCCAGGTTACAGTCCATCATTGCTGGGAAATCACAGTGGTGGGAACTTGAAGCAGCTGACTATATCATATCTATAGTCAAGAGCAGGGGACAATAAATACATGCATGCTGCTTGCTTGCTTGTGCTAGCTTGAATTTCTAATTTTAGACAATTCAGGGTCCCCTGCTTAGAGAATGGTGCTGCCCATAATGGGCTAGGTCTCCTAAGGTCAATCAGCTTGAGATATTCCCCCGACCACTATGTCCACAGGCTAAACCAATGTAGACGATTTGTCTTTGAGACTCTCTTACCAGGAGAGTATAAGTTGTGTAAAGTTGGCATTTAAGGCTAGCCATTACAGCCTCTGGACAGCATTTAAAGAGATGCTTGTTTTCTGTTATCTATAGAGCAAATAGTGCTGGCAGTTAGACCCAAGACTGAACAACATGGTAACGGAACTATCAAGGAGACAGAATGGACAGCCCAGAGAAGTTATCTATAGTAAAGGCCATGGCAGAGAAAGAATGGGAGCCTGAGACCCAGCATGATAGCATTCAGCCTGTGACATTTCTACTCACACATTTCAACATACATGCTCTGTTTAGCTTAGCAGTTCTCTCTCTACTTTGCCTAGAGCAGTGGTTCTCAACCTTCCCAACCCTGTACCCCTTTCGTACAATTCCTCATGTTGTGGTGACCCCCAACCATAATTATTTTTGTTGCCACTTCATAACTGTAGTTTTGCTACTGCTATGAATTGTAATGTCAATATCTGTTTTCTGATGGTCTTAGGTGACCCCTGTGAAGGAGTCATTCAACCCCCACAGGGGTCTTAACCCATAGGTTAGACCCTATGGTCTAGAGAGAGAGCAGGCTTGGCTTCTCTTGCCTGGGGACCCTGCACTTATCTCTGATGAGGTGAGAAACAGTGTTACTTATTTGAACAAAGGTATAGAGGTGGATCTTGATAGTAATAAGCCACAGAGGGCTGGATATAAAAGTGGACAAAATTATCATAGGCAGCATAGATTTTTATGGTGAAGCAAGACCACCTGAGTCCATTTTAATATACGGTGGGGAAAGGTGCCTGAAGCACAGATGAAGGGAATGAAGGGGACATGACTGCCCCAATTTAAGGACAGCATCTCAAGGAAGTTAGATTGACAGGGAGAAGTAGAATATAAAGTCTAAGACTCACCTCCTAACTGTGTTTCTCCTAAGAGCCCATAGGACATATTAAATCCCTAAGACAGAAATCCCGTGATGAGGGTGCCATTGGCTTCTTTGGGATAGTCAATGGTGGCTGTCTGCTGTATTTCACAGTGTGTGGTGATTTGAATAGGTTTGTCTTTTATAGACTCATGTGTTTGAATGCTTGGCCCACAGGGAATGACACTATTAGGAGGCTTGGCCTTGTTGGAGTAGGTGTGGCCTTGTTGGAGTGGGTGTGGCCTTGTTGGAGTGGGTGTGGCCTTGTTGGAGGACATGTGTCATTGTGGGGTGGGCTGTGAGGTCTCCTATGCTTAAGCTCCACCCAGTGTGGAATTCCAGTTTCCTCCTTGCTGCCTGTTGAAGATAGTCTTCTCCTGGCTGCCTTTAGATTGAGATGTAGAACTCTCGGCTCCTCTAGCAATGCTTTCGACCATGAGGATGATGGACTGAACCTCCGGAAACTGTAAGCCAGCTCCAATTAAATAAACATTTGCCCTTATAAGAGTTGCCTGGTCATGGTATTTCTTCCCAGCAATGAAAACCTAACTAAAGACACAGTGAGAGCTTCTGCAATAGAACTGGATTTCTTCATTCAGTCAATCAATAAGCATCCAAAATAGCAGAGGCCAGATGGCAACAGCCCTTGTCAGAGAGAAGGAAAGTGGACATAATTACAATAACGAGCTGCAAGGCCAGAGCAGCAATCCGAGTGCCTTGCCTACAGGCTTCTGAGATAATGGCTATGAGAGCGAGAGCGGTGTTCCTGGGGGAAAGTTAAATGAGCATCCTGGAGTGCCATTTGACCTACATATGTCACTTAAGAAGTGGACAGCTGGTGAGCAGAAGGCCCAGTGCTAGCTGTCTCTGTGGAAAATCACAGCCCCTTACCCATTACACGGCTAAGAGAGCTCTAGACCCAGAGCTTATCAAGCAAAAGGGACACTGATTAAATAGCGTGCAGTTCTAGCACAGATATGTATCCTGCGTATTCTTCCAACAATCCCCAAATGCATCTATTTATAGAGACACTACACCAAGAGAAGGAAAGCTCGCAGACATTTCAAGGCCTGTGCGCTACACTTCTAAGCTGACACCATATTGGGAGACAATAAGTACCATCATAGCCTGAAGGTAGAGAGGACATTCATGGCGACCAGCTAGCCTAGCCTCACTTTAGGGGAATTAGAGATTCACCCCACATTTGTACTCACTCCTAAATGTCTAGTTGAAATGTATATGATGCAGATGTAGCAACTGGCAGAACTCTTGTATTGGTTTCCCTATTGTGTAGCAAAGAATTATTATGATAGAGAAAGAAAAGAAAGAAAAAGAAACAGTGGAAAACCCTGAAACCGCAAACCTACTCTGGGTAAAACAGTAAATCAAAATGACTACAGCAGCCTGAAAGAAAACATAGAAATTCTTATCTCTGTAAAAGACTAGCATGTAGATTTGTTGGTACTCATCATATTCTTTTGTTTTGTTTTTGTTTTTTGTTTTTTTTCAAGACAGGGTTTCTCTGTGTAGCCCTGACTGTCCTGGAACTCACTCTGTAAACCAGGCTGCCCTCAAGCTCAGAGATAGATGCCCCTACCTCTACCTCCGGAGTGCTGGGATTAAAGGGATGCAGGAGCACCCCTGGCTAGGTATTCATCATATTCTTGTTCAAGTCTGTTATTGAACCTGTTTGGCCGCTGCAAAAAAAAGCAAGCTCCATCAGAGAAGACCATGGTAAACTCCCGGAAACAACCTAACAACAGCTCCAATCTCTGCTGCTATGCTGGGTGTGTACTACTTACTATAAAAGAAATTGCCTGGCACTCGGTTAATGCCCTTGGGAATAGATTCTTCTCAGTCCTGCCAATAAAGAGGGACAAAAGCTGCCTTTCATGTCGGAGGCAGAGCAGTGCACATGCACTTTATTGCCACAGACGTAGGTTAACATTCCTGCTCTCTGGCACAGTATAAAATAGTTCACAGGTCCTGGAGCAACATGAAATTTGGTAGGTTACCTCGTGACAACAACATGACGCTAACTGGGATTCTCAGTGCGACCATGCTGAATGATAAGTGTAAATGGGAAAAGGTAACAACCATTACTCGGTAAGGCTAATTGTTCCATACCCTCCGAGACAAAGAGCAACGTAGCCAGGCAGTGCTGAAAGGAATACACACCAAGCCTTGAATGAAAACAGTCAAAGGTTGTGCCTGTTCCTCCAACACTACCAGACTTGCTCTCTCACGGACATGTTCACCCACCACCTTGAAGGCCCTGTGACAGACCTACGAAGGCTCCAGGCAAACTGAGTAAAACACACTGGGGAATGGACCAGACACCTTGTAGCCATTTAGTATCCATAGTAACCAGTTGAGCCAAGATGACACATGATTGCTGCAGCGGGTATCTTTTGTTTTCAGCCCAAAGGCTCCCTTTTCTATGCAAACATAAAGGCGTGATTGCTTAGACAAAGAAAAGTAAGGAAGTATCGCTTCTCCTTTGAGCAAATCTGAATTCTCTTTGCTTGGAATCTTTCCAGGAGGATGGAGCCTCCTTCCGGGTAACAGTAAATGTGTTCTGTAACCTGCTACCCATTTTTGCTTTCTTTCTACTGCTTTCTAACTTTTGATCTCTCGTTCCCAACTCGTGTCCCCTGGAATTATATCACAAAGCAAATAAACACGAAGAAGCTCTTGTCTCTGGCTTTCTTCCCTCCACTCCCCAGGGAAACCTGGAAAAGATAGCAAAGTAAGGTAGAATGTAAGGGATGTTCCCTATGGTTCTTTAAAGGCGCGACACCTGAGTTAGGCCTTAAAGTTTCATCTAAGAAGTTGGTAGGCAAGAGGAAAGTGTACTCCAGGTAGATGCAGCGACATGAACAGAGGTTAGGAAACGTCTTGGTGAGATTGGAGATTTGTGAACATTCTCCAGGAGAAGCAGCATTATCGAGTGTGTGGCTGAGATGTCAGGGGATGCCAAAGAGATAAGCAGGGATCAGGTACACAAAAACTACCCATGTGGCATATGACACCGTGAGGGATGTTCTCTTGCATGTTCTTGTCATTATCCTAATGTTACAGCTATTTTTGTCATTGTAGCACACTTTGTCCTGAGACTGAAGCAACCTGAGCCAACTCTCTTCCCAGCAGGGAGACATTTTAAGCTGAATCTGCTCTCCACCAATCGAAAGTTCTAGAGAAAATGTGTGGCAAAGTACTCAGACATTGCTGGTCCTTATCTGATCCATTTATTTCCCCTCTTTCCAGCCTTGCTGGGAAGAGCTCAATTTTGTTTGTCCTCACTGACCATACAGCTTCGTACAGGAACACTCTGTGTCCCTGGTTGATATTGTGAGTGAGGGACAAGTACACGTTTCCTGTAAGTAACCAGATTAGTGAATATTTTGGATTTGTGAGCCCCGTGGTTTCCTGTAACGATTCAGCTCTACTACTGCAGTATGGCAGCATCCTTTATGAACACCTATGCATTACTATGGACACTGAACTCACTTTTTAAAAAATCATTTTCCCATGTTACAGCGTGTGGCAACGGTACCTCGAAGACTTCTATGGATACAATTTTTAATTAAATTAAAAATCCATTTTACTCAAGTAAAATGGCACAGAACTTGCAATGTAACCTGCAGACATCCTCCAATAAGCTTTGCCGTCTCTAAGTTACTTGTAATGCACAATACAGTGTAAATTCTACCTAAGTAGTTATACATTGTTCCTTAAGCAATGGCAAGACAAGAGTGTACATGTTTAACACCGTTGTATTTTTTCCTTGGTACGTATTTCCAATCCTGGGTTAGTTTACTCCACAGATGTAGAACCTACGATATGGGCTGGTGTAGTCTTGAACAACTTTAGTCCCAGTGCTCAGGGAGTAGAGGCAGGCAGATCCCTGTGAGTTGGAGGCCAGCATAGTCTACATAGGAAGTTCCAGAACAACAGAGAGAAACTCGGTCTCAACAAACAAAACCAAAACAACACTTATGTAAGATGGACTATTTCTCATTCTCTCCCTCATTTAAAATATAAAACCTGAGGCTGCAGAGAAAGCTCAGAAGTTAGGTGCACTGGCTGCTCTTTCAGAGAACCTGGTTCCAGTTCCCAGATCCCACATGGTTGTTTGCAACCACCCAAAACTCCAAATCAAATAGCTTCTTCTGACCCCCCTGGGTACCAGGCATGCATTCAGTGCTCTTACATATATACAGACAAAATTATACACCTTATACACACATACACACACACACCACACAAAATTAAAAAGTCTTAAAAATAAAAATATAACACCCATAGTTCATGGACTATGGAAAAAAAAAAAGAGAGACATATATAGCTCAGAAACCTGTCTCCTGTTTGTTCAATGTGACTTTGGTTCCTTTGCCAAAGATTGGTTTAGTATACATGTGTATTTAAACCTTGAGGAATGAGATCTGACTCAAAAAAAAATGAGAAGGAACACTTTTTCTTGCCTGTCTATGCTGCTGTGTGGTGAGTAATAGCTACAGCTGCTAGAGTCGTGTTGAGAACATAAAATTTCTCACTGTTATCCAAGAAGAGCAAAGCAGAGAGGGGAATCTGACAGAATCTTCACGACAGCACTGAGCCGTTGAACTAACCTGAAAAACCCTGGAACTTCAAACGTCCTCAGACTGTTGCACCACATCGACTCTAGAGTGCTTGTAAGAAATAATAAAAGTTCCTACCATCTAAGCAACCTCAGACACATTTTCAGTTGCTTAAAAACCAATATTGATAAATGAGCAAAAGACCTAAGGCAGTCATTATATGTGAGTCATTGTAAACACTGAATTTGAATAATATCTTAGAATGAATAAAGCTGTGGCATGTTTCACACAGTTAAGACGCCGTATTTTCAGGACACAGAGGCAGAGCTATATATGTATTTCTCAGACTGAGAAATGTGTGGGGAGCGATTTCATCATTGTGTGAACATCAAAGGGTGCTTACACAAACCCTAGGCTGTACGGCTTATTATATAAGTAGGCTATATGGTATAGCCCACTGCTCCTGCGACACAGTGGATAAGAGGGAGAGTAAACTAAGACAATTGTTTAATAACAATCAAGTGCGGCATCTGGGAGATACAGGAGACAGCTGCTGCTGTGACTTGGCCTGCTATTTCAGTTATAATCCTTTTCCTTGTAAGTGGTATGAGCACGGTCTATGGACTTAGAGAGATGGCTCTGTGGTTAAGAGCCAACATCTGTCTTCAGATGAAAACTTGAGTTTGGTTTTCAGCACCACTGTTGGCAGCTAACAACCACCTGTAACTCTGGCTCCAGAGCATCCAGTGCCCAGTGCCCTCATATGAATACAGAGACACCCAGACATACAGATACACAGATATAGAGACAGAGACAGAATTTCACACACACACACACACACACACACACACACACACACACACACACACACACACACATATATATATATATATATATATATATATATATATATATTCCCTCCCTGACCAACACCTCTTTATGTGTTGCAAGGTTACAGATTTAAGGTTTTAGGAAGACTAGGATTAACCACAATGAACTCTGGGAACTGTTGCTGAGTAAGCAGGGAGGCAAAAGAGACTAAAGCTTACTTGTCTTCTCATTTTATTGTTTAAAGACGTTAATGTACATGCAATCATTGTAGACTTTAAACATTGGTTGACTGGGGCTGGAGAGATGATTTAATGCCTAATAGCACTTACTGCTCTTCCAGAGGACCTCGCTGGGTTGGGTTCTCAGTACCCAGAGCAGGTGACTCACAACCAGCTGTAACTCTAGTTTGCATTCCCTCTTCTGGCCTCTCTGGTCACCTGTACACGTGGCATATACTCACACATAAAACACATTTTAAGAAGATTTCCTAGAAGAAGAGCCAGTTTACAAAATTGAAGAGAAAGAATTGTCGACTTGGGCCGCCATTTTGAATCGGATTCCGTGGGAATCTAGGAATTAAATAATTCATTGATCAATTAACTTAGAGCCATGATCTCACTATGTAGCCTAGGCTAGCCTTGAACATCTTTGTGCCTCCATTCCTGAGGGCTGGGATTACAAGCATGCACTATCATACCTCGTTTTAGTTTATTCTCTTAATATGGTACCTTTAGCCAGTCTACCCGTTCTGTGAATGTATCCAGGAAGCATATAATCCAGTCCAAGAAAATGGGGATACTGGATAATACACCCGAAATACTAAAGTTTCTCATCTCCCCCAGAGACACAATATCTAATGGGAAGCCTTTGGACATTATTATTGGTACTTCTAGTGTGAGCAATTATCTAGAAATGGGGAAAACAGATTTTACCAATGGCAGTCTGGTAATTTTATTAAGACTAAGCCTGTCTTAGAAAGACTTAGGTATAAGAGATAAAACTGGGCTTGGTGTCGAAGGCCTATAATCACAGACACTTGGCAGGCTGAGGTCGGGATTGCAGGTTCAAAGCTAGCCTGGGCTACAGAATGTGTTCAATGCCAACCTGAGCAACTTAGTAAGACCTTGTCTCAAAAAAAGGGAGAGGGTTAAGAAGCATATTGAAAGGACTAATTAAAAAGAAGAAGACGACTCACAGAATAAGGAATTTAAGATAGGAAGAGGAGGGCTGGAGAGATGGCCCATCAGTTAAAAGCACTGGTTGCTCTTCCAGGGGACCTGGGTTCAATTCTCAGTACCTACATCGAAGCTCACAACTATCTGTAACTCCAGTGCCAGGGGATTGGACACCCTCACAGAGACATACATGCAGGCCAAACACTAATGCACACAAAAGTAAATAAATCTTAAAAAAAAAAAAAAATAGAAAGAAGAATGTTTTCTGAGAGCAAAACCCACATTAGAATAAAAGTTGGTTGCAGAAACCATGGGGATCTCGTTATGGAAGTTCGAAAGAGAACAATCTAGGATGGTTCTTCCAACTGTTAAATTCCCAGGCCTGAAAGGGACTCCAGAGAACGCCTTTCTCAAGCCCTTTATTTTACAGCTGACAAAACAGGCTGAGAAGTCAAGTCGAATGATGGAGGTCATACCGCTAATTAGCGTCCCAGCCAGAGCCAGCATCTTGTAATAGTCTGTCTTCCACATCACATTTGCTGAGGGTTACATGTCTGAAGACAATAGGAGAGATGACTTGCCAAAGTCCTGTCCAGGTTCAGTGCATTAGTCAAGAAGTAAAATTATAAGACATCACTTGGGGGAGGGGCTGAGACGGCTCAGCAGGGTAAAGGACCTGAGCTTCACTGTTGGACCGTGTGTGAATACCTTCAAGTTTTGGAGGAAAAAAAAAAAAACCTAATGCCTCTGCATTTTTTCATTCTCTTATTCTATAATATTAGAAAAGATCGCATGAAAGCCTGTTGAGTTTGGGGGCATGGGCTAGAGGGCTGACTCTGAGGAAAGTAGAGAGGCTCGAGAGATACTCAGTGAGACTGGGAGCAGGTGGCTGTGTGGGGATAGTTTTCTATGGAAAGGACATAGAAACTTCACCAATATAGAGCACACAAACCTCAGAACCCAGGCTTTCTTCCCCCCACCTCGTCTTTCTTTTCTTTTTTCTTTTCTTTCTTTCTTTCTTTCTTTCTTTTCTTTTTTTCTTTTTCTTTTTTTTTTTGACAGGGTTTCTCTGTATAACAGTTCTTACTGTCCTGGAACTCCAATCCCACCACTCAGGAGGCAGAGGCAGGCTGAACTCTGAGACAATGGACAGCCTGATCTACAAATGAAACTCCAAGCCAGTCAGGACTACACAGTGATACACTGCAAAATAATAATAATAATAATAATAATAATAATAATAATAATAATAATAATAATAAAATAGATTTCTGTTTTCTGATTCCCGTTTAATCTCAGGCAAAGAGGTTAATCTAAGAAGAGCCTGAGGTTCCTGATATAATAAGCTCCTCTAATAACAGAAACTTGGAGAAGGGGCGGTGCTGGAGAACTTTCCAGAAATGACCTGAGATCAGCTAACAATCTGCAACACTTTATCCTAATGAAGCCCTGAACATGAATACTAGCATGGCCAAATCTAGGTCCCCATTGGTTCTCTCTCTCTCTCTCTCTCTCTCTCTCTCTCTCTCTCTCTCTCTCTCCCATGGGTCAGAATATAGCTCTCAGCTACTTCTCCAGCGCTGGCATGCCACCATGATGAGAATGGACTAAGGCACTAAAACTGTAAGCCAGCCCCCAATTAAATGCTTCATTTTTTTAAAATAAGAGTTGCCTTGATCATGGTGTCTGTATTGGCTGGTTTTTTGTGTCAACTTAACACAAGCTGGAGTTATCACAGAGAAAGGAGCCCCCCCTTGAGGAAATGCCTCCATGAGATCCAGCTGTAAGGCATTTTCTCAATTAGTGATCAAGGGTGGGAGGGTCCATTGTGGGTGGTGCCATTCCTGGGTTGGTAGTCCTGGGTTCTATAAGAAAGCAAGCTGAGCAAGCCAAGGGAAGCAAGCCAGTAAGTAACATCCCTCCATGGCCTCTGCATCAGCTCCTGCTTCCTGACCTGCTTGAGTCTTGACTTCCTTTGTTGATGAACAGCAATGTGGAAGTGTAAGCTGAATAAACCCTTTCCTCCCCAACTTGCTTCTAGGTTTTGTGCAGGAATAGGAACCCTGATTAAGATAGTGTCTTTTCATAGTGACTAAGACAGAAGCGAAGAGAGTGAATGTCAGGTAGGTTGGGCAGATTCCTCCAAAGCAACCAATGTAAAAGCCCTTTGGCTCAGTGACAGTATATGGGCATTAGTTCTGTAGACCAGTAGTCACTGTGAGGGACACGAGTGACTGACTACATGGAAAAAAAAAAAAAAAAGAGCTGGGTACTAGATAGAGAAAGGATGTGGGGGAATACTTGGGAACACGTTGCTGATTTTTCCGCAAAGTTTAGTTATAATGTGTGTTTTGTTTCCTCTTTAATGGACTTCTTACGAGCTTGTCTTTAGACATACTCTGACTATGAGGGAAGAACGGTTCCCACTTCATTTAAAGCAGGATGGTTGGTCCATGTGGGCCCTCGCCTCTGCCTGGTTCTCGGCAGTGGTATATTTTAGTTCTCATGCTGGCAGTTCCACTGACACACAGGAATGTGCACAATGGCTTATGTAGAAGTCTTATCATCAGTATACTTGATAGAATTCAAAGTATTGTGATTACATAACAGAATTTTACCAGTCCAAATAATTTAAGGACTAGAATTCAACAATTTTAAGATGAAAAAATGTCTATGTTATGGTTACTATTTCCAATATTTGTGCAGAAAAAATGTCTAATTGTCATATGTTAGAATAAAAAATAAAGCTGCATGGTGCAAAAGCAGCATATGAAAATCACTTGTCAAGTTGGCTCTAGTGGCCCTTACCTGTAACTCTAGCAACTCAGGAAACTGAGGCAGGAGAATTGCTCTGAGTTCCAGGCTAGCCTTGGTTACAGAATAAGAGCCTGTCTTAAAACAAACAAACATCAGTATGTTTATATGCACTAACAGCAAACTATCCAAGAGGAAAATAAAGAAAACAATACCGCTTAATGACAGCCATCAAAAAGGAAAAAAATTCGAACACTAACTAAGGAAATCAAATTCTGGTACACTAAAAAATTCTTTAAAAATTGATGAAAGAAATTAAGAAAGACAATTAAATGGAAAGACATTCATGTGTTTATTTTGGAAAAAATTACTACTGCAAAAATGTCTATACTACTGAAAATGATGTACAGCTTTAATGCATTCCTTCAAAGCCCAAATGGCTTTCTTTACAAAGTAGATAGAAAGATCCTAAAACTCGTAATTCATATGGGACTACAGAACGTCTACATAGTCAAAATCACTCCAGAGAAAGAGAGAGAAAGAATGAGAGAGAGAAAGAGAGAGAGAAAGAGAGAGAGAGAGAGAGAGAACAAAAATGATTCTGGGAAGAGTGTATTCCACGTTCAAAAACAATGAAATTAGATTCACAGTTTGCAAAAAGGTCAATTCAAAATGAGATGGACATGCAATAACTCAAACTTTACAAACTTCTAGAGGAAATCCTCTATGTGAAATCTTCAGGATACTGGGCTTGGCAATGACTCCTCAGATACAACACAAAGCAGCAAGCAACAAAGATAAAACTAGACAAGGGAGGATTACACGGAGCTAAAAAGCCATCTACTCAGAGAAGCAGTCAACGAACAAAGCAAAAAAAAACCAAGCTGCAGAAATGGGAGAAACATTGCAGATCATACGGAGCCGACATCCAAAACAGGCCGTGAATTCCTCCTGTAACTCAGTGGCGAAACCCCAGACAATCCAGTAAAAATGGACCAAGGGATAAACGTTTCTCTAAAGATATGCAAATGGCCAACGGTTTTATGAAAGGTGCCCCAAACTGCTATTTTTTTTTTTAAGGAATATTCAGATGAAAACTTATACATGTGTTAGTGTGGACACTAACAGCAAAAACAGCTGGGTAGCACGCACCTGCAATCCCAGCACTTGAGAGGTGGACAGAGAGGGATCATGGGTTTAAGTCATCCTCAGATTCACAGCAGTTTGAGGACACCCTTGGCTACATTAGATGCTGCCTCAAAAACAAACAAACAAACAAAAACCAACTGTAAGTGGGTGAAGTCACTAATCAGTGTGGACACTTCTTAAAACACTCAACATAAAACTACCACGTGACCCAATTACTCTATCCCAAGCCTGCTCTCAAAAAGCTCTGTATCCTACCTCAGGCACCTGCACATCCATGTCTGTTGCTGCTCTATTCACAACGGCAAGGGAATGGCGAAAGCTTAGATATATACAAAACAGACGAATGAATGATGAAAACAGGGTATTTATACACAACCAAATGTAAATAGAGCTATTAAGAAACTGGAAATTACGAAATTTGCAAGAATACGTATGGAACTTGAAAGTCTTTTATGAAGGTAATCTAGGATCAGAGAGACAAGTCACATAAGTTCTCTACCATATGTGGATCCTGTAACAGCTTCTCATTGTTAAATGTGAATATGTGGGAGTGAATGTGGATGGAGGCCAGGAACCTAGAAGATGGGGAAAAGGAGGCTTTACGGAAGGGAGGGGAGAAAGCAACCGAGCACAGGAGGTATGAAAATGGAAGGAGTGGAAGGGTTCATCAGAGAGGCGGGAACAAGGAGCCGGGTAACAGGAAGAGGGTGGGAGGGAAATGCTAGAAGAAAACCTGCTACTTTGTAACCAAATAAATAAATAAATAAATAAATAAATAAACACACACACACAAAAAAAAAACCCCAAGTAAAAACCAACCAACCCACCAGACACAGAGACTGAAAAAGGGAACAGGTGTTTGCAAGGATATGGAGAAATGGGAGCCCTTGTTTGTCACGTTGATCACATCTGGAATTAGCAAAAGTCCAAGCAGCTGGGCACACCTACGAGTTTTTTTTTTTTTTTTTTTTTGCATTTGATGTGGGAAGACCCACTTTTAATCTGGACCTTTGGAGATGGGAAAATCTACCTTAAATCCGAGTCACACCTTCTGAGGGCAGTCTAAAAGACAGGGAAGAGGGAAGCTTGCTCTCTTTGCCTGCTTGCCCTTGCTCTTGCTGGCAAGTCCATTCCTTCGCTGACATTACAGCCTACTTCAGAATTCTGGTGTCTACCGAAGACCAGCTGAGACATCCAGCCTCGTGGACTGAACAACTAGTAGATTCTTGGACCTTCCATTGGGAGACAAGTCGTTATTGGAGTAGCTGGACCACAGCCTGCAAGCCATTCTAATAAATGCCGTGTGTGTGTGTGTATGTGTGTGTGTGTGTGTGTGTGTATGTGTATGTGTGTGTGTTGTGTTCTGTTTTCCATATTGACTGCACCATTTTTCATTTCAACCAACTTGGTTCACAGTAGCCAAGATATGACGAGCATGTAAACACTCTCTGAGGGGTGGACAGATAATGCCAATATACTGTACTGCTACCACATACGGCATAGATAAGCCTTGGGTTTACATTGTGTTAAGTAAAATAAGCCAGCCACAGAAGGAATACTGTGCGCTTCTGCTTATATAAGGAATATGAAGACAGTCAAGCTGATAGAATCACAGCAGGTGGTTGGCAGGAGCTAGGGGAGGGTACGGAGGGAGCTGCTGTTCAGTGTGTATAAATTGTATCAACTGCCAGATGAGATCAAGGGACCAGTTGCACAATGTTGTGCCTATAGTTTAACAGTGCTGTGTTATGCATTTGACACTTCAGATCTCATGTTAAATGCTATTACTGTGATTTTTTTTTTTTACACCACTTAATAGGGGCTAGAGAGATGGCTCAGTGGTTAAGAACATTTGCTGCTCTTGCAGAAGACTCAAGTTTGGCTCCTAGAACCAACATCTGGCAAACTGTCTGTAATTCCAGCTCCAGGGGCTCCAACGCCTTTGACCCTCATGGACAACTACACTCACGTGCACATATCCACATGCACACACATACCTACACATTTTTTTCAAATAACCTAATAAATCAAATAATTCATTGCGGATAGTTATGACAGAAGAAATGTGGGATGGTGGTGAAGGAGCTGACGGGGAAGATCAGGCGGATCCTGATGTGGTTATGTGACAGCCTGGTTCTGTGACTTTCAGCAGGTACCCCATTGTTTGCCCATTGTGAGGTAGTAAAACCAGAGTAGTAGTGGACGGTGGCTAAAGTTGTACTTAGCTTGAGTTGTCTCTCAGGTTCCCTATGAAGCCATGTCTATACCACAGAAGCTCATGCCTTCAAAGGTTCCTCAGTCTAAATTCACTTCCCTGTTCTTTCCTTAAAAAAAAAAATCGCTGGCTCTCTTTGAATTTGTTCTTTTTTTTTTTTTTTCTACGAATGCCATTCTTTCGTCATCCATGGGATCAATATACTTACCTGCTGTACTGACTGGCTCTGGAAACCACTATCAGATTTAGGCTGTGTAGATAAAGAACCCTGCAGTTCACAAGGCAGAGTCTGAATAGAGCCAACTGCTTTGTTTCCTTCCCAACTAAACCTGGTTCAGTTTGACGTGATTTCTCCGCTGCTCTTTTTTTTTTTGGTCTTTTAATTGTTTTGAGACAGTCAGGCGACAGGGTCCAGGCTGGCTTATAAACGCCACCTCTTGAGAGTGCCTCTATCCATGAAAATGGAAAAATGGACACGCTTGCCCCCGGATTGCCAGTTGTTACTTCAGTAATTATTTATTTCAGCTGTACTGCAGTGAGGACGGAAGACATGAGTTTTTCATGTCTTCACTCTCTGTGTTGTTTTCCCTGCAGCCACTTTTAACAGTCATGTTTTTCCTTTAGAAGCTCTAGGTTTCTCAGAAGTTACAAACACAAATGTCTCCAGTAGTCAGTTGGATATTGACAATGAGTAAGAAGTCTATGTCCGGCAGTGACAGAGCAAGAAGGCTCAGGTGCCCCAGGTTTTCTAGATAGAGACCTAGGCTTTTTTTTTTTTTTTTTTTTTTTTTCTTTTTTCTTTTTTTCCAGATGAGTAAGGATTAATTTCCATCTATGGTTTTGGAGATTTCAGTTAGTCTTCTTTGTCTTCATTGATTCTTGGCCTGAGTGAAGCCAAGCATCATGGTAGTGGGAGTATTATGGAGAAGGCAGGTTGGCTCATAGTGGACAGAAAGGAGTCGAAAAATAAAAAAAACTACATTAAAAAAATTGAAATCTCTTGATTTACTTAATTTTGTTTTCTAGTTAACCTACATTTTTTAAAATTACCAAACTACCAACCATGTGTCCTGAACCGTAGATTTTGCTGATCCAATTGACTTTTACCGTTCTACCAAAGTGCACTGTGAACTCAGGGTTCCCAGGTTGAACACCTATTTTATGAATATTCCCACCATATACCTGCACTAATAATACCTCGAATCCATGGGCACTCATAAAATTTTTTGTTTTTTTTTGTCCTCTATGCCTAGTTCTGTCGTTCACTTCATGTTTGTTTGAATACCACAACCTCTCAACTGTTTCTTACTCTTTTTTTTTTTCTACATTTAAGTAAATGCAAAAAGCCTAAGGGTAAGGAGATCGCACCGGCAATATCCCAGTAAAAAGGATTCTGTCCATGCTGACACGTGACTGAAAAAATTTTTGGTGCTGAGAATGGAGAACTAGGAAGTCTGTTTAGGTTTGCATGGTTTCTGGTTTCTGCCAGGACAAAAATAGGAAGAAAGAAAAAGAAAAGAAAAATCGGTCCGTGCCGGAAGGAAAAGCGTGCTGAGAGGATACACACAGATAGAGCCAGCTCCAAGGAGAACAGAGATCGCTTCTTTCCCCCCACCAGAAGCAGCTATAAAATAGCATATTCATCCTTTTCTGAGTGATTACTGCCCCTTTACCGACGAATATTAGGTCTGCTTTGCAATTTTCATTTGTTACTGGGAGAGCCCAGTATTGAACGGTCCTAGCCTCATGATCTCGTCCAATGCCTTGTCACTCCCGGTTTTTTTCCTCACCTCCTCAGAATCGATGATGTCCAATCCAGAACCGATCTCAGCTCTCCCTAGACCCTCCTCAGATTCTTTTGGCGGGAACATAAACCTTACAAAGGGGTTTCCTCTTTCATCCTTATTCTTTTTTTCCTCAGGTGTACCTTCCTCCCGATTTACTATTAAATCTGGTTTTGTCCGACTGCAGGTTTCCCCTCACCCTCATGGTGATCTTTGGCTGATTTGGCTTTGACAGGGGACTGGTTAGTATCAGAATCTCTTAATCAGTCGGGTTTCACCATCGCTCTCTGCTAAATGTGCCCTGGCGTTATAGAGATTTACAATCCCTAGTAGCCGGAAACCAGAAACAAATCCCTTCTGCGAGTGTTCCATCAGCCCCCTCCCAACCCCAATATCCTCTTAAAGACGGCTTTAATCATTTTTTTTTTAAAAAATCTAGGTCACACTCTAGAGCTTTCATTTTAAAAGGTTTCACTTTTGAATTCCTGGGTCCTATTAAAATGCAGCAGATGGGGGGAACGTGTGGGGCTTTGACCTTGTCCAAAAAAAAAAAAAAAAAAAAAAAAGCAAACAATGATTTAAAAATGTCCTAGCTCAATTTGCAAAGAGGGCATCACATAACACCAGCTTTTCCAGGAAGCCAGTTTTTGTCCTTTGCAACTCCCGGAGTCCCCCCACCCCCAACCCCCGAGGCGTCACACCCTAAGTCCTGGGAGGGGTCCCGACCCTGTCCTGCGCAGCTCTGGATCTCGATCTTGTCTCTGCTCGCGGCCTTTCCCCAGTGGCCCGAGGCGAGCAGCCTCAGCCTCCGACCGGGACCCGCCCCCGGGGCCGCGGCGCCCACGCCCAGCGCAGTCCGCTGCCCCGGCGCAGTGCAGCAGTGAGCACACACCCGCCCGGGCCCGGCCGGCGCACGCGCATCGGGACCCGCGCCCTCCGCGGCGGGAGGGGCTGAGGGGGCGTCCCGGGGGCTCGGGGGAAAGGGGAGGAGGAGGCGGCGGGCCGCGTCGCCCTCATCCGGGCTCGCGCTCGCGCTCGCCCTCCGCCTTGCCGAGCCCCGCGAGGCTGAAACGCTCTCTCCCGGCATGCAGCGGGAGGAGGGATTTAACACCAAGATGGCGGACGGCCCGGATGAGTACGATACCGAAACGGGCTGCGTGCCCCTTCTCCACCCGGAGGTGAGGGACCTCGCCGGGCGCCTTCCGGACCCTGGCGGCCCCGCTCCCTCAGCCTCGCCCGGGGCGGTGGCCGATGCGTCCGCGCGGTGACCTGTGCGGGACCCGGGGAGGCTGAAGGAGCGAGTCCAGGCCCGAGCGCGGCGGCGAGCGGATAACGGGGGAGGAGATAGCGGGGCGGGCCCGGCCGGGGCGGGCTCTGGGACGCTGTCCCTGGCGGTGCCTGGAGGACAGAGGTGGGGATGGCGATGGTCCTGTTTTGGTCGCTGCGCTGCCTGCGGGTGCAGGGGCGACGGGGGCCTGCTGACACTTTGGAACCTCGGCTGAAGCCCTTGGTCTCGCTCCAAGCCTCTCTCTCTCCAGAGAGAGAGGAGGAAGAAGCCAATCTGCTTTTGATTTTTTTTTTCTCCCCCTCTTCCCCTCTTTCTTGGTGGTGAATGACACTACCCTCCCCATTAGTTCACTCGTACCCGGGGGACAGTAGTTTCTTGGGCAAAGTGATGCCCTTCCAGGATATGCCATAGCGACCAGCTCGCCGCTGGGGACGGCGAATTTGGGTGTTTGAGTGTTTGCCCTTAAGCTATTAAAAAAAAACAGCAACAGCAACAACAACAACAAAAAAAAAACAAAACAAAAAAGAGAGCGGGTCAGAACTTTGGCGAATAAACCCACGCACCCATTAGCTTGTCACTAAGTAGCGCTGTTTGGGGACTGTTGGGGAGGGTAGACAGCGCAACACGTTTCCCACCGTTTCTGCTGTATCTTCTCATGAAAGTGAACAGTTTTCTGTGCCAGATCGGTCACGTCCTGTAGTTGTTTACCTCCCTGTTTGTATCTTGAGTTTGTGTGTAGTTAAGGCCTGGATGCAATTCTTTATGCATCCAGTTTTTTTTTTTGTTTGTTTGTTTTGTTTTTTTTTTTTTAACGGTGCGCGGTGAATTGCGGGGAGGGCAGGATAGAGTAGTGTAGCTTCCCGCAGAACTCGGGTTCTGTTATGAGGTTGAGGATTGTGCACAGATCCGTGGTGTTCACTACATTGTGAACAAACATGGTTACTTTGCGTTGGATTGATTTTGTTTCTTTCTGGCTTTTGTGTCTTGCTTTTTTTTTTTTTTTTTTTTAAGTTGTGAATAAAAAGGACCACCTTTGTAGTAATACTCCGTTATCTTTTAACTTGATTTTATACACACACACACAGAGAGATACATACAAATATACTACACACATACATATAGACACATACATACACAAAACGAGACAGTTTCTTAGAAATACATGCTTGGACAAGTCTCATTGGAGAGGGCTATTTTGGGTTTCTGACACAGCTATGCAGTAAGAAGAAACTTTGAAAAATTAAAATGGTAACAAACTTAGAATTGGCATTAGAGAGGTTTCTTTTGGTTTACACCTAGGCCCTACAAATATGTCCACAAAAGTTTTCAGATGTTGTGTTGTAATTGGGGTTAAGGGATATTTCTGTTCATCAGTTCCTGTGGGTATGTTTTAAGCACTTAAAGTGTTTTATGTATTTTAATATACTGGAACACTCAGTGGCAGTTTGGCAGTAGAGGGATTAGGAGTTCAAAGCTATCTTGAACTCGGTACAATGAGTTGGAGGCCAGCTTGTGGCCAAACTATACACAAAACAGAAAAGCTTTCCCCTTCGTAAAAGTGTATGTTGTTTGTTACCCTAAACATAATTTTGCAGGGTGTGGTCATTCGCACCCAGTACCTGGGAGTCAGGAATATCTCTGAGTTTGAATTCAGACCAGACCACATAACAAGTTCTAGGCCAGCCAGGGCTGCATAGTGACACTGTGTCTAACAACTTTTTTTTTAACCTACTAATAAATCTAGAGATTGCTTGGTATAATTGAGAGCTTAAGTTTAGATATCATCAGTCTGCTAACAGATGGTATGTTACTGGAAAATCAACTTCCCTATTGTTCAGAGGGAAATTGGTAAGATACAGATTTCTTTTACCAAGTAAGCACTAGGTCTAGTAAGTTTAAGTTGGGGAACTTTGGGGACTGACTGAAATCATCCTCATTTTCTGTGGTTAGTTTATTGCACCTGCGGTAGACCTGGTGCTGTTCCATTCCTTACAGTGTGTTAGGAGCAGAGCAGGGCACGCGGTTTGGCTAGAGTTTGTGAAATTGAACGGCGGCTGCTGCTGCTGCTGCTGCTGCTGCTGCTGCTGCTGCTGCTGCTGCTGCTGCTGATACTTAACTAATGGCCCATTAAGGAGATCATGGAGAACGCAGGCTTTTGTGTCAGATTGACTGGGATTACTGTTGGCTGCTTCTGTTTTGTCTCCATCTTTTCTTGCTCTTCTTCGTCCTCTTCCAGGCGTGGTGTCTTGTAGCCTTCCACTCCCTTTGTATCCTAGAATGACATTGAATTTCTAATTCTCATACCTTGGATCAGCTATGTGCCACAGTGCCCAGTTTATGCGTTGCTGGGGATTGAACCCAGAGCTTTGTGCATACTAGGCAAGCCCCTGTTCCCAGCACCTGGATTCTAATTTGGAATCCTCAGTAATGAACTGATTTGAAGTAAAAACTTCTTAAAGCTTCTATTTGTTCATCAGGAAATATTGATGTTTCCAGACTTTGTTTAACCGTACTGGAATATATGTCAAAGTTCATGAATGAACATATTTTAGGCGCTCTGGTAAGGTCATCATTCCACTCTCACTACCAGAAGAAGTGGTGCTTTCTTTTTGAGTGATTTAGAAATCTATGTGTGTTGAGGTTTATGTGTGCTGGGGGGTAGGGTGAGACAGGGTTTCTCTGTGTAGCTCTAGCTGTCAGGGAACTCACTTTGTCGACCAGGCTGGCCTTGAACTCACAAAGATCTGCCTGCCTCTGCCTCCCAAGTGCTGAGATTAAAGGTGTACACCCCCTCCCAATTTACTTGTTTTTAATTTATTGGATCTACATTTTATAGAAATGTTTCATTTTACTTTTTTCTTTTGATTTAATACTATCACAAAAATAGTTTCTAAGTATTTGTTAATTGGATAAGTTATTTGTAGGGTAGAGAGTTTAGCTGTTAGCAAACATGGCAGAATACACCTGTAATACACATAGCTGAGGAACTGAAACGAGGCTTACAGGCTCCCAGCTAGGGGGCTACACAGCAAGACTGTCCCTCCATGTTAGGTAGATACTCTAGGTAGGTGGTTAGAATCCGCTGTTGCTGATTCACCAATTTATATGCAAATTGTCCACTACTAAAATTCTTTTAGGATGGGTATGCAATTATATGGACAATGAAACATTTTTAGAGGTATTTTTGGTAAGAAAAATCTTACTTTTTAAATGAAATGCCATTCATTTAGTGAGTCATATAAATAATTGTTTATTGGATTTGGATCAGGTGTGGTACTGAACTCAGAAGTAAGTGTGTGTGTTGTGTTGTCAAGAAGCAGCACTGTAGATACTTTTTTAAATGTGGGTTTTGCTGTTTACTGTCATCGAGGTCAAATTCTGTTTCCTCCTTTGTAAAGTTGGATTGCTATTTACTAAGCTCGTAGAGTCCTTGTGAGTGGTAGTGTTAGATAAGACACAAGCCACCGTTGGGACTGACAGGCCCATGGCCTACAAGCAGTGAATGCTGAAAGGGAAGTTGATATTACCCTTCCTTTGTGGAAACCGGTGCTAATTCATTTTATCACAGAGGAAGAATTAAAGGCTATCTGGAAATAGATAAACTGGCCATGAGGGGATTAGGGTGATGTTCCTGGCTCTGTGACCCGGAGTTAGCAGATGCTACTTAGTTTCTTTGCTTTTTAGATAAAGAGGCTAGATTAGATGATCTCCAAGATTTCTTTGAACTCTGATGTTCTGATTGAAGTTGTGATTTATTTTTTGGGGGTGGGGTGGGGTAGAATAATCAACTTGAACATCTAGCTGCTATGCACACAATAATATTCTAGACTATCTAAGTAGCCTGATGGAACCAGTGCTGAACCGAGCAGTAGCCTGCTGGCCGTGTCAGGTTACTGTCACTTGGAATACCAGTTAGAAGACTGGGAGGAGGGATACAGACCATATGTTGGTTTGCAGTCCAGCAGCCTCTTGTTTTATAGTAGCCTTCAGTAGAAGGAAATCACAAACCCTCTGCCAGCTCATTGTTGGAGCTCCAGTGCAGGGATCTGACAGCGCTGGACTGGATTGCCTGGGATCTCACTTTTCTCTGCACTGCTTACCTCATTTTCAAAACCCAGCACTGCTTCTTCCCGCTTCCCCACCCCGACACCTACCACCACAGTGTGTGTGTGTGTGCGTGCTTTAATTGGTGTCGTTTTATTTTACATTCGTCTTTATCCATATTCTCTTCTCGTTATTGGGCTCTGTTGAATGTTTAACTGTACCTGCCGTCTCACAGGCTTTCTTCTTCAGGCTCTGATAGTGATGCCTTTTTTCTATTTGTGCTTTTTCATCCTATTAAGTATTTAGAGATAGATTTGTTTATGTGTATAAACTAATGTCTACAGACAGGATTTTCTTCTGTTAGGTTACTGGCAGCTGTCCCCAGTTTGCAGATGTTAGATTGCATGCCTTAGGGCGCCTTTTTTCTTTTTAGGATTTTCTAATTGGGTGTGGTAGTACACACCTTTAAATCCAGCACTTGGGAGTATAGGCAAATGAATCTCTTGAGTTTCAGGCCAGCCTGGTCTATGGAGTTCCAGAACAGCCAGAGTTGTGCAGAGATACCCTGTTTCAACCCCCCCCCCCCCCCCCCCCGAAAAAGATTTATTTATTTTTATTGTTTGTGTGAGTCTGTGTGGAGGCCAGATAAGGGGAACAGAGCTCCCTCGTGCTGGGCAGCCGTGAGCTAACCCATGTGGGTGCTTGGAACTGACAGTGGGGCCTCTGGAAGACCTGAAAGGATGCTCAACTGAGCTGCTTTTCCAACTTCCTTTTTTTTTTCTTCTTTTTTAATTGAAGCAAAAATGCTCTAAATCATAATTGTAGTTTAGCTTTTTAAAGACATGATATTGACTGAGTCTATATAAAATGAAAATAATATCGTTGACCTTATGGAGTATAATAAATCCAAAGTTGAAAAGTAGTAGAATGGAATTTTTAACTTTGAGGGGGACAATGTCATTTTTCTGTCCTGTATTTTTTTTTTTTTCAATCTTAATGTCTTGTGTAGTCCAGGCTGTAGTCTAATTTACTGTGTAGTGTTGAGTGACCTTGAGTTGTAGATTCTTCTACCTCTCCTTCCTAAAGTACCTGGTTTACAGGTCTGGGCCCCATGCCCAAGGCATGGTTTATTTAAGTTATCAACTTGACACATGTAGAGTCCCCTGAAAGATTGTCTCACTGAGGAACTGTCCAGCTTAGGTTGCCTTTGCAGGACTGTCTTGACTTGTTAATTGATTCAGGAAGACCCAGCCTAAAAGTGGGTGGCAGTGTTCCTGAGGGTCTGGGTCCTGGACCTATAAAGTAAGCTGAGTAGGAGGCAGGTATGTGTGCATCCATTCTCTGCTCTGACTGCGCATGTCACTAGTGGCTTCAAGTTCCTGATTTCCTGACTCCCCTGTTACGACTAACCGTTGCCTGGAATCACAAGCTACTATAAACCCTTTTCTCTCCTAAGTTGTGTTTTTGTCAGGGCAACAGAAATGAAACTAGAACACCCAAATTCTCATCATCATAATTTGTGGGAATTATTTTAAAAGTATTAAGAGTGAACTCTGGAGTATGTAGATAGAAAATCATATCTATGAGCAATGAGTGATCTTAGGGTGCTGGTATGCAGATCTCAGTTCTGTTTTAGATGTGTGACCTGGGCAAACTTCTAAACTCTTGTGTTCCAGCTGTCTAAGCCAACACCAAGTTATAATATTATGAGATTATTATAATAACTAAACGAGCTAATTTATGCAGAGTTCCATGTCCAGCCATTGACAAACACAGTAGATCTTAGCTATTAATGTAATAATAGACAGCATCTCAAATTGAGCAGTAGTTTGTGTGTGTTCGCTTAGAGATAACAGATTGAATGACCACAGTAAGTAATGCTGGTTGTCTCAAGGATGAGTAGAGGACTTTTATGATAAGCCTGTTTGCTTTACTTTATGGTCTTAAGCAGTGTTTGTAGAACACCAGAGTATTACTTTGCCACAGACTTGAAGCCACAAAGTGATGCAGTGTACGAAGTAACACATGGTGAAACAGAAGACTGTAGGTTTTGAGATATCTCAGGATGGACGAAGATGAGTGAGATTGTGTGACTTTGTGTGTGTGTGTTAAATTAATGGACTGTAGACTATTAAGAGTTTGTTGAGAGTGCTGTGGTGGGCCAGCTAGGGTGTGTTAAAAATGTAAGATGGCTGAGCAAGGCTCATATTACCAAGCCTGACGATCTGAGTTCAATCCCAGGGACCCGCATGGTGGAAGGAAAGAGCTAACTCCTGAAATTGCCCTGTACCTGAGGGCTGTGGCACCCTCCCCCCACCCCCCAAAAAAATACTGATTTTTTTTGTTTGTTTGTTTTGGTTTTGGTTTTTCGAGACAGGGTTTCTCTGTGTAGTCCTGGCTGTCCTGGAACTCACTCTGTAGACTGGGCTGGCCTCGAACTCAGAAATCCACCTGCCTCTGCCTCCCAAGCGCTGGGATTAAAGGCATGCACCACCACTGCCTGGCTCAAAATACTGAATTAATGTAACAAAAAATTTAAAGATATATTAAATGTAATGTGCTTTACACAGAACTCCAAATGATTTCAATGCCAGTCACAAAAGTAATTTACTGTTAAGATGCATAACTTCTCTCTAAAAGCGTTATACATTATATTGCTATTAAATGTTGATGCAGTGGAAGGTTTAAGAGTAGATACATCAAGTATCTTAATTTTGAGTTTTGAAGGTCATGCTTCAGGATGATATATTTATAAAATATATGAGTAAGACCTTCCGCTCTGTAGGACAATACTTTCTTTTAGGGTTTTGTTAAAAGTGACTGAGCTGGAAGAAAGTACAGTGAACACTCAGCCTTCTGAGAAAGGAAATAACTGCAAGCAAGACCATGCCTTGAATTGCAAAGGGTTAAACCGTATTTTTTTCTATTCGGAAGAATTGCCACACTAATTGCCAAAATTAATACCACCAAAAAGTAAAAATTAACAAAAAAGAAAAAAAAAACCTTTCCAAATGAATTCTGCTTTCTTTAGAGTTATACTTGCAAGATGAGAGTATTTCTTTGGTAAGCCAGAGTCCTCCCAATGGACTTCTGAGTGCCTCTCATGTGTTGGTGTGGAGAGGAGACGGATGGCTGAGTGGAGCCAAAGGCTTACGGATGCCAAATGCCTTAGGTTTTTAATTGTTGCCACATTCTAGGGGAAAAAAACAAGGGAATGATTTTCTGATTATGGCCACTTTCTAATTTATGAAGGATTTGATGAGAGGTGAACAAAACTAATGTGATTATCCCTATTTTTATAGGAAAAAAATCTCGTTTTTACACTGATTGTGGAGTTGCTCTTTCTTTCTTTCTTTTTTTTTTTTTTTTTTCTTTTTTTCCAAGACAGGGTTTCTCTGTGTAGCCCTGGCTGTCCTGGAACTCACTCTGTAGACCAGGCTGGCCTCGAACTCAGAAATCTGCCTGCCTCTGCCTCCCAGGTGTTGGGATTAAAGGCATGCGCCATCACTGCCCAGCTTATTAGAAATTTCTGGTTGCAAATGTCAACAACTTAAAAATTAGCTGGGTCTCTGATAACCCATAAGGTCCTGTCAGGGCACAGTTGCACGGAAGGGCAGCCACAGCCTGGGCTGAGACTCTCACCTGTCTTCCTTTCAGCTATGTTCTCTCCTACTGGAGAGCAGCTTTCTATAGTCTATGTGATATAGACATGGAAGCCAGATTTATTTATTTTTATTTTTTGGCCAAACTGCTCAGACTATCTCAGAGAGGAGAGGGACTGTGTGTTGTCTCTTTCCATGCTGAAAAGTGTGTTGAATGGCTCAGATTTAGTTTCTGGGCCTGCTTAAGAGCACCAGTGTAGCAGTTGCTGGTTAGGACGACGTGACTGGAGCTGGGGAGGAATATCTGGGCAGACAAGTCCATGTCTGATGTACACTATTGTGATCTCTTTCTGTCCAGCTGTCGTTTATCTTTTACAAGCATGCTCTAAGAGATGTTAGCATAACTTAGTTGTGCTAACTGCATAATACAGTTTCTAATGAACTACTGGGTGCCATGTATTATGAATAACCTAGACCAGGAGTTTGTAAACCCTTTTGTGCAGTGCCACATAGCTATAATATTTTTTTCAAAATATTAGGCTGTATAGTTACCATAGCAATTGCTGGATGGTGCTGCTGTATAAAGCAGTTGTGAGCAGTATGCATGCTGAGTTCTTGTAGCAGCTTATTTTCAACTCAGATGATGGGGCTACACCTTACCAACCTCTGATTCAGAAGAAGACGCTCTGATTCAGAAGAAGAAACTCCAAAAAATTTATATTAAAAAAAATTCAACAACAACAAAAAAGCTCTTTATCTTCTATCTTGACTTTGTCAGAACTGTGTTCTTACATGGAGGACATGGGTTAGATGAAGAATATATGTATATACTCAAGTCCGAAAGGGAACTTTCCTACCATAAACATGCTTCCCTGCAGAATTCTTTACTATATGGGCTTGTGTTATATTTGTTTTAAGTTTCAAGAGGAGTCTTATAAGCGCCCCTCCATTTCCTTCAGTCCTCGTTTTGATACTCTGGCAAAGTTATATACAGAAGGAGGAAGGGTATTAATTTGACATTTAATGTATGAGGCATTGTGCCAAGTTAGTGTTATTGCCTCAGTGTGATACATAATAACAGCAATAATTGTTAACACTGACATGTAACAATGAGCTAAGTGTAGTACAACCTATTTAAACTCATCCCCAACTAGCTTTCAAATAAATGAGACTCTGACTATGGTTATTTTATTTGGCTTTGACAGTTACTGGGGGTAACCCCTAAGCTACTTTTCTAACTTCTGTCCTTGCTACCTCCCCAGAGGTGTACCCTAAAATACTTGCTGTTTTCCTGGCCATATGCTTATGGTACCTCTCCTCTCATGCTGCCTTTTTCTCTCCTCGCACCTCTTGCCTTTCCACCCCAACCAGCAAACTCCAAACCCAGCTACCTCTAACCCTTCTAGTGACTGGTTGTAGCCAGTTTTACTTAGTCAGAAGTTTTGAATTGAGGAACAAGGTTTAGACAACAAACGCTTGTAAATGTGAGAATTCACTCTTAGGTCTAGACCTTCTGCTACAGAATTTAGCAATATAATACAAAGCAGCAGGCCCGACCTCAACACGAAGCATTCCAATCACTTTTACATATGTGCTTATTTCATTGTCACTGCTTTGTGTGCCTGTCTTACAAGTGAGATGATTGGTGGATGTGGACGTGAGACTTAGAAACCCAGGTTGCTCTGTATTCGTATCATACTTCAATGTGATAGAAACAATGGAGTTACAGAGTTGATTATTGTGTGGTAGATACCAGACAGCTGTGGCTGCAAGTGTTTTCATCTATGCTGTTTTTAATCTTTTACAGTTTTTTCTTAGTTTAGGTTTGGCTTAAGTTATATTCTACAAAATTGAGCAGGAAGTGCAGTGAATTCCCATATCCCTTTCCCCCATTTCTTCGTAATTTCCCTCATTATTAGCATGCACAACAGAGGTACATGTGACAGTATTTCAGCTTCTGTTACTGTGCCATTGCCACTGAGTCCATACTTTATATTTAAGGCTTGGTCTTGGGTGAACAGCCTACAGATCTCAACAGATATATGTTTACTGTTACTGACTCCCTAAAATGTCTTTTGCCTACTGTGGAACATGCACTAATAGAAAGCATGCTTTACATCTTTATAGCGATGCGCCCAGTCATCCACGCAGTCACTAGGGCAAAGGATCAGTACTCAAGCTGGGCATGACATGGCTCACATGTGCTGTAAGCACACTCGGGGGGATATGGCACATGGTTATAGGAAGTTCGAGGCCAGCCTGAGTTACAGTGTGTTCCAAGCCAGCTGGGGTTACGTAAGATCCTGTCTCTGTTCTTAAAGAAATGGGATACTGTTGAGCTCTAATGAAAAATGCAGTCACAACATTTGTAGGAAAATTACTGGACTTAAAACATACAATATTAAGTGAGTTTATATAATCTCAGAAAAAAGCCCATATGCTCTCTCTCATATGTAGGATCTGGCCAATAGGATAGGTATACATGTAAACAGATGGTACATGTGGGTGCAGTGTAACATGTAGAAACAGGAACAAGGAGGGTAAATATTAGGGGATGAGGAAGGACTGAGTGCAGGAATGGAAGTGAGTTATGACAGAGGTTAGACAGCTAATCGTTTGTCTAGTTTTAAGTCTGTCTGGATGCTTTATTTTTGGTGGTGGATAACTGCGTGAAAATATATTCAATACTTAAAGCACTAAATTCAGTGTAAAGCAGTGCAGCTTTCATAGAATGACTACTCCACGTGTAGTTCATTGAGAACTACAGACTGGGCCTAGATATTGTGTGTGTGTGTGTGTGTGTGTGTGTGTGAGAGAGAGAGCGAGAGAGAGAGAGCGAGAGAGAGAGAGAGAGAGAGAGAGAGAGAGAGAGAGAGAGAGAGAGAGAAAGAGAGAAAGAGAGAAAGAGAGAAAGAGAGAGACTGACTGACTTACTAGATAGCCTTGGCTGTCCTGGAACTCACTATGTAGACCAGGCTAGCCTCAAATTTACAGAGATCTACCTGCCTCTGCCTCCCAAGAGCTGGGATTAATTAAAGGCATTCACCACTATGCCCAGCTAGCTCGCTCGTGATGTGATGTGTTTTTTGTTTTTTGTTTTTTTTTTTTTCCATTTGCCAATTTTTTTACAATAAACTTTAAAAAATCCTTTAAAAGGCAGCCAGTTCGGTCAGATTGTGTGTGTGTATACAGATGTGCATGTGTGCATGCATGTGTTGTATGTGGAGACCAGAGGACTGCAAGTGGTGTTCCTCAGGAGCTGCCCTTGTGTTTTGAGAAAGGGTCCCATTGCCATGAAGCTCAGTGGTTAGGCTGGGCTGTCCGGTGTGCCCCAGGATTTCTCCAACCCACGTCTCTCTCTCGCCAGTGCTAGGCTCGCTCATAAGTGCACTCGTGCTCCACATGTTGGTTATGTAGGTCTGGGGATCTGAACTCTGGTCGTCATGACAGCAGGGTATGACTTTTATTGACTGAGCATTTCCCAGCCCTAACTACATTTTAAAATTTTGATGTTGTTGAGTTAAAAAAAAAAAAGGATGTTGATGATCCGCTTGTTTAAGCAGCAGCACCTGATTCCCGACTCATCTTCCAGCCCCTGTGTAACCACGGTTAAAATTACAAAGCTGCGTGGGTACTAGAGGCCAATTGGGAAGGAGAGTTGATACTGCTTTAAAATCCCTGTGTCCTCATGTGCAATGCTGTAAAGGTCTGCCAGACTGCATCCTTGTGCATGAGAGAGCGTTGAGTTCAAGAATCGATGTGTTCCAACTGTCACATCCATCGCTAGAAACTCTGTGCCTGGGCACAGTACTTTTACTTTGGGTGTCTCGATTTTCTTTCCTGAAAACACTAGGATAATAGAAAACCTTCGTTTTAAGGATTCTTTATGGTATGCGTTAATGTACCAAGTGCTGTAGGCTTAACAGCTTAACATTTTCAAACTCTGGAACTGAGGTTTGTGTTTTGCTCTGAATGGCGCTTTTTGCTTTGGGCAAGAAGTAGTAGAAGAAGTAGCAGCAGCAGTAGCAGCAGCAGCAGCAGTAGCAGTAGGAGTAGCAGCAGCAGCAGCAGTAGCAGCAGCAGCAGCAGTAGCAGCAGCAGCAGTAGGGGTAAACGGCTCTCTTTGACTGTTCCTCACTTCAGTCAGCAATCCAGTCAGTTTCCTTCTCACAGACAGAAGGGACAAATGCTCTCTTTGGTGCCTGTTGGCCTCCAGGCTTTGTCTATATCACCTTCTTCAGCTCAGCAGCTCACTCCCTCAGCTACGTATGTCTCCTTATAACCCAGCTAGATTGCTTACACTCTCCCTATGGTTCTTTCTTGGTCTCTTCTTTGTCTTCCTCTCGTTCCCCATGTTCCTGACCCCGTAGCCTAATCTAGTCTGCTGGTCTCCTTTAGTGTGCTGCTTTCTCTCTCCGTTCTGGGCTCTTCCAGATGCCTCTGACTGCCCTTCCTCTCATGTCTGTAATAAAACCTTGCCCTCAGCCATACATTGGAGCAGTCTTGTCCTCTCATAGTCTCCAAATAAAGTTCAGAATAGTACTTAGGAAGTAAAATTAGCCATTCTTAATAATTTTTATTTTTTTTTAAATTTACTTAGTTTTAAAATTATGTGTATCTGTTGTGTGTTGGGATGGGGTTGTACATGTGAGCACAGCTGTGTCAGACCCTGGGGCCAGAGCTCCTGGACTTGTTGCCTTCAGGAGCCAGTGGGGTAGAAGCTCTGAGAGCTGTGCTCCTCACCTGCTGAGCCTCTTCGGTCCTCAGCTTGGTTCTCCTGTGCAGCTCAAGATGAGGGAATGGCTGCTTTGTCAATACTGCTTTTCTCTGTTGGTTTCTTTTTTAACTTTGATATTTTTCTTTGTCTATGTACCTTATCTGAAATTGTAAATATTCATCAGTCTTCAATGGTTTTGTAGTTTTAATTATGAACCAGTTGTAAACATTGATTTATTTGGAACATTTGAATACCATAGTATAGATATGCAGGATCTTACTTATTTGGAAAGTTAACTAACTTGATTTCAAAAGTTCCCATTATTTAACTTTCCTGTGTGCATGTGAGAAAAAAAATCTCAGTTTATTTCAGGTTTTGAATTTGTGACCTTGAATTTTTGAGCCTTTTGTCTTAAAGTGCTGAGATTACAGGAGCTCCGCAACCCATGACTTATTGGGGATTGAACCCAAGGCTTCATGCTTATATCAGGCAGCTACTCTACCAAGTGAGCTACCGCCCCAGTGCAGCATTTGAGTGTACGTGCGTGTGTGTGTGTGTGTGTGTGTGTGTGTGTGCGCGCGCGCGCGCGCGCGCGCGCGCGCGCGTGTGTTTCTAATCGAATATAGTCTAGTAGAAGAAAAGGAGCATACTTGGGAGGAAAACGAAATAGCCTAGACCTAGCATTATAGCATTGTGGGCTGAATATAAATTTACACTTTATGAAAGATCTATCACTCTAATGTGTGGTTTTTTTAAAAAATTGGATAGCATATGAGTTTTGAAGATATGAGAAATTTAAGCCACAGAACTTTTTAAGCCTTAAGAGTTAGTCACATAATTGTCACATTTTAACAACTGCAGCAGGATGTGTGGTGGGAGAGAAGTCCTTCAGTGAGTGCCACTTCCCCAACAAAAATGCTTCGCTCTGGAGGTGATGCCTCCACTACTGGGGGCATTTGCTGAGAAGGTTTTTTGGCAGATAAAAATATTTCAAGCACATGCTTACATACAATTATTTTCTTGTTAACATGTAAGTGGTATAATGTGTTTTAAAATTTGTAGTGTTTTCCTGAACCCTGTTTGGGTATAATTCTATTTCAGAGTGTCATAATCTTACTTTTATGGGGTTTAAACTGTATTTTCCCATGCAGTATCCTCCAGTGGCATGAGGCTGATGGAAATAAGTAAAGTTGATAAAATAAAAATTCACGTTTCAGTCATAAAACTGACATCTTGAGTGTGTATTGGTGTCATGTGACGTGACTAGCAACTATTGCTTTTGACAGCATGAAACTAAGGGCTGTCCTCATATTGCACAAGTTGTATTGGACAACGTCCACCTGTGTAGGTTTTCTACATTTTCTACATTTTCCACAGACATCTTTTGGAGAAATTGCTTAGTTGTTAAAAGCTGTATGTGCTAGGATGAAAACCTGAGATGACCCCCGTACCCATGTAAAAGTAGGGCTGAACAGTGTGCAAATGTAGGCCTGGAGCTGGGAGCAGAAACAAAAGGGTTCTCAGAGCTGGCCAGCCAGCCGGTCTGTCCAGATGCTGAGCAGGTTCGGTGAGAGACCCTGTCTCAAACAGTAATGTGGTTAGGAGCAGTTACTGCTCTTCCAGAAGGCCCGTCCCCACCACCTACATCGGGCAGCTCACAAGTGCATGGAACTCCCGTTCCAGGGGATTTGGCACCCTCTTTTGGCCTCTGAGGATGCCATACATAAAAATAATAAATTTAAGAAAAAAAGAAAAAAGATGGAGAACAATTGAGACAGACACCCCATGTCAAGTTTAGGCCTCAGAACCCATACACACATCTCCATGCATACCCATACATGCACATGCACACACATGTGTACACAAATACACATTTTCACAGACAAGTAGTACATGAGTGGGATCATTTAGAATGTGCCATACAGGATTGATTTTTTTTTCACATTAAGCATAATTCTTGGAGATTTGTCAGGTACTTGTGGTTCTTTCCCTTTTGTTGTTGACTGCTGTTCCATAGTATGAATATACGTACACTGTAAATGACCTGGGTTCCCAGCTTTCAGTTATTATATTTGTTATAGAACATACACACATATATATGTATATATAAGACATACTTTTAAAATTTAGTTATAAGTATTTGTATACAGACATTTATGTAAGCAAAATTTTAATTCTCTGGGGAAATGCAGTTACTGGATCACATAGTTGTATATGAGTGTTTTTAAGAAGTCAAGCTGTTTTCCAGAGTGGCTATGCATTTTACATTCCCATCAGCTGAGTATGTATGATATAATCTCCACATCCTCATTGGTATTTGATGATGTTGCTTTATTATTTCATTGTTCTGGCTTCTTTCCAGCCTGATTTTCAGAATTCTTTTGTAATTCAGTTCAGGTTCCACTCTGTAGAGATTGCTGGCAGGGGGACGGGTGTGGAGTTAGGATCAGGCGTGTGTTAAAAGGCAAGACAGGAGTGCATGAGCCAGAAGAAATTTTCAGTCAGTGTGAGGGTAAAGGTGCACTGGAAGTAGGGAAAGAGGAGAGACAGCTTTTGATGCGCCTTTATTAAGGGTTACGAGTGCGGTGGTGTTGACCTTCTCCTGGGGAAGGGAAGGGTTGTGGATTTGCTATCCAGTCAGTACCTTTACAGTTATTGAATGTGCATGCATGATGTGTGGTGTATCACATGATTTGCCTGTATCACAGCACGTGTGTTCAGAGGACAGCTTAAGAGAGTTGAGTCCCCCACCCTTGTGTCGATTCCAGGGATTGGACTGAGGTTCCCAGGCTTACCCACAAGCACCTTTATCTGCCAAGCTGTCTCTCAGCCCCCAAGACACACATGGATGAGGAGCTGCTTTATACGGGCACTAATAACTGACCCTTAGGTTTTATCATGCTTAACAGCTGTGGGGTTGTTTGATTTAAGATTAGAAAATACGGAACAAACTAGTTATATTGCAGTCACTCAAGTAGGGAAGCTCTAACTAGGCCAAAGATGACAGGGTAGGACTTGTTTCAGATACTTTATGTCAAGCCTAAAAATAGCTGTGGAGACAGCAATTCTATTAAATTATGACCGACCCACCTACCCACCCTGCCTGTCTCTCTCTCTATGTGGGGTGTGTATGTGTGTGTTGATACTGGCTTTCTTGGTTGCTCTCCACCGTATAGTTTGAGATGGTCTCTTGCTGAACCTGGAGTTGACCATTTGGCCAGGTTGGTCGGCTAGTGTGCTGGGGAACCTGCCCCTTGTGTCCCAAGGGTTGGGATTAAAGACAAGTTTACCATACCCATATGGCTTCAAGTTTATCAGACGCATATGCTTTTTTTTTTTTTCTCTTTTTTCTCGAGACAGGTTTCTCTGTGTATCTCTGGCTGTCCTGGAACTCATTCTGTAGACCAGGCTGGCCTCGAACTCAGAAATCCACCTGCCTCTGCCTCCCAAGTGCTGGGATTAAAGGCCTGCGACACCACTGCTCCGCAGGCATATGTCTTTACGTAATCACTTTATCTGAGGAACCATCGTCTCAGCCTGATACCTACTCCTTTCTTAGAACACATCTTTCTGTGTAGCCCTTCCCGGCTTCCACACTGGCCAGGAATTTGTAATGCTCCTCCCTCAGTGTCCTGGGCGGTGGGATTACAGGGCTGGGCAACCACACCCTTGGACACTTTTAGCCCATCCTCATGTTTGTGATGTAAAGCCATTGCCTGATAGCCAGATAGCCACTTCCCGAGTGGCTGAGGATAGTAGATATCTGTTCTCCTGCATATTTTCGTTCCTGTATCTTTGGTCAAGTATCTCTTGTCTGTACTAGTTTACTGGGGCTGCTGGTATAAAGTGACACAGACCAGATGGTTTACACGTGGAGAGCCCTCCCCAGTTTTGGAGGCTAGAAAACAAAGGTCCAGATTAAGTTGTTGACTAGCGTGCTTTTTCCTATGATAGCTTTAGCTTTTAATGTTTTTCATTGACTTTTAGTTTTTTAGTAACCTTTCAGTTAATTTTTATATAATTTGGAGTTTTAAAAATTGGTTGATCTTTTTTTAAAAAAAAATCTTAGTTTTGCCTATGGATTCCCATTTATTTCCAAAAACTCTTTCTTTAACTTGCTTTTATATTGTTTTTCTTCCCCCACCTTTTTTTTTTTTTTTTTTTTTGGTTGGTTTTTCAAGACAGGGTTTCTCTGTAGCCCTGGCTGTCCTGGAACTCACTCTGTAGACCAGGCTGGCCTCGAACTCAGAAATCCGCTTGCCTCTGCCTCCCAAGTGCTGGGATTAAAGGCGTGGGCCACCACTGCCCTGCTTTTATATTGTTAAAAAATAGTTGAGCAAATACCTCGGTTTTAATTTTTAGGTTTTTTTGTTTTGTTTTGTTTTTTTGTTCTGTTTCTTGAGTCTTTTTGTGTCCAAAACTAAGCCAGCCCTTTGCGATGTTGGTAACTTTTGCTTTGTAATAGTTCTTAAAATTGACTTTTAGAAGATAGCAGGTATCTTCCTATATAAATTTAGAATAACGTTTTCTGTAGCTACAAAGAATCCTGAGGAATTTTGATGGAAATTGCATTAAACCTATGTATAAATTTGAGAAGAATGGGCATCTTTATGATGAATAAATAAATACAGTATGTATGTCTGTTTATCCAGATTTTGATTTCTTTCATTGGTATTGAACATTCAGTGCTGCATATGAGGGCCACACTAACTTGTGTCCCTTATTTGCCACCAATTCTTGTCACCACACCATTTCTATTAGTGAGGAAAAACTCGATTTTTGAAACCAAACCAAACACTATTATTTTCCATTGGCCTCATTTCTGTTGTGACTTTTAGGCTAATTTATTAGTTACAAAACTTCCCTAAAAGACTTGTAGGTATTCCGTGTTCTGTCCATCCTTTCTTAAACCATCTCTAGTCACGCACGCGCCCTCACCTTGTAAAATAGTCTGACCTCCTGCTGCTAAGTCCCCAGGCCAGTTTGACAAGCTTTTTTTGTTTTGCTGTAGGGAAATAGAAACCGAGGTGGTAAGGTTTGGTGTTTCTCAGGTCTCTCTGAAGAAGTCTGGTAAATCTAAGCACAGTGAGAGGAAAGCGTTTGTATTGTTAGTGAAGGTATAAAGTGATGCTGCCCCCTGGAGGGCAGTTTAATAGTGACGTTCAAGAAACTGAGTCATTTTATCTGCAGATAGGTGCTTACCTAAATCTAACTAGCACAGTTTCTAAAAGAATAAGCAGGGGCAGTATTTTTTGTGTGATTTATTGGTGCAGTGAAATACCATTTACCATTGAGTGAAGGAGAACTATCTGTATCAGTGCTGATTAATCTCAGAACGATAGTGCTTGCTTCTGGTGTTTGAGATAAAGCTATCTGATACACTTGTGCAGAATAGGGTATTACGTACAGCTTTGCTTGTCCTCTCAGCTTTTTTTTTTTTTTTTTTTTTTTTTTTTCCTGGATCATACCACTAAGAATGAGATCTGACAAGGGTTCCTGCATTTTAAAGAGAGAGGTTGAACTTGCTGGAAGTAGCAAGTTGTGTTCCCCACAACTCTTTATGACCTCCACCCTGTCCAATATAGAGACAACTTAAGGGAAGAAGATTCTTTGAAGAATTTAAAGCTATTCTCTCTCAACTTACCCAGTAGTATTCTTGCTAAAATTGGGCTGTGGAACCAAACCAGGACAGGAGTCTAGGTCAAGAAAGGGGCTCAGCTGAACATTGTTGTTCACGCCTGTAATACCACCAGCATGCGGGAAGCAACTTGAGGTTCACAAGTTTGAAGCCAGGTTGGGCTTGTTAGTGGGCCAGTTTTCAGTGTTCAATAGAGCTTAAATAAAGTTTGTTCAGGGAGAGGGAGTCTATGAGTCCTACAGAGTAGACTACAGAACTCTTAAGATGTCCCAGTTGAGAAAGTAAGTACTTGAGTATCTCCATAGGTATTAATAACTGAGTGAACTACACACAGTGCCAACCCTGCAGCTTGGACTATGAAGGAGTCTGCAGAGATGACTAAGGATCTATGCTGGGGCAAGCAGGAACAATGGTTTTGGATTTCTGATCCAGTAGCCTAAGATAATAAATTTGTGTTGTTTTAAGCCACTAGGTTTGTTACAAAAGAGATACCAAACTAACATAATCCCTTCACACAGTGCCTAACGATCTGTTTGCATAGGAACTGGAGCTCAGGGAGTAGGGTAGCTGGCTGGGTGTCTGAGGGAGCTAAAGTGCTATTTGAATTGTGAATTGAAGGTTTTAAAAGTCAGCCTAAGCCCAAGTGTGTCTTCTACGTAGGATGGCTAACGTGAGCTAAGGTATAAATAAGATAGCACCGTTTTTAAAGTACACAGCTTGCGGATGTGTAGGGAGGGTAGAGAGGCGTGATAGATATTAGAGTTGAAGGAAAAAGTCAGCGGGGACAGGTCCATGGAGGATCCTGTAAGACGTGTGGGGCAGGCAGAGGCCTGGGTGGACCAAGAGGTGCTGGGAAGGGACACAGAGAAAGGTCAGGAGGGGTTTGTCCAGAGAAAAGTATTCTCCAGAGTTAAGGGGGAGTGAGTTATCTAGCTAATACTGTTTTGTTTTGTTTGTTTTGTTTCATTTTGGTTTTGACACAGGGTTTCTCTATGTAGCCCTGGCTGTTCTGGAACTCTGTAGACCAAGCTGGCCTCAAACTCAGAGATCTACCTGCCTCTATCTCCTGAGTGCTGGGATTAAAGGTGTGTGCTACCCGACCTGGCTGCTAGGACATCCTAGCAAACAAGAAAGTCAAGGAACGTATTTCTTGGACAGCTCTAGTTCATTCCCCCCCAGGACAGGAAGGAGAAAGATTGATTGTGGAGGGTGTCAGAATACCTTTGTGTTAGCTGGAAGGATTGTGCATCTAATCCTGTTATTTCCTCTCGTGAGTCTTGCTGATCACGGTGGTATGTTGAACTGGATGTGTGATGCTTTGTTTATTGTCCTAAGAAATCACCCATCATTTCTCAGGATTTTCCCTCGGTTCCTGCACCACTTAGATTTTGGTAACAGCTTAAATAGCAATGCACATATGTATGTAAGTCTTACATTTTAAAAGGAAAAACAACTTAAAAGGCACTTTGTCAGAATCTCTCAGAAGCGTTTTGTATCTGACCCAGTGTTTTGGGACCTTTTGGAAATGTGTTGAGGATTTTCGTTTAGGATCCGGTAAGTGCTGTTGATCACGAAGAAGGAAAAGAGACTTCCAAGATCATTTCAGCTCAGCTAGGAGATGTATTAAAAGCATGCTGTTAGAATCTCGAGTTGGATGATAAAACTGATAATTATTGTCAAGTGGGAAGCCAAAAACATAGTCTCACCCAGAAAGGAGTAAGACAATTTATTAGATGTAAGCCCGAGTGACTGTGGTCTGGACACAGATTGAGGTCCCCAGGTACTGTGTTCTAAGAGTACAACAAACCTCCCCGAGTAGGGATGTCTTTCCCATAGGCCTCAGATACTTTCTGAAGTCTATTCATACATTCCGGAAGGATTTGCTGAATAGTTAAAAGGTTAGCACAGGTAGAGAGGTAGGCTGTAAGGAGCTGTTTGGGGAGCTAAGCTAGCCTAAGATAATTTGTTTCAGAACCTGCAGCAAGCAATCCAATTCCACACAGTCATTGATTAGAATCAGCCTTGCAAAATGTTTAATATATGTAATTTGATAATTTTTGCTAGTGCTTGGGCATGAAAATAAAAAAACAGTACCACCTATTTTTAGGAAATTAGATTGTTCTGTAGACTATTCAAAGAGATATTCTTATCTATCTCTGTGTGTGTATACACACAAAGATACATACATATATATATATATATATATATATATATATATATAAGCAATGATTACTTTTATAAAAATAGGAAATTTTTTTATATAAGAAAACTGTAAACCTAAATTAGCAAAACCGTACAGTAGTTATAACCATCTTTTAAAAATAAAGATGACTTCTAGAGATCTATCTACGTATTTTGTGTAGTACTTCACAAAATATGTAGCTCTTAGAACTGTACTACGGTTCTGCTGACGTTTCCACCCTGACATGCTAACAGCTTCAGTGTTACTGGTTCATGATACACATACGTTTTAGGGTAAGCAAGGGCTACTTTTAGACCCAGAATTTTACTGTTTTGCTCTTTAAAGGATTGCCAATGTCTGTGACCCAGAGAAAGTGAGAGTGAGGCATATATTTGTTGTTCATATTCAGCTAAAAATAAGGATCTGTCACTTACACTTCAGATGGCCAAGGTTGTAGAATCTGTGTGCTTGAGAAGCGGGAATACTTGGACAATAGCACTAATGATTGCAGTTGTATTTAAATATAAAAATCAAAACCAGAGAAGCCCAAGGAAAAGGTTAATGTATGTGACTGTTGTAGAATGTCAGAAATACATCAAAGCTATAAATCAACAGTACTAGAAATGGTACAGATATCTGTAAGTAAGAAAATGGGTAATATGTAATTGTGCATATACAAGTCTAGTTCAAACATGTTAGATGAATCTTGGAACTCCAGTAAAGTTCTTCTACTCCAAAGGATGTGAATGGGAAATTTTCAAAAATAATACAGTAGGAAAATACTTATTTTAATTAATTAATTTTTTTATTAGACAGCTATTCTAGGTAGTCCTTCCTGGCTGTCCTAAGACTGACTATGTAGACCAGACTGGCCTCAGACTCAGATCCACCTGCCTCTGCCTTAGAGTGCTGGGATTAAAAGTGTGTGCCACTACAACCATCATAAATGTTATTTTAAGTAGGGAGAATTTTCAAATAATGTCCATTGCCATGGGAAAATAGTTAATAATATATTGCAAACATTGTCATGTAACTAGAAATACTCATATCCTCTTCAAGAAATGAAGAAATGTTAATTGAGTTAAAGGGTTTTTTGGGTTTTGGTTTTGTTTGTTTGTTTGTTGTTTTTTGCCAGGGTCTCTCTAGTGTGTAACTCTTGTTCTGGAACTTGTTATGTAAACCAGGCTGGCTTCAGACTCACAGAGATCAACTGCCTTTGCCCTCCTAGTGTTGGGATTAAAATGTTTTTCAATATGAGAAAAAAAAATCCTGTCCATTCTTTTATTTATTTATTTTTTTTGGTGGTGCATGTCCAGTTGCTAGTATTGGGAAGTTGAGGCAGGAGCATTGTGAGTTTGAGGTCAGTCTGGGCTACTCAGTGAGATTCTGTCTGATAAAGAGGGCACTAGTATCCTGGGAGGCTCTGCTGTGCTGTAGATACTGCGATGATGCGTGTTTCGGCCCTGTTGTATTTAAGCCTAGTGCTGAGGAGGAGTTTAGAGGAGTATGTGGGAGAGGAGCTGAGTACAGAGCAGAGAGGTTGTTAGCAGCTCTCGCCTGAGAGTTCAGCCATCAGGGAGGTAATGCTGCTGCATGTTGTAATATGTCTGTGTATGGAGTGCCTAGAAGCTATCGTGAGAATACCAGGCGATAAGAAATTATCAGCCCTAGGATAGGTCCATGTAGCTACAGCTTTGTGTGGCCGTCTGTTGTTGACTGAAGTGTTATCGGATGCATAACTGGATTCGGGCAGTTAGACATTTTATTAGAGTTGCCTGTTTACTTAGAACGGTTAGGAAAAGCCAGTACCGGAGAATAGAAGATTTTTGTTTTTTGTTTTGTCTTGTTTTGTTTGGGTCTCATTATGTAGCTCTGAGTGTTTTAGAACTTAATGTGTAGACCCGCTGGCCTTGAACTCAAGAAGATCCGACTGCCTGGGATTAAAGGTATGCTGTACCATGCTTAGAGAGGAATGCTCTTGCATGTTTTCCTCTGAGCGCGTGTGAGCTCTTCCCTTTCTTAGTGTCTTAGGGCGTGTCGGGGGCAGTGCTGGACCTCAGGCTGTTCTCCAGTAGAGGACAGAAGGGTTGGTACAAGAGAAGAGAATAAGACTCTCACAAAACCTAGAGTTGACTGGTATGAGAGACAGTTTCTAATTTACTGTTAATTTCTAATTGCAGAGCTTTTTTAGTTTGGGGGATGTATACAAGGGGTAGATTTATCATTTGACCATGCTTTTTCCCTAGAATATGGATTTTAAGCATAATTACTTCAATAATGAATATTTGTCAAATAGCACCAAAATAAAAGTACTAAAATATTTTCTGTGGTTTTCATTTCTTGTTTATGTGCTTTTTCTCTTTAACAGGAAATCAAACCACAGAGCCATTATAACCATGGCTATGGTGAACCTCTTGGGCGGAAAACTCATATTGATGACTATAGCACATGGGACATCGTCAAGGCTACACAGTAAGGTTTCTTGTTTCCCTGAATCTGAGTTACATATTAGAATGCCTTTGGGGAAATGCCAGTATCTCAGTTAATTATTGTAATTTCCACCAGCTGTTAGCTTTTGGTACTTGCTATTTTGTGGAAATTTATTATTTTGCTTTAAGAATATTGAATGTAAACAACTAGAAAACATTTCCAACTTTAAAATCATGGGATTCTATCCCATATTCCCTATCCCTCAGCCAGGTACACAAATACAATAGTTAATTGTTGTGGCCTTTATTCTGCCTCAATGCTTTTGGGGCTAAGTGCTCTGGTCAAGAGAGAGAGTGGGGCTCTTGGGGCAGGTGACGCGAAGAATGGAGACAAGACAGAGGTTCTGATCAAGTCTCAAGTCTCATACCAAATCTCTTTTATTGAAGGGAATTCTGAGGTATTTATACGCTTTTGCCACGTGCCTTGTAGGCTTGTGGATACCACGTGCCTTGCAGGTGTGGATATGACGTAAGCCTTACAGACGTCTATAACGTGGACAGCACATGCACCGTGCGCCTTGCAGGCTTGGATACCACGTGCACCTTATAGGCATGTATGGCCTGGATAGCACGTGGACAGCACGTGAACCGCATGCTTTGCAGGCGTGGCTACCACGTGTGCCTTGCAGGGGCAGTAAACAACAACACAAAATATGTGGGATATCACAGTGTGCTTCAGCTGTTGTAGGCCATTGAAAACCAAATCTCTTATCAGGGTATATGGTTCCAGATGGCTGCAAAGATAATCTAGCCGCTTTCTGCTAAAAGTAGGCTCCCAGCAGTTAATGTTTTATATATATTTTACTATACTAAGGGATACCACAAAAATGTTCAGAATATGGTCTTTAAAATGTCAGATTATGTTGGTCTGTGAGATTGGACAAGGAAATGATGCATGACTCTAAGAATGTTATAATTCAAATCATTTGGAAGTTGAAATACAACAGCTGTTTTTATCTGCAGACAGGAGAAACATGAATTGAGTCCTTCAGCATTTTAGAATTGTTGAAGTTAGGTATATATATCACAGTTAATAGTCATAGTATACTTTGATCGCGTCTTGATCTTTTTGATCATAGGAAAGCACATTAGCACCTGTTAATTTTATAAAATAATAGATTTATTATGATATATCCATGTACCCATATAGTATACTTTAACCCTATATTGCCTCCCTCGCTGTCCTTCCTCTTCCCCTGGTCTTCTTCCCAATGTGTTTCCCATCTATTTTCTTTTTTAAAAGTCTTGATATTGTCAATGGGAGAGGAAAAAGGCTTTTGTTTTATTTTTGGGTCTCATTATATGTTCTTGGCTGGCCCGGAAGTCACTCTGTAGATGAGGCCTGTCTCAAACTCAGAGATCTGCATGTCTTTGCCTTCTGAGTACTGAAATTAAAGGTGTGTACCACCACCATAGTCTGCCTGAAAAGTGATATTTTAATGTATCAGACTTCCAGAGCAGCTTCCTATGTGGGAACTAAAGCATTAAGAACATGGTACTTGACAGATCTGCTCCTCTAGCACATTGACTAATTCAAGTTAGACACACGGAAACTATCAGAGGAGCAAGGTCTCTCTTGATTTTTTTCTTCTATTAAATGTTTTTACTAGCATATATTTTTGTATACTGATACATACTAATTATACATAATGGTGTGTGTGAGTGAGTGAGTGTGTGAGTGTGTGTGTGTGTGTGTGTGTGTGTGTGTGTGTGTGTGTATGCGCGCGCACACACATGCATGACAGAACCAGGGATGGCAACAGTATGAGGGCTCTATAAATGTGTGTACAGTGTGTTTCCCTTTTAGGTACACTGTACATACAAGCAGAGGCTCTAATGTTTGCTGTTAGTGTCTCCTTGTTGCTCATTCTTCCTGTAACCTTCCCTGTGGAGGATCGTCCCCATTTTTGACTTGCTGGGAAAGGACTGTGGGACAGGTGACAGGGAGCGGGCGGTGAGCAGGATGTAAAGTGAGGAAGAAGACATTGTCTGGGTGGTGGCATATGCCAGCCTTCAGTGCTCAGCTAGGGCTCTATGCAGAGGGAGAGACTGCAGGAGTTTGTGAGGTCAGGGCCAATCTGAAAAAACAAAATCAAACAAAAAACTCCAAAGAAACAAAGATTGCCAAAGTACACTTTGTCAAATTTATGCAAGTTAGTTTTTGTGTTACATAATTCCAGAGATCTAATATTTTGACTAAGAAAATGATGGTATGTAGCTTGTTAATGGAGTTTTGATGGCTTTTCTGATTTTTAAAAAAATTTTTTTTAATTCTTGAGATTTTTTATATTAAGTGGCAGCAGGGTTGGAGGGGTGGTGACAGGAGAGGTGACTCCGTGGTCAAGAGCCTGCTACTCTTGGTTCTTAGCACCCACCTATAGGATAGCTATAACTGTAGGTCCAGGGGGATCTGATGCCTCTGACCTCTGCAGTACCTGCACACACATACACAGTTACAGTTAATAAAAACAAGTCTTTAATAAAAGAAGACATTAACAGGCTGGCTAGATGGTTTCTCTGGAACTCAGAGTGTCAGGAAAATGACTCCCGTAAACTGTGCTCTGACATGCACTATGGATATGCACACTTACGCATATGTATACAATGGATAAAATATACTTCTAAAAAATTAATTAAAAGTTGTTAACTTTGTGGCCGGAGAAGTGGCTCATTGGTTAAAGCGCTTGTTCTTCAGCAAGCCAGTGAGCAGCACCCCTCCATGGCCTCTGCTTCAGCTTCTGCCTCCAGGTTTGCCTTTATAGTGATGGATGTGATACAGCCATAAACTATGCTTGCTTTTGGTCAGCATGTTATCCCAGCAACAAGAAGCAAACTAAAATAATGTTAGTGAAATTTAAATATTTTCTTTATGCAATTAAAATTAATATGGTTTTCTACCTTTTCCTGTTAGATTAAAATCAGTAGCTCCACTGTCATACAAATTATTGCCTTGGCTTACTTTTTTTTATTATGACTTTTGTTTTTTTTCACAAAACTTCTTTTTAATAGTTAAATAATTGAGCTTTGAACCTGGAAAATACTAATGAGTAAAAACCTCCTTAGGGGGAAACCAGGACCCACGTGACAGCTCTTAACTGTCTGTAGCTGCAGTTCCAGGGGATTCAAAGCTCTCCTGGCTTCCAAGGTCTCAGCACACACTTGGCATATATAAGTTCATGCATGCAAACACTGATGAAGTAAGAGTAAATCTTCAGGACAGTATGTGTTGGCACACAGTGATGAGGGTCACTCTGTGCATTTACCTTCCTTTTCTTAGATGTGAGCCTCTTCCTGAGCTTTCTAGGGGACCTTCCCTAGTGTGTCATGGATTGACCCAAATCACAGGACTTTCCAACCCCCCTCTCTACCCCACCACGAAAGTTTTGTTTGCCTTCAGGAATATCAGCTAAATTTATAAATGGAGAATCCTAGGGTTCATATAAAACAGCATTTATTCTTGATATTCTCTAATGTCTTGTGTATTTCCTATTACATATTTTCTTAAAATTTAACATTTTTTAGCTTCTGTGTAATTTTTAAATCTTTATAGTTTTCTGAACTAAGTTATAAAGAAACTGGCTGATTTATATTTTTTCTGAGATCTTTTTGTCTTGTACCTCATGAAATTTTACGTTGTTACAAATGAAATATTTTAGAGTTGCAAGGGTTAGTAAAAGCTGTTGAAATACTGTTATTTTAAGTAATGTATGTTTGAAAATCATTTTAATTTGTAAGTAATGACAATGAAGCATTAAGTCAAGTGTGATTCTAGCAACTTGGGAGCTGAGGCAAGATGTTGCTGTGGCCCTAAGGCCAACGTGGACTATCCTGTCCCATCTTCCACCTCCCCCGTCACTGCCCCAAAGCAATACCTCAGAAAATACTATGCTTAGTTTTAAACGTTTTTAAGTACTGAGACAATTACTTGTTCTCTTTTCCAGATACGGGATATATGAACGCTGCCGAGAATTGGTGGAAGCAGGTTACGATGTACGGCAACCAGACAAAGAAAATGTTACACTTCTTCATTGGGCTGCCATCAATAACCGAATAGATTTAGTCAAGTACGTGTTCTGCGCTCTTCATTAATAGGCTTTTGGCTTTTCTATTGCTTTATATTAAAATTACTTATCATAAGAAATAACAATTTCTGCCGGGCAGTGGTGGCTCATTCCTTTAATCCCAGCACTTGGGAGGCAGAAGCAGGCGGATTTCTGAGTTCGAGGCCAGCCTGATTTACAGAGTGAGTTCTAGGACAGCCAGGGCTACACAGAGAAATCCTGTCTTGAAAAATCAAAAAAGAAAGAAAGGAAGGAAGGAAGAAAGGACAATTTCTAAAAATCAATACCTTTCATGGTGTTTTCTGTATACCTAAAAGAAAAACAATACCCCCCAAAACTCATGTTTAGCCTATTGAAGAGTTACACGGGTCGAGTCCTATAGAATACTTTCGCACACACATTTCTGTTTGCCATATTGTTGAGATAACCCCATTTTAGCTGTAACAACTGGTTGAAGAACTCAAGTAGAAAGCTTGACTGCTGCCCAATATCACAATAAGGGAAGTGCGAAGCAAGGGTAGAGTCGGACTGGAATTTATTCTTAGTAAGGATTCTAGAGGGAAAAGCAGCAAGGAAAACAATGATAGGTGACATTCTTATATTCACAGCAGGCAGGGCTGTGTGATAAGTGCTTACATTCTAAGTATAAAATGGTTTCTGTCCTTTAGTGTGTATCTGTTTATCATTAATAAGAAAGAGATAAGAGCTGAGTGGTAGGAGTCTATTAGCAATCTTTGATACTTTGGACCAAAGATATTTATTTCAGGTGAGGATATGAATCTAAAACAGACTGCTTTAAATGGACAAGTAAACGCAGCACAGAGAGGGAAGAGCAGACAGACACTAAGGCCAGGGCAAGCACTAGCCACTAAATCCTAGAAGGTAAGACAAGAGACGGCCATGGAAGGCCTGATGTCCTGAGGGGCGGCTTCCTGTAGAGTGTGCTGTTTGCTCCTTCTCCCTCACTCAGTTTCTTGAGTCTCCTTAGTCTTGAGTGCACTCGCGTATCTGATTCAGGTTGACTAGGAGGCACTGTGTCTCATCTTATGAGGGGACGTTCACTAGGGTGGACATCTACGTTGACAGATGTGTATGTCTGCTTTTCTGTGCCACCCATCCCAGAGGCTAGTGTACTGTTTCTGGCTTTTGCTGTTGAGAAATTGATATAAGCATTATGCATTTGAAGTTTGTTTTGTTTGGTTCCTCTTAAAGTTTTCCATTTCTTTCTGCAGTTTCACATGATATATCTACAAAGTATGGAATTTATTAATCTTGAATTTGACTTAATTTTGATTTTGTAGGTTTGGTTATTTGAATGTGTTTGGCCCGGAGAGTGGCACTATTAGGAGGTGTGGCCTTGTTGGAGTAGGTGTGTTACTGTGGGGTGGGCTTTGAAACCTTCCTCCTAGCCATGTGAGAGCCAGTCTTCTCCTGACTATAGTTAGATCAAGATGTAGAACTCTCAGCTCCTCCAGCGCCATGCCTGCGTAGATGCTGCCATGCTCCCACCTTGATGATGATGGACTGAGGTTCTGAACCTGTAAGCCAGCCCCAGTTGAATATTGACCCTTATAAGAGTGCCTTGTTGGAAACCAAAGCTAAGACAGTAGCATTTTTTGTTTGTTTGTTTTTTTGTTTTTCGAGACAGGGTTTCTCTGTGTAGCCCTGGCTGTCCTGGAACTCACTCTGTAGACCAGGCTGGCCTCGAACTCAGAAATCCGCCTGCCTCTGCCTCCCAAGTGCTGGGATTAAAGGCGTGCGCCACCACTGCCAGCTGACAGTAACATTTTTATCAGTTCTGGAAAAAATCTTTTTAGCCATTGACTTTTTTTTTTTTTTTTTGCCTTCTCTTTCTTCCTCTAACCTTTCTTATATACCTCCTTGCTCTCTCTCAAACTCATGGCCTAATTTTTATCATCGTCATTACATATAGATTGTATACATTTCTAAATAAATAAATGCAAAGTACTCAATCCATACAATGTTAGTGGTATGTTTGTGATTTCAGGGCTGGCCACTCTTTCATGGATGACCAGCCAGTCCGGGGCTCTTCTCTGTAAAACACTCTTTCTCTTCGCCCAGTGTTCTTTAGTTCCCTGTAGTACTTTTAGGGTTGAGGTCTCATGAGCTTTTCCTCTTCCATGTCAGCATGTCTGTTGGTGTGCTCTAGTGTTTGGGTCATGTTTAGACAGCCATGTTGATGGAGTTTCATAGGTGTAGCTTCTCTGACATCTAAGAGATGCAATCTCTTACACACAAACAGACTTATGTTCCTTTAGTTGTACAATATTTCTTTTTTCTGCTATGATCCATGAGCCTTAGGGGCAGGGATTATATCAGCTGTGGCTGGATACCACGGGATCATTGTCTTCGGGGTGTTGATTGGTTGTGGCTTTCTGTAATGGCCTTTGTCTGTTGGAAGATGTTTCTTTAAGGAGGGGTGAGATCTATACTTACCTGCGGACATAAGGGTAAGCATTCAGAATGTAGTTCTAAATCATGCTGGTTTGGTAAAGGGATTGTTATTAGCTTCTCCAAGATGGACAACTTTGCTAGCCCTGGGGAGTTGGCTAGGTTTCTAGGAGGGACCTAGCATGATTTCCATCTTGTGTGGGCCTTAAGTCAAAGAGCTGATGGTTTCCAGCAAGGATTCTAAATGGTTAAATGGTGAAGTCAACAAGACGGAGTCCAGAGTCATCACTATACAGTGATGACCAGGGACACACAAAAAAAGGACTCTACACATTAAAAGATGAGTTTGGATTATAACTGCAGTTATAGTTTGTAGTCATGTTCTAAGATTCAACACCTTAGAACCTTTATTAGCACTTCCAGGAGCAAGATTGCTTTCTTATTGCTAACATACCTACCTGTGATGCTGACTAAACTGTGTGTTAGGAAACACACTTTTAAAAGTGACATTTATGTGGCCCATCAACCATTGTCTTTGTTATAAGCTAATCTTTGATAATTGCTTTGGTGGCAACAGTTACTGCCAATTCCTTAGCCTTCTAGAGATTTTAAAAATATGGCCTAGATTGATTCTAGTAGGTGTCCCTTCTGGAGAAATTTGTCTTGTAGCTATTGGCTTTTGTCTTTTAAATACCTGTTAATGTTCTTGTTAATTGGTAGTCCCTCTTCAAAACTTAGAGGACATTAGTGCCTGCAAGAACATTCTCTGATGATACCCTATAAAATGAATTTTAAAGTCTTGCTAGTCCATATAAAAGGCACACATATAAAAGACACTGGGTATTTTATTTACAAGCTGTCCGTCTAGACTGGGCAGGCCTCGGAGCTATTCTAACTTATATCCCAGCCACGTGTCCCTTGTTGCTTGCTGTTTCTCATGGCTGTGTGCTCATGGCCCATCTCCTCTCATGGTGGCCTCTTCCTCCTTGGCCTTCTTTCTTTTTTTTCCTTTCTCTACCAGTGATCTCCAGCCAGGTATCTGAAAGCCTGCCTACCTGTATCTACTGGCCAGTCACAGACCTTATAGTCTTTTATAGACCAATGAACTTTGGGAGCAGGTAACATAACATCACTTGGTGTATGGGAGGATCTCCTTGTCAGGGGCCAACCAGACCTTAGGGCTTAGTATTTAGCATTTGAATATATAGCACTACCAAACCAATCCCCTACAATAACCTTTTTTGTAGTATTGAACAGAGGTTTGAATATAAAAATAAGTATAAAAATAAGAGTGAGTTAGAAGGTAGTTCAGAGGTCCGGCACCTATGTGGGCAGCTCCCTACTGCCTGCTTCTCCAGTTTCAAGGGAACTGACATCTTGTAGCCTCTTGGGCACTTTACTCATGTGTATAACCCCACACTCATATACATAATTAAAAACATAAATAAGTCTGTACAAGCTATGAGTTTAAATGCTTGACATGTTGAGCTCAAGGCTTACATCTGGGGTAAAAACACCGTGTTATGAAAACATGGTACTCTCCTGCAGGAGTTTACAGTGAAAGAAAAGGAATAGAAGTCACTCTTCTTGAAAACCATTTAATAATTACCCAACACTGACTTGAATCGTATCAAATTCACCAAGTAAAAATGTCCCAAGATGTACACTGTCTCTATAGAAAAGAACAAAATTGTTTAAAAAGAGATCCCAGTTGAGGTTTTGAAGTAGTTTTTTTGGCTTTAAATTCTAGTCTTTTCAAAACATTTTCAATCAGACACTTTAAGGACTAATTCACACCTATGTAAACATTTGTGTTCTTTTTTTAAAAAAAGAATAATTTATTGTGTATACAGTGTTCTGCCTGCATTTATGCATGCAGGCCAGAAGAGGGCACCAGATCTCATTATAGATAATTGAGCCACAGTGTAGTTGCTGGGAACCTCTGAGCCATCTCTCCAGCCCCCACCATTTGTATTCCTAATAGAACCCAGGCATGATGATGACACATCTTTAATCCAGCTACTCCTCCTCCAGGTCAGGTTGTGCTACAAAGTGATACCTTGTGTCCAAAGAAAACAAGAACCCCACATCCTGGAACTATCTTGTTGGGTTTCTTTAACTCTGTTGCATGATAGAGAACTTGGTCCCTTTATTATATAATGCTTACAAGACCACTTTAATGCATATTTAATATGAAGCAATATTTTCTGAATTAAACATGTAAGTATGGTTATATTAAGAATTTAGAACTGTGTGCCTTAAGAATGAATGCATTTGTTATTTAGAATGGCTTTAACGTCTCAATTATACGTATCTATCTATGTGTGAAGTGTTTACCGCATGCCTTAACGGCATTTGTATTTAAGATGCTTGATTAGTCCATAGTTGAGCATCACAGGGAGCGGCTGGGTCCTGTTGTTTCAGAATATATAAAAATGCTGTATCAGCAGTGTAGGAAGTAACAAAGCTGCATTTTCTCTTTGGAACCATGTCTTTTATAGCAAATAGGGCACAGTGAAGGACCTTTACCTTCTCGTTTATAGGTGGTAGCTTTCTTTTGTGTCTGCTGCTTGATTGCATCTTTACTCACCCTCTGAGGAAAGTCAAACTTAAAAAGTTGCTCTACTCAAAGTAGACTATGCCTGGGCTGTTCTTACCTGCTCTGTGATCAACTACTCGACCCCAGAAGTTTGTTGTTGTTCAGATCTTGGTGGTTGCCTGAGTACCTTTTTATATGATTTTGAGGTTTTTTTACTCTTTTTTTTTTTTTAAATTTTAACTTTTATTCTTTATATACATTGCATCCTGACCACAGCTTCCCTACCCCTTCTCTTCCTAGTCTTCCCCCTCTCCACTTCACCTATGTCTATTCCTCCTCTGTTTCTCTTTAAAAAAAAAAAAAAAAAAAAGCCTCACAGGGATATTAACTGCAAAACAAATTACAATAAGATTAGGCACAGACCCTCGCATCAAGGCTGGATGAGGCAACCTATTAGGAGGAGAGGGGTCCCAAGTGTGGGCAAAAGAGTCACAGGTACCCCCTCCCACTCCCACTGTTAGGGGTCTCATGAAAACAACTATGCAACCAGAAGGTATATGCAGAGGCCCTAGCTCAGAGCCCGTCAGGGATTGTGATTGTCTTTTCAGTCTCTGTGACCCCCTATGAACCCTGCTTAGTTGATTATTGGGCTGTGATCTTGGTGCCTGTGGACCCCTCTGGTTCCCAGAATTCTTTCTCCTTCTTCTTTGTGGGGTTCCCCTACCTTCACCCAGTGTTTGGCTGTGAGTTCTGCATCTGCTCCTATCCCTTGCTGGGTCTGCCTCTCTGATGCTAGATGAGCTAGGTGCTGAACTATGGGTATAGAACAATATCGGTAGAAATTATTTCACTGGTTTTTTTTTTTTCCCAGTCATATCTGGTTCTATCCTAGGTTTCTGGGCTTACCAGGCTCTGGTTCTTGGCCATCTACATAGTGTTAGACGTGGGCTCCCTTTTGTGGTGTAGCAGTCATTGGTTGGCCACTCTCAAGTTCTGTGTTGTCATTACTCCAGCATATCCTGCAGGCAGCACATATTGTAAGTCCAAGGCTTTGTGGCTGGTAGATGTCCCAGTCTCCGCGCTGGGAACTTTGTCTGGTTTGGGCTCTCTATTGCCCATTAGGAGACTTCACTAGGGTCACTCTTATAGATACATGGAGTTTCTTCTGCTCGGGGATTCTACTTTGTCCCCTAGATGCTTCCTTTCCCAGTTCCAGCAGTCTCTCCCAGGACTTCCCCACTTTCCCAAGACCACTTGCAAAATCTTTTCTATTTCTCCTTTCCAGTGAGATCCATATGTTCCTCCCACTCCCTTGAGCTTTCTTTGTTACTTACCCCCCATTCTCTCTCGCTTTTAACTTTTAAACTTTCAACTTTTAAAAGCATTTTAAATTTTAAAAGCATTTCTTTTTCTTCTAGAACAAAAAAGTGATGTGTTTAATATGAAATTGTATTAAACATGTTTTTTAAACTTTGAAAAGACTGTTTATCTTCAAAGGCACAAAGTAGGTTGATAGTGGAAGATGTTTTATTTTTCATATAATTTCTTTTTTTTTTTTTTTTTTTGGTTTTTTCGAGACAGGGTTTCTCTGTGTAGTCCTGGCTGTCCTGGAACTCACTCTGTAGACCAGGCTGGCCTCGAACTCAGAAATCCGCCTGCCTCTGCCTCCCAAGTGCTGGGTTCATATAATTTCTTAAAGTTAAGATGAAAACTCTATAAATTACTACAAATTTTATTTTACAGATACTATATTTCGAAAGGTGCTATTGTGGATCAACTTGGAGGAGACCTGAATTCAACTCCATTGCACTGGGCCACAAGGTTTACATTTACTTCTATGTTGCCCTTCGCCTTAGGTTCCTTTATTGTTTTTTAAAGTGATAATGCTAATACTTAATATAGTTAATTGTTTATTTATTGCTGCCCAGAATTGTCTTCACTGGAAACAAAGTTACAAGTTGTTCTTAGGGAAGCTAATCCAGTTGTAAATGTGATACTTTGGAAGTATTTCCATTTACAGTTACACAGGTTAGTTCTTGGGGTTTCTAGGGTCATATTGGGATGAACTCACTTAGTAGTTACTATGTTTCACTAACTTATCAAAGCTGTTGTTCCAGTTAAGTCTTTCAAGAACTGTAAACTCCTGTGTCTTGTTTTAAAGCAACTTCATAGAATTCGTGATCTGACTTCCCATTCTTAACTCCCCCACATATATTTTTAACCAGAAGACTGTCTTTGAAGTAACTTAATGTCTAAATGTTTGTCTTTCTGTTTTTCAGACAAGGCCATTTATCCATGGTTGTACAGCTAATGAAATATGGTGCAGATCCCTCATTAATTGATGGGGAAGGATGCAGCTGTATCCACCTGGCCGCTCAGTTTGGACATACCTCAATTGTTGCTTATCTTATAGCAAAAGGACAGGTAAAGACGTCTTAATAGTGTGTGTCTTAATCATGTGTTATTTATGGCTTAAATGCCTGATCTTTGTAGCATTACATTTTTAATACCCGAAAATACTTAAGTAGTAGTTTCTGATGGATGAGGAGAGTTAAAAAAAGTACTTGTTTTTGTACTGAGTTTTAATGTACTTAAAATAAGAGCAAATACAGTCACAAATTAAGATAATTCTCTGTTAAATGGTTTTTAAATTATAAGTGTGATAGAAATAAGTAGTGGAAAGTAAGGGAAAAATACATAATCTATTTTTCTTTAAATATTTCCCTTAAATATTGTCTTAATTAGGATTTCTATTGCTGTGATAAAACATGCAAAAGTGAAAGCAACTTGCAGAGGAGAGGGTTTATTTACTTACATCACATCTCAGTCCATCCCAGTCCTGCCCAGTCCTGCCCAGTTTTGCCCAGTTTTGCCCAGTTCTGCCCAATTCTGCCCGCAGTCAGGGCCGGAGCCGACTCAGAGCCCAGGGAGCAAGCACTGCTTACTGGCTCACTCCCTACAGTTTGCTAAGCCTGCTTTTTTATAGCACTCAGGACTACGAGAGGATCAGGTGTTGCACTGCCTGCAGGGAGCTGGGCCCTCCCACAGTAGTCATTGATCAAGAAAATGTACCACAGGTTTGCTCATGGGTCATAGTCTGGGGGGAACATGTTTTTCAATTGAGGTTTCCTCTTCTAAACTGGCTGTCATCTGTGTCAAGTTCACATAAAACTAACCAACATAATTGACCCCATGTCAACGTGACATGGAATCATTACAATTCTTTCTTTTCTCATTTGTCACCAAGATGGTATGTTAATATTATCACAATATAAAACATATTCTAAACCTTCAAAGTTCCACAGTCTTTAAAAAATTTACATGTTAAAAGTTGTGTTCCTTTAAGATATCCAGAGTGTAACATACTTATTATAGTAATATAGATTTCATAAAATTAGTACGAGAACAGTTTATTTTTTAATCAGCTGATTCCACAATAACCACACAGAGAGACTAAGATTTATTAAAATATCAGTGAGGCAGATACCGTGTAGTTATTACTGTGTGTGAAACCTCCAAGCTTTCAGCTTCCTCCCAGACAGTGCTCCCATCCATGTTTTCACCCTCTCTTGATCCAGTGCTGATGCTCCTCCACCCACTCACGACTCCTCCTTCACTCCGAGTCTCTCCACCCCTCCTTGACTTTTATTGGCAAGTCAGAGAATGAATGAAGAGCAATGTTTACACAAGCTTGAGATTGGAGCTTTTAAGAATAAACATAACAAAGCCATGTCCATGCTGAAAACAGATAGTGTGATAGAGAAAACAGCATTTGAAATAATACAAGTAATACAAGGGTAAACTTTACACAGTGTACAAAAACATCATGCCTACACCAGAGTCCATCTAAAATATAGTAGGTTTCATAAATACAGGCTTCTGCAAAAAAATTTTTTTAAAAAAAGTCAAGCTAAAATCTTGTAACTCCAAGAAGGAGGAACCAGGATATATATAATCACAGTCTGAACAAAGCAAGATCAAACTGGAGCAGTTAGTGTGAAGAGCTCGGGGTCAGACATCTGGCATTCCCTCACAGCACTGTGGGCTCCGTCAAAGGCTTTTCACAGCTGTCCCCACCCCCCACACGCGGTGGCTTGTCTTCTAGATTCAGGCCGGCTTCAACTTACCTGCTGCTGACCTTGGTGCTTGTCCATGACTCTGGTATCTCTAAATACTACAGTCTCTGATGCACTTGGGATGTGCTTATACCTCTTCTGGCCTCTCTTCAGGACTCTAGTCCCACCACACAGTGCCAAGGCTCAGTTGTTCTCTCTGACCCCTTCATGCCTTCAAACCAGTACCAGCTGGATGATTCTTACACTGCCAAGTTCAGCTGCCAGCATAAGATATACCTCTGCCCCTTCTGGACCACAGTTTCTGTGTGCTGACCCTGAGGAAATAGTCCTACATTTATTACGCCCGATAATGCTGGTCTCTTCTTAATCACTGCTAATCTCTAACCAGCTAACCAACGTAAATCACTCTAGAAGAGCACATGTTTGACTTCAGTGGTGCTGGTCTCTTGTTAACCACAGCCAACTCTTTAGCTCCAGTTAACCAGAACTGCAACTTCTTAAAGCCCTGGGCTGGGTCCTCTCTAGAAAGTGACAGTGTGGGCAAGACTTGGTCTTGCAAAGTAAACGTTGCTTAGTATTACTAATATTTACTCTCTTTGATTCTTAGTTATATTGGGGCCAAAAGCTGATGGCCTCACCTTTTGTTTAACAACAGGGGATTAGGTAAAGGATTTATTGCCAGCACTCCCTTTTCTGGCCAGGTAGCCAGAAGCCCTTCACTGCCTAGATCTGTGAACCAGAGAGGAAGAAAAAAAAAAAGAGTTATGATACTTTATGCAGGTAAATATACACAGACACATACATCCATACATTCTCTCTCTGGCCTGGTCAGGCTGTCTGTCTCAATCAACTCCACATGTATTCATGCATGCTTACATGCATACACATATACTACATACACACATGCAAACAAGCAAACATATACATTGGATAGATGGATGGGGCAGAGCTCCCCAAGTTACCACAGCACACCACACCACCTTTATTTCTTTCCTCTGGCCTTTCTATAAAAAAGTTCTTAGACAGTTACCTCATAGATAAAATGTGACACAAAATGGGAGTTACAGAAGGATGCTGATACTAAGTTCAAAGCAGTGTGTCATTCTACATGGTCACATAAGTTCAAAGCAACAGTTTCTCATGGCTGTGTCTTACCATTCATCCTCGGACCTGAGTGCTACTCCTTGAACAGGAATTTGTCCCAGGCCTGTGTCTCTTTCTAGTGTGAGTCTGAAAGCTTATTGTGTTCTTACTGTTACGAGGAGTGGGCATGTTCTAGTCTTGATTCTAGCTTTATTACATCTTTCTAGCAAAATAACTAAATCTGTTAAAATTTTCTCCCTAAGATTATTTGAATCAAATTATGAGTTCTATAAAATCATTAATTCATCTAAACAGCATTAATTTATGAAAGTTATGTTGATCTGCAGAAAATCTAATCATTAGGAGAGGCTAATGCCCAGGGATTATTATATTAATTTAATAATGACAGAAAGGCATGTCAGCTGCAAGAAGCAATCCTGAGATGAAGTCTCTTTTTGATCTTGCTTGATAGAGCTCATCCAGCACAGACCATGCAGAAGCTGGGGGCCACCTTCAGAGGCCGCCTGCTAGCCTTAGCCTATCCTGGAGGGCTCCTGACAGTCCTGCAGGTTCTTTAAGGGACTCTGAGAATTTCTCTCTGAAACTTCAGAGGCCAGGCAGGGCTCCATCATTTCCTTTCTTTCAACATTCTTATTTTCCAAGCTCCGTTAGAACAACTCTGAGCAGTCAACACCTATTCCAGCACCAAGTACAGTGTCACCACAGGCCTCCCAAAAACACACGATCAAGTCTGTCACAAGTACTCCATGACCTGGTACAATTTGTTTTAGTGTTCTTATTGATGTGATAAAGACCAAGACCAAAAGCAGCTCGGGGAGGAAAGCCTTTACTTTGCTTACACATCCAGGCAACAGCTCATTGTCAAGGGGAGTCAGGGCAGGAACCCAAGTGAGGAGCCTGGATGCAGGAGCTGATGCAGAGGCCATGGAAGAGCATTGCTTACTGGCTTGCTCCTCGTGTCTTGATCAGACCGCTTTCTTATAGCACCCAAGACCACCAGCCCAAGGTGACACCACCCACAGTGAACTGAACCCTCCCAAATCAGCCCTCAAGAAAATGTACCACAGGCAAGTTTGGGGACATTTTCTCAATTGACATTCCTTCTGAAATGACCCTAATGTGTGTCATGTTGACCTAAAACTAGGCAGCACAAATATTCAAACTTGCCATGTGAATTGATGCAAACTTCTGAAGCTAATTTTATTGACTGATAATTGTCTTTTTTAATAACCTTTTGAGAGGAATGATTTTAAATAACAAAACACATTTCATCTTTCTGCTGCATCAAATAATGCAGTTTCTGTCAGGAAACATAGGATTCAAGTTCTTGATGTTGATTTTTTTTTCCTCTTTTGAGTGTGCATCAGTAAGCATAAAATCACATTAATTATATACCTAGTCATTAATTATGTACCTACTCAGCACATTGTGCTTGTCTAATCTATTTTATTAACAGAAGTACCACCTAAGTTCTCTTCTGCTTCTTTTTTACTGATTGTATAAATCGGACTATGTTGTGTTTTGGAAAGTGAATATTGTAAAACAATGTCATGTGTCAAGTTTCATTCTGTGACAGATTAGTAAAAGTTGTCTTTTATTCTAAATTAAGATTGTGTCACAATAGTGTTTGAAGACTACTGATAATTCAAAAATTGCAAAGGTCGTTAAATGTAAACCATGACAAGGGAAGGGTAAGACATAATGTCTAAACCACTTAGCTAGTTAATGGCAGAACTTAGCTGTAGTTAAAAGTTACAAGACAAACTTGCATAAAGCATTCCCAGCTGAGTAGTAATGTATTAGATTGTATAATGTATAAATTAGATGTTTCCAACTAATTTTGGTTAGGATCTTAAAATTGTGTTGTCTGGTTTATTATCAGGATGTAGATATGATGGATCAGAACGGAATGACACCTTTAATGTGGGCAGCTTATAGAACACATAGGTATGTAATTGTTCCGGACTCCTTAGATCATTCAGCATAACTCAGTGTGGAAAGGAGGGATTACGGGATGCTGGCCCAGTGCTTTGGAGCCTTGTGCAGCAGTGACTAACGAGCACAGAGCACAAGTTACTCAGCCTGCTTCACTTTCTGGACTTTGGCTCAGTAATCTTAATTCTCACAGTGGAAGAAGAGGTTACTTTTTTTTTTTTTTTTTTTTTTTTAAAGTAATTACCTTTTCGTGTGATTCTGTTGTAAGTTTTATGTATTCATTTGTAAGTTGTCTTGAATAATTTTTGGACCAGTCTAAATTGAAATACAATTATTTTTTATTGTTTAAATATATAGGTGTTAATAGTACAGCTTTTCAGATTAAAAATAGGAAAGTTAGGTCCAAGTGTGCTGTCTCTCAGCACCATACTAACTTCTCCAGGGTTGTGCATACATGACAGGTCATGTTGGAACATTGCTTAATTACTGACTATAGCAGGAGCGAGGCTAGACTAGATGTGTTCTGAGATGGACTGAGAACACAGCCACAGTCAGTGTAGTCTCTGTAATGATTTCGATTATTGAAATTAGGGTTGTTGTTGTTGTTTGTTTGTTTTTTTTCCTTTTCAGTGTGGATCCAACTAGATTGCTTTTAACATTCAATGTTTCAGTTAACCTTGGTGACAAGTATCACAAAAACACTGCTCTGCACTGGGCAGTCCTAGCAGGGAACACCACAGTCATTAGTCTTCTTCTGGAAGCTGGAGGGAACGTGGATTCCCAGAACGTCAAGGTAAATATGCCGTGCTGTGGATGGAGAAGGAAGGTGTAGCATGAGCCCTGGGAACATGGTCTTCTCTGAAGACTGATAACTAGAAGAAACTATTATTTAGTTCAAACCTTTGCTGCTTCAGAATAATTTGTTTTTAAAACTTAGGTAATTTAATGTCATCTTAAATATTAAGTTAGTTTTTAGTTCGTGGGTAGCCTTTTTATTAGTGAGTTTGTACTGGATTTTAGAAATTACATGCTTCTAACTTACACAAATGAAGGACAGCAGCTGTCTGGTTTCTTAAAATCATTGTGTATAAGTTTATAGTAACAAAATACACTATCTGGTCAGTAAAATGGCACAGCTGGTAACATCACTTGTTCATAAAGGCTGACAACCTAAGTTGAACAACTCCTGGAACCCATCTGTGTAAAGACGTGGCAGGAGAGAGCCATCTCTCCCGGGTCCTCTGACCACATGCGGGCCACGGCACAGCGTGCTCCTGCGCATCTACCTCCATGCACAGGGATAATAACAGCAGTAGTGAAAACGCACTGTAGTCTGTTGGAGTCATGCTTTGACTTGGTCATTTTACTAGCTTATTTCTTTAAAGAACAAGACTTTTAACTTTGATAAAACACTTTATGATGTTTATAGAATAATGGTGAAGTAATCCAGGATAAGTATACAGAATTAATCTAAGCGCCAAGTACAAGATTCTGCTCGGGGACTGGCAAGGTGACTCAGCGGGCAAAAGGCGCTGGCAGCCAAGCCCTGATAACCTGAGTTCTACCCCCAGGACATGGTGGAAGGAGAGAACTGACTTTTTCAGGTTGTCCTCTGACTGCCACATGGTCCGTGGTACTAATGCACTCACACAGACACATCAATAAGTGGCCAAAAAAAATTGTTCTATTGGTAATGTCAAGTTTTTGATTAATCTGCGTTTTCAGAGGCTTAGGCCCTGTAGCAGTAATCTGAACGACTGCAAATACTGTCAGGAATCACGGTCTTTGGATAAACATCTTTAAGGATTAGCTGTGATTGGTAGTATGTTCTGACCCGTGTTTATAAAAGCCTAAAGGATACATGCTAATTAATGTAAAGGGAGTTTAAGTATATACTAACCTGAAATAGCCAATCAAAAAGTAGGTATCTTGCTGGATCAAGGCATCTCTTTATGTTCTAATGACAAAATTTTCCTTTATTTGTTTACTTTAAGAAGAGAAGGTTAGATTGTTAAAAATGGGTTGGGCTGTGGGTTGTTTTTTTTTTTTTTTAAACTTTTATTTCATAGCTTAGTGAACTTTTAGAAACTAGCCTAATTTCAAATTTTGAGTTTAGTTTAAATGTTATAAACTATAAAATTGATTTAAAAATCATGTGTTTTCTTTCTATTTTTTAACTTTTAAGTCTTGTTCCTACCCAGGATGATTAGAATGGTCCACTAAACACTTGGAAAGAGGAAACCTGGTGTACTGTAGTGACTGGCGTTTACTAATTACTATAGGCTAAAAAAATGAAGATTTGCAGTCTTTAGTTTTACCCAAGCTGGCATTTATGGTAGCCAGGATACCATTCTGCTACTTCAGAAATGATAGATTAATGTTTGCCTTTGCAAAAGATTTAAAGGGAATGCTCTGAAAATTCTTGACACTGGCATTAGTAAACTCTGCTGAGCTCGGGACAAGAGACTACGGGTGATGTGTGACTAAGCCGACCACCCTTTAGGCAAGGGTGACTGGAGTGTTCTGTTTATCACCTGCATTCCTTTCCATCTCACTCTCTGACCTTCAGAGTCCCAGTCTTAAGGGTCATGAACTAGAAATACATTTCAAGATATTTTTTATATCATTGAAAGAAAATAGAACCAATTTCAGTACAGCAAGGAATTAGTTTGCTTTGTCTTAATTGCTATATTAACATATTTGGACTACAGTGTACCAAACGGTTATGAAAGCAAGATGGCTAAACAGTTTCCTAGCTTGAACCAGTGCTGTATTCATATAAAACCTTAGGACAGGTTTCTTCAGTCATGATCTTTAAGTATTTGCAGTATGTTTGAATTTTTTTAATATCTTTCAAATAATCAAAAGTTGTGTTCTTCAATAACCATTGCATAAACCTTTAATGTTGATAAGACATAAAAGTCCAGAATGAGCTTCAGCAGAAAGGTAATGGTGAGAGTGGGGGTGCTTGAAAGTATTCACAGTAGTTCCCTTGCCCCCATCTGTTCTGGGTTCAGGCATAGTAATGGTGTGGTACCCTGAAGATCAGAATACCCTGAAGAGTCCACAGTGCCAAATACCCAGCCTCCCTCAGTGTGCTTATAGACATTTTACTTAAATTCATGCCCTTTAAAACTACTCACAAGCTTTTCATTGATAACTTCATTTTATCTGACACAAATTCAAAGTTGGCTGTTGGTTGTTAAAAGTCCCGTTCCCATATTAGAGACTGAATCCAGGACTTCATGCATGCTGGGCAAACATTCTACCACTGAGTAGAAATATCCTCTAGCCTAAAACAGTGATTGAGGGTGTAATGCTCTTGATAACTTCTGGAGTAACATTATAGCTAAAGGAAATTAAGTCTAAATTCATTTGCTTATGTAACATTGACAGTTTTGAGGGGAAAATATCTCTGTCTACTTTGCTAAGAAAGATTTTCATTCCTAAATATTCTTTTCATATAATTAAAAATAGAAAGTAAGCATGAGATACTGTTTCTATTGGGATCTAGCATTCTCTGTATACTTGAAGTGTGCTCACCACTTTCAATAGAAACCATTTCTTCATTCATTCAGTAAATATTGGTTCATTGGTAGGTTGTCTGAATGTTCAAGACAGATTAAGCTTTGTGTTGGTCTCAGTACATACATTCTCTTGAAGAAATAAAATAGTGAAGAAACGAATAATCAGAATCAATTGAGTGACGAGCCTGAGGAGGTGATAGTGATGTGAGGATTCCTCTGAGGTGATGCATTCATTCCTTGGAGGTTGTGAGGAGAAGGAAATCGGTTATGTGGAGATAAGTGGTAAACAGATTTTTTTTCTATAGAGAAATCTGCACTTTACAAGGCCTGGGAAGATAAGGCTGAGTTATAAGTGCAGATTTGAGGCTGGCTTAGAAGTAGAGTGATCGAGAAGTGACCTGAGAGACAGGTGCCAGATCAATGAGACTCCGTGATAAGAAGCTTAGTTATTTATGAAGGTCTAGGACACAGACAGGTTTGTATAGACTGCCATAGGATGTGCTGTTTCATTTAGACGCTTTTTTGGTTGGAGAAGTGATGCAATCGTTAAGACAGGACAGCAGAAAGACTGGAAAGTCAGTCGGCTGGTGTTTTTGTTGTTGCTTTCGAAGGACCAAGTTAGCCAAGCATGGAGCTGGCTGAGAGGATTTGGAGAGACCGTCTACAATATTGTTAGGTAGGGTAGGTTTGAGAATGAGAGAAAGCATCACTGGTGACACAGCTTTGTTCAGTTCACTTGTCTTTGCACGTGTGCTGAGATGGTGAGTGCTGAAGGGAAAGTGCTCTTTTGAGGGGAAGATGATAGGATTCATTCTGTTGGATAATAGTTAGCGTGAAGGTGATGTCTGTCCCCTGTGTACCACTTAAAGCTAATTAGGCTACTGCAGATTTTGAAAAGGAAATTTTATTTTAAAATCTTCAACATGATTCTTTGTCCATAATTTTAACATTTATTATTTCATTTTTCATTTTAAGTACTAGGAAAGATTATTTTATTAAAAATGAATTACAGAGGCTGGAGAGACGATAGCTTACTAATTAGGAGCATTGTTGCTCTTGCAGAGGACCTGGGTTCATTTCCCAGCACCTACATGGTGCTTCATCCATCTGTAACTCCAGTTTCAAGGAATCTAACATCTTCTGACTGGCAGGCACCACGTATGCAAGTGGTGCACATACATACATGCAGGCAAAACACTAATACACATTGAATAAAATAATATACCTTTAAAAATTTTAAAGTAAAAATAAATTCCAAGGGTGGAATGTGGCTACAAATCTAGACTTGATTTTAAAAGGTATAAAAAGTTATCTTCTTTAGACAAGATAAAACAGACATTCTCTGCTATAATTATTTAGCTATTTGATCCTATCCCCAAATAATTACTTTAAAAATATGGTTAATTTATGTTAACTGAAAATTGCTTTTGCTGCAAATTGCTTATTTGAAAAAAATTAGAGTCCTTCAGTATATAAAATAAAATTTTCTATCAATATAAGACAATTTACTTTGAAGACTATTTTAATAACTTAACACTTACATTTGGAAGCATAAGAAGTAGCTAAATACTCTAGATCAGGTCACTGATGGATCCAGGACGACATGGACTTGTTTAAAATACTCCTTGTGACAGCATTGGGGGGGTGGGAGGGGGAAGAGATCATTTTCTTTCGTAAGATAAGGGTCAGGAGAATTTTACAGTCCTAGGTTATGGCTAAATAGCAACCATAGGGTAAAAAAGTAATTTTGTACTAAGAATAACAAAACAAATTTATGGCTTATGTAATTTTTTTTTTTTTTTTTTTTTTTTTTTTTTTTTTTTTTTTTACTATGGTGGTTTTGTTAAATTTTAAGAATCTTATTCTGTAGTTATAGTTTCATAGATAAAGTTAGAAATTTAATCTGGGAAGAACAATTCATCTGAGTGTTACCCAAGCATTTCCAGAATGTTCTTTCTAAAACTGTCAAGGGATGCCAGTAGACAGAAGGATCTCTTGCAGTTTCTTGGAAGGAGGTGAGAATCTCTGGAGACGAAGTTGTTGATCAGCTCTTGAACACCCGACCTCGATGGTCTCTAACCTGGTTTAACAGTGAGAGTCAGTCCCACCGAGACACAGCTTCAAGTGATCTTCCACCTTAGCCATGGTTATTTAACCAAAACCCTGAAGAATTTCTTGTATTTACTACCAGTGACGTAGTCCATAAATACTCCATGTGGATTCTTGCTGATGTTACTGTTGTTAGTAATACTGACTATTTTGGCTATGACATGGAGTAAGCAATATAGACTTGATTCCAAACCCTGGTTTTAGTATAACTCTGGAATTGTTTGTTTATTTTACCATCGGAATAAAAGAACTATGCAGTCAGGTGACTAGAGAAGTTGAAAGGTTTTTTAAAGCTCCCTCAATCTTTCTGTCTAGGCAATCCTTAGGTGTCACATGGCCCTCTAGTGGAAGGGGTGCTGAGCTGGACCGAGCGAGGCAACTGCAGGATATTCTGGGAGTTGTTACCCAAGGGATGGCTATTATTCAGGTAATATTTATAGTTTGGATTAATTAGCTGATTCTGAAAACGTAGGTGATGAAATTCTGGAATAAGCAAGGAATATCTAAAATAAAATATCCCTATTTGTTGAAGGCTCGCCTAGGTTAGCCCATTCCTTATTAAATACCATTGGTTTTTCTATTAATAATGTGCTTGGGCTTTTGAAAATTTTTATTATTGTTGTTTGTTTATAATTCTTTGTTGCTATATAATAGTGTTATGCTTAATTTTTATGTTTTTAAAAGTATATTCCATGCTTGATAAATTATTATCTCTCCCCAAAATGGGATTCTGTTTTTTTTTTAATCCAGCATTTTGAAGTAAAATTTCAGTGGTTATTTTAAAAAAAAAAAATTGAATATCATTCTTCCCATTTTGGCAGCTTTATCTTTTTTATTTAAAGAGTCAGATAAATAGAGGACATTAAATAGATTGGAAATGTAGGTGTCTAATTTACAAAAGAAATTGAAGATTTAAATTAGGAAAAGCAGAAAAGGAACGTCTAGGAGTGAGTTGTGTATTTCTTGTCTCTGGACGTGTTACTGTGTTCCTGGCGTTCTTGTTTTAGGGTTAAAGGACCTCATAGCTTCTCACCTGAATGAAATGCTTTCCTCTCAGTCTCTCTCTTGCTCTCTTTGGGGATTTCTGTGTGGGTGGTGACTTCATGGTAGGTCGAATGCCAGTACAGTGGTAGAAGTAGATGCTGACTCTTTCTTTCTTCCCTAGTCTCTTGTTAAGGCGATCACCATCCCTGAAATAAAACAGATTTCTGACAGCTTGGTACAGTGTTAGCATGTTTGTCACACTCAGTGTTAGGAGTGTGTACTAACTGATACATTTAATGATAGCCTCTGATCCAGCAGGTACTAAAATACCTACTTTTTGATTTGCTCTCTAATTTGTCAAAAATACAAGCAAAAATAGAATCTAGAGTATAAGATGAGAAAATGTACTTTCTTTTTGTGTTTTGAATGGGAATGATAACAGGTATGTAATAATTTAGTTTTTTAAATTGATTTTACTCAATGTAAGAAATCATTGTTGATGAATTTATATAGTCAATTTATTTTTATGGAGTTTCTTTAAAAGTTATTAGTGAAAATATTAGTTGTATTTTTCATGTGAGTTTTTTGTATTTACTTTATCAGGGTGAATCAGCACTTGATTTGGCAAAGCAAAGAAAAAATGTGTGGATGATCAACCATTTGCAGGAGGCAAGGCAAGCAAAAGGGTACGACAACCCACCCTTCCTTAGAAAGCTGAAGGCTGACAAGGTAACTCGGCGCTGAGAGGCTTTCAGCCTGCAGTTGTAATTTACTTTGCACAAATATTCACATGCCTTAAGGTTCGCATTTCTCATTGTATGTTTAAAGTATCATTTCATCCAAAATAAGATGAGAGTATTTAACACAGTTTCTTAGAATTATTTATGGTCTGTGTTTGACATGTAAGGAAGATGGATGCACATACGTGGGTTTAAATCTCAGTTGATGCATAACGTAAGTCCCACCTAACTGGTCTTTAGTAGATAAAAGCATTTCACGGGCATTTGTTGATGTAATAATGAATTGTGAGCCATCTTAGTCTTAATGTGAGTTTTTCTAAACCAAGTACTATAGCTCTATTTGATTGAGCTTTTTATTCTTCTTGATGTATTATAACTTTTAGAGAGAAAGCTTCCATTTTTGTCGGTTTCGTAGAAAGTCCATTTTCTCCCATGAACCTTTAGTTTTAAAAATTTATGGCTGTTGGCTTAACTGATTACTTATAATAGGATTCTGAAACTTAAAACATTTCCCCAAATGCAGAGTCTACGTTCCTTAGAAAACATTATTTCCACTAAAAAAGGAAGATATTATTTAACTGGCATTTAAAAATATATATGCTTACATAAAAAATAACACTATATATTTTAGCTTGAGAGTAATCACAACTTGAGTGATATTAAGTTGTTCTTTCTTATTTTTAATAGAAAAATTGAGTACTTAAGCTTTACTGATGGCAATACTAAAATCATAGACGTTGATATTAATCCATTTAGGAGTGTGACAGAAATAAAGTGTGATGTCCTTGAAGGCAGCAGCAGCTCATTTCTTTGTAAGGATGCAGATGTCCTTACTGAGTGGAGAGTCCCTGGTTCTTCACATGGATGCCAGAATAGCTACATGTGAAGTTTGTGAACTTGTACAGGTGTTCTTTTATACTAACTAGTCTGTAGTAAGGAATTTGACTTATTCTAGAAGGTTCCATAATCTGACTTTGCTGAATATTCCAAACTTTTATTTTTTCTATAGTGTCAGATGAAAATTGGTTCTTAATTTAAAGATAATATATTAATATATAAATTTAATTTTATTAATATATTTGAGGTTATATATTTGGGTATTGTTTCTCTGTAAAAGAGAGCTTTGGGGGCTGGAGAGATGGCTCTGTGGTTAAGAATACACGATGTTCTAATAGAGGACCTGGGTTCTTTCTGTTCTAGCAGCCGTGTAGGGCACCTCACAGCTCCCTGTAATCCCTGCCCCTCTGGCCCTCAGACACACCTCAGTTATTTGCTTCCTCTCCAATATTTCAAACAATTAAAAATTAAAAGGAAGTCCTAAAAATGAGAGAGAAAGAGCCTTGGGGGCCACAGAGACGACACAGCAAGTAGAGTCCTTGTCTCACAAGCAACAAGCGTGAGGCCTGGAGGCCGGGTCCCTAGAACCCCATGCAAGCTGGGTGGGTGGGCCATGTTCCACAACCCCGTCATTCCAGTGCACCAGTGTGTGTCTTCCAGTGGCTTCAGCTTAGAAACAGAGTTCTGTGGTTTCCCTTCAGTAGCTTTAAACATGTCAGAGTTTGTTTCTCTGTAGTCTGGAACTGCTTATGTATGTCAGGCATTTGAACTCACAGACACCTGCCTTTCAAGTGCTAGGAGTAAAAGGTATATGCTAACCTGTTTTTTAAAAAAGGATACTGGAGGAAAAGACACGATAATTGAGCGCTTTGTGACATTAAGTACCACGATTATATGAACTCTTTTTGTTCCACTGCACATAGAAACTTTTCAGTTATGAACATTGTTTTGTTTGCCAGCCCTTTGAAGTGTGTGCTGTGTTTGAGGTGGATAGAAAAACTAAACAAGACAGTGCTGACACCCAGGCTTCACTAGCACTGTACTTTAAAAAGTCAGCTCAAGGGAGGATACCATTGGGTAGTGGGAGTAGACAGACTCAGAGGGAGCTTGGATCTTCAGAAACAATCTTAAAACTACTGAGATTTTGAAAGTTAGGATATTTTCAGTGTGTGTGCACATGCATATACGTGCATGAAGAGGAATGCACAAAGCATGTGCAGCATGGAAACGCCATAGATTGATAGCAGATGCCTTCTTCAGTTGCATCATCATCATCACCACCATCACCATCATCATTATTTTGAGATGGTGTCTCTCATTTAATCCGGAGCTCTCAGATTTGGCTAGACTGGGTGGTGGATAATTAGCTCAACAGATCCTCTTGTTTTCACTCAGTGCTGGGACCACAGGCTTATCTGACCACACTTGGCTTTTTTTAAATGTAGATTCTGGGGATTGAACTCAGGTCCTCATGCTTGTCTAGCAGGCACTTTACCAGCGGAGCCATTTTCAGAGCCAGGCCCTGGAGATAGAGGATTTTAAGCAGGCAGGCTTATGGTTCAGTGAGTGAACTGTGTGATGATCAATTGGAGGAAAATCTTTAGTAGTCCTTTTAAAGTTTAGATATATGAAGATAGACTAATATAGACTACTCATTTTGAACATGCTGTATAATGTTTTATGGAGAAATGTGAACACTTTTGGATTTAACCCAGATAACCCAGGAGACCAAAGAAAAAATTCCAAGTTAGTTTGGTGACCCAGTGAGTTTATTGGGACTGCTTATAAGAACTTGGATTAAAAACCTATTAAGAAAATAAAAAATTATCAACAAGCTACAAACTAGAAGATACTACTAACAAGTCATATGTAAAACAAAAGACAAACATACAGACTGTAGAAAGAACTGTTAATAAAACTCAACAGTGAAGATTTGTCCAAGAATCCCATTTTAAAGTGGGCTAAATGAGTCTGGTAATGTACGCCTGCAGTTCAGGACCTGGGAGGCTACGGCAGGGGGATCTCAACTTTCAGGTCATCGTGGGCTACGTGGCAAGATGGTATACATGCATACACACAGAGAAAGGATGAAGTCTAAAGACATCCGATGATGCACAAAGACTGGATTCCTCAAATGTTTGCTGGTGGGATTGTAAATTAATATGAAAAGCAACTTGTGATTTGTATAGTGCAGAATTGCATTTATCTCAGAGGCATGATAACCTAAGGTCATAGAAATCTATATGCCACTATTTATTGCATCTTTATTCATAATTCCGAGTTGTAAATGTTTTGATGTTCCTTAATAGGTAAATGATTAAACAGACTGTGATATATATATACCATGAAAGTTAGATCAGATAGAAGCCATGTGTGGTGGCATATACATTTAATCCCAGTACCCAGGAGGTAGAGGCAGGCAGATCTCTGTGAGGTTGAGGCCAGCCTGGGTTATACCATGAAACTAAAACAAAACAAGACAAGAAAACCACAGCTAAGTATGTGGATGTACTTTTGTCACCTAAGATGATTCGGGCAAGATACTGAGGTTTGTGAAGAGCTAGTCTGTAAAGAAGACCACAGGTACTGCTCATTGCTGCTGTGAAGATACAGTTGTGATAGGTATTACAGAGAGGTGTGTGAGTTTGTACATTACAAGTGTGGATTCTGACAACCAGCACAGTGTACCGACTGCACAGAAGCGTCTCTAGAGTGCTGATCACTGTGGGCTGGGAAGCCCTGAGGATTCATTTGATGTTTGTCTGTTTACTTGTTTGTTGTTCTCTGTGTGTGTGTGTGTGTGTGTGTGTGTGTGTGTGTGTGTGTGTGTGTACATGCATGCATTTGCACTCATCTTTACAGATAAGGGTACACATGTCGAGGTTAGAGGACAAGCTTTGGGTCCTCAGTCCTTCCCTTCACTGTGGGTTTCAGGGCTCAGACTCAGTGGTCAGCTTTGTGTGGCAAGCATGTTTACCCATTGAACCATCTTACTGGCCTTGGTTTTATTCTTTCATTTTACAGTTTTAATAGACTGTTGGTATATATGTCTTCTCCAATTTAAGCATCTTTAGCTGTCTACTATGTGATAAAGTCATTATGATTGTCCTTGTTAGCAGGTCCTCTACTAAAACGAGGTGTTGAGCTATGTTTTTATGTCTGGCTGGGTAGAACTCACTCCCAAAATTTCAACTTCACAATTTCTACTGCCTTAACAAATTCCTTTTAAATGTTGAGTTTTGTGTAGTACCTAAACATCCTAGGCAGATTTGAATGAATGAATGTTACTTTTGGTTACATACTTTTATAAAGATAGCAGTGGTTAAGATTGAGATCATTTGAAACATGCAAAAGCTTTGTAACATTTGTGTTGTTTTGTTTATAGGAATTTCGGCAGAAAGTCATGCTAGGAACTCCATTCCTAGTGATTTGGCTGGTTGGGTTTATAGCAGACCTAAACATTGATTCTTGGCTCATTAAAGGGTTAATGTATGGTGGCGTTTGGGCTACAGTACAATTTCTTTCCAAGTAAGTGTGTTCTTTTTAACTTTAATTTTATGAAAGAACATAATTTGTACCCTACTATGTCAAATTAATGTTTTATATGTTTAGAATATTGTCTGTTTTGATAATATTGTGAAATTGGTTTTTAAGCATTTATTAAAATTATTCAAAAAGTTCCTTAATGACAAAAGTCTAGCATGTGATTTTTGAAGCTAAAAGAAGTGAACTTGAGTTTGTTGAACTGTAAATGTGATGTATTACTGTATTCTGCTTACCTTTCTGTAGGATTGGTTATAGATAACTAACAGTTCTGGCTTATCAGCAGAGTGACTGTGGTCTGCACAGCCACAGAGCAGGCCTTTCCTATTGCTTTAAGCACCGACCATTTTCTTTCTTGTTGAGTCTTTTTTGCCCTAAATGTTGCCTGGTTCAACAGTCCTAGGAAGGTGCCTGTGATCCATGGCTTTCTATTTACCGCGCCTTCTTTAAGAATCTTATTTTCACTGGGAATTTAGAAAGACTTTGGAAATAGTTCACACAAGAATAACTCGTCATACGCTGATGTTAGTTCTAAGAAGGGAAGGGGTGACTTCTGGGTGATTCATCTCTGTAGTGTTTCTGGGAGCTCTGACAGGTTATTAAATAGTAAATAGGAAATCATCAAGGCTACTTGGTCTACATGGATAAAGGGTCCTGTTTGTATCAATGAGATTCATTGGTATTTCTTCCTAAAGTTAACTATTACAAACGCAAGCCTGAAGTTACACTGAATCAGCCAGTTCATTTTACTTGAAAATACGTGTCCATACCGTAACTCAACTGGGCAGGTCAGGAATGATGAGATTGTCTTGTCTTACTTGCCAGAATCGTAACGTTCTTAAATAATGTGCTCCATGATGAAGTTGCTGTACACTGCAGTCAATTACTGGTTTCAACAAGTTGGAATACACTGAAATTCTAAAGTTGCAGAGTATGTGGAATATAGTTTAGTTCTTGGTAGGCCAGAGGATCTCGATGAACTCAGTACTGTAAAAACAATCCCAGTGTTTAAATATTTTCGACTTTCGTGACTCTAATCTCAGTATTCATTTTGTAATGAAATATACCACTTACATTTTATAAAATCTGTGTTTTACAGGTCCTTTTTTGATCATTCAATGCACAGTGCATTGCCCCTTGGGATATATTTGGCAACCAAATTCTGGATGTATGTGACATGGTTCTTTTGGTTTTGGAATGATATCCTTTGTTGTGAAAATGTATTTGGCGCAGTATGACTCGAGCAGCTGACGCGACGTTAGGCGTGAGCTGCGTCCAGGAACGTGTGTGCTGATGTAGATAATGTGTGCACTTTATACCTAGTGCAGTGTTTTTAAACTGTAACAACCCAAACACTAATTCAGCAGTACTAATTTTAAAAATCACCTATGTCTTGTAAGCTAGTGTTACTTCATTTTGTTGAGCCCAAGGCTATATAATATAGTTGGTCCTTGGTAAAGGTGGGATTGAAAGCTGTTGAAGTCTTTGAGACATTGTCAGAAAGGTATGTTCATGTTTGTAGTGTCCAACTCTTCTGAAGACCTTTGTCTTCACCCCGCCTCTTCACGCTCTCATTTGCAATAGGGTCTTGTTATATACTACAAACTTATGTTAAATTCACAGCAATCCTCCTGCTTCAGCTTCCCAAGTGTTAGGAACTTTATTAATCTTAATTTTTTTTTTTACTTAGTCTTTACTGAATATCTTTTACTTCATTTTTAAAAAGTACAATTACTGTATCAAGGATACACTTCATACATTACCAAATTATTGACATAAAATTCTTTTTTTTTTTTTTTTTTTTTTTTTTTTTAAAACAGGATCTCTCTAAATAACCTTGACTGTCCTGGGACTCACACTGTGAACCAGGCTGGCCTCAAACCCATACAGATTCACCTGCCTCTCCCTCCCAGATGCTGGGCTTAAAGGCATGTGCCACCACACCCAGTATAAAAATTACTTTTTAAAAACAGTATAGTTTGGAACTGTAATTACACACAAACCTGTTTACCACACCATCTGGCTTATTAGGTTTTGAGAGAGCCTTATCTTGTAATCTAACCTGTGGTAGAATTCTGTCATCAAGGGACTCCTGCCTCAGCTTCCAAGCACCTTGGACTGAAGGCCCGTGCTGCTGTTTTTCCTTTAACTTCATCATTCGTTCCTTTACTTTTTGTAATAGCAGCAGGTTAGAAAGCAACGCTCTGTGCTTCTCCAGCACATTCTGCGCATAAGACCAAGTGTTCAGGTTCTTCAGGTTGTTCTGTCATTGCGGAAACACAACTGGGGAGAAGAGTTGTGTTGGGTTTTCCAGTGTGTTCTTATGTGTAGTCAGCCGTGTGTTGCCGGTCTCCAGGCATTGCTGTGTGGACTTTGCTTTGGGTTTCTCTTGAATCCGTTCAACCCTAGCATCGGTGTGTAATAACGCAAAGTCAAAAGCACTGATACCTTTTTTTACATCAGCATTTTATTTTTGTTTTCTTCTTCTAAAAAAGATCATTTTCTTCTGAGCGTCGTAAGGCTGACCTTTAGAAATGAATCTTATAAGCATACAGGTGTAAGTGCACACCCAATAGGGTGTCGATAGGTTGTTGAGTATCGATTTCTTGGTCTCGGTTTTCTTATTTCTAGAAGCACCCATTTATCTATCTTATTATGCCTTAGCCCTAAATTTCTATTTGGTGGATTTATATTTCATTTTTTATTATTACTATTGTGTATGGTGTGGTATGTTCCTGCCATGGTACCTGGTCTGTCGGGTCAGAGGCGCTCAGTGGGAGTTGGTTCTCTTCTCCACACAGGTTCTGTGGGTGGGACTCAGGTGGTCGTGCTTGCACAGTATGTGTCCTTCCCTTTACTGCTGAGCCATCTCACCGGCCCGCTTAAATGAATACTGCAGCATTTCATTTTGTTTGTGAGTTTTGTTTGTCTTTAAGACTGGATTCTTTGCCTTGTGGCTGCTGTGAACTTTTCTCCTTTGATTTTTCTCGAAAGTATGCTGGTGTAATTGTTAAGGCATTACTGTTCATCTTTCATCTTTTCTATGATTATCTGAAGTGAACTTACTCAAACTTTGATGTTTTCTCTGATCGGCTTTAGAGTAATTGTTGTGTTTTCCTGTCTGCTTTGGTGTCTGGATAATACCACTTCACCATCTGATCTGGCTGTTTATACCCACCAATGTGTGTGTGCATGCGCGTATGTGTGTGTGTTGACGCTCATAGTTAAAAGACTAAAATAATGCTTTTTTCCAGAAGAATTGGCAGTGTATTTTTTTTCTTAGTGCTGGTGCAGTGGTCAGTGTGTCACCGAGGATGGGATTAGGTCAGTGTGTCACCAAGGAATGTGTGCTGGGATTGCTTAGCAGGTGCTGAAACGATTCCCTTTTGTGCTTTTTTTGTATTTGATGTGGTTGTTCAGTGTTCAGATAGTAATCACACACGTAGGATTATCTCATTCAAGTTGTCTTTTTTATAACTGTCCTTCATGAAGCACATAAGCAGGTCATGTTCATGTCATCGTTCAGCATTTTTGTGTATTAATTATCTCCATATCATATCTTAAAATTGCTATTGAGTCAACCAGATATTCTCTATTCAGGGCTGTATTACGTTAGCAATATTTTTCATAGTTTCTTTTATATTTATAAATGCCTCATGCATTTGTTGTAAACCTTGCTATTTTAGGAAAGTTTAAAAATGTTTTCTAAAGTTAATGTGTTTACCTGCTTCTTTGCTTGTACTCAGCTTGATAGTCTTACCCTACACTGTTCAGGACCCCAGCTAGGGGACAGTTCTTCTCAGCCTGAGCTAGGTCTAACCATATCCCCACTGAGACAACTCCCCGATGAGTCTAGGTTATGTCAAGTAGACAGTTAAGGCTAGTCATAGCAGATATCTGAAGAGTTTGGTACCTGTTCATATTTATATAATATATAAAATTCTTGGTGCAAGAAGAAAAGTATGTGTCTAACGTTGAATGTGAAAATAAATTCATTTTGTTAAAAGCTGAGTTTTTTAATATTTGCTGACTTTCAAAGTATTATATAAGGTGTTATGAATTAATAGAGAGTCATATTTTTTCCTTTTGTACTTAGGTATGAATATTATGGGAAAGTATAATCGGATTTAGAAAACTTACTCTTTTGGTCGATAGAATTCTTGTGTGGTAAGAGCATCTGGACGATAACCCTCTATAAAAGCTGGTTTATCACTGCTGTCTTGGATTCCTTAACTTGGACACATCTCAACTTCCTATTCATCCACCTCCCCTTCCTTGCCAACAGTGTTGCTCTTTTCTACAATTTTGGGAAGTCTTGGAAATCAGATCCAGGGATTATTAAAGCTACAGAAGAACAAAAGAAAAAGGTGGTGATATGCCCAGTTAACTGGCAGTTTCTCAATATTTACAGCAGAGAGTCAGATAAAGGCAGAAACTCTTAGACTTGGTGACAACTTAAGCAGAATTGTGCTCACCCATATTTTATGTGGTGTTCAGCCTGGTGTCCTTGTGATGCCAGGCTTTCCATTGTGTGACTAACACCCCTTTCCTTTACCAAAGATGCTCTGGTGGTTTCCAGAAGTGAATGTTATATCCGAAATGTCTCTTTAACACCCACCCCAAGGGCACAGATGTTAAGTTATCCATTAAACTAGAAACTCAGTCAACTGATAGTACAGATACCCCACTCCACTAGCCAAAGTACTAGATATGACTGGCATAGGCATCATTTTCTTTTGACATGGTCTTGAGGCTAGCTAAATGTATGTCAAGTTTTCTGTCAATAGGGAACTGGACTGGGTATTTCAGATTTTTTAAGAACTGTTTAGCTGAAATACTGCATGTGATCTTGGCCCTCGGGAGGCAGTGGCAGGAGGACCAGGAAGCAGACCTGTCTGAGTTATGGGAGACTCTCTCAAGAAACTAAAAGAAAATGAAACCAGAAAGCTCTTTTAAAAAGGAAACACATCTTATTGAATCATTTTTGTCCATAGTTAACTGATGTTAGCAAATTCTGTGCTGTCCTCCCTTTCTGAGTCGACTGCATAGAAACTGCTGTGCTGACATTCTTCAGTGGTTACACAGTGATGAAATAGCAAAGGCCAGTCAGTCAGTTGGTCTCATTTGAACTTAACAAGGTTGAGAAGAATGGCATATTTATTGATTCCTAGTAATAATAAAAGAATTGGTGAGCATTATTCAGTTTTGAGTAAAAAAATGTTTTTGGTTTTTAAATCCACAGACAATAGTTGAACTTGCAGAGACTGGAAGTCTGGACCTTAGTATATTCTGCAGTACCTGCTTGGTAATAGTCACTGTCTTTTCTTTCTTTTCTCTTCTTCCTGTTGACAGCGTCACAGCGTAGAGGGAGTATTGGGTATGGGGAGAGCCTTACGCCCTGTGCGCACGCCACACATCCTGTAGCCTGGGTAGAGGGTGAAGCCGTGAGGGGTGCCTACATCTGGGCTGTGTCTGTTCCCAGTAGCAGACCCCGACTGCACATCAGAGTCCCCCTCATACCCGTGCTCATCTTCTTTATCCTTCAAAATGTGGCGCAGTGAAACCCACAACTACTTAACAGCAGACGGTCTAGCTACGGTTGAAGTTTTTTTTTTTTTTTTTTCTGAGTTTAAAAGTCACAGTGTGAAAATTCCATAGATTATTTTTCAGACAGATAATCTTAAGTACACTTTGAATGTTTGTCTGAAGTGTCTGTGCAACTTGGAGTACTATCTCCTCATTAAACTGAAAAGTGGTTCTTTTCAATAAAGTCATACATTAAAACTTGAAAGTAGTGTTTATGAAGTCAACTAGTTACCTTATGATAGACATTTTAAACTTAATTTTTTATATATTTGTGAAAATACTATAAGCATTGCCACAAATGTTAAAATTCCCGAAATCATACATCAAGTTAAAAGCATTTAAATTATATCATGCAGGTAAACTAATGTCTTGTTATTAGTACATAATAGTAAATAAATAAAATAATTGATATAACTTAGGATTGTGGGAAGGTTTAGACAGCTTAGTTCTCCATTTATGATTAGAATGTTTGTGCCTTTTCATTTTCTGTCAGAAAAGGGCATTCCCACCTGACAGAAGACAGCTACCCGCCTCCATGTTCTTCATTAAACTAGGTTTTTTTTGTTGTTGTTGTGTTGTTTTGTTATGTTTTGTTTTGGTTTTGGCAAGTTGCTCAGATTCTTTTTAAGTGGTGTTACCTAAAGGAGACTATAACCAAGTGCTCCAAGTGGGGAGGCTTTGATGCACCCTGGGCCCCCTTAGTAGATTTCCTCACAGCTGTGGGGGGAGGAGCGCATCCTTTTCCTCAGTCCACGGACCATGCTTGTTGGGATTAAGAGCTACAGGCTACCTTGTCCTGGCTACCTCAGGAGAGTATATTACTTGTGAATTTACTTTGTAATCATTTATTGTAACAGAATTATCTTTCCTTCTTACTTTTGGGGAGTTAGTACAGCAGTAGGCCACTTCCTGTACACTGAAGACACAGTGTTCAGAGCTCAGTTGTTACTCTGTAACATTCACCATTGGCCACTCTTTTCTTTCTTGTTAACAAACTGTTTTAAGATTTCATATTATGGAGCACTCTTTGTTGCTATAGTTTTTGTTTTGAACAAATTGACAGTAATTTTGTTGGGTTTTCTTGGTTTGGAAATGTTGATATAACTCCCAAAAATATAGTACTGTCTTTTCAGTTGTATTTTGACAATTTCAGCTTTTACTTTCTTACATACAGTATCTTTATAATACTTCACTGTCTATCATTAGATTCGGAAGCCCGTGAGGTCCAAACACTGTGGTGTGTGCAACCGCTGTATAGCGAAATTTGATCACCATTGCCCATGGGTGGGTAACTGTGTAGGTAAGTTACCTTAGCGACCTCTAAGTGTGCTGTTAGTTTAAATTACTTCAGGTAACTAATGAAGTACAGTATTTAAATAGATAGTTCATCCTTACACCCCCCCCCATGCTTCCTAAATTCACTTCTGGTTGTCTGTATAGCAACTCACTGAGTGCATGTCCGTGTATGGGGTGTGTGTGAAAGCAGTCTGAAGAGTCTAATTGTTTCACTGTGCATTCTGTCTGATGTCTGCTTTGTCCTCCTTTCTCCATCGAGTAAGAAGAAAATTCATCTGATGAGGCAAATACTATTTAAGCATTAAGTGGAGAGAGTAAAGCAATCGTAGTATGTGAGAAGCTGTGCAGAGGCAGGGAAGGAGGACAGCTGGGGTCAGTGCTAGTGTACACTCTGAGAGCTGATGTTAGCCACCTGAAAGCAGCCTCAGGTGGACGCGCTGATGCAGAGGAAATGCTTACAAAGACTGCATGGCCTGGGAAAGCAGCTCTTGGAAATCTCCATTGCAAGGGTTATACAAGGAAGGTGGGAAGGCTTAATGGGACCCTCCTACCTAAAGAGTGGGGTTGAGGTCGAGCAGTGGTGGTGCGCACCTTCAATCCCAGCACTTGGGAGGCAGAGGCAGATGGATTTCTGAGTTTGAGGCCAGCCTGGTCTACAGAGTGAGTTCCAGGACAACCAGGCTTACACAGAGAAACCCTGTCTCAAAAAACCAAAAAAAAAAAAAAAAAGCCACAGTTAGGTTTTATCACAGTTAGGTTTTATGTTCTTTTGGGGACTCCCTTTCCTTCATCATTGCTCATCACGAGTGTATTCTTATTTTAAAACTGTTATTACAACAACTTCCTCAAACCGTTTTTACAAACTAAGTAATGTATATGATTACTTCTGTCACACCACGCCCTCATGCATTCCTGGTGAGGTGTGACCAGTTGTTTTTCTCTTAGCTGAAAACACTTGCTTCTGTGTTGTTTTAGGTGCAGGCAACCATAGATACTTTATGGGCTACCTATTCTTCTTGCTTTTTATGATCTGCTGGATGATTTATGGTTGTGTCTCTTGTGAGTACAATTAGTTTCTGCCTTCTTAAAACATAAATGTTTATATACTTAACATTTATTGTGTTAACAAATTAATGTAATAAAAATCTTTTAACAAAAAATTTATTGTTTGGGGCATCTAATGAAATGTAAAGGAAAAAAGTAAGGTAACCTATTTATCAGATGTATTCAGTGTCTAGTACAAGCAAACAATGGTCAGTGAGGCCCCTTCCAATATGAACATTCTTTGTTGGTTTAATAAGCTTTGAAAAGTTTCTGGGTCAAATACACTCAATTTCATAGTCACATGCTTGCTCTACTGGCCAGTGTGGATCCAGTGACTGTGCTAGCTCCTCTTTCCCACCAAACAGTTGAGAAAACAAACTAACCATTAAGTTTGCATAAACTTAAAATATTCCGCAAAATGTGGCATCAAGTACTGCCTGCTGGGCAGTGGTTGCGGGTTTCAGAAGTTACTGTTTAAAGGTAAATTGTCACTTGTTTATCAATGGGCTTAATGCCTTAAGAGTTAGAGGGAGATGCTGCTTCCTGTGATTCTGGGCATGGAAACATAAAGATAGCAATAAATAAAAGAACAATAATAAATGCAATCCTCAAAGAGAAAAAGATGTGGTCCAGGAACGCCACCTGATTTCTAGACCAACATACCTAACAAGGAGCACTTCCTACCCGCAGACGTCAGGAATATCCTTGTTATTCACTGTAATCCAGTGTTACTCAGTTATAGCACTGCTGTGTTAGCAAGTCCCTCCTTACAAGTTGCCTTGTATCATTTCTGTTTCTCCAGTACCGGGAACATGAAATAGCAGCCTAATACTGTTTATTCACATAAGACAGGAATGTTTTTTAAGTTTGGCAGCCATTTTCTCAGTTTTTGCTCTGGTACGTTTTTATTGATGTATTATAGATTATTAAGATTAGAGAAACAATTGCTGTTTATATGATGAGATAAATCTAGACTGTTGTCAGTGTACGCCTGAGGTGACTAGAAGAGTAAATGTGGCACTTGTCTTCGACTTTAGACTGGGGACTTCACTGTGAGACCAGTTACACAAAGGATGGGTTTTGGACATACATCACTCAGATTGCCACATGCTCCCCTTGGATGTTTTGGATGTTTCTGAACAGTGTCTTTCATTTCATGTGGGTGGCCGTGTTACTCATGTGTCAGATGTACCAGGTATGTGCAAGTGCTTTTTCCTTAATATGGTAACAGTAAAACTTGCAGAACTTGTCTTTCCATCCCCTCTGGCTTGTTAAGGAGCAGTTTTATTTTTTATTTGCTTTTTCTTTTTGCCTCTCTTCTTTCATATTCTAGTTTCAGAACTTTTCTTCTTTACTTGGGTATTTGCAGTGGGACATACGTGAACTTACATTGTGAGACTGTTAACTTTGTGTTTATTTTAATGAGACTGACTTGTTTATAAAAGTATTTATTCAGGAGTCTATGGATTGCCTCTTTGTCTTCAGTTTTCTTGGGACGGTATCCCTTTGTAGACCAGGCCGACTCTGAATTTGGGGTCTTCCTGCCTAAGCTTTTTGAATACTAAAATTACAGGCATGGGGGAGGTGGGCTGTGTTCACACTGTCTGTTGGTGTGTGCGCAGTGCTCGGCAGCCTGTTTGTACGCACACTTTCATAGTTAATTGGTTGCTTTTCACGGTTGCAGTGATTCTGTGTGAAGTAGTCTGAGCATTTGTGGGACACTACACTTTTCTATGCTAGAGAATTTTGTTTCTATTAAATGTTCAGAAAGGATAATGGGTTGCTTTTTCCTTCTTAGATAACATGTTTAGGTATCACTACAAATGAAAGAATGAACGCCAGGAGATACAAGCACTTTAAAGTTACAACAACATCTATTGAAAGCCCATTCAAGTATGTATATATTTATGAATGTAATATTTTCCTTCGTTATATGCTTCCTTAGGAAAATATCTAGTAAATATATCAAAGGAATGTGTTTTTCCTAGGTATATGTATTTTCTATAGAACAGCAGCTGAAATCGGGATGTTTCTTATAGCTATACTTACACTTGATTTAATTATTATTGAGTCTAAGGTTTTGTGGAAGTGACATTAGTCAGTTCATCATAACTATGATGTAGAATCCGTCACATTAACTCAATATACAGTTATACTCCTAGTATATACTGTAAAGTTAACCTCTTTCCCGATGCTTAGAAGTAATTGTGCATAATTACTTGAAATATTTCAAGTTCAGGGTTCTTTTTTAAGGCTACTACTGACCTTCAAACATCTGTAGTATGATTAGTTATTGTATACCTCTGGGAGAGAAACAAACTTTTATATAAAAAGGAAGGCTCATAGTAGAGGTATGATTATTATATAGAAGGTGTAAAGTGGACTGCTTTTCAAGTGTTATTGAAGTCTTAAAGTCCCTAAGCTCACCTGACATTCTTTATATAGTCTGTTAATTTTATTAAAGATCATTGTTAAATTTAGACTGTATAATTAATTTTTCCACATTTGCTACTTTTCTCAATTTTGGACCTAGTTTGGTTTATTGGCAAAGAGCCAGTAATCAGTGAAGTGTGGGTTTGTTTTTGTTGTTGTTGTTATAGAAGCAGATAATCTATCTGGCACTGAAGTGGAGCAGTTGGGTCACTACAGAGTATAATAGTGTAGTGTCTTCAGTTAGCAGAAGAACAGTGGAGATGTGGATATTCATTTTGTAGTGATACATTACTTCTTTCTTGCAAACAGCCTGAGTTTTTAAGCTTAGAAAAAAAAATGTTAACAGGAAAAGTGGGTGGACGTCATTAAGTCATTCTTACTAACTGAATTCTCCTTTCTCTTGGGGTCTGATTTTAGCCATGGATGTGTAAGGAATATTATAGACTTCTTTGAATTTCGATGCTGTGGCCTCTTTCGTCCTGTTATCGTGGACTGGACCAGGCAGTACACTATAGAATATGACCAAATATCAGGATCTGGGTACCAGCTTGTGTAACAGCGTCTGTATGCCAGAAAACAATGTTGCTGAGTGGTGCCTGAAGATTGTGTCTGTCCCTGTCTCTCTCCCTGGAATCCACATCCTTGGAACAAATAGCATGCTATCTGTAGGGCTAACCGTGAACTTTACAGCCTTTGTTCAGAACTTTTATTAACAAAAGCAAACATGGACAGAACACACTGCCGCGTCTAGGAAGAAGAGGTCATAAAGAGAATTTTCACGGTTCTTAGTGTTTGAATTCATATCATACTCAACTTTTTGGTTTTGTTCTCATAACATTCTTTATGAAAAAGGGAACTTATTCTGTTACTAGAGATGGCATACCGAGGATAAATGTTGGTATAACAAAAACTAAATTTATGTTATACAGCTATAGTATATTATGCAGTACTTAAGAGTATTGCATTTAATTCCAAGAAAATTGTCTTAAATCGATGACTAGTATTATGTACATTTTAGATGTACATGTAAATACTGTGATGAAAATCATGTGGTTTCATTAGAGGTCTACTGTACTGTGCCCCAAAGGCACGGAAAAATAATGTTCATGGAAGCGTGCTCGCTCTTCTGTTGCCACCAGCTCTCGGAATGCTGGTTTATTTCTAGTTCAGTGAAATAATTTCTAGTAACCTTGCTCTGAGGTCTCACGGTCTGATAATAAAGCGCTTGCATGAGTATACTAAGTCATAATATTTTGTTGAAATTTAAAGCCCTACTAAGTGCATGATACACTGCATAGAATGTACACTAGCAGATACTGCCCAGTGAAGCATAAATTAGCATTTACTTTCATGTGCAAAACAGCCCAAGTTTTTAAAGAGTTACGGTGGATTTTCAACAAGAAGCAAAACAAATAAGCTAATGCAAAATGCTTTATTAATAGACATGAGTGGATATGCTTTTTAAATTCTGAGCTGAAAAATAAATTGTAGACAAAATAATGGAGTCTAGGCTAAAGATGGCGCCTGACCTCTGTACATAGCACATGTGGATGAATGAAAGGCTAACGGAATATTCTTTTTTTTTAAAATGACCTGTCAGAAAGTGCAATTTAAACCCCAGGGTTGTTTCAATTTTTCCAATATGGAATATGTTTTGAAGTTGGTAACACTTTCTGAAGCCTTCTCAGATCTTACTGTTAAACGTGACACACTGATCACGTTCTGTTGCCGCGTTTCCACACCTCAGGATTGATTTGTCACTGCTTCCATGAATATTGTTTACAGGGAGACTCTGGTTAGCCCTCATACATGCTCTAGCAAACTGTGGTTCGCAACCTGTGGGAGGGGCTGGGGGCGGGGTCAGACTGACATCCTAGACCAGTGTAAAGAATGTGTATCTGTATATAAATAATTTATCAAATAGTTTTCTCTGTGTCTATATGTATTAGTGTTTTTAAAGCTGCTCATTTCATTTTGTCCAACCAAAAAGAAAAGGGAGATATTAATGAGCTTCTAGTGATGTTGAATATTGCTGTTAATAGGCACTATCCCCTGCAAGTTCACTGCATGTCCAGTGCTAGGTAAAATTAGTATTCCCTGTAAAATGCTGGTTACAGGTATTAAAGCAATCTAGTGGTACACCCGCCCTGCCTTAGGAAGAGGAGCAGCGGACACGTACATAGTTGATGCTCAGTATTTCCAAGTACTACCATTTTATAGTAATCTCTGTGACCATACGTCACCCCCACAAAATACCCTTATTGTACTTGAGGGTTTTAATATTAGAATTGGCATACGTACTTTATTTTTGAAAAGGGAAGAGATGGGTGTGGGGTGGTAATAGCATTGTATCATTTTGTCATAGAATGTAAAAAATTGGTCAACTGTACAAATGTCTGCTAGTTTTGGCTATTAATGGGGGGAAATTTTAGGTAATTTTTAAATTCAAAGTTTATAAAATGCTAGGATTTGTTTTAATTTTATATTTCGAGTCACTTCACAGGAAGACTCAGTTGCAATTTTTATCAGATACATTTTTATCAACAGTTAAAGACTATGGTGGTTTTCTCAGTTTGAGTAAGAATGTTGTTACCATGTTCTTTCTTTGTGGTACAGTATTCTTTCATTGCAAGAGATGCTTCTCAGTAAAGCAGACAAGCCCCTGTAGATGTGTGACCTCATGGAAGATATGTGCACGGAGCTTTCCGGACTGACTCAATCTGCAGGATTGTCAGGGGGTCTCCAGGCAACTGTGCAGCATGTTTCCTTACTCTGTAGGACTTGTGTGTAGGCCAGTTGAATCCAGTCCTCAGGCTGTTGGAAGGGTTCCCCTTGAGGGATGGTTCTTACTGCTCAGATGGATTCCTTCACGAAGTAGGGACTGAGTGCTTTGGAGTTTTTCCATACATATTTTTGTTGTTTGTAGGAGTTTATTTTAAATACTAGGCATAAAGAAGCATCCTACTTAAGCTATGAATGTTTTTGTTTTATATTTTCTTTATTTATAACTGTGCCAAGTATTATTCTGCTACTTACTGTGTTACTCTGTGGAAAGAAAACCTTGTAAAGTGTTTAATAAACCAGTCCTCCTTACATAATTTAAACCTGTCAAAATTTTGTAAAATATTAATCAAAATAAATATTGACTCTTAAATGTGCTGTTTGCTCAGTTCACTTAGAAGAAATAGATAAAACTGTGAGATGAAGATTCTGTAGTTCTGTTTTGATCAAATTGAAGTCAAGTGCAGGATTTATAAGGATTTGCAAAACTGTTGGTATTCTAAAATTTCAAATTCCCTGATTGTGCATAAATATTTTTCAATAAAAAGACAACCTTTTTTCTTAGTATATGTTGGATTTCATGAAGTTAATAAGGACCCCAGGAAGCATAGAAATCTGAATTTTAAATGTATGTCTAAAGCATTAATAATTTTTACAAAATGCTTCCTACCAAACTTTGATCCTGGTTGCTTTAAATGCTAGGTATGGCAGACAAAAGCATTTTCTTTTTGCAAATTTGAAAGGCAAAATTATGAGACTTGTCCCTGTCATTAGTCTCATTTCCTGAGGTCTCAGAGACTGGGACAGTCATCAGGTGGTTTCAGGTTGGACTAACACTCAGTTCATAATTAACTTTATGGTATGAGATAGAAGGGCTCCAGAACAATCTAGCGCTCAAGACAATGTTTTGGACTCCATGTTCATGTGATGCACTCTCTTCATCATTTACGTGTCTCTGTCCTTGTCAGATTGGTAGGTCTTTCCTATCAGGTGTCTGGTTCTAATTTATAGAAATGTCTGAAAAAGTGGTACATCTGGGCTTGTTAGGAAATTGGCCCTCAGCTTCACAAAGTGCTTATACGTTTGTTAAATACATGTGGCTTTTAAAGTAGAAAATGTGTAGCTGCAAGTAGAACATGCAGTGTTGGTCTAAGTCACAAACTCAAAGCCAGCTCGGACCCTCAGGAAGCCCTTGCCTCTGACCTGGATGTGTGCTTTGCTGAGTAGGACTCGCTCAGGTTACTCGGTCGTCACCATACATTGCTAGAGTTGTAGAGCTTTTGCTTTGTTGCTGGCTGGCCATGAATCCACCTGCCTCTGCTTCCCAAGGAGCGATGGTTATAAATATTTGTCCCCACTCCTGCCTTGATGAGGTTTTAATAGATGAACTTGGTTATTTGCATTTATAGCATCAAAAGGGGTCCATAGATGTACAGCTTTACCAAATTTGGAAAGTTCTCAGTTATTCTTCAGATACTTTTCTGCCCCCAGCCCCTCCCAAGAAATCTCAGTTAGGCAGTTCTGGTCACTCACATGGGGCAGCTCGGTAGCAAGTCCTGTTTGTAGGACTTCCACTGGTGACTAAACAGTTTCTAGCACTTCCTGACAGTTTCTCCCTGCAGTGTGTTTCCATAACCTCCTCCCCCACTTCCCCCTTCCATCTTTGCCAGTTCTGGTGGCTTTTGGTAGTTCCCACCCTCATTACAGATGATGTGTGTTTGATGAAACTCTTCCCCCTTCTTTTCATACCTAGTAATTTTTTAATTAATGCCAGGTATTTTTGTAAACATTTTGAACTTAGTTCCATAATTCAGTTATGTTACTTGGAAAAAGTTTATCTTTTTGGTTTTGATTTTAAAATTTGTTAGGCGGGGCTAGAACGTTGCTCACTTTAGTGATGACTCTGTGTAAAGCGCACCAGCCACAGCTCCAGCTGCTCTGTTCACCGTCCTGCCTGTGGGGAGTGGGGACCCTGGGGAGTCGCCAAGGTTGACATGAGGTATTTCACTGGATCGCCTTACTTTTGAGGCAGGGTCTCTGAGCAGGGCACTGGGGACCCAAAAAAAAGTCCGCACCTTCACCAAGCCGCCTCCCCAGTCCACAGTTCGCACCCAGGTGTTACTAATGTAGATTATTTCCATCTGCACTCTGGGGAGCTGACCTGACAGAGTCGCCACCAGCAGGCTCTAGTGGGGCAGAAGGGAAGGAGGTGCCGAGTACTAATGCCAGCCCCGAGGATGACGGTTGTAGCCTGGCAACCAGGAGTGGCATCTTGACAGCTAAAGAGATCCACCCACTTGTGTAGGGCTATGGAAGCCTGAAGAACTGAAGTGAAGCACACTTCAAAAAAGAGTGTCCTGGGGTGGTGGTGGTGGTGGTGGTGGTGGTGGTGGTGGTGGTGGTGGGTGTGTGTGTGTGAAAATCTCAAAAGTAAAAATGTTTTTTAAAAACCTTGTTTAGCTCTCAAAGTGCAGATGTTAGCCTACTGCCTAAAGGAATTGATTGCCTTTTAAACAACTTGATGTGTGTGTTTTTGTGTTTAAGTCAGGAGGCTGCTTTTCATTAGAGGAACCAGATAACTTCCCACCACCTAAAATCACAACAAACCCCCCCCCCAAGGTTAATTAAGAGACGGTACCCAAATCAAGCCAAAATTTTATTTCACGTGTAAAAGAATGCTCTTAGATGTTAGTGAATCGGCGGGAGCCTGTGCAGGCAGCCTGTGATGCTTGGTGCTGAGGGTTGGAAGGCCGTCTGCATTTTATAATGGAGATTCTCTGTCCTGCTTACTGGGTTTACACCATTACTGAGCATGAACAAGGGCCCCTGCTCCTTGACCATAGCCAAATCCCTTGGGTCCAAAGTTCTTTGCGTAGCACCCTACAAAGGAGAGGGAGAGTTAGTCAGAGTTTATTAACAGATGTCCATGGACTCAAAAGCAAACTGGAGGTTCTGCCAGAGGCCAGTTTAAGATATAAATCGTGCTTTGCTGTGAGTATCCTTGTTTGAAGCAAGTCCAGGAAATCCCACTGCAGCGTAGTTACCATCGTGCTGAGTTGCAAGTGTGAAATCCAGCTAACATATGTGTTTCCTTCACATGCTCATAGGCTTGGCCTAAAGCAGGAAGTCAGAAGATTTGGGGGAGAAGGGCCGAGCATGGGGCTACAGAAGCGCTGTACCGTTCAACCAGATTCCCAGCCCTGTGTGTGGAGTTCTGCACACAGAGGAATGGAAGGGTGTAATCACTGTCCTAAGATGTCTGGGTCTAATTTTCAAACAGTAACAGTACACTATGTTTCCTTTTCGGGCGATACTAACAGATAGCAGAGATGAGTTGTTACCTTTACAGTAGATTTCACCTTCTTTCTCAGTCAGAGTTGTAGACTCCAGACTCTTCCCACACTTGGCACATCGGAAGCAGTTTTTGTGCCAGGGCTGGAAGAGACAGCTGTGTTAGGATGTTTAAGAGGACTGTTCCCTTTGGTATGATCTAGATGCAGCAAGTGGCTGGGGAAAACCAGTGCCCAAGCAATCACCTTGTCCTATGGTTTGACTCAGCTACAAAGCTGGCCCTCCTTTTATCCATATGCTAGCCACCCATAAAGGGCTGTTGGCTAGGAGCAGACTCTGGCCTTGTCACAAACCCAGTCTGCTCCTTGGAAGTTGCCGCCTTCCTGGCTTAAAATTTAGCAGCTCGAAGGAATTAAGTGGTAATTTTTCCAAGTCTACGTATCTAACTACCATCTGGCGTCCTGGCCCTGATTACACTGCAGAACCTGTACACAGCAGATTGTTCGCAGTTCAGCCATTTATAGGAAAACAGGTTCCTTTAAGCATTAAATGATGGTTAAGCATTACTCTCACTTCCAGAAATCAGTGATTCCAATGGAAATTTTGTTGGAAATGCTTAATCTTAAACCAGAACACATTGCCTAAGTGGGAAATAGAAGTGTGCATGTGTGTGTGTGTGTCTGTCTGTCTGTCCATGTGCGTGCATGAGCGTGTGTGTTATAGTTACCAGTTAGAGACAGCACACTACCTGTGTGTGTGTGTATTTGTGTGTGTTACAGTTACCAGTTAGAGATAGCACCCTACCTCTGTGTGTGTGTGTGTGTCTGTCTGTCTGTCTGTGTCTGTATGTTACAGTTACCAGTTAGAGATAGCACCCTACCTCTGTGTGTGTCTGTCTGTCTGTCTGTCTCTCTCTGTGTGGATGTTACAGTTACCAGTTAGAGACAGCACCCTACCTGTGCGAGTGTGTTACAGTTACCAGTTAGAGATGTGTGTTACAGTTACCAGTTAGAGATAACATCGTGTGTGTGTGTGTGTGTGTGTGTGTGTGTGTGTGTGTGTGTGTGTGTGTTACAATTACCAGTTAGAGACAGCACCCTACCTTCCCAGCGCCAATGATCTTCTCCGCAGCATACACAGAATCCCCACACCTGGAACACTTCTCAGCACCTCCATATTTCTGGGCAAATTTAGAAGTGTTTGGATTCGTTGTGGGCCTGTGAGGTTGAGCACTGGAGGGGAGGAGACAACAACTGAGGTGGTGTTTCTCCCAATGTCCTCATAAGCTAACAGGAGCTTCGCAACTTCACTGCTGGCCAGGGGCCGTGTCAGAAGTTACAGAAAATAAAGAAACACCCAAGTGCTCACAGCAGGACTGATTGCCTATGTCTGGATTCACCAGTACTAGATAAAGTCAAGCCGAACCTGAAACCTAAGTGTCATTCCCTCTGAGTGTGAACAGAACTTGTTATGTCCCTAGCACTGGCCTTGCCTACACAGTTATCTCTACCCCATAAACATAGCAATATAACTTGATTGTAGCTTTGTGTTTCATGGGTGACTGCAAGGTCAAATGTAAACAATTCTGGCATTAAACATACCCATAAACACATTAGCTGATGTAAGTGGTTCACAACTAGGGAAGGTAGGCATGTTTTCCAGATTATCTGCTCACTGTATCTTTAGCAGGTGACGTGTGACTCAACTGTTTTATTTGTGGGAAGTACTTTTGGAAATCTGCCTGTTACTCTGCTGTGCTGCTTTATGGTTTCTAGTGGCAGGATGGCATTGTTGTCACTGTTGACAGGTCACGAGGATGAGTCATATTTAACAGGCTTGATTTCCCTCATTCATAAGCAGCCATACTAGAATATGCAAAACATCCTTCTGGCTGAAGGGCATTTCAGAACCTGAAGTCAACAGGTGCACTGCGTGACAACTCTGCACTGTGTAATACCTGTTAAAATACTCACATAACAGAAGTCAAAATCTTAATACAGAAGTGCTGATTTTTGGTGAAATTATTTGTCAAAGACTTTGCTGCCCCATCACCTCTCTTCGCTCTGTGTTTGAGGTCACGCAGGAGTTTTCTCCATGAATTGTTGGCTAGATTGCTGTCTTGGAGTTTATGTGCGTGTGGCTAATTCACAGTGTGTTTCTGCAGTTGTACCTAACACTGGTGTATGTTCAAATCATTTCCAAACCTACTGATGCTATTATTTTTTAATATGACCTTTAAAAACTTGCTAAAAATGACATCTAACACTTAGAGTCCCAAGAAAATTCCCAGTATGTCATTAGAACTTTACAGAGATCACCATCCCCTGGCCTTTTAACAACTTCACAGGTTATGGATACTTCGTATTACAGATTTTAAAATGGAGGCTCAGATGTTAACTATCTTGCTGATGGGATATAAATTACCTCAGTGCTTCCTCTCGAGGAGCCCCTTGTGAAGCTCCTTAATCTGTGTATTAAAAGGCAGGCGGGCCATGGTGTTGAGTCATAAAGAAGACCTCTGGGAGAAGGAATTCCTTAGACCTGGTCCCAGAGGAAGAACAGAACCCAGCCCAGCCAGAAGGAACAGCCAGGATTACCCCTGCACATAGGGCGTGCGCACAGAGCCTGTTTATTGCTGGAAAAGGTGGAGACAGAGCAGAAAGAGCAGCTTCCTTCGTCATCGAAATTTTCCAGTTCTGGCTTCAAACAAGGACTTTTGGGGTCTTAGATGAATTTAGTTTTCACTGATGGGAGGATTTAGAGAGAACACGTATTTTGAAAAACTTGAAATTAAAACCTTTGGAATCAGGGGCACACTTAATAATCAGGAACTGAACATAATAAGTATAGTACATTTAACATTATTTAATAAGTATTTAATTATAATAGGGCTCTATTGGCTGTTTCTGGACCGTACAGGGAGAGCCTATTTCAAAGACAGGGAGAGAGGAAAGAGGAAGAGGACATTCCGAATGAATTCCCGAACGTGGGAGTGAAGCACTGGATAACCTGAACAGATTAACACTCTGGTCCTTTGGTATCAGTACTGAAAACATGTTTCCCATTTGTCAACCCTCAAATAATCAGAAGCAGGAAATTGTTTTAATTTCTAAATTGAAGGATCGTAATTTCCCAAGGAAACAGTGACTAAGGACCTTCCGTGGATGACTTAATTGCTTACAAGAAGCAACTCATAATTTAGACACTTATTTCAAGATACTTGATCTTCAAAATGCTATGGAATGTTAATTTAAGTCACGTTCCTTGAGACTTATGTTTTTCTCATACCAGTTAAAATGCTGTAAAACCAGCACTAGAAGTTCCTGCAGTAATTACTAAGATTTTAAACACAAAACTATAAATATTTTGATGTGAAAGAACAAAATACTGTTTACATTAGTTATTAGTAGGGGTTACATTACATCTTGCTTGCTTCGTTTAAGCTAAATATGCAGGCTCCTGGTGCCTGAGCGACAGCAACTGTTCTACCCACTTTTAAGAGAGTAACAAACACTCTCTCACCTCTCTGGCTTGATGCCCAGCCTCTCACCACGGTCCATGTTGAGTGTGCCAGCGCCCTGGCCGTAACCATAGCCTTTTGGTCCATACTTCTTTCCGTAGCAAGATTTGCAGTAGATCTCTTCATCATGAATTGCCACTGTTGTGCTGTCTAAATTTTTCCTGCAAACCACTAAGCCCCGGGGAAGACAGATTTTATACATTGTTAAAATGTTATTAATTATGTTAATGTTATATATATTAATTATGTGTATATATATATATATATATATATATATACACACACATACACACACACATATATATATATCTTTAACTTAAAACAGCAGTGCCTAAGGCTGTCTCGGTCCCACAGTTTTTATCCTGAGGTTTCCCAAAAACCATGAGCCAGCATCTGCATTGCCACTTCACCTGAGGATGCAGTAGCCTTCCTCTGTGGTATGTATGGTAGCTGCTTCACAAGAATGTCAAAATTTCATCATCAGAGATGCAAACTTTCCTGCATAGAATCTGCCTATTGACAGGAGAGCAGGAAGTTTTAGAAGTGCCTATTAAAAGAGAGAATTAATAACGCCCTGCTTGCAAACCCTTCCTCTCCACTTTTAACATTCATCCTTTCTGCCTTGTCACACCAAACATTGCTACATCATAACCTGATAAGAACCAAAGAGCGGTGAGTGAGTGAGTGCCTGCAGTTGCTTCTGCTGCCCGCTCTCCGATAAGAGCATCCTCTGGATTAAAAAAATAAATAAATAAATCCCAAATTCTAGTTTTCATCCCTAGTCTGGAATGAAAAAAAGAAAACCCATCCTTCCGTCTCCCCACCAGCCTTCCCGGCAGTGATAAGTAGGTCTGAGACTCATCAAGTGGTTTTGGACCAGCGTTTGCGTTCCCTGTCTCAAAGGAGACTGCATTCTTTCGAGATGGATTCCTTACCGCAGGACATTTCTACAGACCCCACTTCATAAAACTGCCAAATGTCATCATGCTATATCCAGACATTATTTCACTTTCTAAAACTTCAAATTGGCTTGAGAGAGAGAAAAAGAAAAAAGAAGAAGAAGAAGAAGAAAAACATTGTGAGGGAACTTGCTGGTGGCAAATTGGGAGGGCCGGCTGGAAATCAAACCTTAGTGGAGTAGTGAGAGAGAAGACGTTTGCCCCCTTAAAAAGAGGGAGGGGAGGTGGGCAAGAGAATGGCTGGCTGGTTTAAAATAAAGTTAAATGCCGGCTTCCACTATCTAAGATTAAAGTGTTCTCTGGGAGAACAGACTGCAGCTACTCTGGACCTGAACTTCAGGCTCAATATTAAAATGCAGTTACTTAAAAGGATATTGACTGCCTGTCCTTAAGGCCAAATAGCCTTAACGTGGCGTGAATGTGCACAAAATGTGTTCTCAAAAACCCTTGTTAGGGCTGGGGATATGGCCCACTGATAGAACACTTGACTAGCAAGTACAAGGCCCTAGGTTCAGACCCTAGGCCGCAAAACCCAGAAAACTCCCATGTATGTTACCACGGCCTGTTTCAAACCACGACTTGCTGCCTGGCCATTCCTCTTCCCTCTGCGGCCCTAGCCTCTGCAGCGAGTCCTCAGGATCTGTGCGTGTCCCTGAGTTACCTTGTTAAGGCTTCAGACAGCAGGGACAGGTATTAGGAAAGAGGAAGACTGACAGTGGAGAGCCTGACAGTAAATAAACACTGGTTTTGTTATGGTGCAGAAGAAAATGAGAACAATTTCTAAAGTGTTTGCATTTCAGACCTCCAACATTTTGCTTAGTTACAATGCCTGTTGAAATCCAGATTCTCTTAAAAAAAAAAAAAAAAAAAAAAAATTGGAGAAAAAGATCTACTACCTTGGAAAAGAAAGAGTTCTACCAAATCTGAGCCGTTATGAAGTTACGCCTTCCCAAAAAGGCACGTGTAATAATTTTACTTTTCATAATCACGGCTGTTAGTTTTTACTGCCTGTGAAACACACATACTATACATGGGTCCAGACAGCTTGAACGCTGGCATCTATGGAAACAAGACAAGCCACATTTAAAAGTTTCTTTCCTAAAGTTCAGTTATTAATGTAGGCAATTTTTGGAGACAGGGTCTCAGTATCTTCTTTTAGTGCTACCTAACTTGCTTAGAATTCTCTGGACCAGGCTGGCCTCAATCTCAGGTCTGCCTGCCTCTGCCTCCCCAGTGCTGGGTTTAAAGTCGTGCGCCACCACACACTGGCCCAGCAAATTTATGTTTAAAATGTAGCTGTTTACAGTACTTTTCACTGTATCACCTATAAATAAGGCAGATCTCTGCGTGGGTGGATCCTTCATTAAAGAAAGTTCTATTGTTTGACTTGTGGTGAGTTTCTCAAGCCATGAGGCTAAGGCTTTTGAAATGACATATGTGTCTTCTGAAGGGGTTTTTTCCTCTTGTTTCTCTCATGGGATGTTTATTCTTCAGAACACACAGGTAAGTGTTGTTTTATGCCCTACTTCCTTCTACACCACACACCTAATAAACTACGATAATCTCAGTGTGCCTGTAGGGACCTACATATCCCTATACTCTTCTTCCAAATTAAAAATACCAATTGCCATGAGCAAGTAACAAGCAATACCTTAGGACAGAGATTCTCAAGCTGTGGGTCGCGACCCTGCCCCATATCAGATTTTCTGTATATCAGATATTTACATTACGATTCATAACAGTTTGTGACGACTCAACTGTATAGCTGGGGTCATCACAAGACGAGGAACTGTTTTATAGGACCGCAGCATTTGGAAGGTTTAGAACCACTGCCCTAGAAGGTCAAATTGGAAGGTTCTGTAGAAAGCAAGCTTGTAGACTCTGAACTTCAGCCCTTGGTGTGGTAAGAATGTCAGAAAGGAACCCAGCTAGAAAGAGAAAACTGGCAAAGATGAACTTATTAACCAAACCAAGCCAAACACACGTGGTGTGCCAGAAACTTTCAGTAGGGGGCCAGACTGTCCCGGGGACACAGAGGTGACAAAGGCAAAGGCCAAATGGCCAGAACTGAGGGCTAGGTGGTCTTCTTCCCTCTGGCTTAGTGCTCTGTCTAAAAATCAAAGACATGAAAAACCCCTATCGGGCTGGAGAGATGACTCAGCGGCTCAAATAAAGAAGAGAAAAAAAAAAAAAAACAAAAAAAACCTACCACTCTAAAACTATTACTCTTAGCCAGTGTTCATTTTCTTCGAGGTAAACTGGAGCTTTTCGCAGACCAGTTTTGGAGGGGGAGGGGCCATACTCACTGCACAGAAAGCAGCAGCGATGGAAGCTCCGCCCATCACACTGCACCTCCTCCGCATGGTATACGGTTCTCCCGCAGGCCCCGCACTTATTTCCACCGCCCCAGACAGGCATTCTGTGGAACAAAGGATGCATTAGGATGCTTGTTTTACGAGTTCCCTACGGGTTGTTTCGGCCCAGGAGACCGTGCAGATCGTGCTGCGCGATCCACCCAAACCACATCTTTCAGAGGCCTGCGTTCCTCCAAAATAGCTCCATCTCCACTCCCAAATTATAGCCCTCATTAGGAAACTGGCTCAGACAGCCTCTTTTTTTTTTCTCTAGAAGACAAAGGAATCTTTGCATCCAGTGCAAGAGACAGGTCACCGAAGTACAATGCAGAATAAGCCCCTAGGATCCCCAGGAATTAATACGGAAGTAGAGAGGCCGACACTGTCCTCTCTCCCACACCCAGTTTTTAATGAGCCTTCTAAAAACTCGGCTGGAAAGCTTACATTTAAGTATACTTCTTTGCTACGCGTTTATTTAATTCACTACGCAGACACTGGATTCTTAACATGTAATGTACATAAGCGATGAACACACGCGTATGTACCTGACAGTGTGTTCGGTCCAATTACAGCTCACAATTGTGGCTTAGTACAAGCGCATGGAAGCCCCACGGTCACCACAACAAACATGTCCAGATGGCTGCCAAGTACGTTAGTGTGCGCTTCACTAACCCCAAAAGCCAACAGTTGGTTTCCCCACTGTGGCAGGTTTGCCAGGCCTACAGATAAGGCTATCAAGTACCCTCCTCAGCAGTGACCGTCAAAGGATGTGGGGACAGCCTCCAAACATGGTCTGATGTGATGTAAAATCCCAGACTGTCATGATGTAGGGGCAATATTCTCTAATCCCCCTTAACAAACTGGCCTCCTGGCTGATTTCTGGATACCAGCATTCTCCACTGCCCGGGCCACTACACGAAGGCAGCCTGCTAAGAAGGGACCTTGTTTCTGAGGTCCCCTGGCTGGTGTCTACTGACACTGTTTTTGGGCTTCCCTTCTGTGAGGGGTATTTGCAGTCTTTGCCTGCAAAGTTTCTGGATATGGCCCTTGCCTCTTTAGAAAATGGCTAGTTATAGAAAAGCTGACATTTCCTTTATAAATATAAACTAATTAGAACACACAGTAAGCAGGGGAAAGCTTTAATCTTTGCCCTTAAAAGAGGTCGATTTCCCATGCAACCATTAAGGTGGGTCCAGATCTCTAGTAGGTTTCCTGATAATACCTTTATTAAATATTTATACAATTAATAAGAGATGCTTTGTCCCTCTTCTGGTTACCGCCCTAGACTTACATTTATCTATCCAGCATAGCGTTGAGAAAACAGCTCTCTTTGCTCACAGAGATTTGAAAGGACCACTTCAAGCCAAAATTCAGGCAAGCATTTAAAAACTTGAGTTTGAGTGTCTGCCATTAGTGTTCACCAAAACGCATGCCGGAATTAAGTTTCTCCAAGTGGCAGCATCAGGGGGTGTGGGCCTAGTGGTAGAATCTGGCTCCTGGGGGTTCCACGATTACACATTCAGAGGGGGTGAATTAATCCTCACAATAGAGACCTGTTAGAAGGCACCTCCACATCCTCAATGTATAAAGGCACCAATTTACTACCACACATGGGACAGCAGAACTATCAGGCAAAACAAACTCCTTTATAATGTAACCCAGCTTCGGGTATGCTATAGCAAAAGCAAATGCACCAAAGACTTAATGCTATGCCACAGTGTCCATGAGTGTTCGCAGCCATCTTCTGTTTCAGGAAAACCTACTCCTGGTACACAATAACGTGTCAGCAAAGGGGCCAGGAGACAGAGGCAGGGCAGACAGATCCAGCATTGTACGATGCAGGCTTGTGGACAGAAGCATGTTTTTTGGCAATAACAAGAAAGGATGAGCACAATGCCACTACCCACCCCCCCACACCCACCCCCCACACACACACCCAGGCAGGAGGAAAGGGCTTACATGCTGAGCCAGCCAGATGGGCTCTGGCCAACCAGAATATATCTGGAGTTTCTCAAAAGCCCTGATATCTGCTAAGAAACAATCCCAGCATCTAGCGTCTTGTTTATGCTGTAGGAGGCTGGGCTTGTGCCAGGTCACTTAGTGAGCAAAACAGGTCCTATTAGCGGGATCCCTGCATAGTCACCACACACAGCTTGAAAGCACTGGTTTCCGGGGCACTGACTCTGCTGCTCTTAGCCTGTTTCTTAGCCTGTTGCTGTAACGGATTGGGGGTGGATGACCTGTAAAGAACAGACATGGGTTTTCTCAGAGTTATCAAAGCAGTAAAATTCAAGACCAAGGCGCTGGTAGGCTTGGTGTCTGGTGAGGGACCCAGGTCCCTGCTTCTAAGATTGTGTCTTCAACACAGAGACACAAGGCAGAAGAGCAAGAAAGGAAACCCATTCCACAGCCTTTTTTATAGTGCAATTAATCCATTTAGTCTTCAACTTGTTGTGCCCTGCCTGGGGACTGGGTTTCAACAGGCCTTCTGGACCAAACCAACCACTCACACCATGGAAACCCTCAACCAGGTATGAACGCAAGACCTCCTCCAGCTCAGTGAAAGGTAAGCCCAGAGCTGTGCTTTAGAACGGGGTGAATAAAGAGTGCTGGCTACGGTAAACAAAAGACCCAGGGCTCCATGGTGCCAGCCTAGGAAGAGAGCCGTGCAGAGTCTTTGAGCCCCTGATTTGACTGTACTCAACTTCTCCTGAACAACTGAACTTGATTTTCAAACCATGTGAGATTAGAGCCTGCTCCTTAAAATAAACAGATTGAACACACAAAGGTCTTTCACACAACAACGACCTGACTGATATCACTAGCTAGCACTAAGTCATGGGTATCAATTTGCAAAAAGAAACCACTTCTGCCTAGACAGGGATAAAAGGAATCCAGGGGTCTACACGTGTTACAAAGCTTCACTCCGGCTTTCTCTTTTGATGTTGTGTCTATCTCTTCCGCCCTTCTGTGAAAACAGGCGCTTCTTTGTTTAAACTCTGATTGAAACTTCAGCCTGACTATAAACCCAAGACACAGAATACTAGCACCAACAGCCTGCACTGGCTTGGTTTTGCACTGCAATTAGTGATTGCTACCAACTGCCCTTGCCTCTAAGGTTGCGTGTCTGTGTTCTGCAGTGCTCCTGGCCATAAGAGGCATGTGTTGGCATGTGCTGGAGGGTCCCTCATGAGACCTAAGGACACCAGAGGTCATATAAGACCAGGCTTATAGGTAATCAGTTGGCTATTGAGGCACTACTGTTATCAAGGTGTGTCCTATCAATTTAATATCATCCTGGTACCTGGTAGCCAGCCTTTTTTTTTTTTTTTTCCTGGTATCTGTCTTTGGAGCAATCTCAATGAGGAAACAGAGCTCCATCAAGACCAAGGTTAGGTCAACTTGTCCTTGAATGACACTCAAACATATTTAACTGACCACTTATGTTGCTCTGTCCAGTGAAAAGCAGTCTGGATTTCTTTTGTTTAAGGAGTAAATACATCCCCTCTCTTTATGTGGCAGCAGATACCATAAATTCACTTATAAGTCCGTTCTTACACAGGTGTGCATGCCGCTGCAGCTGAGTGTGAGCGTGCCTACGTTCCGGAAAGCCTTCTACAGAATCCTGCTTACTCTGTTCTTAGTTTTTTCTGCTTCTACTACATCTCAGTTTTCTTGTTCTAGCTACCAGTCGGTGTGGCTTGTATCTAGGCATTCAGGTACCATCCAGCTTAAGGGCTTTCGTAAGAATTTTTGAAGAACCTCTTCTTTGCTATAGGCAGGAAAACAAAACAACAACAACAAAAAACCCAACAAAGAAAAAAAAAAAAAACACATCCTGAGGAAAGCCTCAGTCAGACTCAGTCAGATTTATGTTCTCTGTTTCAGAAGAGCCCATGGGTAGTTATAGTCAATTGCTATGTGTTCTGTATGTATAACCATTCTAATAATAGAAAGAAAAGCAGAAAGACAGGCTGGTTTGGGCTCTTTTTGTTTTTTCCTCCAATGCTGCACTTGTTTATAAACCTGGAAGTTTCCACTACAAAAGTGCCTTAAACATAAAATCCTACATCCATAAGGAAACCCAGAGAACAACCCTCAAACAGCATAGCTGTAGAGCCACAGAGGTTTTTTTTTTTTTTAAAAAAAAAAAAAAAAAAAAAGGAAAAGAAAGACAAAAGGAAGAGCTTAGCTGATTAGTCACTCATAAGCATCTTTCCTGAGCATTACAATGTGTAACAACTGTCCGGCTCCCAGCACTGGCTGTCGAAAGAAATGAAGTCCAACCTCACACATTCACTCTGAACCCCTATGGACGGGACCTGCACTTGGCAGGAGAGCGCACGATAACCTTCCGTTTCTGCCGCTCTTGGCACTGCTGTGCATATTTTGAAGAAATTCGAGGCTTCCTTTTCCCTCCGAGTCCTTGGCTCTGCTCCTCCACGACAGCTGTCGTTAATCAGAACAGACCGATCTGCACGGAGCAGTCCACGCTTCGTGCCTTCCCCAAGCCCACGTGCTCACTTACACAGTGTTAAGGGCACAGATAAATTCCCACTTTGCACACACAGTGTCGGCCAAAGACAGGCTTTTCCTGCGTTTAGTCTTGTTCTTGGGTTTTCGACGTAACTTCCAGAACTAGAGGTTATCCGCTGCACTGGACTAGACTGCCTGGTTTACATGTCAGTACCAAGGTGAAACCTTTCCTGCTCTTCCTGCTTCTCCTCAGGCTAAACCACCAACCCAAATCCAACAGAGCTCCCCTTCTGAGACAGGACTGGAGGCTAAATCTGACTCATCAGGTGTGACTTTCTTACTCTTTAGGGAACCAATAAAACCAACAAAGGGACCTCAGGGGTCAGGTCTCTCTCTCTCTCTCTCTCTCTCTCTCTCTCTCTCTCTCTCTCTCTCTCTCTCTCTCTCTCTGTTTGTGTGTGTGTGTATGATCTAGTTTTATTTTATGCACATGTTTATGTATTGGGTATAGTGCCTGTAGAGGCCAGAAGAGGTCAACAGACTTGTGGAACTGGTATTTCAGCTGGTTTTGAGCCATCGCGTGGGTTCTGGAAAGGAAACCCCAGCCCTCTGTCTGCAAGATTAGCAAGTTCTCTTAACTAATGGGCCTTCTCTCCAGCCCCATAGACCAAGCCATTCTTACACTGCTGGTTCTGTATTTGGTGCCTTAAAGGAACGAACCTGTGCATTTAAGTGTACACAGCCCCATTTAGGAGTTAAAGCCACCTGATGTAATACTAAGAGTTCGGGTGTCTCTGTGAATAAATCCAGATTTTAAATTTAAATGCTTCCAGCTTTCATTGTTACTCTAGAAACTTGGCTACTCTCTCAAAAGGAAAAATGTTTATAAGCCAGCCTCATCTCGAGCCACACTTGGGGGGGGGGGGAGTGGCTTGTTAAAGGATACAAATTAGAGGTACTGTCCCCCTAATACAATGGCTCTTGGCACAGCTTGGATTTAAACGCTGTTGTTAACCAGAAACTAGGCTGCAGCTCTCACTAGTCTGAGGATTTTTCTTCTGCTGCCCCAGCTACCTATGCAGTCTCATTCTCTCAGCTACGAAACACAGCGCCAAGAACGGATCTTGCCTATCTTGGTAATTTGCTTACCCATTCCAACAGCGTCCTTCTAAGAAAGCCACTTCTTCACCCTGGCCCCGAGTAACCATGTAGCAAACACATTGTAACACAGTGTCTGCCATTCTCCTGGTGAGAAACCGGGACAGCAATACCTTTTTTACAGAGCTCCCAGAATTTGCTAGAACAGTACTTGGATAGCAGACACTCAAATGACAGTGTCTCTCCATGTTTCACGATATTTAGCTTCCGCACACACAGAACTGAGTTACAGAGGACTGAACTCCTTGCACATGCGAGGCAAGTGTTCTACCACTGTGACAGCCCCCAGCCTAATTTTTACTTTTAAAAATGTTGAGGCACTAAGCTGTCTACATTGTCTCTGTTAGCCGTGAACCTGCTCTTAGCTCTGGGAGGCTATGAACTGCGATCCTCCTGACAGCCTCTCAAGGAGCTGGGATTACAGGCCTATGCCACAAGGCCCAGAGGAGTGTGTAAACTTCATTATAAATAGTCTACTCTCTCTTTATCCTCCTAGCCCTTGCCTAGGATGGCATCTGATCTCCCTCCCTCATCCAGGGATTCATTTGTTTGTAGGTTCCTCCGGGAGAGGTGAACCATAGGAGCTGTGTAATTAATTGCAGTTTATGAAGAACTCAATATAAACAGAATTCGACACTCTATCCTGGGGGCTGAAGGTGAACTGCATTGAGCACCTGTGTCACACAGACGGGACAGACGATCTGGACTCCAACCATAGCACCAAACAAGGCATTACGAGCTTCATACCATAAACTGGCTTGGGGGCTGAAGATAAGGAGTTAGGGGCTAGAGAGATGCCTCAGTAATCGAAGAGTTTACTGCACAAGCCTGAGGAAGGCCCTGAGTTCAGATCTCCAGCGACCACGTGAGACTGATGGCTTGCACTGTATTCCCAGAGCTAGGGGTGGTAGAAAACAGGACCATCTCAGGGGCTCTCTAGCCAACCAGTCCGGCCAAAACCCAAACCAACCAAACAAAAAGCACTGAGCTCCATGCCTGGTGAGAGCTTGTCTCAAAAAGTATAAAATGGATAGCGTAAGTAAAGACACTGTCAACCCTGGGCAAACACACCCTCCCACACAGAGACACACAGATTTATAAGGAAGCGTGTCTGTTTTTCAGGGATTTGTTCTTTGGTGGTAAAGATATACAAGCAGGCTGGAGAAGTGGCTCCATGGCTAAAAGCACTTGCTGCTCTTCCAGAGGTCCTGGGTTAAGTTCCTAGCATGCAAACAGCAGCCGACAACCTTCTGTAACTCCACTTCCAGTGAGCCTACACCGTCGCCTGGACTTCTCAGGAGCCAGGCACACCTGTGGTACATATACCTACATGCAAGCAAAACATCCATACACAGAAAGTGATTTTTAAAATTATGCAAACAGGGCTGAGACAGCACAGTCTGTAAAGTGCCTGGCAGCATAAACTCATGAGGACCTGAGTTTGGGTCCCCAGTACGGACACAAAAATTGGCCATAGCAGTGTTCTTATGGTCTGAACACTGGGGAAACAGATCTCTCGAGTTCATTTGGCTAGCCATTAGGGTTGAATCGTTAAGCCGGAGGATCATTGTTTATCAAAAATAAATAAACAATAGCCTTGCAGTGGTGGCCCACCAGCACTTGGGAGGCACAGGCAGGTGGATCTCTTGAGTTTAGGGTAGCCTGGTCTACAGAGCAAGTTCCAGGACAGCCAGAGCTACAGAGAAACCCTTCTCTGGAAAAAAAGCAAAATAAATAGGTAAACAAAGAAACAAATAATAAATAAATAAAATTAAAGTAGACAGGGATCAAGGAAGACATCCAAGTTGACCTCTGGCCTCCACCTGCATATGCACACACCCATACAAAAGAATTTACATATCACACACACACACACACACACAGAGAGAGAGAGAGAGAGAGAGAGAGAGAGAGAGAGAGACAGACACACACACACACATACAGAGAGAGAGAGAGAGAGAGAGAGAGAGAGAGAGAGAGAGCGAGCACTGGCTGTGTGCACTGTAACAATGTCTGCCACGAACAGTGAAGTACACACTACCTCAAGACACTCCTGGTCCGACACAATGTATGTGGGAGTTAGAATTTGAAGTACTTAGGACTGAAAGCCAGTTCCTATCCTTGTGACTCTAACAAAGTCCATAACCTCTGAGCTTCGACACCTTGACTGAGATATGAGATAGCAAGTGTAAGTACCTGGGAAAGTGCCAGCAACTCAACTAAGGCCACCTTTTCTTCAGGAACACCTCCTGGCCTGGATATGGCACCAAGTTCAACCATGCATGCTTGCTGAAGTCACTGACCTCCAAAGTAACAAATTAGACTCATGTTGAAGCCATCTCTAAAACTCTCCTGTTTTTTTCCCCCCCTACAAAGATTTTAAAGGTTGAGAGCATTCAAATCACCAAGAGTTCTCCATCTCTGAATTCCCATATTCCATGCACAGGAATAGGTTCCGGCCCACCAAGATCTCATCCATGCAGTGTGGTCAATGGACTCAAACTGTTTCTTTCCAACAAGAAGCTCCTCCTTGTCCTCTCTGCTCACCAAAGTCTAATTTCACCATAGAAAGAAACCTCCCTTCCACCAAGTGACCTTGGCGTCTTCATGTTAAGTAACGTGCATATGGTCACCACAATGCCTTCATCGGGAGGACAGCAAAATTCTTGACATGGATGTGGGAGGAACCTGGCCAGCCACATTCTGTAATTGAACGCAGCTATGCTGTAAATTTGGTAATCTCTGGACACAACATATCCCAGAGCAATCCTCAGTCTGGGAGTATGACCAGATACTTGACTATTCAAACAATTCAACATTTTCACCATCTTTACATGGAGTGAGAACCTAGATTTAGATGCCAAGATTCCTGCTTTTTTGGCAAACAAAGGTTGGTAACGTTTTATCTGCTAGCTCTCTTATTTTAAAAATGAAAACAATGCTTATTTATATCATAAAGCGGTTCTGAGATTAAACAATATATGCAAAACACCCTTACAGCAGAATCTGTTACATAGCAGGTACTCATAAATACAAAAATACTCCTGTAATGTTTACCATATTCATTTCTGTTAAGTCGTTTATTAATTTAGTCTTCACAACTGAAGTAGGCGTTACCATGATTCCCATTTTTAATTGAAGGAAAACCTGGTAAATATTAACTATAAAAACAAGATGGCCAATTTGATTTAGAACACGAATAGAACTCACTGCTAACCACAGAGATAGTGGCACTGTTATCTGTGGCTATGCCAAAGATTCGGAGTATTTGCTATACTGGATTCAATTCTCTCTTCATTTTTCTTTTGTGAAGAAGCCACCAGGAAACCTTTCCTACAGTTAACTGTCAGGGCCTTTCGCCTTTGCTGTACCTATCATAATCTGTCTGAACTTTTATTACTAGTCAAAAGCAATTAGTTCTGTTGGCCCAAGAGCTCCTGAAAACCCAGTTAAGTCTTTGCAAGTGATTCACATACAATATACATATGGTTCTTCCTCTACAGCTTTCAACAATTAAATTTAACAGCCAAAAATCGTGCCTTGCTTCCTTAGAATGCAGAATGAGAAGCAGTCCTCTCGATCTTGATTTTCAATGTAAGATATTCAACTCCTTTAAATCTGGGGACCAGTGAACTCAGTCACACATGCTGTATCTTATATATTTAAAAACATTTTGGACCAGTCACAGATCTATAATCCCAGCTAGTTGGGAGACTCTGACAGGATGATCTAAAGTTCAAAGCCAGCCTAGGAAACTCTGCAAAACTTTGTCTCAAAATGAAAAGGGCTAATTGTGGCTCCAATCAGAGTCCTTGCTTAGTATTCACAAGGTCCCGGGTTCAATCCCCAGTACTACACACAACACACAACAAAAAGCCACAGGGTTGGAGAAGAGCCCAGATATTCCACAGGCCTGTAAAAAGGCCCGAGACACCGAAACAGGATTCACTAGGTGTTCCCCAACTGACAAAACCCAGGAGGTGGCAAGCAAATGCCAGTCTAGGCAGAGATGGAGTCCTGAGAAACCTCTGAAGGTCTGAGGATGGAGGGAAGGACTGGGAGATAGATGTTCAAGTGGAAGTCACCTCTCTCTCTGGGAAGACTCCCACCAAGAACCATTTCATTTCGAGTTTCAGAAAGCACAGAATATAGTCTAAAATCACGAGGCATCCACCATATAGATAGCCCTAAGGCTGCACCTCGTACTTACACATTCCTTACACTCGCACCCTACCCACACATACCCTTTCTCTCCTCCCAGCCCCCAGCAAGGATGCTTTTAGACCTAGTTCATAAGAGGAAGTGACTGAGACCAGGCAAGAGTAAACTTGGTAGGGGCACCAAACCAAGGGGTACGAACTTGGGGGTCACACTCCAGACTTGATTTCTGCCCCCCTCTCCCTTAGAGGGCTCCCTCTCTCCATTTCATCCATCCATCTCATTTGTAACAGAACAAAACTGAAAATTAAAGGGCTTGAGCTCTCCATAGCTACATATTGACAGGGTTAGGCCTGGACCTAGTGTCCTGTCCCCCTACTTGATACCAACATATGTGCTATCTTTTTATAAAGATACAATTTCCCCCAAGTCCAAGAGTGTGCAACTTCACCAGGATGGTCCTCCAATCAGTACTAATTTTAGCATGGTCTTGAGCATATTCCATGTCAGTCAAAAATTTCAAAACAAGATTGGGAGGAATTTGTCAACATTTTATGGTGTAAAAAAAAAAAAAAAAAAGTTGGCTGAAATCTGTTAGTGAATATCTACTGCTCCCCACAAAGGCACCTCGTCTGTTCCCTCCTCCTTTATTCAGTTAACAAGTACTGAGGTGTGCTCCAAACATATTCAAGGTAACTAAGCAAACAGTATTACAGAGACTCCTGGGATGTATATGTCTATGGCAACCTGGCTATAAAAAGCAGCATCAAGGAGCCTTGAGAAGTAGTGAAGGAATTATCAGTAACAATTACAAGGGAATGGCAGAGAACAGAATCCCAAGAATAGTCACTTGTATGCAGTGTTGAGACTGTATGAATCTTTCTTTTGAAATCTACCGTTTAAATCTTTCTTGAAGAGTCTGGGGACAAGAATCTCGTCCCTTTTGCATTTTTTGTTTTTATGTAAGGGATTTAGCACACATTAGGAAAGTCAATAATTGAACTAGTTTCGCTGCCCAAGTTAAAAAAAAATTCCTACATTCACTATGTCCCCCCTCAACCCCCCGTAATGAAAAGTATTTATAAATAAAAATGTATGCAGACCAAACAAAACAGGTCAAACTTTTGAGTAATCATGTAAACAAATACAGTTCAAAGTCCCTGGCTTCCAAGGGGGCAGAAGTTTCAAGAGCACTACACACACACACACACACACACACACACACACACCCGCGCCTCCGGATGCCTATACCAGAATCTAGCTCTGAACCCAGACAGTGACTTTTAGGACCTGTTGCAGAATTTCAGAACCAAGCAACGTTGTATCCTTGTTTGTATCTTAAAGGTAGAAAGCGCCAGGAAACGCTAGGTATGTTCAACTGGAATTTCTCTATGGTTTCTTCTGTATTTAAGATTCTGTGCCTGGTGGGCAGAGACCACCGAACAAAGGCGATGGCCAGGAGCTCCGTTTGGCCACAGAAGAACTGGAACTCAGTGGGTTATGGAGACGCCCATCGCCCCAGAGCACCCACCCAATTCCCGAAAAGGTCGGCAGAGCTGAGCATGCACACCCTTGGGGTACAGGAGCCCTGAAGCCTCTAACCCCACTCCTACCCGAAGGCGAGAATCAGCCCTGGGAGGGAGCCTGGGACTACAAAAAGAGAGACTGGCGGCCACGAGAAACTCCCAGCTTGCCTCTCCCCAAGAGAACAGGATGGGAAATTAAAGGTCACCGGGGATGATTTACCTGACCCAAGGACGCGAGGTCCCAGGGCAGGAATGGCCTGGGGGCGACAGCAGGTGAGGTAGTGGACCCCGCAATGGGGAAGAAGTGGGAGGATGGGTGGGAGCACAGTCAGGAGCAGGGGTGGGGATGACAGGGACCGCGGGGCGGCAGGCTTCCTAAGACTCACCCGAGTGGGAGGTGGGAGCACGCGGCGGGCGGAGCTAGCGAGGTCGGGACAGCTGAAAGCCGCGGGCGGAACTGGAGACTGGTGGGAGCGCGCGCGCCAGCTTTTAAAGACATGCGCTGGGCGTGGCCTTATTAACCACGCCCATCGTTATGTCACGCCCCTCTGGTTGTCTGATGCTCTCCGCCCTGCGCGCTGAGCTAGGCTCCTGCTGCGGGTTCCGAGCTCTGGCCCCGAGACAAAAGACCGGAATCCCGCCTCTTCCTGCGGCTTCCCGCGCGTCGGAGTCTCCCACCATCCCCAGCTGCTCCAACCCACCGGTCCCCGGGCTTCCCGAGCACTCAAGACCGGCCCGGAGCCACCGAGATTGGGTGTCGCCCCACGGGGTTCCAGCCATCCTGTATTGCGCAAATTCTATATGTTAGCCTCTGGGGTGCAGGACTCCCTGGTGCAGGATAGTGTCTGATCTGAATCCCAGCTTCTGGAATCCAGAGCTTTCCTGTCGTGAAAGAGCCACATTCCTCATCTAGACTAAACAAATGACGTTATGAAAACACCTCATTCCCCAAGTGTTTTGCTTTCCCCACCACTCACTGCTGAGGGGGAAGAAACCCACAACCCACGCAGAAACCCTGGCGCCAAAAGGCTTCGGGTTTCGGTTTGCAATTGTCAGAAAAGCCCAGGGAGGCCTCGCCAGCGAAGAAAGCAGAAAGGACCTAAAATCTGGGCTAGACAAAAAGCTAAATAATATCATCTCTATCTGGTTTGTAGTCCAGGACATCTGGTGAGCCACTTCTCTGTCATCAGTAGTGGGTTGGCCTAAGAATTAGTATTTGAAGAGTGGTGACCCACCTCCCAATCCCCCACCCCTCACCCCACCGGGCAATAGGCAAGACCAAAACTACTCCCTCCTGTCACAAATCACCCCTTTTCATCCAGGCTCAACAGCCTGCTGTTAACAGGCTAGTTGATTCTTTGGTGGGGGTTAGGATGACTTTACCTGCTAGATGCCAGCACCCTCACGTTGTGACAATAAAAAAATAAAATAAAATAAAAAATGTCTCGCTTATGTTACCAAAGGCCCTGTTAGGGGGGAAGGGGAGGCAGAGTTAAGGAACGCCCCTCTGGGGTATATGTCTGGTGACAAAAGTACAGGCCTGGCTTATGATACCATTTTATGTTGTATGCTGGCTCCATCCAGAATAAGCTCCTAATTGCAGCCAGATTCTCTGTCCACCAAGTACTGTACGAAAACACTGCAAGTAGTGATTGACATCTCTCCAGATTGTGGCAGGAGTTTGAAAGCATGGGTGCCTACTGTGAGCTTTTCTAAATACCAGCAATTCTTACATTCACGATTCGATTTGTTTGCTTTACCTTGGCATCTTGCTGCACTTCTCACTGGGGAGCTTCTGGTTTGTTTTCACTGAAGGAAGCGGGGTAGTTCATGTTATGTTTTTTAGCAAGCAATAGTCCTTTTTTCTGCTACTCCTGAGGTCAACTAGAGTCTAGTTTCTTTGCGGAAGTGGCCTCAGGACTGGACCTGTTGCCTTTCTGTCTAACTATCTGTCCCTATATTTTAAGGTCAAAATCTATTATGAGAAGCAAAGTTATTTATGAACGTTGTGGTGGGTTTGAATGAAAATGGTCCCCATAGGCTCATAGGCACTCCTAGGAGGTGTGGCCTTGTTAGAGTGGGCGTGGCCACGTTAGAGGAAGTGTGTCTTTGAGGGGGGCTTTGAGGTTTCAGAAGCTCAAGGTCCAGTGTGTCTCTTTCTTCCTGCTGCCTGTTCGTCTAGATGTAAAAGTCTCAGCTGCCTCTCCAGCCTCACGTCTGCCTGTGTGCTGCTATGCTTTCCGCCATGATGATAATGGACTAAACCTCTGAACTGTAAGCCTGGTCCAATGAAATATTTTTCTTTATAAGAGTTGGGATGTCTTTTTACAAAGAAATAGACACCCTAGGACAAAAGTAGTTCTGTTGTCTCTGTATATATTTCAGTAAATCTGGGACTGGTATACATTGCTTTTTTAAAAATGCATTTGTATTTAACTATCAATGTTTTGTTTTTTTTTTTTTTTTTTTTTTTTTTTGGTTTTTTTTCGAGACAGGGTTTCTCTGTATAGCCTTGGCTGACCTGGAACTCACTCGGTAGACCAGGCTGGCCTCGAACTCAGAAATCCGCCTGCCTCTGCCTCCCAAGTGCTGGGATTAAAGGCGTGCCCCACCACCACCCGGCAACTATCAATATTTTAAAATAGCATTTACTTATTTAAATGGTTTTAAACTTGGAATTTCAGTTGTGAACATGAATACTTTTTTTTTAGCTTTTAAAATAGAAATGATGGTAAGAAAAGGTGCGGCTTTTGAGCAGAACATGTGGTTTCAACATTCAGCTCCGCAGTGTGCCAGCTTGGCTCTGAAACAGCCTCACAGGCTGCTCTCAACCTTCCTAACTAACGCTGCAGTCCTTTAATACGGCTCCTCATGTTGTGATGACCCCCCTAACTGTGAAATCAGCCCCAGTGACATACTTCCAACAAGGCCACACCTCCTAATCCTTCTCAAACAGTGTCTCTTCCTCAAGACTAAACACTCAAACCTATGAGCTTATGGAGGCCATACTTATTCAAATCATCACATCTGTAAGATAATACTATCCAGCTTGTAAGAGAACAAATTGTTTGCCGTGTGTAAGATACCAGCATAGCAGCTGGTCCAAGGTGAATACTCCCTAAATGATTGTTATATTAGGAATGGATATCATAAAATCCTTTTTTTTTTTTTTTTTTAAAGAAAGAAACAGAAGTTGTCTTCTGCTAACCAGTCCTGATGCCTTCTTAAAGGTTTCAAAGTAAAAATCTATTAAGTGTTCTCTAAAACAACTAGGCGGACTTAAGAGAAAGATATTTATGTGTCTGGAGAAGGGCTAGTTTGGAAAACTTCGCCTTTGTGGACAAGAATAAGTCCTACTTAACTGCCTCATAGTTCTTGTCTGTTTGATCTCTTCAACCTCGAAGGCAAAATGGAAGGTTTAAAAAAATGTCTAGAAGGAGTTTTCATTTCCCCACTGAAAACACACAGTGCCTTTGTAACAGATCCATTTCTGGAACCAATTTTGAGTCCAATTCTGTGTCAAGGTCAGTGTCCTGAGGCGACTTGAACGAAGGCTCGTGCTTGAAGCTTAGATTTTTCAAATAGTCATACTGTTTCCATTTCTTACCACCTTTCTCAAAAGCTGTCAATCAACCGGCTGTGAGTAGAAACCCAAAGCCTCTTTATTTTAAGGCTGAGCCTTCTTTTCCCGGAGCCACCTAGACGAGATGGGAGGAAGTTTTTTCCATACTAAACAAAGCAGAAGGGTCCCATTTTGCTAATGGACAACACAGAAAACAAACAAACAAACACAGCTGCTCTATGGCTTAGGTCAAGGTGGGATCTTAATGTGTTAGCCGTGATGCTTGCTGAGGCGTTTTCTGATAGAAAACACGTTCCCCATGTTTAAATTCTGAGAGCAGAGAATCTCATTCTTGGTACTTATCCTAGCTGTGAGTTTTTAAATTCTGCCACGGACTCCTGTTCCCTCATCTGTGATTCTTTTTTTTTTTTTTTTTTTTTTTTTTTAAGATTTATTTTATGTATATGAGTACAATGCCGTTGTCTTCAGACACCAGAAAAGGGGATCAGATCCCGTTACAGATGGTTGTGAGCCACCATGTGGTTGCTGGGAATTGAACTCAGGACCTCTGGAAGAGCAGTAAGTGCTCTTAAACGCTGAGCCATCTCTCCAGCCCTGTGATTTTTTTTTTTTCTAACCCACTCTCATCAGTGGGTACAAATCTTTCGTATTATTATCTTTTCTTACCATGCTTTTTATGCCTTCTTTTAGACAAGGGTTCCCTGGATTTCCTAGCCATGAGCAGCGTTGTTGCTGTTGTTATAATTGAGTTCTTCTAGCTCCACACGTGTGAGAAGGCAACACATTTCACCTGTGTTTCAGCCCCTTCAATGCTGGGTCACTTTGCTGTATTTTCGATTAGCCGCATCAGCTTCTTCATGGACATTCTCAGTCACGTGACAACATTACCTCGGCCTCCATCCACTTCGTCTCAAAATGTCTGCCTATGTTTTTTCGAGAGTTGGTATTTACCATTCCTGGGCTTGGGAAGATGGCTGGTTTTCCCACTTCACAAATGCTCCTTGGATTGTTTTGAGTGTTTGTCGTCTGTTATTGTCTGATTTGGTTGGATTTTGAGCCATGTCTTGTAGTATACAGAGTGGTCAAGTTCCTGGGCTTAAGTGGTCCTCCTGCCTCAAGGGGACAACGGGTGTCTCCCATCATGGCTGGCTTATTTTGCATTCTTTAACCCTGTCCCGCTGTTTCTGGAGTTTCTTTTCAGACAGTTAAAAATGTTGTCTATCTTATAGTCTAAAAAAAACCCGACAAAAGTGTCCTCAAACCTTGTGTTAGGTATTTGGGGTCTCTTCTCAGTATCCACTCCCCTCAACCCATTGAGGGTCTGAATGGTTTCAAGGAAGTGAGACCACCAACCAGGGCGTCCCAGCCACTGGTTTATATGAGGATAGAGAGCAGAGGGAATCTCAGAGCCCTCTGGAAAGTGTTTGATGCATTAAAAAAAATACTACAAATGTATGGCTTGCTAGGGAACTGTAACTCTAGGAAACTGGCCCAAGAATGAGTCTACAGAGAAGGCAAAAACAGAGCTGAGAACAACTCTTTGCAAAGTTTACCTACCTGCAGTATCTCTTCATTAGGGCAGCCAATGAGTTCCTGTCAGTCTATTTTGTCATGGGTTTTCTGAGACTTCAAATGAAGGCTCCTGAATAACCCATGGTGGTGGCTACAAACCACATTCATATTTTTTTTCCAACTCCCATTACCTTTAAAATGCAAGACTTAATATTTCTCTTCTCTTACAACTTGCTTCTAGAAAATAAAGTATGTAGTTCTGAGATATAAACTTAAAAAAATACTTCATGGCTAGACATGGTGGACAAACCTGGGAAACGGAGGCAGGAGGATCAGTTCAAGGTCATCTTTAGATACACACATTTAAAGGCAGCCTGGATTGTGTGAGATGCGACCTCAAGATAAACTAGAAACACAAGGCTTCTCTTCCCTCTTCCCCCATTGTCACGCCCACTCGACCAGCAAGGAAGATGCGAATAACCGGATCCTTCTCAACAGCCTTTATTGTAGAAGCACTCTTAGTTTTCAGAGAGAGACCTCGAATGCCCAGGGTGAGCTGCTTATATACCCTCAGCCCTGGGCGGGGGGTGGGGGGTGGGGGGGTTGGGGGTTGGGGGGCAGGGGGTGAAGCACGTGGAGGTGGGCGATTGGTCAGAATTGCAGTGCCTCATTAGCATACCACATTAGCATACCCCACCTCGAGGGGGTGATTGGTCAGGATCGTGGTACCCCATTCGGGAGGGGTTTGGCGCCAAACTGAGTTGATGAATGCGCAGTGCACTAGTAGCCGATACCAGAGGCTGAGGCCAGCGCCATCTTGGCCAGCCGAGTTGGGTCAGCGGCCTACACACCATTCTCTTATTCCCCGTCCTATATCTCTTTCCTGATCTTGTAACTGTAACTGAATCCACTGGGTTTGTATCTTGGTGAATAAAAGGCCTGAAACAAGTATGTCCCTGAAATAATTGGGGAGAAAAAGATTTAACACCTATAATAAGCCAGTAGAGAATGAAAGTTTCAGAACAATCTCCCTGCCTTGTGTCTTAGTGTTCTGTGAAGAGACACCATGGTAATGGCAACTTTCATAAAAGAAAGCATTTACTTGGGGCTGGCTTATAGTTTCAGGGCCTTAGTCCATTATCATCATGGTGGGAAGCAGGGCCACAGGCAGGAAGGCATGGCACTGGAGTGGTAGCTGAGACGGGGGGGGGGGGGGGGAGAGAGAGAGAGAGAGAGAGAGAGAGAGAGAGAGATATTTTAATCTCTGAGTCATCTGCCCAGCCCCAAATAGCCAGAGGAAAAGAAAATCTCTTTATTTTCTTTTATATTACATTTTTTTTTGTTCATGCTAAGATTAAATGAAAACATTCATTTATCTACCAATTTTTAGACTGTGCAATAGGTCTTATCACAAAAAAAAAAAAGTATTTTTCCCTGCTCAGGAAAATGCTAGAAAACTCAGTGTTACTCAGGATTTTAAAATTAACTTATAGGTATATGTTTCATTTTAAATGTAGGTAATGAGATTTCCATATATCTGGGTCACTGAAACAAAGTCGGGAGAAAACCTCATAAAAATTTAAGGGGTGTGTGTGTGTGTGTGTGTGTGTGGTGTTTCTGTGGGAAAAGAGGTAGGGAAAGTTGGCTCAATTTTAGAGACAATAATGAATTATGTAATTAATAGGTACTGTATTGTCTGGGGCATATGCCTGCAAGGATTTTTGTGCAATCCTTACACATAGGATTAAAAGTCATTTGTGAAATGAACCTTTCCTTGTAAAAGAAAATAAAATCTGTCGTTACCGCCACAGCTCTCACATCGTAAGAACAGTGTTGAGCTACGGAGGAAAAGTTAATGCTTAAAAAAGAAAAAACACCCAATTTCCTATAAATTGTGCAAATATGTGCTTAAAAAAACTACAGGCTTAGAGTTTACTTTAAATGTTATTAGGCTACAGTGTTCCAAAAAGAGTGTAGGACAGTAGTTCTCAACCTTCCTAATGTTGGGACCTTTTAATACGGTTCTTCCTGCCTTGGTGACCCCTAGCCACATAATTGTCTCACTGCTACTTCATAACTGTAATTCTGTTACTGTTGTGAATTGTAATGTAAATATCTGATATGTGACACCCCCCCACACACACACCATGAGGTTGCTACCCTCAGACTGAGAACTGCCAGTGTAGAATGATGTAATTCCCTTTCCCAATTCTCCTTATGGGGATTTTTTGGTTGTTAGTTCTGTTGCTGTTGTTTGTTTGTTTGTTTGTTTGTTTATTGAGACAGGGTTTCTCTGTGTAGCCCTGGCTGTCCTGGAATTTGCTCTGTAGATCAGGATGGCCTCGAACTCAGAGATTCCCCTGCTTTGCCTCCCGAGTGCTGGGACTGGTTGCCACCTCCACCAGGGCACTATTCCCAATTCTTAATCTTGTACGCTGACATACTCAGGTGTTTTATTTCCTGTCCATAGTTTCTCTTCATGTACACAGCTTGAAGCTCTGTAGGGAGATGAACACCACTGGATCTCAATGACAGAACTGGCTTTGTCCTCTGCTTTTGTATCAGGATGCCCTAGGTGTGGTAATTTACAAACAACAACAAACAAGACAGGGATGAATTTCTCATAGGTCTGGAGGCTGGAATTCCAAGGCAAAGGGCCCTTCTACAGAGGGCAAGAGAAGGCAAAAGAGAGAAGGAGACAAGGGAAGGAGGGAGGGAGAGAAAGAAAGAAAGAGAGAGAGAGAGACAGAGACAGAGACAGAGACAGAGAGACAGAGAGACAGAGAGAGAGTCCTAACTGGGCTCATTTTTTTAAAATCAGGAACCTAATCTTCTAATCACTAACACACTCTCAAGAGAATAACATGAATCATAAGAGCAAAGCCTTCAACAATTATCTCTTTTCTAACTTCCTGGAAGCCTCCTTACAATACCCAACACATAGCAACGAGGTCCAAAGCCGGTTAAGTCTTCTGTGAGTGGGGTTGGGCCATCTTGGAACCTGCTTATGATCTACTTCATCAGCTGTAAAATCATAAATGAGAAAGGACCAAAAGTCACCATTGGCTGTTCCTCAAGCCAACAATATTTCAGTAAAATTACAATAAGGATTCTTTAAATGTTGTTTTGCACGTACAACGCTGTAGGGATATTTTTCATGTCCTTCGCATGGTCTTGCAAGTTTATTATTTTACATAAAAAGGTGAGATATTGAATAACCTCTCTGAGCGCTCGCATAGTAAATAAGGGGCAGGGCAGGGATTTAAGTCTAGTTTGGATCCAGTACCACATTCTTTTCACTATTAAATCCTTTCAACAATGGTTCTTTGATGTCAAACTAGAAGAACTTTAAAAAAAAATATTGGGTTCCTCTTAGCTCAGAGAACTTGTTGTAGAGCATTGGCCTCTTGGGAACCTGTCTTCTGGAAACTGGGGCATAGACCTACATCTTCCAGAGACCTCTATATGATGCACTTTATAGCAATGGAGACCAAGACCAATGGTACCAAGCAGCAGTCTCGGTAGGCTTCAGACAAGGGAGCAGGTGTGGAAACAGGGCCTCTGCTGTGGAGGCAGAGGATGAGGTGGAAGGAAAAAGGAAATAAACTCATTACAAAAGCATCAGATTCCTTCTGTCCTCCAACTGAAGCCAGCAAGATAGCAGGTGAACACATTAGGCTAACACACACACACACACACACACACACACACACACACACACACACAATGCCCAAGTGTAACTGGGAGCACAACCGGCTGGCCTTTTGTCTCACCTCCTCTTTGGGGATAAGGATGCTATACATTCTTTATGTAGAGCCAGAATAAGAGGACCGTATGTTGTTTAGCCTCTGCCTCCATTTATTGGTCAATTATCGACTTGGTTGAGATTAATTAATTAATTAGAATTTATTGCTAAGGTTCTACTTAGCTTTAAAATTCTACAGTTCAACTCGTAGTACCAGTTATATATTATGTTCCTGTGTTTTTGGATAAGGAAATAGGCTCCCATGAATACACCAAGGTTATGAATCATGGAATTACTGTAAATAAAAAAGCAAACGGTGAGTGAGGCAGGGTGACACACTCCTTTAACCCCAGTACTTGAGAAGCAGAAGCATGTAGATGTGTGTGAGTTCTAGGTCAGCCTGGTCTAGATAGCAAGTTCTAGGCCAGGCTAGAAGTTAAAGAGGGAATGGAGGTTAAGAAAGCATGTGTGCCATATCTATGTGTTACAATGGTGTACAAAAAAAAAAAAAAGAGAGAGAGAGAGAGAAAGAAGCATGTATGTCATAGCTCATTTTGATATATGTCATGTTTCATTTAATGATTAGGTCATATTTGGAGGCGTGCATAGTCAGGAGTTTCATTGCATGCACATGGTAAAAGGCAAAGTAAGACAGCTTAATGTCATCAGGTAGTGTAATTTTGTTAGAGCATCATTGTATATGTGGAACATCACTGAATGAATGAAATAAACATTGTTATATGGCCCATGATTTTATACATATACATGTGTGTGTATATATCTATATATATACACACATATATACATGTATATATACACACATATGTATCTACATGCACACATATATAGACATATATAGACATATAGACATATATAGACATATAGACATATATATGTGTATATATATATATGTATGTATGTTCAGGGCTAGGACACAGCTTGGTGATAGATCACTTGCCTTCATGATTAAGGTTCCATATTCAACTTGCAAACCTGCAATTTAAGAAGCACACAAAGTCTGATTTTTATTTTTGTTTGTTTTTTTGTTTGTTTTTTCTCTGTGTAGTCCTGGCTGTCCTGGAACTCACTCTGTAGACCAGGCTGGCCTTGAACTCAGAAATCTGCCTGCCTCTGCCTCCCAAGTGCTGGGATTAAAGGCGTGCACCACCACTACCCGGCCAAAGTCTGATTTTTAAAAAAAAATTTTAAAAAAATTTAATAAATATTTAATATTTATTATTTAATAAAATAAAAATATTTAATAAAACTGATTTTTTTAAAAAATACTTTTTAAAAATATTTAAAAAAAAACTTTTCTCTTAATCAAAAAGCTTTGGGTGGCCGGATAGTGGTGGTGCACGCCTTTAATCCCAGCACTTGGGAGGCAGAGGCAGGCAGATTTCTGAGTTCGAGGCCAGCCTGGTCTACAGAGTGAGCATTGACTGATCTTTTTTTTTTTTTTTTTTTTTTTTGACCAAAAATATTGTTTGGTGCTCGAGTGATGGCTCGGGAGTTAAGAATGTTTTTTGCCTTGCAGAGGACACAGGCTCAGTTCTCAGCACCCATATGGTGGTTCACAAGCATCTGTAACTCAAGGTCCAGGGGATCCAACCTTCTCTTCTATTCTCCACGGGTACCAGGCATGCACATGGCACACATACATACATGCAGGCAAAACGTTCACACACATAGATACAGCCAAAATACCGAAAAATATTACTTGTATAATTTCATGACTACTACCTATGATTTATCTACCTATGATTTTATGTAGCATAAAGTCAACACTCTGCTTTGGGGGTTGTATAGACAACCATATTTAAGACATAAGCCATAGGATTAAGCTGTTGAAAACAAATCTGAAGGGCATTTAAGACATTATTCCAACTCAGATCATGCATACAAAGTCCTATGTGTTTGAGTAAACTTTCTTTATGGTGATTCTGAGATAATGTAGTAATATTGGAGATGGAGGGAAGTTTAAGGTATAGAATTTTTTACTTGTATCATTTCTCTCATTGCTCATATTAAAACGTGCCAATTTATCCAATGCAATAAAAATCTGTGGTATTGTGTGTTTGTTTTAAACAGGTATAGGGAAATTCGAATGGCATATTATTTGCAGGAAGATTGCACAACCCTGTCATAGCGATGGAGAAACACAATGAACAATGAAGCTGAAAAGGGAGACCTTGGTACCATGCTAAGGATTTGAGATGTGAGCCAACATTGGTCCCTTCAAGATCCCTAAATAGATGCTGATTTATCTTTCCAACTAGAAAATGATAAATTTTCTATCTCCCGAGCCATCACTCAAGCACCAAACAATATTTTTGGTCAAAAAAAAAAAAAAAAAAAAAAGAGATCAGTCAATGCTCACTCTGTAGACCAGGCTGGCCTCGTCTATGTTTGGCATTTTTTTTTTTTTCAACTTAAAGCCTCAATTTCAACTTGGGAGAGCAGTTTATGGATTTTCTGAACTTGTATATGATTGCAATTCATAAAACCTTGCTTCAATAATTTGATTTACTCAGTGCCATAGAAGACCCAGCTATTTGGGTATGAGAGGTGAGAGCCGTTTTTCTTTTAAAAATTCACAATTTGATTACATCTAGGATTTTTTTTTTCCCTTTTAAAACATTATGTGTTCTGATCATCATTATTAGTGTGTATTTCTGTGGGAGCACACATACCACCGTGCACATGTAGCAGTCAGAAGTCTGAGTGGTGTCAGTGGTTCTTTTACTTTGGTTCTGGGACCAAACTTGAGTCTCTGGGATTGCATAGCAAGCCCTCTTACCCATCTTGTCCACCCACATCTAGTCTTTTCCAGGTATTTGTTGTATGAGAGAGTCATTGTTAGGCCCTGAGAAATGTAGCAGTTAAGTGTTCTGTCCTTAAGAGTGTGTCGTTTAGGAGAGCCAACACAGTCACAGAAGATAGTGATGTAGAGTTTGAGGCTGGTCATAACAGGGGAAAGGTTGCCCAGATGAAGAAAGCATTTGTTTTGCACAGGGGGAAGGTAACATTATCCGGAAGTGAACAATAAGAGATGATGGTCCAGAGAGCCGTTGAGAAGCAGTTTTTATAACTGTGAGTTTAATCCCTTAAGAAACCAGGAAGTGATGTGGACTCAGTGGGAGAGCAACTCTGCTCAAGTAGCAAAGAAACTGATGTGTTTATTCACTAGCCCCACCAGCTTTGGGCCTGGCTCTGTTCTGGAGAAAGCTAGCTCAACCACCTGCCATGCAAACGGGAGCAGTGGTCCTCCCCAGCTTGGGAAGAAGTCTTCAGCCTAGGACAGATGACTGCTGTTTGCAGTCTGCCTGGGAGCCCTGAGGGTAAGGATTGAGGCTTAGGTGTGAGAATTTCCTGGGAAAGAGATTGATTCCAAGCACGGGGACATAGACATCTTGTCACTGCTTAAATGATGGAATGTTCCAAGTGAGCTTTATTGTGATGGGGACATCACTAGTGAAGGGAGGAAATGCCATCCCAAATGGAGAGAATGCTTAGTATGAAGACGGTGAGAAGGGTAACGCCAGGATATGCCAGTTAGTTGTTAGTCCGTTAGACCTTTTTAACTATTAATTCTTCTATTACTGACGTTAGCTCACTCCTTGCTTAGATATTCTCCTACATTGTAAACATCTAGGCTGTTTTCAAACTTATATTTAGTCAAGTGTTTCACAAATACGAAGGTGAATAAGACTGATTAAATCCATCCTTCTAGGGGAAACATTTTATCAGGGGATAGGGCCTGTCAGGCCACAATAGTTCCCAGTAGTTCTCCCCTTGGAAAACAAGCAGGTAGAACAGAAGGCTGGCTGGGAGCTCCTGAAAGGCGGGGCTCCTATTCTTCACACCGGAAGCCACTACAGCTATCACACCACCTGGCACATAGAGGATGCTGGGTACAATTTGTTAATTAGGAGAAAGAAGTCATAAAGTAGACTTTGAAAGAGTGAATGGAACAGTGTGAGATCAGATTCTCATAAAGGGTCATTCTGAGTGACATCACTTTCCCTTTGTAACTTTCCATGTATCCTGACACATGAAGTTTATTTCTCTGATTTTTTTTTTTCCTTGTGAGAGATTGAGTTCAGGGGCAAGTGTCTCCATGGGATATAGTCAGTTCAATATTAGTTAATATCAGAAAGTGTAGTGAAATTTCCCCTTTTGTCATGCCCCACTCGACCAGCAAGGAAGACTCGAACAACCAGATCCTTCTCAACAGCCTTTATTGTAGAAGCAATTCATCATTTAGTAGGGAACCCCGAGCCCCCAGGGCGAGCTGCTTATATACTCTCAGCCCTAGTCGGGGAATTCACGTGGAGGTGTTCGATTGGTCAGAATTACAGTGCTTCATTTACATATCCCGCTTGGGAGGGGCGATTGGTGGGAATTACTATGCCTCATTAACATATCCCGCTCGGGAGGGGTTGGCGCCAAAACTGAGTTGGTCCAAGAGTGATCGCATGCGCAGTGCACTTGTTTACTGGTAGATCATACGAGAAGCCGGCGCCATCTTGACCAGCTGAGTCGGGTCGGTGGCCTACACCCTTTGAGTTCTAGAACTGGAAAAAAGATGCATTCCAATGGAGCAAATTAAGCCTCTGGGGGGTGGGGGTTGGAGGTTGGGGGGTGGGAAGTTTTATTTCCCACCAGCCAAAGAAGATGCATCTCCTCATTGAAGGCCTCAAACTTTTTCTGCTTGAGACCCCATTTTGTCAAATGAATTTTTACACAACCACAAGCATACAGGTACATAAAATATGTGCATAAGTCTAACATTTATTATTAACGAATAATTAAACTATTATTTAAAAATGACTCTTCAGTATACATATTCTTTTTATTACCATGCAGTGGAAAGCCAGTTTGCATACCAATGCAATGGACGTGCTAATCTAGGATAAATATTTGATATTATAGGAAATGGAGCTTATTCCATAGTTTTCAGAGTTGAGTGATATTTTGATTTTTATAATCGTCAGTGCTGAGAGTGTCATTTCCCATAAACACCTAGAATCATAATAGCAGTATATTTAGACCTACTTTAGAAGCTGTGGAAAAGTCCATCCTAATCCCAAACTAAACTCAGTTAACAACATTTTATGGAGCTCAAGCCTGCGACCCAATTTGTAACCTTTTGTTATTTGTTTGCTTTTTTGAGACAGGGTTTCTATATGTAGCCACAGCTGTCCTGCATAGACTTCTGTGCAGACTGGCCTCTAACTCACAGAGATCTGCCTGTCTCTGCCTCCCAAGTGCTGGGATCAAAGGCACGCATCACTACAGATGGCTTTAAGTTGCAAATTTAAAAATCAAATATTCTAAACCAAACAACCCAGAGCTAAATTAATTTGATATGTGCTGAGAGATGATAATAGGAAAATATTAAATGTTTTTGCTTTCTGCACTTGTCACTACGCTTCTATAGAAGCAGAAACAGATGCATTTACAGAAAAAAAATATTTCAGTTCTTAACATACAATTGAATCTGAACAGATGTGTCAGGCAGCCAGCATTGGCAGTGCATGATGTGATAACATGTGCAATGCATGTTGGGTACTCAAAACCAAGGATGTAGTGAAATTGTAATTTCATCTCAATATTGGTGAACAATACAACATGGATGAACACTGCCATAAACGTCTCAGATCTACTCTGCATTTGACTTGAATTAATTTTTTTATTGTGAAGCATCCAGAGACCTTTTTTTTTATCCTCACCCAATTTTCCATAATTTCCATGTTCAGTCATGTGACCCCATAGGATTATGGACTGCAGTTCTAATGCCTGGAGCTGTGTTCTGATCCATAGAGCAATGGTGGAGTACCCTGAGGTATTGCTTTAGTAATGGAAGAAAATTAGCTCCCAAAGTTTGTGCTAACCCCATTTAAGCTTAAACAAGCCAGTCTTGTAGAGAATTTAATAATTTCCAAATCGCAGGCCTACATCTTAGGACGAAGCTCAGGCATACTGAGAGAAAATTCACAGTGACTGGGATCACATAAAAATGTACTAGGAAAATTAAATCCATAATGATAAGAAGGTAAAGTAAGTAAATGGAAACAGATCGACAAAGAAGAGAGGTTAGTAACAAGGGTGGTAACAGTGACAGCCACTTTCCACTTGTTCATGTGACAGAAAAGGTAGAGAAAGGATTTAGCACGCATGGGAAATACAAGGTAACCCAAATGAAATGTAGAATAGAAAAATCTAATGTCTGAGATGAAATACGTTACATGAAATAGAAAAAAAGCACCCATGCTACTGCTGGCTATGTTCTACTATGGCCATTTCCCCGCCCCTAAGGTCTCCACGGTTCCCATGCAGGGGCTGGCCAACTCTTGCTGTGGATCCTGCTCGAATTCCTGGCCATCTGCCCCCTATGGTTAGCTGTCACAAATCCACTTAACCTGGTAAAATCAAAACTCTAGAGGCTTGTAATTTATCAGTCAGATTTATATCAGTAAATTCTCAACCCACAAAACGCCCACACAAAGAATTTAAGACTCAATTGATATAAACACAAGCTGCACACCTAGATAAGGCAAATGCACCCTACTTATTATTTAATCATCTATCTAAGAAATCCCCAATACTTATGGCTCCCAGGACTGCATGGTTCTGGTTCCTCTTCCTCTACTGTGGGTTCCATCTTGTCTCCTCATCACTGTCTCCCTCTCTATGTCTCTCTCTGTCCTCGGCTTAAAACTCTCCACCTGCCTTCTTTTTCCACTGCCCAATCACAGGCTCTATCCTATGCTCTATGTCTATGCCTGTAGACAGCATTCCACATAAATATAATCTACTCAGTTCTGCAGGATGAAAGAGTAAGTAAAGATGTAGCAGTGGGAACCATCCAAATAAAATGAAGAAAGACCAGGAAAGATGGGTTGAGCTTCAGTGACTCGTAGGACAGTTTTCAATGGCCTAATGTGTGTATGTGGAGTCCCTAGCAGAGAGCCTCAGCAAGAGTATTAATAAACAACTAGAAGATAATTTCCAAAAGGCACAAAAACTAGATTGCCAAATTCTCAGACAAAAACCATGGAAGGACACTAGGGAATATAAATTACTACCAATGAAAGCCAAGGAGCATCTGAAGAGGAGCTGGGGCAATGGCTCAGTGTTTAAGAGCACTCGTTGCTCTTGCAGAAGACCTAGGTTTAGTTCCTAGCATCCACATCACAACTCGAAACCATCTGTAACTCCAATGCCGGGACATGTGACGGCCTTTTCTGACATCTGGGTACTAGGCACACACAGGCTACACATATACACGTGCAGGCAACCTCTCACACACTTAAAAATAAATAAATAAATCTTCTGAAAAAGCAGTTGAACAGCAAATCACTGGAGTACATACAGAGCAGGAGAGAGTAAGAATGGGGTCAAACATCTTGTTAGAAATAAGTTGCTGGATGGTGGTGGCGCAGGCCTTCATTCCCAGCACTCAGGAGGAAGAGGCACATGGATCTCCAAGATGAAGGTTGATTTGATCTACACAGAGAAACCCTGTATTGAAAACAGCTGAAAGAAAGAAAGAAAGAAAGAAAGAAAGAAAGAAAGAAAGAGAAAGAAAGAAAGTAATTTAACAGAGTTCATAATAGAGCAATATCTTTACTGAAAGAAAAAAAAGTGTCAACTTAGATTTCAAAACCAGTGAAAATGCCCTCAAAATTGAAGGTGAAATCTCACTTACATGAATACTGAAAAAAAAATTCATCACAGAACATGCAATGATAAAAAAAAAACAATTCCTTCTCACCAGAGGAAAGTGAGCATAAGGAGAAACCATTGCCAACAAAAGGCGTAAGATCTTGTTTATAGATTTTTTTTAAAAAGGCAGATAAATGTAAAAGGATTTGGTAAAATAACCGGTTTCAAAGGTATTTGGGTAGTTTAACAAGGTAACCCTGAAAATGTATACAATTGTATCGTGTCTAAAGAGTTTATAACCTAATGTAAAATGTAATTTAGAGTGTGTGACAGTCACTTCAGAAAAGCCTTGAGGTGAGAGAAGAAAGGGTCTGTTAGTACGTAAGGGTCTGTTGGTTACTTATACAGTGATATGTTGTCATTTAAGGTAGATTGTAGTACATTTAGGGTAAACCCAAAAGCAATCACCAACACCAAACAACATAAATTGTCTTAGCAAATAGGCCACCCAAAGGAGTAAAGAGAATCATAGAAATATCCATGTAATCTGAAAGAAGGCAGAAAATAAGGGAAAAGGATCAAAGAAGAGAGATGAGTCACACCAAAAACAGATAGGGAGATGAGGTTGTGTAAACCAGGTTGCTTGGGCAGCAGCCTGAACTCTTACGAAAGTCAACAAGATGGCTTTGATCTCCTCTCCGCATCAAATTTCTCTCCCAAAGTTAAAGAGCAAAGGATTAGAAACTTGCATTAACTGCGGTTACAACAGCAAAATGCTCCTGGCAGTGATTCCTTTTCTGACTTAAGCGTTTCACCGAAAGACACTTAGCAGGTTCAGCCAAGAGACGCACACGGCGCCCTTACTTAATTCTGGTTGCTATAGCAGAGCCACCCAGGCAGACTTCAAAAGGGAAAGACTTTCCCTCTGTCCTTTTGAGGTTCTGAGACTCTGTAGACCTTCTGGCCACATGGTTGTCCTGTGGGACAACGCCTGCTCTTTTGCAGTTCACTGCTTAGGGGCTACCCCTAAGGACCCTTCTCTCTGCCGTGTGGGATTCCGAATCCATCCGTTTCTCTTTAGTTCTTGGCTTCCTTCAGTGGCACGGTTTTATCTAATGTTCTGTCTGCTTCACAAACAGTTTTATCTTTCCCCATCTTTCTCATTTACTTCATGCCTATTTGCTCTTTGCATCGTCTTTTGTGATGTCCAGAGGTTAAATAAGGCCCCCGTGAGCACATTCTATACAAGATCTACCACTAACGGGCTGGACCCCAGTCCCCTCGATAGCACTGCAATTCAAATCCTGCCACTGCCCAGCCCGTAGCTTCATCTGATCCCGCATGTTTGTCACAGTCTGAAACTACAGCGTGTGTAGCATGATCGGATGGCAGAGGTGGAGGCAAAGACATTCTGAGTGTTTACTACCCGCATAGATGAAAACAGTCAGTCTTCTGCCTCCAAGTCTCTCCTACGGCCACTGGTTAGCAAAATTGGTGGGCTTCATTATGTAGATTGGGTGAATCGATGAAGGGAAACTTGAGAGATAGGAAAGCTTAGAAACCAGGGAGGAAAGTTCAAGGCTGAGAGAGTAATGGATCAAAGGAAGCTGAGGCACCATCTGTAAGGGCCAGACAGCACGGAAGGTGAGCCAAGGCTGGGATGTGGGCGGGGCCTGGATAGCACTATGTTCAGTGAGATATTGGGAGAAACTACAGAACGCGTAGGATGTTGAGAGCAAAGGAAAAGGAACGTGGACAGGGGATGTGTCTCTAGGCCGCTGAATCCCCTTTGATACTCTTTTGAGAGGCACCAGGAAGGACGGAAATGACCTCGGTAGAATTTCTGTTTGTACTTTGCCCGACTAGGGAGCACAGACTGTTCCCCAGGGACACTGAAGTGGTCAGCAACGGAAGTGTTGGGTGGCTGATAGCCATTTCTGTTCTCTTTATAAGAATCTCCATCTCTTATATTTTTATAGAGACTGAACCACTTGCCATGGCTTCTCCTGGCATTGGTTCTAATCCAGAACCAACGAGGAGTGTATCACTTAGGCCTGTCCAGTCAGAGAACCACATTCTGCTGGCTTGGAGCAGCTGAGAATGTGTGTGTGTGTGTGTGTGTGTGTGTGTGTGTGTGTGTGTGAGAGAGAGAGAGAGAGAGAGAGAGAGAGAGAGAGAGAGAGAGAGAGAGAGAGATTTTGAACTGACAAGGTACATCCAAGGCAGTTGAGAAAGTAATTCTGCTGATTTCAGATTTGTCCATGATAATAAACACAAAGGAAGGTAAGCAGGCCAGGTCACTCGGTGACTTGACTCTATACCAGCTCATGCTGCAGCTGACCCTTGACTTTCAAACTAGATGAGTCAACTGCCCACCCCCCACTTTGGTTTATGTTAGGATGAGCAGTGTGAGTGGGATTTGAACCAGCCTAAACTTTAAGACATTTGCCTTACATTTTCTGTCACCTATGATAACGACATATCCTCACAATAATTAGTTATAGCATGAGGGCAAGAAATGTCTCTCTGTGTTCTCTACTATATCCCCATCACTTATATTTTTCATTAAATGCATCCTAATCTGTTCATTATGTTGTGCCTGCAAGACTCTTCTCCAAGTCTCTGGATTTCTCTGAGAAGAAAATATCCCTAAAAGCCCTGGGGAGAAAGCAGATAGTATCTCAGTAGTGAAACCTTCAGTTTGCATGATCCTGGAGGGTTGTTATTTTCCTAGCCCAAGGGCTCACAGTTTGAAAGTACAGTCCAGTATGGTAGGAAAGCCGTGGCTGCCAGAGCTTGAGGTGATTGATCACATTGTGTTCACAGTCAGTGTGGTGGTTTGAATATGCTTGACCCATGGAGAGTGGTACTGTTAGGAGGTGTGGTCTAGTTGGAGGAAGTGTGTCACAATGGGGGTGGGATTTGGAGGTTAGCTCAGGCTCCACCCATTGTGGAAGAGTCAGTGTCTTCTGACTGCCTTCGGATCAAGATGTAGAACTCTCAGCTCCCCAGGATCCTGTCTGCTTGGATGCTGTCATGTTTCCCACCATGATGATAATGGACTGAACCTCTGAAACTGTAAGCCTTGGTCACTGTGTGTCTTCACAGCAATGGGAACCCGAACTAAGACAGGAAGAAGTAATGTATGCTGGTGTTTAGCTCATCTTCTCCTTTTTCTGCAGCCGAGGTCTCCAGCCTCTATAGCGTGGTGCTGCCACTTAGGGTAGATCCTCTCACCCCGATTAACCTAGTGTACGTAATGCCAAGAGATGTATCTCCAAGGTGACTCCAGAGCGTGTTGAGTTGACAATATAAATCACCAGAGATTTTTTTTTTTTTAAAGGGTGGCTGCTTAACCTACTATCATATAGTCTGTACATTTACAGTATCTGGAGAATACTGTGGGATTGACAAAGCCTGAGGAGTGAGTTCCTGATCCTAGGCAGAGCACCCCTCTTCTCTAAGCAGCTCAGCCAAAACCAAAGCAAAGTTGGGTGGGGGGATAGGGGGTGGGGAGGCAGAGAGCAGGGGGGTGGGAGTGGGAGGGGCAGCTTAGCCAAAAGCAAAGTGGGGGTGGGGGTGGGGGTAAGGGGTGGGAGAGTGGGAGGTGAGGGTGGGAAGCAAAGAGGGTACAAAACAGGGCTCACCTTTGCCAGTTTGTAATTTTGTAATTTCTTCTATCTGTTCCATCTTTTGGTCCTTTCTTTTTAAAACAAAGAGTTCAGCCAAGTTCAAAGTGTTGAGCCTGCCCTGCACAGATAGCTCATATTTCATAGGTTGAGTGATCAGGTGAAGCATGGTGTGGTTGGAAGATGTGCTTAGTTAGGTCCTAGCATATTGAGCCTACTAAACAACTCCTCTAAATTCTAATCTAGCCTTTTTTTATCTTCTCTGTTTTTCTCAGCCTCCTCCTCCTCCTCCTCCTCCTCCTCCTCCTCCTCCTCCTCCTCTTCCTCCTCCTCCTCCTCCCACCCTCCTTACTGATAAGACTAAGACTAAGTGAATAGGATAAGCTGTGTACTTCTGGTCCTTAACAGGATACCTGGACAGTCCTCAATTATCTGAAATCTCTCTGACAAACCTTCCGAACGTTAAAGCGTTAGCCAGCAACATTTTAGCTCTACATGCCAACATTAATGTTTATTTCCAGAACTCATACACAGGAAATGTTTCTTCTGGCAAACTTTGCTGAGAATTTGCAAGGAATAACCTTGTTCAAGCTGTTTAATCGACCAATATTTCAAAGTATGTACCTACGTAAGAGAGAGGGGGAGAGAGAGAGGGAGAGAGAGGGAGAGAGAGAGCCCCAGTGGGGTAGAAATAAAGAAAATGTGGCCCTTGTGGGCTGGCCAATTGGAGCTAAGAGCAGCCCAGACGAAACATAAAAAATAATAGGTAATAATTCAGTGTTATCGATAGGGAAGTTGATTCTAACAGCACAGAGGGTAGGCAGCTGCCTAGCTATTGTGCTGCCTAAGGCATATTTAAAAATATAAAGGCTGTGTGTGTTTTTTATCCAGGAACATGAATGGTCTAAAGATGGGAAGAAACCCCGAGTCGAGATTTATTAATAAATGTTAACTACACACACCCCTCCATGGACTCTGCATCAGTGTCTGCCTCCAGGTTCCTGTCCTGTTTGTCCTGTTTTGACTTTGTTCAGTGATGAACAGCGATGTGGAAATTATAAGTCAAATAAACCCTTTCCTTCTTCAGGTTGCTTTGATCATGGTATTCCATTATAGTAGTGATAAGGCTAAGACACAGATTGGTACTGGGATGTTAGGATATTGCTGTGACAGACATGACCATGTTTTTGGATAGATTGTGGAAGGACTTCGGAGCTTTGGACTAGAAAAGCCATCTTGGTGAGCCTTCTGGGGGAGCTTGGAAAATGAGAGTGTTGAGCGAAATGCAGACGATGGAGGCCTGGCTTATGAAATTTCAGAGGAAAGTTTGGGAGTCCTGTAATGGGTCTATCAGAGCCCTTCGTTAATTTGAGTTAAGCTGGGGTTCTGGTTAGCTGCAACTGAAGAATCAGCTGTGATTAACAAAATACCAGAACTACTAAAGTGAAACCTTTGTTTTGCTTGGATAATTGATGCCGGTTATCCGGAACTGAAAAATAAATGTTAATTAAGAAGAGACTAGCACCATTGAGGTGAGATCTTCTGGGAAGCATTTCCTCAGAGTCAGCGCACAGAAGCTGTGGTCAGAGTTGCACCTTGTGCTGGCAGTTGAACTTGGTGGTGTAAAAGTCACCCAGATGGTACTAGTTTTGAAGTCATCAAGGGGTCATGGAGAGCAGATTCTAAGGCTTGCTACTGTGTAGCCGGTCTGGAGGTTCCTGAAGAGAGGCCCAGGAGAGGATATTGGTGAAAGTGCAGCCCAGTTGCAGTAAGAGACCCCAGCACTTCAGAAATGTCAATACCGTGGGATACCAAGCACAGCAGCAGTGTGGAATGGGGTGAGCCAAAACCTAGAAGACAAGCTGTGTGTTCCACAGGGCAGAGCCAGAGAAGTGACTCAGGCCCTGTGGCGGACCCCAGAACATTGTGAATGGATCTCAGACACTGAACACTGAGTTATTTACACACCAGGAGTTTGGTTTTTCTTTGTTCAGATTGTGACTGTGTCCTGCTTCTTTCCTCTTGAAATAAGGAAATATTTAAATTAATTTTATTTTAAAATTTTACAGGAGCCCACACTTGAATGACTGAATTTTTAAAAGAGATTTTGGATTTCAAAAGAGACTGTCTTTTTTTTTTTTTTTTTTTTTTTAATTTTGTTTTGTAAAACGTTGTGTGTAAAATGTTTTATAATGACAATTTTAATGTGTGATCCTGGGCATCAACAAGAAAGGAAAGGTAGTGGCTTAATAGTTGATGTGTTTGTGTGCCAGGTTGGCAAGGGGACAATTGTGTGATTAGTCAATTTGACACAAGTTAGAGTCATCAGAGAGAAGGGAACCTCAATAAAGAAAATGCCTCTTTAAGATTGGCCTGTAGAACATTTTCTGAATTAGTGATTTATGTGGGAGGGTCCTGCTCATTATGGGTGGTCCTTGATACTATAAAAAAAGCAGACTGAGCAAGCCAGGAGGAGCAAGCCAGTAAGCAGCACCCCTCCAAGGCCTCTGCACCAGCTCCTGACCCCAGGTTCCTGTCCTGACTTCCTTCAGTTATGAACAGTGACATGGAAGTATAAGCCAAATAAAACCTTTGCTCCCCAACGCACTATGTGGTAATAGGCTATTGGAACAGAACGAGTCTTTTCTTTAGTGTCCTAAGTAGGCTTTAGTGGTCTACGATAGTCCCCATTTGGTGGGGAGAAGGGTTTCTTTTGATCACACAGCAACAAACTATAAAAAGATAAGTCAAATTAGGTTTGTGTAGCACATAATAATCATCTTAGCTCTTAGCTCAGTTGAGCCTGTGGGTAAAAAACACAAGAGCCTGACAAAATGAGAGCTATGCTTCCAAAAGCTATGACAGAAAAAGCCAGTTACACACTACACACACACACATATATATATAAAGATGATGTCATATTTGACTTTTAAAAAATGTTTTTGCATATATTTGAGCTTGTTGTGAGCATAGATTTTTGTCTGCTTTTATTAACATTATACCTCTGAAGCTGTCGGGGGCATCTCTGTCTATACACTGAAGGCCTGGAATCAGCCATAGGCCTGAAGACAGCGGTAGGCCTAACATGCATGCCTGCTAGCACAAAGTCTTGGTCTCTGTGGAAAAACACTAGAACAGATGGCTAGAAGTTGTTGTAAACAAACAGCTTTGATAGATAGTTGTCAGACTCTAGTCATAGACCTTGTAGATAGGCGACCTTGGGTAGATAGTACCAACTTAGATTAGGACAAGTGAATCATAGGCGGAGTCATAGTGACCTGTCCCCTGAACCTTCACCCAGCTGAGACACTGTTCTGGAAGATATCTGTACTCCCCCTGAACACCTACGCTCCTGCGTCATCCCCTTCCCCACATCCTGCCTTTTTGTGTATATAACCCAAGTGTGAAAAAGTAAAAATTGCGATCTGATCAGCCTATAGACAGGTCGCCATTCTTTGCGTCTTTGCCTGTTACCCCCCCCCCCCCCACCTTTCAGATGATCTCCCTGGACCCCTGTTTAATGTCCTGCTGGATAGGACATGAAGCCTAGGGGTTGAATTAATAAGTGAATGACTACTGGTGTTAATTGTTAATTTGACAAAAATCTGGAACTACCTGGGAGATCAGTCTCTGAGAATTGTATGGGGAGGGGGCAGTTATGTTCATTCTGTCAATAGAGGTGGGAAGACCCACTCAGTGTGGGTGGCACATTCCCTAGGCAGGGAATCTTGAACCATGTAAGAGTGGAGAAGGTAAGCTGATTGCTAGTGTGTATGCATTCACTGCTCTCTGTTCCTGACTGTAGATGCAACATGACCAGCGCCTGTTGCTGTCTGTGGCTTCACAGTTACTGTAACTGTGAGTTAAATAAACCCTTTCTCCTTTAAGTTGTTTTTGGAGAATACATTATTACAACAACTGGAAAAAAAACAGTAACAGACTAAGAACTAGGCAAATGTTAAGACAGTTGGCAGAAAACACCAGAAAATGTGTTTCTGGAGGGTAGAATTATATGCGGGTTTTGTTTGTTGCTTTCTTCTCCACCGTACTCATGGACTGCTTGCATAGCATACTTATAGAATGCAATACTTAGAATACATAGAATACATAGAATACATAGTACTTAGAATACATAGAATACTTATAGAATGCTTTGTTTTAGAGTAACAGCAGCTCTAGAAAGGCCCTGGGAGAATTTCTTCTTGCTGTAAGTTTTTCTACACAGGAAAACAGAGCTCAGTTTGTATTCCAACTCTGATTGGCTATTCCTAGTGTTGATTACCCAGCAAGCTCTATGGAGGATTTTAATGTTACACCTGGTTGATTAGTAATGTCTGCTGTGGAGCAGCTGTAGAGAGGAAGGTATACTTGTGAATACATGCCTTGGGCAGTTATTGCTGTTTGATATCTTTAGAAAACAGTGATCCTCACTTAGCTTCTCAGGTGAATTAAAAATTTAATAGGTATTAGCACATGTGTGTGGGCTTGTTGAACGGTAGACAAAGACATAAAGCACATTTGAAAATAAACCCTCTTTTCCCATCCAGAACTCAACGGTTCAGTATGAGTTTTGACACATATAAAAAAAGAGTATGACATCCAAGACAGTTCAGTGTGATGATGCTGTCAATAATGGGGTTGATCTAAGTATAAAAAGCTGATAACTTAAAAGCATAGAGAGGCAAGAGAGATGGCTCAGTGATTAAGACAGTGATTCTCAGCCTTTCTAATGCTATGACCCTTTAATACAGAACTTCATGTTGTGGTGACACCCAACCATAAAATTATTTTTGTTGCTACTTCATAACTGTATCTTTGCTACTGTTATGACCTGTAACATAAATATCTGTGTTTTCCAATGATCATAGGTGACCCACAGGTTGAGTATCCTGGGTTAAGAGCACATACCTCCCTTAAAGTTGACAGTTGACCTTGGTTTAATTTTCAGCATCCATGTTGGGTGGCTCACAACTACCTGTAACTCTAGCTCGAGGGGCACCTGCCACCTCTGGCCTCCATTGAATACTAGCACAGTTGTTCACATACCCACAGTAGACTACACACATAGGCATTAATATAAATAATAGAATAGTTCCAAAAATAAAAGCATAGATGATGGTGAAAACCAGATGCACTGGATGAGCATTCCACATTTCATGTAATAGATGAAGGTTTCACCCCACTTTTTTTTTTTAAGGAAGTAACATTTTAATATCCTAAGGCAGACTAACGTCCACCTCCTCCCAACCAAGGATGCTTATATCCATAGTCCTTGGATTTGAAACATAGTAGTCAGTCTTGAAGGAACTGAGAGCTGTGTGTTTACTGCCTCTATGTGGTGGCCAATCCAATTTGACTTGTCTTTGCATTGTTGTTGCTATGTAACTATGTTAGGTCATGTGACAAAGTGAAATTAAGGGGTGGATGAAATACAGTTGCAAATCATTTAAGATAAAAGTAAGGGAAGACCCTTGTGTTCACACTAAAATCACAAGAGTCTTTAAAAGTAGAAGAGAAAGGCAAAACAAACCAATAAAAAAAAAATTCCAATCAGAGAGAGATGACTTTTTTTAACTAGAAAAGAGAACCAGGAGAGAGAGAGAGAGAGAGAGAGAGAGAGAGAGAGAGAGAGAGAGAGAGAGAGAGAAAGAAGAGAGAAGAGAGAAGAGAGAAGAGAGAAAAGAGGAGAAGAGAGAAGAGAGAAGAGAGAAAAGAGGAGAAGAGAGAAGAGAGAAGAGAGAAAAGAGAGAAGCAAGAAGCCTAAGCAGTCTGCTTAAAGGTAGATGAGTGGAGCCAAGAATTAGGGACTGGACAGCCTTTGGGAAAAGGCCACAAAATTTTACCCCAGAACCAGGAGAGAAAATGTAGTCTGCTGCCACATTATTATTAGCCCTCTGGGATCCATGCTAGACTTCAAACCCACAGAACTATGTAATAATACATTTGGGTTGTTTACACCACCAAGTACCTGATTAGAGCCAAAACAGGAAACTGGTCTATGAAACACTCTTGTTTTACTTTAAAAAGGAAATGATGGTTTTTCAGCCCCTTCCTTTAGTAATCCCTTGTCTCTTGGAGCTCTCCCTGTACAGTTTGTCTTTAGTTGGTTCTAAAAGTTTTAAGACCAGGTCTCTTAACTTTGACTGCTTCGTGAAACGAAAGCAAGTTTCAACCCTGCTGATAAAACAAATGGTCTTTGATTCTCTTATGTCTATCCAGTAAGACCACAGTCATTGCATAATTGTAGTTCTGTGTGGCATAATGCTGGGGTTGTATTCTGAAAAACGTTACTTAATTGTGTCATTGTGTGAACAAGAGAGCGTGCATATTCTAATTGTGGAGCTAAAATGTCTCAGGTGATGTACTCCTGGGGTCCCATCATTGTACACGATGATGACCAAAACAATGGTTTTTTGGTGGGTGACAGATGGTTGGTCCTTAAAGGTGCAATAGTCCTAATAATATTTAATGATAGCCAAAGCAATGTCTATAGGATTGCCTTTTTTTTTGTCACGATCTATCTATCTATCTATCTATCTATCTATCTATCTATCTATCTATCTATCTATCTATCATTTTTGACAAGATCTCTTGTAGCCTAGGCTGTCTTGATACTCTCTAAATTGTTAAAGAAGACCTTGAACTCTTTCTTGGGTCTCCTGACTTTTCCTCCTAAGTGCTTGGATTACAGCTGTTTGCCTTCCTTGTCTGTCCAATTTTAGATACATGTGAGAAACTTTTGAAAATGAACATCTAGGCAATACCTCACAGCAACTAAGTCTGAATGTTTGGAGTAAATTTAGAAACTGGCATTTTTTTTTTTTTTTTTAACCTTCTGAGATGATTCTAAGCTTGGAAACTTCTGATCTATGGAATTGCAGACTAATGTTTGGGTAGATACCATCCCAGCCTTTAATGGGTTTGTTTTCTGGGACTACATTGTTTATATCCATTTTTTGTATATGTATATGCATATATATATCTGCACGAATTATGACAGTTGTACATTCATTTATATAAAACTGGCTTGTTTTACAATTTACCAGAAAGTAAGTTCTCCGATATTTGAACTTAATGACATTCAGTTTCTCTTAAACTTTAGAATTGTGTATGTGGTATATCTTTCTGTGTGTGAGTGTTTGTTTGTGTATGTGTGGTGTGGTATATGTGTATGTGTTTATATGTATGTAGGTGGTGTGTATGTGTGGAATGTATGTGTGTATAAGGTGTGTATGTGTAGGTATGTGTATGTGGTATGTGTGGTACCTGTGTGTGTGTGGTATGTGTGGTTTATGTGTAGGTATTTGCATATGATCTATGTGTATGGTATGTGTGTATATGGAGTAAATATATGTGTGGTTTATGTGTGTATGGTGTGTGTGTGTGAGAGTGAAATGTAGTTGTGTGTTTCTGTAGGTATGGGTGTGTGGTATATGTGTTTGTGGAGTGGTGTTGAAGACCCCCATACTCGGGAGACCCTTCCTCAAGCCTCCGGAATCGCGACCACCCAAAGATCACAAGAAACCATACCTGGATGCAATCAGCAGAGGTTTATTAGGGAAAGAGCTGGCAGCCAGCGGTCTGACCAGGTACTCGCGCTGGAGTCAAGGTCCGACCCCCTCGGCCAGTCCTTGGAGGGTTTTAAAGGGAAAAACCACAAACCAGGGGAGTGGGATGGGGTTGTTAAAGATACAAAACATGAAAACAGTGGAACAATTCAGAGGTATTCACTCTAAATGATTAGTGTCATGTGGAAATCGCCCTGCATTCTTCTCAAAAATGTGGTTTTTACCATGCCATTGTGCCCTATCCGGCCATTTCAGATTGCTATCTTTACTTTTTCCGGCTATAGGGCTAGGGCCCCACCTAGGTGGTAGCATCTTTATCTGTAATCAGGAATGCCTTCCTGCCTTGGGCGAGGCTTGAGGAATGTAATCCAGCAAGTGTCCTTCACCTGGAATGTGAAGGCCTGAAATCTTATTTTCAGTTCTGTAAGGCAAAAAATCTACACATATTTCATAAAATGGCCTTTATAATTTTTCACTCTACAGTGTGGGCATATGTGTTGCAGAGAATTAAAACCAGAAATATGTCCTGTGCACACCACAGAGTTGCTTTACCACTGAGTTATATCCTCTGCTCACAGATTTGTTTATAACAAGTTTCTTGAGTCGGCTGGGGGTATTTATGACTTTTTTCCTTAAATTTGGATATTAGATGCTTTTCCACTGCAATTTTTTATTGCTCCTGCATTGTCTATATTACTAGCATATATCTAAGGACTATCTTTCTAGTAGTCTATTTGTGTTGAGCCAGCCATATTCTACTGATACGAGGACAAAAACTCAGAAGCAGGAAAACCATTTAAACTGTTCAGTAAATAAAGGAAATCCCCACGAAGACGGATTCTAGCCTTGTGACCTTTTGTCTTTTAAGCAGGTCTGGAAAATTCCTGCTTCCTGAGGTTAAGCAGGAAATCTAAGGAAATGAAATGGACACATGTTTAAGGTGGGGTGAGAGAGGAGAAGAGGTGGACAGTTTGCTGGACAGCCCACTTTTAAAAGAAGTCAGTTAAGAACCCATTTACAGTATTTCGTCATTCAAATCAAACGAGTTTGGGCCTGAGACTTCATCTATTGAGGTCCAATTTGCTTTAACCACAAACAATGGTGGTTGGGTGGGGTGATCGTCCTGAAGTCGGTCTCCTCCTTGGAATTCAGCCTTGATCAGAATGACAGCAGATGGTGTAATCTTGCTATTGTTTTCTTCTTCCCTTAGGGGATAAGAAGATTTGGGGCTCTTTGACATCAGCCATAATCACAGAAAATCATCTTTATTTATCATGCTCTACTTACACCATCACATAACCCATCCATTTATGAAGCGTAACTCTCTGACTTAATAACTAGAGACATTATCCAAGACAGAGCTCTTGGCGTTTAGTTAACGTTGTTGCCTGGAGTACTGACTTTGCGTGTTCTGCGTAAGCTAATATCTACTGTCTTTTAACAGAGTTAGTTGATACGGAATCAGGGATCAGCTTCACCCATGCCATCCATCGTCAGAGTAGCATTAGAGGCCCATTAAGGGAACACTGTGCAGTCAAAAGAACAGAATGGCTGCCTGGGTGGAACCTAACATTGCTGTTGGCCAGGTCAGTCACCTGCCCAAGGAACCACCCCTCCTGGGTGGACTCACCTTAATCCATGCTAAAGAGACAGGAATCAGTCCTTTAGTGAGGTACAGTAATTTTTTTTTTCACCCCAAATTCCTAATCCCTAGCAAAGCCCCTCGGAGTCACCTTGAGATTGGCTGGGTCTGCCCACCTCTCTGAGGTCACCAGGAAGGGGCAATTTTATTTTATTTTATTTTATTTTATTTTACTTTATTTTGCCTTTGTGTTGGATGCTGGCCAGACATAAGTATACTTTTGCTACTATTTGGGGCTTCTCTTCCCACCGTGGGTCTACCTGTCCTCCTTTTGAGAAAGCAGAATTGTCTAAGGGCTAGGTTCACACATGGGCAAGAGCGGCATGTGCCAGAGCAGCCCTTGTGATGCCAGCACCTGACAGGCTAAAGGATTGCAAGTTCCAAGCCAGCCTGGCTTACACTGCAGTTCCAGGACAGCCTGGCCTGTAAAGGGAGACTTTGTCTCAAGAACATAAAACAACAAAAAGTAAGAAACTGGTAAAATTATTTACTTAAGAGAGGTTTAAGTGGGAGGCTCAGTGGTTAAGAGCACACACTACACTTCCTTGGTACCTGGGTACTGTTCCCAGTACTACAGCATGGGGGTTATAGCTGCCTGTAACTCCAGCTCCAGAGGGATCTGACACCTCTGACCTCTGTAGGCCCTTGCATTCACGAGCACATGCCACCTCCTGCCCCCACATACACTTAATTAAAATAATAAAAATAAGTTTTGAAAAGGAGATTTTAAAATGGGCCTCCTGCCCTTTTTCCGTCTTTATCTGTCAAACTAGACACAGGCATTCTTCTTCCCCTTGATTATCTGCCCAAATCTACTGTGTCTCTGAAATTCTCTTTTGGCTTTCCTTTCTTGGTGGTATGCTTTGAATGACATGCAAGAATCCACACCGCCCATACTTGGTTGGTTTGAAGTTCTAAACAGTGTTCCCATAAGTACTTGCCACCCAAATGCGTTAGAAAGCTAACAGTCTTTTTGTTTTCTGTTTCCCAGTAAACATATTGACTGCTACCTTCCTTTTGACTTAACCTGGTGGCCAGGCTCCTGAAGTGTTTTAATGGCAAACTTTTAATTCCATATCATCCACTTGATAAAACCAGTTTGTTTTCCCCTTTGGTTACAAACAAGGAAGGAGCTTCTAACAGTGAAACAGTATTGATGGCTTCATTTTCTACTGTATAGCTGGTAAGGATTAAAGCTACAAGCGAGGAAGTCCTTCTGTTCACAGTCTGGGCAAGGACTTGGTGACACAGGTCATACAGCTGGCCAACGGGGGCGCTACCTTCTAACAACTCACATGTCTTGACTAATACCTTGCTGTGGAGCCCCCAACATAGTTTTAAAGACATTTCTGTGTTTGGTACTTTTAACAATAATGCACAGTAGGCAGGCTGGAAATTATCATTCTAGCTTAATCATTATGAAGACCCCCAAACTCGGGAGACCCTTACTCAAGTCTTGGGAAGTTGAGACCACCCACAAATTCCAAGACACCATACCTGGATGCAATCAGCAGAGGTTTATTAGGGAAGAGAGTTGGCAGCCAGTGGTCAAACTGCACATTCGTGCAGGAGTAGAGTTTGACAAAGCCAGTCAGTCTGAGGAGGGTTTTTAAAGGGGTAAACCACAAACCAGGGGAGCGGGGGGGGGGGGGGGGGGGAGGGGTTGTCAAGGATACATAACATAAAAATAGTGGAACATTTCAGAGGAATCCACCCCAAATGATTTAGAGTCATGTGAAAATCACTCTGCACACTCATTCTTCTCAAGAATGTAGTTTTACCATGTCACTGTGCCCTACCCTGTCATTACCAACTATTTCAGGTTAACTATTTCTCACTTGCTCCGGCCATAGTCCCACCTAGATGACTTGCATCTTTCTCTGTGGTCAGGAACGTGTCTTCTTGCTTTGGGCTTTCCCTACCCTGAGGCTTGAGGAATGTTAATCCAGCAAGTGTCCTCTGATTCAGGGATAATGCCCTCCACCCGGAATGTGTCCGGGGAATGTGTCCCAGGGCAGTGAAGACCTGAAATCTTATATTCAGTTCTACCTTCTGGAACTTGCATTCTTTTGCTCGGGTCTAGGGTAAAGAAAAAGCCTGTATATATTTCATAAAATGGTCTTTATAATTTTTCACTCTACAATTATTAAACTGGATTCCAAAGTAGAAACTATAGACCAAATAACTATAAGCCAGAGTTCTCTACTAGTTAGGACCTTTTAGGAGTTGAGAAAGCCCCAGATAATTTCATTTCTTTTATTAATTTTTTAAATTTTATGTGTATGGATGTTTTGCCTGCATGTGTGTCTGTGTACCATGTATGTGCCTGGTGTCCACAGAGATTAGAAGAAGGCACTGGATACCCTACCCGGAACTGGAGTTATAGAAGATCCTAAGCTATCATGTGGGTGCTAGCTACTGAACTGAGCCCTCTGAAAGAACTACCCAGTGCTTTTCATTGCTGAGACATTTCTCCAGCCCTGATCTTATTTTGTAAGACTTCTGATCTCTTTAAATGTAATACATGTCCTAAAGTATCACATATACTTCAAATATTTACAATAAAGAAAGCACTATAGGTTGGACTTTGACTGTGCCCCAAAGGTCCACGTTTAGAAAGCGTAGTCACCAACTTGTGCCACCACTGGCAGAGGGGAGAACCTTCGGAAGGCGGAACCTATTGGAAGGGAGGTAGAGTTTTGAGAGCGACAGAGATACAGGGCCACTTCCTGTGTCTCTCTCTGCTTCCTGGTTGGCATAAGATGAGCATCTCTATTCTGTCACTAGTGCCATGGGCCCAAAGCAACCAACTGAATTGACAAAGACCGGCTGGCTGAGGGGCTTTTTAAAGGGGAAAACCACAAACCAGGGGAGTGAGGATGGGGTAAGGCGTTGCTGAGGAAATATAACATAAAAATAGTGGAGAATCCCAGAGGAACCCAACTCTTCTTTTTTCTCTTCCTCCTCCTCCTCCTCCTCCTTCTTCCTCTCTCTCTCTCTCTCTCTCTCTCTCTCTCTCTCTCTCTCCCCCCCACCCCCAAACTTTTCTACTCCACAGCTCCTTGTCTCCTTTTACTACCCAATCACTGGCTCTAGCCTTTATTTTACAAATTAAGGTGGGCAGAAGGTTCACAAGAAGTCAACCTGTATACTGATTCACTCTTCCTCTGCAGCCACTCCCAGGAAAGCAGAATTAGCATCAAAGTACAAAACCTGGGCTATCCACAACAGTTAATAGCTTTCTTTTCTTTTTCTTTTTTTGTTTCTTTTTTTTTTGTTTGTTTGTTTTTGTTTTTTTGTTTTTGTTTTTTTGTTTTTGTTTTTTCGAGACAGGGTTTCTCTGTGTAGTCCTGGCAGTTAATAGCTTTCAAACATAAAGATAAACAGAAGGACCACAGTCTGGGGCCAAGTTTTCTCCATCTTCCATCTTTTTTTTTTTTTCTGCCCAGAGTGTCTTCCTACCCCTCCTCCCCGCCCCCCCTCTCCCGCCCTGATGTCCAGAGTCAGATGTCTAGTTCCAAATGCCTATTTTGAGAGCCAGCTGCATAGTTCATGGGCAAAATAAAAATGTCCAAAAAAGAAGGTACCATTAAAGGTATTGAAATAGAAAAATTTTGTAAGACACAATAAACGATTCAGCAAGACAGGTAACAGTAAACTTACAAACTGCAGAAAGAGCATTCTGGGGCGTGGGGTGGTCATTTGGTTTCTATACACTTACTTTGATATACGCTCAGGAGGTTTCAAAAACAGAGGTTCTAAACGCTTTCATTACTTCTAAAGATGCTCCGAGGCGGTCTCACTTAACGGTTCAGCACCTTAATGCGGGCTGTTATCCCAGGACCAGAGCATTAGGAAGAGTTCACATTCTGCGCAGCCATGCTAGGAACAGGTCTTGGGATAGAGGAACAAGGGGGCCTCCTGCAGCAGAGCATTCTGGTCTTTAAAACTCACCAGTCCGCTGAGGTTTTATCCCCTGTTACGTCTGTTGCCATTGGTAGTTCAGGCCCAGGTCCCAGCCTAGCTATTCCAGAGGTCCTTGGTGGCCCGTGGTCAGAGAGTGCTCTGCGTCCTGCTTCAGTTGCGACTAGGTCGCTGCTTTTTGCGTGTTGGCTGCTGCCGGACCCTAACTCTTTGAACCAATTTCTTTTCTCTTCTGCGCATGTGTCACTGCTCCACTGACCGTCACTAGAAACATAGGTTCAAGGACAAAACGTCAAGAATTTAAGAAAGCAGAACATTAGAGCGAGCACAAGCCCCATACAGAGGCTGCTTACATGCTCTTGAAGCTGCCGCACCTTCAGATTAATCCTTTCTGAGTGAATGCTCCAGCCTTCTAGTCAAACAAGGACCTTGGAGCCTGCCAGTCTTCGTTTTGCCAAGCTTTGTGATACTGGACCAACCACGCCCACTCTCTCCTCCAGACCTGCCGCATCTAGGTTGATGGTTACCTCAGACCTTCATTCTTGCTTGCTTATCTAGCGTATCTAATCACGGTTTGGTTTGAGGGCACTGTCCCTTTTATCAGCCTTGTCAAATGACTCCCTCCCTGGTCTGCTTCACCAACTCTGGTTTATCTCACTCACTCCTAATCCTCATTTTTGTACTCTCCCCCCATGAGCAAGCCTGAAGAGACCTTGGTTACCACAACAAGGTCAAGTGACGGGATCTAGGTGGAGTTACCCACCTTGGTTTCCCGGAACACAGCAGAACTGCCCCTGGGCTTGCCTTGAGGCATCTCCGGCCGTGACCTGGAATGGACTATGGATTATCCCACCCATCTGGAACCAGGAGGGGTTGTGGGTTGGGTCTTCCCCTTTAAATTGAGAGCCGAACATTAAAGCTTTGGGCCTTGATCAGAGAACTTTGTCTTGGCCTCATCTCTTCTCGCCCTCCAGCCCCTTTCATTCCCAGCCCCCCTTTCAGGTGAACCCAGTTGACTTGTGGCCGCGGGCGGCTACAGAGTGGCGCCCAACGTGGGGCTTGAAAACGGGGGACCGAGCTGAGGAAAGCTGTCTTAGGTGGAGCTCCACGGTAAACAGGACTAAAAAGGTATCCCACACACTTAGGAAGTAGCAAACGGTATTGAAGCTAGCGCTAGTTAAATTTTGAAGGCCGTGTTTGCAGGAAGTGTGTTTTGGGGGATAGGTCTAGGTCAGATAGGTGTTGACCCGACACCTATTCTGCCTAGGGGGTGACAGCGAATTATGGGCCAGGAGAATTCTAAAAGGGCGTTTGCCTGCAGCCTTCGAGAGCTGCTTCAGACGGGAGGAGCTGGGTTGTCAGATAGTGTGTTGGAAGATTTTTTGGCAGAGGTAGATTCATGCTGCCCATGGTTCCCTCGAGAAGGAACGTTGAACAAAAAGACCTGGGAGACGGTCGGAGAGGTTTTGAAAACCACCAGGGCAGATTATAACACCCTCTGTCTTTGGAAACTGGTAAAAGACGCTATTGATAATAAAACAGATAAAGAGACCTCGCAGGTGTTAGCTATTGCCCAGGCACAGCTTGAAGAGTTCCAAGAACACCCATCAGAAAGCCCTTGTACAAAAAGGGGCACTCTCAACCCTACATCAGGGAAATGTAGACCTAGTACACCTTCTCCAGCTCAGATAAAAGAATTCGGAAACTCTGGTAATAAATCAGAGCTAGAGAAAGGAGCTGATTTGAAAATAGGGGGTTCCAAATGCCACGAGGAATGGCCCCCTCCCTATGCACCTTCTGCTCCACCTAGGGTCCTTGATGCAGCAGAAGCTGCCCAGATGGACATGAAGGCATATAAATTAGAGATGGAAATTAAACTGCAGAGATTGACTAACGAGCTACAGGAGTTAAAGTGTCAGTCAGGTGCAAAAAGGATCGATGATTCTGGGATACGTCAATCGCCATTAGAAAGAGCCGTGAGTCAGGCCCGCAGGGATGGGCAGGATACATCTGACGTGTTAGCGTTTCCTGTATTGGAAGTAGTTGATCAACAGAACCAAAGAACTAGACAATATCAGGCATTGGAGTTTAAAGTGATAAAAGAGTTGAAAACTTCGGTTTCTCAATATGGGCCTACGGCGCCCTTCACACAAGCTTTATTGGATACTGTGGTAGAATCAAATTTAACACCCCAAGATTGGAAAACTTTGTGTAAGGCTACTTTGTCAGGAGGAGATTACTTGCTTTGGAGCTCAGAATGGCGTGAGGCTAGTAAGAAAACTGCCGCGATGAATGCTCAGGCAGGTAATCCTATTTGGGACTTGAACATGCTTTTAGGAGAAGGTCAATATGAAGGGAATGCTAATCAGGTCGAGCTGCCTCCAGGTGTGTACGCACAGATTGCAATGGCTGCTCGCCGTGCTTGGAATCAGTTACCTACTAAAGGGGATGTTAATGGGAGTTTATCCAGCATCAAGCAGGGTCCTGATGAATTATTCCAGGACTTCGTGGACAGGCTGCAAAAGACAGCTGGTAGAATTTTTGGAGATCCTCAGTCAGGAATTCCTTTTGTTACACAGCTGGCCTATGAGAACGCTAATGCAGCTTGCCGCGCGGCTATCAGGCCTTACAAGGCAAAGACAGATTTACATGGATACATTCGTCTTTGTGCTGAAATTGGGCCCTCTTACAATCAGGGTCTGGCCATGGCCGCTGCTTTTCAGGGGACCACTATACATGCAATGCTTGCACAGAACTGTAAAGATAGAAGATGTTATAAATGTGGAGATACAGGTCATTTTAAAGGTGACTGTCCCAGGAGAAAGGGCGTGGACTATCAACCAGGTCGCATGTCAGGAATTTGTCCTCGGTGCAAGAAGGGTCGTCATTGGGCTAACAAATGTAATGCTAAAACAGATAATCAGGGCCGTCCCTTGTCGGGAAACGAGTGGTGGGGCCAGCCCTAGGCCCCCAGGAATCCACAGCCAACAGCTTATGGGGCCATGAAGCTGTTGCCAAGTCAGGGAAATCTATTTCAGAACTTATTAGAGCAACCCCAGGAAGTGCAGGATTAGACCTTAGTTCCACTACCCATGCTGTACTGACACCAGAAATGGGAGTTCAGACGTTGCCTACAGGAGTTTTGGGGCCCTTGCCTCCAGGGACTTGGGGATTACTTTTAGGCCAAAGCAGTAGTATTGTAAAAGGATTGCAAATTTATCCAGGTGTTATAGATAGTGATTATGAGGGAGAGATTAAGATCATGGCTGCTTCCCCCCAGGGCGTGATAACTGTGCCTGCTGATAAGAGAATTGCTCAACTTGTTTTGGTTCCTCTGCATCCACTCCCTTCCAAGTTTGTTAAGAATGAGAGAGGACAGGATTGCTTTGGTTCTTCTGATGTGTATTGGGTTCAATCTATTAGTAATGAGAGACCTACTCTTAAGTTAACAATTGAGGGAAAAAGTTTTGAGGGTCTCATGGATACAGGAGCTGACATCACGATCGTGAGAAGACAGGACTGGCCTTCAGCTTGGCCTTTGTCTGATACGCTCACGAACCTTCAGGGAATTGGCTATGCTAACAATCCAAAACGGAGTTCTAAACTCCTAACTTGGAGAGATGAAGAGGGGAATTCAGGACAAATTCAGCCCTATGTGATGCCGAAATTGCCTGTCACCCTCTGGGGAAGAGATCTTTTGTCACAGATGGGTCTTATGATGTGCAGCCCTAATGAAACAGTGACTAGACAAATGCTAAGACAAGGATTTTTGCCTGGCCAAGGACTAGGAAGAGAAGGGCAAGGTATTAAAACCTTTAAAGCGTCCGAGCCTCATACTAACTCTAGAGGCTTAGGGTATTTTCCATAATGGCCACTGTCTTGCCTGCATCCCATGCAGATAAAATTCAATGGCTTAATAACGTCCCAGTGTGGGTTGATCAGTGGTCATTGTCTAAAGAAAAAGTAGAAGCTGCTTCATTGCTTGTGCAGGAGCAATTAGAGGCAGGGCATATAGTAGAATCTCAGTCACCTTGGAACACTCCAATATTTGTTATCAAGAAAAAATCTGGGAAATGGCGATTGTTGCAAGATCTAAGAAAGGTTAATGAAACCATGGTACCTATGGGAGCTCTACAATCTGGGCTGCCATCTCCAGTGGCCATTCCCAAAGGGTTTCATAAAATAATAGTAGATTTGAAAGATTGTTTTTTCACTATTCCCTTGCATCCTCGGGATTGCAAGAGATTTGCTTTCAGTGTTCCTTCTGTTAATTTCAAGGAGCCAATGAAAAGGTATCAATGGGTAGTTCTTCCTCAGGGCATGGCTAATAGCCCTACATTATGTCAAAAATTTGTGGCACAAGCCATTGAGCCTGTAAGACGGCAATGGCCAATGATGTACATCAGCCATTACACAGATGACATTCTTTTAGGTGGGAAGGATCCTCAGGAGTTGCTTCTATGCTATAGAGATTTACAGCAAGCATTAGCTGATAAAGGTTTACAAATAGCTCCTGAAAAGGTACAAACTCAGGAGCCTTATGATTATTTAGGCTTTAGGCTTACAAATCAAGCCATTTGTCCCCAGAAGATAATCATCCGCAGGGACTGTCTAAAAACTCTAAATGATTTTCAAAAGCTGTTAGGTGATATCAATTGGCTTCGTCCCTACTTAAAGCTTACAACAGGAGAATTGAAACCTTTATTTGATATTCTCAAGGGGAGTGCTGATCCTACCTCCCCTCGATCCTTAAACCCAGAAGGATTGTTGGCCTTACAACAAGTAGAAAGAGCCATTGAGGAACAATTTGTTACTTACATAGATTATTCCTCACCTTTACATTTGTTAATTTTTAATACAACTTACACACCTACAGGATTGTTGTGGCAAAAGGCTCCCCTCATGTGGATACATTCAAAGATATCCCCTAAACGTAACATCCTACCGTATTATGAGGCAGTAGCCCATATGATTGTACTTGGAAGGAAACAGGCAGTGACTTATTTTGGCAAAGAGCCAGACACCATTATTCAGCCTTTTAGTGCAGATCAAAATACTTGGTTAAAGCAACATAGTACAGATTGGTTGCTTGCTCAAATAGGATTTAATGGCATTATAGACAATCATTATCCTCCAGATAAATTGATACAGTTTTTAAATGTACACGAGGTTATATTTCCTAACATGACTTCTTTGCAGCCTTTACATAATGCTCTTTTAATATTTACTGATGGATCCTCTAAAGGACGAGCAGGGTACCTCTTAAATAATCAACAGGTAGTCATAGAGACGCCTGGACTCTCTGCTCAACTAGCAGAACTGACAGCAGTTCTAAATGTTTTTCAGTCGGTAAGTGATGCTTTTAACCTCTTTACTGATAGCCTATATGTAGCTCAGTCTGTCCCTTTGTTAGAAACTTGTGGAGTATTGCAGTTCAATACTCGAGCCGGATCTTTGTTTTCTCGACTACAAAACCTCATTCTTACCAGAAAAAATCCCTTTTATATTGGCCATATAAGAGCTCATTCTGGTCTTCCTGGACCTTTAGCTGCTGGCAATGATTGTGTTGACAGAGCTTTAATAGGAGAAGCATTAATTTTGGATCCTGTTGCTCTGGCTAAGCGAGATCATGAAAAGTTTCATCTCTCTAGTCACACTTTAAGGCTCCAACATAAGATTACTAAGGAGCAAGCTAGAATGATTGTAAAGCAGTGTCCTAACTGTCTTACCTTATCCCCGGCTCCCCATTTAGGCGTTAATCCAAGAGGCCTTAAGCCCAATCATATTTGGCAAATGGATGTAACCCATTATGCAGAATTTGGAAAATTGAAATATATACATGTCTGTATTGACACTTGCTCAGGATTCCTTTTTGCTTCTCTACATACAGGAGAAGCCTCTAGAAATGTAATTGATCATTGCCTACAAGCCTTTAATTCTATGGGATTGCCTAAAGTTCTCAAAACAGACAATGGGCCAGCTTATACTGGTAACAACTTTACTTCCTTTTGTAAAGAATTTGGTATTGAACATAAAACTGGAATTCCTTATAACCCAATGGGACAGGGAATCGTTGAACGTGCACATCGCACTCTAAAAAATTGGCTTATTAAAACTAAAGGGGGAGAGTTATACCCTCCAAGGTCACCAAAAGCACATCTTGCTTTTGTGTTATTTGTTTTAAATTTTCTGCAAACTGATGTTAAAGGTCAGTCTGCGGCAGATCGCCACTGGCATCCAGTCACTTCCAGGTCATTTGCCAGGGTCAAATGGAGAGACCCCCTAACTAATTCTTGGAATGGTCCTGACCCTGTCTTAATTTGGGGTCGTGGATCAGTCTGTATTTTTTCAGAAAAAGAAAATGGAGCCCGATGGCTGCCTGAAAGATTGGTCCGTCAAGTAGACACAGATCTTGAGCCTAATAATTATGATTCTGATAATGAAGAATCTGATAACAAATCTAGTCAGTGTTAGCCATGGAGGACCCAAGACTCTAGATAAGGTTGTTACTCTATCCAGGGTGTTCCCAAGTCTCATCTCCACCCAACCTAAAAGAGGGGGCTTCCGCCCCTAGACCAAGCAGAGAGGGGCCACCCAGAACCCCTCTGTCTGGCAATCTGAATTCTTGCTAAGGCTGCGAGGCTAAGCACTGCAAGGGAATATAAATAAAAATTAAAAATATGTTTCTGGGTTCCCTGAGGGACAAGCCTGACTGCATAGGGGTTGATGTCAAAAGTATCCCCTCTCCAGGAAAAAGACATCAGGACGGGTATGACCTTCAGGCCTTACTGGACAACGACAGGAGGACTGGAGCCATTACAAGGTTCCCTTTAATTACTGGAGGTCAGGCCTCTATCCCCGCCTGGGTAAGATGAGAATTGCCACGGTCCTTCTATAATTGGAAAAGAGAGGAGACTTCAGGGACAGCCCTGCTTAACTCTGAAGGCCTAAAATCAGCTATAAGCCTAAAATTCAGCAATAGGCCTGGCTTATTTGCCCACTCAGAGTCTTAGGTCTCCATGGAAAAACACTGAAACAGAGGGCTATAAATTATTGTAAACAGACAGCTTTTGTTGAAATCTACCAGCCTGAGTAGTCATAGACTTTGTATCTGACCCCTGTCAACCAGCAGTTGGATTAGATACTAAAACAGTTCCATTTTCAACCTTATTTCCTACTTGGCTTGGATAATCATATTGCTGTTAACGTTTGAACCTTGTGTCTCAAGCAGATAAGTTGCCTTCACATAAAGATCTCTCCCAACAAGCCCAGCTACTCCGCACCTCAGATGGGATGAAGTCGTGTACCCCACACAGCTGCTTCTACTGGACCTGTTCCTCCTGACCTATCCTCAGATGGGCTCCATAAACCCTGGACAGCAGGACACAGCCGACCCTCCTACATACCCATTCTTCTAGGTTCCCCCTAGAGACACGTCGCCCCCAATGTCAGCAGGAAGTAGCCAGATATCACGACGACGACCCTATTCCTGTTTCACCTCTCTCTTTTCTTTTTAAGTTAACTAAAACGGGGGAAACTGTACTCTCCCCCCATGAGCAAGCCTGAAGAGACCTTGGTTACCACAACAAGGTCAAGTGACGGGATCTAGGTGGAGTTACCCACCTTGGTTTCCCGGAACACAGCAGAACTGCCCCTGGGCTTGCCTTGAGGCATCTCCGGCCGTGACCTGGAATGGACTATGGATTATCCCACCCATCTGGAACCAGGAGGGGTTGTGGGTTGGGTCTTCCCCTTTAAATTGAGAGCCGAACATTAAAGCTTTGGGCCTTGATCAGAGAACTTTGTCTTGGCCTCATCTCTTCTCGCCCTCCAGCCCCTTTCATTCCCAGCCCCCCTTTCAGGTGAACCCAGTTGACTTGTGGCCGCGGGCGGCTACACATTTTGATGGTTGGAGTCACCTTAAGAGCAGACAACCTGCACACATACCCTTATCTCAAGATCTGCTTCAAGAGGATTTTTCAATGAGGATAATTTTACTAAGAGGTGGTCTATTGGATGGCCCAAAATCTGTGGCTCCATCTTGGATTCCAGCTGTAATGGTTAAGCCACATTGCTAGCTGAATACTTCTAGCTAGAGTCAGTGTGGAAACATACCATGGATGTCTCTGAGGGAGGGAAAGCTTGCTATTTTAAGTAGGGTGTTAGGAATAGCCTCAGTGGGCACTGAACAACGGAGAGAACCATGTTGGAACTTGAAAATAAGTTTTCTCAGTAGAGATGAGGGCATATGGTATAGTTCTGGGGAACAGTAGCTGGCCATGTTCTCAGAGCCATGTGGAGGTTGCAGAGCAGGGTTGTTAAACGCAGAACTGTAGATGAGACAGAGAGACATCCTGAAGGATGCTCTCAGTGAAACTGTTGGCATTTAGTCTAGGCTCCGCTCTAGTTACCTGGCAACAGCCAGGTGTGCCTGACTCACTATAAAAAGGGCTGCTTGCCTCCCTCACTCTCTTGCTCTCTTGTTCTTAATTCTTACCCTCTCTCTCCCCATTTCCCTCTTTTCACATGCTAATGGCTGGCCTCTACTCCTCTCTCTCTCTCTCTCTCTCTCTCTCTCTCTCTCTCTCTCTCTTTCGAGAGCATTTGTGTGTGTGTGTGTGTGTGTGTGTGTGTGTGTGTGTGTGACTTTGTCTCTACTACCATCTCAACTCCCCTCCCCATGTCCTGAATAAACTATTCTATACTATATCAACTTGTGGCTGGTCCCTCAGGGGGGAAGGGATGCCGGGGCATGGGCCTGCAGAGGCATCCTCTTCCCCCACACCTTACCATACCTCCATCAAACATACCCCTGGTTTCTCTTTCTTTTGATTAAAACACAACAGAAACACTTACAGGTGATCTAAATAGCGACATGATCTCCCTTGTGGTGCAGACACAACAGCTTCGCCTGTGGGAATCATTTTTACCTGGGATCTACAAACTCAATAGCTTTTTACTTTCTAAAGAGAGCCGAGCAGGAATATCTAAATATTTTCTTTGGTTTGATGCGTACATTTTGTTCCTCACATTGGTGTGACACATTCTGACATCATGACATTTTGGTGTAGATGTACATGTATGTGTTTATAATTGTACTTTGCTAATATTTGTCTTGATTTCTTAGTAATGAATAATTTGGGGACCATTTTATTTATATTCACTGAGAAATGTAGACTGCACTTATCACTCTATCTTGAAGAGGTCTGTTTATTGGTAGAAATATTTTACATCAACCCTTGTCTGTTTTCTTCAAAGACTAGCCTTTTATGTTGTACATGTAATTATTCTCCTTGTTTGAAATGCATAGTTTCCACCCTTAGAATTTACATTTTGATTTACTTTCCTTTGTTTTTTTTTTTTTAAATCAAATATCATTTGTTAGCCAAGTATGTAAGAGAATACTAAGACAAACCATTTTAGCTAAGAGGTATGCCATGAATATAACATGAAATTTTATATGGAGTCAATTATTCCCCTTCGTGCGTGATTGAGTCAAGATGGCACAAAATTAGTTCTCTGTGTCTTCAGTCAATGGTGCTTTTGTTCAAAGTTTTGAAGATCATCTGAAATATTCACTGAACCATTCGAAGGAGGCGTCCTTCCAGAACTCTGAATGAGAGCCAACAATGGGCTTAGATGGATATTTATCCACGTTTCAGAAGGCGGGATTTAACCTGCCGCCCACTCTTCTTTAAATCTTCACCCACCATTGCCTAAGCTTTCTATTGCTCTTTGTATGCTTCTTTGTCCTTTTTCTCAGCCTGTGCTCTTCCCCCAGACCACCCACCCTTCAGAGCCTATTTCGTGGCACTTGGGAGCCGGCTGGGGTCTAGAATACAGGCTGCACAATTTGTTCTAGTTCTCCCGATTCTCCAAGGAATTGGGCTAGCTAAACACCAAAGTCACATTTCACAGAGACGGAAGGACTTTCCCACTGGAACAAACTGTTCTCACTTGGTCGGATTAACGACCCATGAAATCTGCGGTGTGAAGTGTTAGGGAAGGGTGCAGGAAAAAATCTAGTCCTGGGACAGTTGGACATTTCTTTTGATCCTTCCGCTTGCTCCTGTCTGTTAGGAGAGGGCAAAGATGGAGGCTGTAAGAACGAAAGGATTCAGGCTCTGCTTAGGCCACCGTGTCCACAGCAGCACCCGCCTGCCCTTCACAGGCCCAGACAGGCACTCTACTGAAACACTGTCAGTGCCGGAGTCAGGACATCTTATCTGAGAAGTTTACATAAACATCGCATTTCTTGTTCCCTGCCCCCTCCCCTGCATCCTGTAAGGGAATCCCAGAGCCCAGCTCAGCTGGGAAACCTTTCTCACCATCAGAGGGAGGATACAAGCTAGAAGCTTGCTACCGCGCACATTGGCTATGGCTGGTTTCCCCAGAGACTTTGCCTGTTGTCTGTCTTTGCTGCTCGGGTCTGAGCGCTCCTCAGAGCTCTCCATCACACTGTTACTTCTGTCTGTCTGTCCATGGCACCAAGTCTGCTAATAAACTTCTCTAGTAATCTGTCTCGGCGTCGTCTTGAAACACACCCCACCCCCACCCCGTCCCCGTCTTTGTGGTTTGTTTTTGTTTTCCCAGCTGTAAATGTAACACCCAGACGAGGCAGCACTAGAGGGAGAATTTTTCAGTACATAAAGAACAAACTTCATAGCGCACGGTGCTGATTTTAAGTAGAATCTGTTTTGTTTTGTTTTGTTTTAACAGGCAAATCTGAAAGGGACACGGTGACTTTTAGAATTTGACTCTGAGAACATTTTGTTGGCAGATAACCTCTTCAAAACAGTTCAGAACCAAATTTAACCAAATCCAAACAGTCACTTCTGGCGAGCCACTTGGGTTTAGGTAGACGGGCTAGTCTTGTTAGAGAAGCAGTAAAACTCATTAGAGAAAAAGTCCGGGTCAAGAGAATGGATTCTCTGGTCTGGCTGCAGAGCCAGCATTCCACATTCCAGAGAGGTCAATTCAATTGTCAAGGAACCACCCCTAGGCAGGCTCACCTTAAGCCGGGCTAAAAAGATAGGCAGAATAAATTTTCCTTTTAATGCCCGCCCATGGCCTGAGTCGCCAAGGCACAGCTTAACCTTTTCCAACTTTTTTCTGTCTCTGATTTTCAGGTCCTGGCCAGAACGCCTTCTCTCACGCTTTGGGCATTCTTACGTTCCTCCAAAGCTCCGCCCACCCCGCCCCGCCACCTGCAGTTTAAACAGCCCCCTGCCGCTCAGTGACCCTCCTCTGGGCCACTGCTCAGATCTGCAGTTTGTCTGCCTTGGGAGCTTAAACTCTCATAAAATTTGTCTTTGAACTTCTGTTTGAATTCGTTCTTAAATTATTTTACCGATGAAACTAAGACCTAAAGTTATGGCCCTCGATTTCCCCTGTATCATCAGGTGATAGAGGAAAGCCCCTTCAAATTCCAGGATCAGTGTTAAATCATTTCCTGTAAAAGATCAAATTTTCTTGGAGAGCTCATAGCGTTGGAGCTTGCTTTGAAATCCAGTATTTGCCCAAAGCGATAGGCAAGCACACAGCTGTTACCTTTTGCCATTCAGTTTGTCATGGTAGCTTGTTCAGCCTAGTAACCTAGAGGGTAAGCCTGCTCCTGCTCTCCAGCAGAATGTGTGTAATACAGGTTCAGCCAATCAAAGATACACAGTTACTGAGTGATGAGCTCAGGCGGCAGCCAGAGGCAATAACACACAGGAACCCATCTACTGAGCCACTGAGGTCTTATGCTTTGCTCTGGAAGGTAGTTTGGAGAAATCCCAGCTATGACATCTTACCAGGAGAGTATTTAACAGCAGTGGAACTAACATGAAAGAGAATAGAGATGACAGTAAAAGCTTTGCATCATTCTGGGCTGAACTGCCTGTCCCTGAAACTTTCTAAAATGACTCAGCGAGTCTAGCATTTATTGGGGCTAGATTTCGTTTGATCTATTTTATCAAAAATAGTCAAAAAGTTAGTAAAGAAAATGTCTATCGGTCCCTTTAAAAAAAAATTCCTAGTACACTAGCACAGTCTATATTTTTCCTCTTAATATGTCTACCAGGATTTCTATTTGTTCATTGTTTTTGTTTTTGTTAGCTTCATAAATACGATCAGCTTTTGGTTCTCTGGTGTTTATTTTCAATTTCTTTTAATTATTTTTTATTTATTTACATTCCAAATGTTGCCCCTAATTTCTAGTCCCTCCTCCAAGAGTTCTTCACCCCCTCTTCCTTCCCCTTTCCCTCTGAGAGGGTGCTCCCCCTAACTCACCCCCCCAACTCCCCCCTTCCCTGGGGCATGAAGTATCTACAGGATTAGTTCCCACTGAGGCCAGACAAAGCAGTCCTCTGCTACATATGTGCCAGGAGCCCCAGACCAGCCCATGTACGCTCTTTGGTTGGTGATTAGTCTCTGGGAGTTCCCAGGGTTCTGGCTTAGTTAACACTGTTAGTTTTCCTATAGGGTTGCCATCCCCTTCAGCTCCTTCAATCCCTCCCCTGACTCTTCCATAGGGGTCTCTGACCTCAGTCCAATGGTTCGCTGTATGTATCTGCATCTGTCTCAGTCAGCTGCTGGTAGAGCCTCTCAAGGGACAGCCATGCCTAGGCTCCTGCCTGTAAGCACATCATAGCATCAGTAATAGTGTCAGGGTTTGGTGCACACCCATGGGATGGATCCCAAGTTGGACGGGTCACTGGATGGCCTTTCCTTCAGTCTCTGTTTCATTTTTTTTTTTTTTTTTTTTTTTTGGACAGGAACAATTCTGGGTCAAAAATATTGAACTTAGATTGTTGACTCCATCCCTCCACTGGGGACCCTGTCTATCTACTGGAGGTGGTCTCTTCAGGTTCTGTCTCCCCACTGTAGGGCATTTCGGCTAAGGTCAATCCCCATTGGGTCCTAGGAGCCTCTCACATCCCAGGTCTCTAGGAATTTCTAGAGGTTCCCCCACACCCACCTCCCACAGCTGCATATTTCCATTCATTCTCCTGGCCCTCTGGGCTTCTCCCCTTTCTCCTGCCCGCCTTTTCCCTCTCCTCCTCCCCTCTCCCACCCAGGCCCCTCCCTCCCTCTGCCTCCCATGATTATTGTGTCCCCCTTCTAAAGTGACATTTAAGCATCCTCACTTGACTCTTCCTTCTTGTTAAACTGCCAATCCATAAGCATGGGAGATCTTTCCATCTTCTGAGGTCTTCTTTGATTTCTTTCTTCAGAGACTTGAAGTTCTTGTCATACAGATCTTTCACTTGTGGGTTAAAGTTACACCAAGATATTTTATACTATTTGTGACTATCATGAAGAGTGTCATTTTCCTAATTTCTTACTCAGCCTGTTTATCCTTGGAGTATGGGAAGGCTACTGGTTTGTTTGAGTTAATTTTATATCCACCCACTTTGCTGAGGTTGTTTATCAGCTGCAGAAGGTCTCTGGTAGAATTTTTGGGGTTGTTTATATATGCATATACTATATACATCTGCAAATAGTGATACCTTAGCTGCTTCCTTTCCAATATGTATCCTCTTGATCTCCTGTTGTCTAATTGCTGTAACCAGACCTTCGAGTACTATATTGAATCAATAGGGAGAGAGTCTTGTCCCTGATTTTAATGAGATTGCTTCAAGTTTCCCTCCATTTAATTTGATGATGGCTGTTGGTTTGCTGTATATTGCTTTTATGTTTACGTATGTGCCACGAATTCCTGATCTAAGACTTTTAACATGAAGGGTTGTTGTGTTTTGTCAAAGGCTTTTTATGCATCTAATAAGATGATCATGCATTTTTTTCCTTTGAGTTTGTTTATATAGTGGATGATGTGTTGGATTTTTGTGTATTGAACCCTCTCTGCATCCCTGGGATGAAGCCTACTTGATCATGGTGAATGATCACTTTGATGTGTTCTTGGATTTGGTTTATGAGAATTTTATTGAGTATTTTTGTATTAGTATTTATAACCAAGATTAGTCTGAAGTTCTCTTTCTTTTGTTGGATCCTTGTGTGGTTTAGGTATCTGACTATGGCTTCATAGAATGAATTAGGTATTGTTCCTTCTGTGTCTATTTCGTGGAATAGTTTGAGGAGTATTGGTATTAGTTCTTCTTTGAAAGCCTGGTAGAATTTTGTACTAAAACCATCTTGCTCTGGGCTTTTTTTTGGTTGGGAAGCTTTTAATGACTGCTTCTATGTTCTCGGGGATTATGGGACTGTTTAGATAGTTTACCTGATCTTGATCTAACTTTGGTATATGGTATCTGTTTAGAAAAATCATCCATTTCATCCAGATTTTTCAGTTTTGCTGAGTATAAGCTTTTGTAGTAAGATCTGATGATTTTTTGAATTTCCTCAGTATCTGTTGTTATGTCTGCCTTTTCAGTTCTGATTTTGTTAATTTGGATACTGCTAGGGGTTTATCTATCTTGTTGATTTTCTTGAAGAACCAGCTCCTGGTTTTGTTGATTCTTTGTATTGTTCTCTTTGTTTCTAATTGGTGGATTTCAGCCCTGAGTTTGGCTGTTTCCTGCAGTCTACTCCTCTTGGGTATCTGCTTCTTTTTGTTCTAGAGCTTTCGGGAGTGCTGTTAAGTTGCAAGTATAGGATCTCTCCAATTTCTTTATGAAGGCACTTAGTCCTACGAATTTTCTTCTTAATACTGTTTTCATTGTGTCTCATAAGTTTGGGTGTGCCACGCCTTTATTTTCATTGAATTCTTGAAAGTCTTTAGTTTCTTTATTTCTTCCCTGACCAAGTTATCATTGAGAGTTGTTCAGTTTCCGTGATTATGTGGGTTTTCTTTTGTTTTTGCTGTTATTGAAGTCCATCCATAGTCCATAGTGATCCGATGAAATATATGAGATTATTTTAATCTTCTTGTATCTGTTGAGGCTCGTTTTGTATCCCATTATATAAAATTCTGCACTCAGTTTTGGAGAAAGTTTCTTTGAGATGCTGAAAAAGGTATATTTTGTTTTGGGGTGAAATGTTTCGTAGATATCTGTTAAAACCATTTGATTCATAACTTCTATTTGTTTCGCTGTGTCTCTGTTTACTTTCTGTTTCAATGACCTGTCCATTAGAAAGATTGAAGTTTCCCACTATTATAGTGTGAGGTTCAATGTGTATTTTGAGCTTTAGTAAAAATTTCTTTTACAAATGTGGGTACCCTTGCGTTTGGGGCATAGATGTTCAGAATTGAGACTTCATCTTGGTGGATTTTTTCTTTGATGAGTATGAAGTGTCCTTCCTTGTCTCTTTTGAATTGATTTTGGTTGAAAGTCTATTTTATTAAGTAGTAGGATGGCAACTCCTGCTTGTTTCTTGGCCTCTATCACCTTCATGAGATGCAATTTTAGGCCAAAATCTTACTGTTCAGGTTTATTAGGGTATCCAGGGCTTGCTGTGGTAGGAGAACTGGGTTCTGATAGTCCCAAATTACATTACTGGCTTCTGTTGCTTATGTTCTTTCACTTGCTTTTCAACATCTGGTTATATCTGGTGTTGACTGACTTGTGTGTCTCAGAGCGGAACAGGCTTCCTTGGAGGCAGGTAGAGCTGTGTGACCTGCCTGGGTTAGGGCAGGCCTCCTGTGTCCCTGGTTAGAGTAAGCCTCCTGTGTCCTGTGTCTCTGTTTAGGGCAGACCTCCTGGAAGACAGGCTGGCTCTTTGGGGACAGGCATGTCTATCTGCCATGGGTTCAGGTAGAGGTGTTGACAGGAAGGACAACGGGGCTTAGGCAGAGTGATATAGATGGGCGGGGGGTGGGGCGAAGGGAAGCTATTATGTATGGTTCAGGAGTCTCAGGTCTGATAGAGCTGATGGACGATGGGAGACTGGGATGGCAGGCTGCTCAGGGCAGCTTGGCTTGGCCCAGCGGACTTGGTCAGTGGGGAAGATGAGTCAGGAAAGGGAAGCTTACACCTGTGTGATGCAGGAGTCTGATGGAGGTGGAGGAGAGGTAGCAGGAGAATGGAGGTCCTCCTGGTATGGCAGGCTCTTATGTTCAATTTCAATGCCCATCTTTACTATTCCTTCTCTTATATGTCTTTTGACTGTGCAGTTTTGTATGTTTTCAATTCCTGTGTTGAAGACATTGATATTCTTAGTCCTTTTTCATTTTTTAAAACTCTATGTTGAAGAGTGTAAGCTGAATGATTGATTTCTTCTGTTGTTGTTGAAATGGGGTCTCATTGTAGTTCAGGCTCGACTCAAACTTGCCGTGTAACTAAAGCTGACTTTGAACTCTTGGTATTCATACCTCTGCTTCCTGAGTGCTGCTATTACAGGTTGTGGTGGTGTAAATAAGTTCAGTCCCCACAGATTCATGTGTTTGAATGCCTGGGCCATAGGAAATTGGAGTAGGTGTGGGCTTGTTGAAGGAAGTGTGTCATTGTCAGGTGGGCTTTGAGATCTTCTATGCTCAACCTCCTTGCTGCCTGTGGATCAAGATGTAGAACTCTCGGCTCCTTCTCCAGTATCATATCTGCCTGGATGCTGCCATACTTTCTAACATGATGATAATGGACTAAATGTCTGAAACTGTAAGCCAGCCCCAATGAAATGTTTTCATTTATAAGAGTTGCCTTGGTCACCGTGTCTCTTCACAGCAATAAAACCGAAGCCAAGACATAGACATAAAGCTCCAGTTTCATATGGCACTAGGGGCCAAGCCATGAACCCAGTATGTTGTACCTGCTAGGCAATCCCCTACCTGCTGAGCTATCTCTAGTTCCTTTTAAGTCAGACTGTAACTTAATCTGATGAGTTTTAATGAAGAATATTTTTATGGTTTTTGTATTTTTGAACTTCTAATTTGATTTTTCCCCCTCTCTCCTCAGATTCCTCGAAATCATATATAGAAGTTTCCAAATGTTGGTATTTGTAAAGTTACCTGTTTTGTTAGTGTTAATGTTTTCAATGAGCCATGGATAGGCAATGTGGGATTATGCCTTTTTGTTGAGGGGGGGTTAATGCTGAGGGGTTGTATAAGGTCAGGCATTTTAAGGTTTTTTTGTTGTTGTTGTTGTTGTTGTTTATTTGCTTTTGAAAAGTTGTGCTTAGGATTCATACACAGTAGTTTGTACCTGTATCTAGATAAGCTCTTTGTCTCCACAGACAAACCACTTGTGAATAGAAATATTTTTAAAAATTTTTTATCCCTACTGAGCATAGGAACTTTTTTGTCTTTGTCATTATTTCTCAAATGATACAGTGTGGCACTTACTCACAGGCACATGATTTCTGTTAGGCATCATAAGTAATCTAGAGGCGACTTTAAATTGTGGGAGAGGCGTGTAGATGGTACACAAATGCTGCCCTGTTTTATGTGAGACAAGCATTCTAGGAGTTGGGGTCTTGGGACAAATCCCCTACAGACACCAAGAGAGGAAGCTGCTCTCGACCATATCAGGTCACAAGATTCATCGTTACTTTGTTTAAATCAATAATGTTCTCATAGTCACTGTCTTGGTTATAGACTCTGAAGAGACATCATGACCAAAGCAATTCTTATAAAGGAAATCATTTAATTGGGGCTGGCTTATGGTTTCAGACGTTCAGTTCATTATCGACATGGAGGGAAGCATGGCAGCATGCAGACAGACATGGTACTGGGGGAGGAGCTGAGGGTTTTACATCTGTATCCGCAGGTAACAGAAAGAGATTGTCACACTGGGCATAGCTTGAGCACAGGAGACCTCAAAGCCTGTCCCCACTGTGACACACTTCCTCCAGCAAGGCCACAGCTACTCCAACAAGGCCACGCCTCTTAATAGTGCCACTCCCTATGGCCAAACATGCAAACACATGAGTCTATGTGGGCCATTCCTAATCAAACCACCACAGCCACTGTGGTTAAAGAATTATAAGTTTTTTTTAAAAAAAATATTCTAATGCTCTTAACATATATTTTGGCTACAGAGTTAAGTAATTACATGCCCCAAATTACTGCATTTTTAGGCAAATTGTTTCTTTGCCATTGTCTGTATTCGTGTCTGTGGTATTGATACAGTGGTAGCATCTTTCTTCTGGTTGATGTGTTTTCATTATGTCTTTTCCAATTCCTTGCCTATATATTTATCCATCTATATACTTATCCATCTATATCCATCTATATATTTATTCATACCACAGCATTTAACTCTTCTTCCTTTTTTTTTGATCAGCAGTGTGTTTTTTAAAAACAAGCTTTACATTTTACAAGTCAGATGGACACAGAAAGATAAAAAGAATATGTTCCTTTGGAAAAAAAAAAGCTGATTGAATAATAAGACGCTTGGTGGATCCAGCAGAAGAAATAAATGAAAGACTAAGAGACCCCAGACAAGGCAAATAGAAAACCAATAGTGTGAACAGAAATTAAACCCAGTGGCACAGGTAGATTTAATAAGTATACATAGAATTCACGGCCCGTCTAGAAGACAGATGGCTAGACGGCATTGTAAACAATCCAACTATATCCTCTGTGCTCTCTTTATCAAGTATGATTACTCAAGAGAGCTCTGGACCATCTGACTTGATTCTATAAATGCTTGCATGTTTTCCTCTTGGAGTGTGCTTGATAGCAGACATGACCATATAAGGCATACTTCTGTAGTATCTGTAGCCCTCTGAGATGTTCTGCATGGTTCAGTGTCTCTGATTAAGTTTTATAGGACAAATCCCTCCTAAAAGAGAACGAAGTTTGGTCTCCTGACAAACTGAACATTTTCTCGTAGCATAGTTATAAAAGGAATTTTCCTTCCCTGACTCTAAGGCAATAAGCTTAAGGGTAAAATTTGTGATTGTTTTTAGTTCTTAAACTAAGCTTTTAATATCTCTTCTTCATCCTCCTAGTTGGCCAATATAATTAGACTGAGTACTTGGCCAGTTTGGAGATTAAAGAAACAGATTTATAAGGAGATAAACGTATGAAGAAATGAACACAGAAGGGATTGGAAATATAGCATCAGGGAGATGGCAAGGGTTCCCCAAGAGGTGACATCACAAACAGAGCTTTAAGCACAAATCAGATGTCCTCAGAAGCAGGAAAATATTAATAAATAAATAAAAGACTTAAAATGATGCTGTCCAAGAAAAATGTAATGTGAGCCTCAGAGGAAATCTCAGATGCCCATGTATTAAAACAGGAAAAAGAAATAGATGAAATTAACTTAATGGTAAATTTTTCTTAATTCTTCATATCCTTTGTAATATCATTTTGGCATGCAATCTTTTCAAAGAAAACATTATTGATGAAATATTTCTTATCAAGTCTTAATACAAATAATTTGAAATCTAATATCTATCTTACATTTATACATATGAGATCTCAACTTGGGCTGACATGTTTCAAGGACACAAAGCCAAACATGTGGCTGGCAATTACCATTATCAGCTAGCAAAAGGGTTAGAAAAAAAATTTAAAGACAAACAAAACAGAAGATCTGGGAAACAATAAATGTATGTGTCATAGTTTGGATCTGAAATGCTTCCCCATGGGATCATCCCTCATCAACAGGCATAATTTTGGGAAGCTGTGGAGCCTCTTGGAAATGGGATCTGGTTGGCAAGAGGTCATCAGAGGTTAGCCTTTTGAAGGTCATAGCCAGCTCCTAGTTCTGGCCTGCTCTCTCTGCCTTTCTGGTCCCTGTGATGTGAGGAGCCTCTGCTACATGTTCCCTCTTTCCATGATAGACTAAGATGATCCTCTGAATCTGTGATTCAGAGTACATTTTTCCTACCCTTGGTTGTACTATGAGCAACACAAGTAATGAATATTGCGTGTGTGAATGCATGTTTATGTATGCATGCGTGCGTGCGTGTGTGTGTGTGTGTGTGTGTGTGTGTGTGTGTCTGTGTGTGTGTCTGTGTGTATACACGTGTATGTGTCTACATTTTGAGGGAGTGTTTGACAAACAAAAGACACAGGGACTAGAAAGGTAAGGATATGAAAGATGTTTTTCTTTGACAAGGTTTTACAGTGTTGGCTTGGCTTGGCCTGGAACTTGCTAAGTAACCAACCAGGTCTTCATCTGCCTCCCAGGTGCTGGGATGAAAGACATGCACTAACTAGTAAGGCTGGCTACAGAAAGATGTTTTAGCTTTATTAATTTAGAACTATTAAAGGTTTCCACTATAGAAAAGACATGCTCATGTCTGTGTTTTAAAACTGGTTCCAGAGCAGTGGGAAAAAATAGATTGAAGAAGAGCTAGAAATTAGAAACTGAGGGATGTTAAGTAATAATTCTTTGAAGAGAGAGACAATATGGATCTGTCATTCTGAGAGGAAGAGGAAGGAATTGAGATTGAAGGCTGGAGAGATGGATCAGTGGGTAAAGGTGCTTGTTGTGTAAGGCTAGGACCCTAGTTTAATCCCCAGCACCCATATAAAAACAGGGCATGGCTGCACATGCCTGTAATGCAATCCAAGCCCTGGAGGGTGTGGGGGAGAGGCAGGTGGATCCCAGGCCAAGCAGGATTGCAAAGGTAGTGTGTAGCAGGATACTTATTCTGCTACATTGTATCCGTGGTGGAGCTCAGTGACTAGGCAGTAGAAGAGGAGGTGGAGCTGGGAGAGAAAGAGAGGAAGGGGAGGGGAGAAAAAGAGGAAGGGGAGGAGGAGAAGAAGGCTATCAGCCATGGAGAACCAAGGATGGGTCAAAAGCTGTCCTGGGTAGCAATTTCTATCAAAAGGTTAGATATTGGGTAACAACTCTAATTGTGTGTGTATCTTGCTGATTGAGCATTTCTAAATATATAAATCTTTTAGATAATCATTAAGCTTTAAGAGTCTCATTTCTACCGAGTACTGTGAGGATAGCAGATATTGTCTGGGGTTCAGCTGAGTTTTGTGGATGCAGTATGGAGGATTGGCAGAGCCATCCCCCATGCTGGTGTCTCGTGGGTGCCAGAGCATGCACATCTAGCTAGCCAGAGCCCTGGTCAGAGCCAAGGAGCAGTGGGAACATAGTGGCTGCCTGGGAACAAGATGGACTGGGCACCAATTTCTAATTATCACCCCTACAGTAGTGTGTTTCTGGTTCAGTGATACACCGTGATGATTACCTGTAATTATCAATCTGATACAATCTAGAATCACCTGGGTATAGTCTTTAACGAGGGATTGTGTTGTCTTGTTTGTATATCTCTAGTGAAATTTTCAAGTTACTTTATGTTAAAAGACCCAGCCCACTGTGGGCAGCACCATTCCCTAGGTGGGGTTTTCTTAACTGTGTATGGAAAAGGCAAGCTGATCATAAGTAAGAAAGAATGCATGCACTCATTTCTTTCTGATTTTGACTGTGAACTTGATACAACCAGCTGTTTCAAGCTTCCACCACTGTGATTTCCTTGCTTTCATGGTCTGGACCTCAGAATCATAAGCTAAAATAAACTCTTTGCACACTAAGTTGATTTTTGTCAAAATATTTTATCACAACAACACAAATGAGACCTTCACTTAGAGGAATAAGAAAGAACACTCCTCCTCCTCCTCCTCCTCTGGTCTCTCTGCATGTGTACACAGACACACAGGTACACATACAAGCACACACATTCACACAGAAAGATACACATGGACACACAAATAAATAGAATTTGTTAGAAAATTTTTAGCTAATAGCAGGAATTCCCAACCACTTGGATGTGGAGAGATACAGAAAGGAAAATGGCTTTAGAATTTGAACATGGGTAACTGTGAATACTAGTAAATTTTAAAAAACACAAAAGTAAACTTTTTTTTCATATGAAAAGAGGGTCTTAGTCAATTTTTGAAAATACTGAGTTTAATAAGGGTAAAATCTATATCCTAAAAATGATAGTTTTAAAACCAAATTTAGTGCAATGTTAATCAAAATTTTAATTTTTCTGGGAATAACATCATTTCATATAAAAAAAAAAACACATACACAACATTTTAACATTTCCAGAAAAATGGTGAAACAGAATAGTGTTGAAATATTTAATCACATATTATACTGGGTATTAATTAACATGTATTCAAACTCTCATGATCCTATTGTATCAAATAGGCATAAGAACAAAAAGAATATTCAAATGAGATTGAAAGCATCGATGGAATGATATTTAAGGCTTGGGGGACCTGAGGAGATGTTGAGGTATTTTGTGACAAATCCAGGAAGGCGGCTAAGGTGGTTTAGTTACATATGGCCCCCATAGACTCACATGGCACTATTAGGAGGTGTGGTTTTGTTGGAGTAGGTGTGGTCTTGTTGGAGGAAGTATGTCACTATGGGGGCAGGCTTTGAGGTCTTCTATGCTCAAGCTATGCCCATTGTGACAGTCTGCTGCTGCCTGAGGATTCAGATGTAAAACTCTCAGCTCCTTCTTCAGCTCCATGTCTGACTGCACACTGCCATACTTTATCCACCATGATGACCATGACTAAACCTCTGAAACTGTAAGTCAACTGCAAATTAAGTGTTTTTTTTTCTTTATAAAAGTTGTCATGGCTATGCTGTCTCTTTGCAGCAACAAAACCCTAGGACAGGGACTGGGGTGATAGGCCTGACCAAATTTTTGTTTGAAAGCATGTTGATTTGGGGACTTTGGATTAGAAAAGCAGTTGAACAGTTAATTAAGTATTGCTTAATGAAACATACTAATAGATGCATAGAAGACAGCGGTGCTGAGGGTGACTTGTCCTTTGGGGGCCAGCTCAAGAGGCTTCAGAGGCAGTTGTTAAATATGTAACATAGAGACTATTCTGGTGGTATTTTGGCTAAGAATTTGGCTGCTTTTTGCCCTTGTCCAAAAGTTTGCCCATGACTAAAATTTTGTAACAGTTTACTATTTTTTTTTTTTTTTTTTTGTTTTTTTTGTTTTTTGTTTTTTGAGACAGGGTTTCTCTGTGTAGCCCTGGCTGTCCTGGAGCTCACTCTGTAGACCAGGCTGGCCTCGAACTCAGAAATCCGCCTGCCTCTGCCTCCCAAGTGCTGGGATTAAAGGCGTGCGCCACCACGCCCGGCCAACAGTTTACTATTGTTAACTCTTACGATGTTTTGATGAAAAGGAGCAAGCTGAGTAAGGAAAAATACAAAATGTATGGCTGGAGGAGAAAAGGGGTACCAGGAGGTGGAAGGGAGCTAAGTCTTGTGTTCAAGGAGATTAAGAAATGGAATAAACAGATTAAGAGACAGAATAAAAGGGAGCAGTGACCTCAAGGGAAGACCTCAGCTAGCTAAGCTTGAGAAAAAGAATTAAAGAAAAGCTTCGGTCCAGGCATGGAGGTGCACACCTTTAATCCCAGCACTCAGGAGACAGAGGCATGAAGATCTCTGAGTTCAAGGCTAATCTGGCCTGCAAGTAAGTTCCAGGACAGCCACGCTTAGGCAGTAAAGCAAACCATTGAAAACAGAAAGCTGGTAAAGATAATTGAACGGGGGCGGGGGTGTGGGGGGGGGGGGGGGAGGCATGTTCCAGCCCCAGCAAGCAGCAAAACATGTGGTTCTGGCTTTAGAGTCAGTGATAGAAGAAAAAGGAATTATGGAATCTCCCTGTGTTTATAAGGAAAGCTGCTGATGGCAGGCATGTGGCAGGGATGTCCCTGTATGGAGTCCCATAGAGGCCATGCATGTGAAGCTGAAAAGGTGAAGCCTGGATTGCCTTGGAGAACCCAAGAAGTTAGAGATTCCAGAGCTGGGGTATCCCTGCCAAGGAGAGCTGCTAGCAGCGAGTGGAACCAGCCCAAGAGAAAGGGGTGCGTTTCAGTCAACAAAGCTGAAAGGAAACGGAGTTCTAAAGAACGTTTTGACGTCAGAAAGGCAGAGTTTGGAGTTTGCTCAGCTGGCTTTTTGTCTTGCTTTGTGTTGGGGTAACATTTTTGTACACTGTGTGAAGATATGTCTCTGTCCTTCCTCACCTGCTTAAGGCATTCTCTGATTGACTTTAATAAAGATCTGACGGCCAATAGCTGAAGCAGAAGGCGGAACTTCAGGGCAGAGAAAGGGTCTCCGGGAGAGAATCTGAGGATTCACCAACGTGACATGGAGGAGGTTGGGTGCGCCGGAGTGAGAGGGGGCCACAGGCCATGTGAACTAGAATAAACAGGTTAATTAAATTAGAGGTAGCTGGGAGGTAGCCTTGCTATACTGTCTAAGCTTTTATAAATAATAATGTCTCCATATCATTATTCAGTGGCTGGCAGGTCCAAGAAAGTCTGGCAATAGCTTTGGTCCAGTATTTCTCACTGTGCTTCCTTCTCTATGTTTTGGAATGATAATGTATATATCCTGTGCCTTTATATGTTGGATATATGTGATCTCTTTGATTTTGATTTTACAGAGGATTATAGTTAAGAGACTGCATAAATCTCAAAAAGAGACTGAACTTTGGACTTTGAAACATGTTTAAGGCTGTTATAGATTCCGAGGACTTCTGAAGTTGGCATAAGTGCATTTTTGCATTACGTTATGGCTACAAGCCTATGGGCTACAAGTGGAATGTGGTGGTTTGAGTAAACAACGGCCTATAGATTCATGTGTTTGAGTGTTTGGCCGTGGAGAGTGTCGCTTGTAGGAGGTGTGGCCTTTCAGAGTAGGTGTGGCTTAGTTGAAGGAAGTGTGTCACTATGGGGGTGGGCTTTGAGGTCTCCTGTGCTCAAGCTATGCCCAGTGTGACAATCTCCTTCTGCCTGTAGATCAAGATATAGAGCCCTCAGCTCCTTCTCCAGCACCATGTCTGCCTGCATGCTGCCATGCTTCCCACCATGACGATAATGGACTAAACCTCTGTAACTGTAAGCCAGCCCCAATTAAATGTCTCTTCACAGCAATAAAACCCTAAGACAGCGTCTGTCCACACACTCTTGTTTTGTTCTTTAGTGCTTCCCATTGGCCAAAGTCCGGCTTACGTGAGGAAGCCGGTGGGCCTAGGAAATGGAGACACTAGTGCAGGCTCCCAGGGAAACTACATAAACACAAACCTGATCTGTGACCGCTGGAATTTGGGGCAAGGCACTGAAAATGTTGGCACTAACTATATACCTGGAAGAGACTATTTGAATCTTATGCTGCACAGAATAAATTCTAGATGGATGAAAGACTTAAACATTAAAAAAGAGCAGACTTACAACTTATACTTGAAGAAAAGCTTCCAAAGCAAAGGGAAAAAAGTAGATTCATGAAGTAGAGTGATTTACATATATGATATCAAGAACCCTTTTGAATAGAAAGGGATATTAGCTGTATAAAGTGAAAAAAATTACACTGGGAAAAAGTATTTGCAACATATTTGATAAATTAAGGAAATATTTCCTATGTTTAAAGAAATTCAAGGCTGCGTAGTGGTGGCGCACGCCTTTAATCCCAGCACTTGGGAGGCAGAGGCAGGCGGATTTCTGAGTTCGAGGCCAGCCTGGTCTACAGAGTGAGTTCCAGGACAGCCAGGGCTACACAGAGAAACCAAAAAAAAAACAAAAAACAAAAAACAAAAAACAAAACAAAAAACAAAACAACAACAACAAAAAAACACAAGTTATTACAACTTTTTGAAAAAAAGTAGCACATAGTTTGGATTTCATTTTATCAAAGCGACTAAAAAGACCCTGAAGCTAGAAAAAAACTTCCAGCCTGATTTGATGAAAGCATCCAACCTCTAGTCCCACTGGGGAAATTCAAAGCTAAATGAGTTAAAATTTCCTCCATCAGATTGGCAAAAAACCCATCCTACCTTTTTTTTTCTGTTATTGTAAAAAGATTACATCCATATGGAAAACAAAAGTCATCCAACTCCAGAGACTACGGAATGAAGTAAGCCTTCTCATTCAGAACTCTCAGTTGCCAAGACTACGTCCCTACAGCTGCCCTATGAGGCATTTGCCTTTGTATTTTTCCAAAAATAGCCTCTGTATTATACAACCTCAAGGAGTGAGTGGAAAAAATAATACAATATAAAAGTACAAAAAGAACATGTTGAAGCCATTGCTTCAGACGTGGGTCTCTTATTTCCCAGCAGCCTCTGTCTGTCTCTTCCAGGGCTGTGTTCCAATGTTCTGCCCTCAGTGTACGCTATCGGTTAACCAGACACTGAGGCCATGTCTACCCTGTCACTGTTATTTTCTAGCAACAGTCAGTGTGCCCAGCTTACCTGTAAGACAAATCCTGCTATGTGTAATGGCCATGTCAAAGAATTTATGCAACTCAAGAGGTTTATGACTCTTACCAAATTGCTGTTTGAAGTGGCCACATTAGATTCACTTGTAACCACTGATGTTGAAGGATGTGCACCAAACTCTCCATCTCTGTGACCTCAGGTTGGCCCAGGTAGGAAGCACACTTGAACATTTTCTTCTGTGTCTGTCTGTCTGTCTGTCTCCCCCCCCTCACCCCACCTCCTGTATGTGTCTAACCTAGGGTGTTGATTTTTGAGATATGGTCTCTTATTGGCTTGGGATTCCTTACTAGGAAAGACTGGCTGGCCAGCAAACTCCAGGGACCTTCCTGTCTGTCCCCAGTGGTGTTGTTGGTTCCATATCAGGTGGCATATATCTCTTATCTCTAAATCTATAAAATTAATATTATTTAATAATAGAGTTATATATTATTATTAAAGAATAATAATATAATATATATTATTATATAGAGACTAGAAGGGGATTATATATATATATAAAATCAATCCTGGGACTTGAACTCAAATCTTGTGCTTACAAACACTTTACCAACAGGTTTTATATTCATCTTAAATTCTGCTGTCCACCTGACGACAGAATCTGTTTCCAGCAGGAAAATGTATGTGTTGGACTGAGTGGAAAACATTTGGGATCTCTAGGGCTTAAAATTATCATAATTAACCGAGGTCGGAGCTGAAGGAGGGAAAAGTTTGATACAGTAAGTTAAGTTGGTGCAGTGTGAGAGAATCAAGTCTGTGGTAAACTGGATACAATGTTCCGAGGGAGGACTTCCGTTGAGTTTCAATCAGACAGGGCCATGTGGGAATGCCGGCCAGTATCTATGTTCTGACTCTTCAAGGAATTAAATTGTAAACTTTTTGTTACTTGTGGTGTGTGTGTACGTCAGAGCATGCAAGTGAAGATAGAGGAGGACTTGGAGGAGTGAGCTCTCCCCTTCCTCTGTGTACGTTCCAGGGACCAAACTCAGGTTATCTGCCTCAGCAGCCAGCACCTTTACCCAGGGAGCTGTTTCACTTGGCTCCAAATTAAAAAAAAAAATTGGTGAAATTCATTGACAACTAATTCAAATAAAAATAATTTTTCACCATGCATATTAAAACCATGCAGGCAGTGTGTAACAAGCCACTAGGTCTTAATTCTTAGATCTTCAGGAGGTCGTCGCTCTCACACAGGAGACTTTGTAGGCACCTCAGGAATACTTGATGGTTTTACATAACTGCATGGTGCTTTGCTCCGGTAGAATTGACAGCCAGTAGTACACAGTTGATGCCTTTTTCTTTATGGACTGTGAGCTTCCTCTAGACAAAGATAGTCGTTGCATCTTTTTTTTTTTTTTTTTTGTATCTCCATCCCTTGGCATAATGCCTGGACTATAATAAGTATTCAGTACACTTTAAAGCCTGGCAGATTGGATGAGTATCTAAGAGAGATATTGTGCTGTGTGAAACAAAGCTCGCAAGTCAGACCTGTGTCCTTCATCCTGCTGGGTGACTTAGCGAAATATGGAACTTCCCCGAAACCTTCTAACCAGTTCAACAGAGATACTGTATCTTCTGAGGTTTTCAACTTCTATTACTCATGAAAAACTTTCAGTTGAGGTCTTTTCACTTTAGTGTTTAGTCTCCTTTTATTAAAATAGCTCAGGCGAAAGTGTCTTTGGGGAATTATCTAATAATGGGCAGTAGAGAGGGAGCCACAGGTTTTTTTTTTTTTTGGTTAGCAGCTCACTCTGCATCGGTGGCGGAACTAACACTAAACTCAGTCGAAAACATCTTAGTCCAACACCATGTCACCTGTACCTGCTGACTGTCAGTGGAACACACTGAAAGAGAATTCTATTGTTTTATCATTGACATTGAATTGCAGTCCGCTCAGAGTCCCTGTTCCACACACTGCAGCTAGGAAACCCTTCTGCCTTGGTAGAACTTCGCTCTTTCCCACTGTTTTCAAAGGGTGTGTACTCGATAGATTTTTTCCATTTCTCCAGTATCTAGGGTTATGATCTGAGCAAGGAGAGCCTCTTCTGAAATGTGCCTTTTGGATTTCTTCCTAGAAGTCACACAGTTTTTCCACTTTTAGGTCATTTGAAAGAATAAGCCCAGTGTTCTACAACCTTGTGGCACTGTGGTCTGATGGAAAGCCCACCTTCACTGTCTGGTGTCTGACACCTCTAAAGCAGTCCCACCAGCTGGCCTGGCTCCAAGATCCCTCTTGCTTTTATTTTCTCCAGTGTTTCTCCTTTGCTGCCACTATCCAGCCAAAAGTGACCTTGGTCCATTGGTGGGGGAACAAAAGGCGAAATTACTTCAGTGTGTGCTGATCCTGAGGAGACGAACTCTGCAGAGTTAGACTGATTGAAGTAAAGGTGCTCGTTATACCTTCATGATCTCTCTTTCAAGATGGCTTCCCAGTCTTTGAGAAAACAATTTTAGGAGGTAGATGTATATGTGTGGGGTCAGAGGGAGGGGTGATAGTGGCAGGCTTTCTAATATAGCTTTGGTGGGGTCTTGGGGTCATGTTTGTTTAGCACGTTGAACAGACAATAAGTTCTCCCAGCAACAATGTTTTCTTTCTCCCCTCCTTTTCCTTCCTCCCTCCTTTCTTCCCCTAACACTATAACCAAAAGGAAAAAAATGCATAAGCTTCATCATAATCATAACTTTTTCTCAGCAGCAGAGACAGAGAAAATGGAAGCTATATCATAGACTAGCCAAAACTGCTTGATGTATGTGTCTATCTCATATACACACATATGGTAATGTACAGACTTATGGAAAAGAACTTGGGTTTAGAATAGTAGAAGGGTTTTACTACTTCGTAAGTGGAAAATAGAGTGAAATGGGCAAGATATGAACACTGTTTCCAAAAGATCCATGAATGGTCAGTAAGTTTGTGAAGAGTTGGGGTAAGCAGAGCTGACTGGCATTTGAAAGAGAGAGAGACTGGGAGGGGCTTTAGTAGAGCCAGAAGTGCAGGTTTACAAAAGATAGGGAGGTGTGGGAGAGTTGACTGTACTTATCCAGAAGAAACATGTGCCTCTTTGATAGGAGACCTCCATGCAAATCTAAGAAAAGTGCCTGGCTTAGTAAGAGTTTCCGGTGCTGTGAAGAGACACCATGACCAAGGCAACTCTTAAAAAGGCAAAAAGTTAGTTGGGGCTGGCTTACAATTTCAGAAGTTCGGTTTGTTATCATCATGGCGGGAAGCATGGCATCATGCAGGCAAACTTGGTGCTAGAGGAGCTGAGACTTCTACATCTTGATTGGAAGGCAGCCAGGAGGAGGCTTCCTGTCTCTCTCTGGCCCTGGGGAGAGTTTGAGTATAGAACCACAAAGCCCATCCACACAATGACACACTTCCAACAAGGCCACACCCCCTGAACAGAGCCGTCTTTCATGGGCCAAGCATATTCAAACCACCACAGTGCCCACTAAAGCCTGTTGTGTCCCATGGAGACAGAGAATAAGGCGTTCCACTTCGATAGCTTTCACACCTGGGAGTCAGAGGTAAGGGGGTATCTGTGAGTTGAGGATAACCTGATCTACAAGTTCTGCACCAGCCAGGCTAGTGAGATCCAAGTCTTTGAGAAAACAATTTTAGGTGGTAGACATGTGTGACCTCAGAGGGAGGGATGATAATTGCAGGCTCTCTAAAGTAGCTCCAGGGTGATCAGTCTGGAATCTTATCTGCTCAGTACCTTGAACAGATAGTAAATTCTTCCCATAATGCTGGGTTTTCCCAGGCAGGGACTTTCAGGGAAGGTCATCCTAAGGGTGTGTGACTCTTTGTTGCTGATTAGTAAGCTGGTGTGGGTGTGGTGTTCACTAGAATCTTCCATTACGGCAGGCTTGAAGAAATCATTTATACCCAGTACAGTTTTTACAGGGGAAGCTTGAGGTCTCGTAAAAAAGATGGAAGGAGCTTGACTGGGTTTCCTGAGGTGGAACATCCTTCAGTCACTGGTCCTGGGGAATGCACTTAGCACCAGGATTAGAGATCATTACACAGGTAGAACTGCAGAATGACAGCAAGGAGTGTCAGGAATGTGGAATAAGGATTGCTGTGGGGGGGGGGGTGCAAAGTGAATGGCACAAACACTTTGGGACGCATTATAAAAGTAAGTGTATTACTAAGAAATTTTGTTGCTACGTAAAGGCCTATCAGAAAGTGCGTAGCCCAGCGTACTCTGTATATCCATATGGCCAAATATTATCCTTCAACTAAGTGGGAAATACTAAAATGCATGGCCCTAGTAGATGAGTTACAATTCAAGCTTAACAAAACAAGCCACAGGAAAAAGTATTAGTTATTTGGATTATTATGGATAGATTCTAAAAATGCAATAGAACGTGTTATGTCAGAAAGCAGGACAGTGGTTGCCTAGGGACAAGGGTGGAGGAGGCATACCTCTCAGAGAAGAGAGGATACTTTTGTAAGTGATAAACCATTTCGGCATCTTAATTAGAATGACAGAATTATGAGGACACTCCTCTCTTTGAAGGCTGTCTTGTAGCTCAGTGGGAGAGCTATTGCCTATTGTATCTAAGGTCCTGAGCTCATCTCCTGAACCTCACACAGAAATCATGTGCTTCAAATATGTGCAGATTACTGCACATTACTCAAGGAAAGGATTAAAGCTTACATTTTTTTTTTTTTTTTTTTTTTTTTTTTTTTTTTTCTGGATGTGGTGGACATGCCTTTAATTCTAGCACTGGGGAGGCAGGAGGAGGAGGCCTGTTTGGTGACTCCAGGCCAGTTTGGTCTTAATAACTAGCTCTAGGCCAACCAGGCCTATATCATGAGACTTTCTAAAAAACAAACCAAACCCAAAACCCGAACAAAACAACAAAAACAAGCAAATGTAAACATCTAAATATTTATTAGTACAAACATTTAACATTGTTATGTAAATTCAGTAATCAGGAGAAAAATTATTTTGAAATGTACCTGGATTTTGCTTGCAATTGAGCCATCTAGATATTAACATAGATTAAGGACCATACCTTTCCTATAAAGAATGTGCTTTATCTGCAGGCCACGTGTTGTTTCTATAGCATTTTCCCTCTCAAAATAATTGTCAAAAACCTAAAGTCCCTGTATGGTTCATAGGCCATTAAAACAGGCAGCAGATAAGATTTATTTCAGTACAAGAAATACTAAGCCATCATTTGTTCATGATTCATTTTAGTTTAATATTGGATTTTGACGACAACACATTTGTCAAGATGGTAGAGCTCTTTCTTTTAGCCATAGACAGAAACTGGCTACCCAGGAGTTTCAGTGAATGGTCACATTAAAGCCATCAAAGGCTAGCTGGAATATTCTACTTTTTTAGGACATAATAATGTGATTAAGAAAATAATAGAACTGCAGCCTTAGCCTTGGTGTGCATCTTATGTATACCTGGTATAATGTAACTTTTCCCTCTTTATGAAATGCATTCCAGGCAGATGAGTTTATACACAAGCACAATCTATAGCATTCCATTTTCAGTCCTGTCTGTCTGTACTGTAGGAAGCCTGTTGGTGGTACTCTGCGGTACTCTTTTGCCTGTATCACCAGCAGATGCTCTCAAGATGAAATTCTACAGCGTGACTGTAGTGTAGACAGCATGCTTCATTACTATGTTGTCAAACTTCATCTTGATTTTAATCTTTTTTGTTAAAAGGAGACAATAATCATGTAACATACTTCTAATATTCACTGTAACGATGTAGACAATTTCAAACAGGCCAGGAGTGCAGTGTTGGCATCACGGGGTACATAGATACTCAACCCCATCAAATGGTTACACATTAAATATATAGTTTAGGGGCATCAAATTTATGAAAACCAAGGTATGTGTGTATATATATATTTCCTAAAATGATTTCCTAAAATGTTCTTGATGATTTTTCCTCTGCTAGATTAAAAACATGAAAATCAGAATTACATGTTGGGAAATTGATGACTTCCATTATTTTATCCTCGGCTTTCCTGGTGTAATTTACATGGACACAAACCAGGGATAATCGATCTAGCTTGTGAAGAATTGTACTTCCTCGTGTAATTTTACCCAATCTCTGCAGGAACTCACTTTGGATGATCTTCAATGGCTAATACATCATTTGAATTAATTCACTTTGGGATCTGTGTAATTAATAATTAGGACTTCCAGACCCATTCTTTTGAAGCTTTCTGTATTAATCAAATTACTTACATTCATAGAGACTTCTACAGAAACCATGGACATTTTTTTCCCCCAGGATTCATCAATTGCATTAAGGGTAAATATCGTGGAAGCATAGGGGTGCTTTTTCAAGTGATTTTGTACTTTGTGACTTGCGGGGTATTTTGCTGCTGACATTTAGTTGAAAACAGCTGTGGACTTATTTAAATCAATCTGATTTTTCAAAGGACAAAATTGGGGAGATGGGGAATACTGGACAGTAGGAAAGGAGTTTCTGAGTTTGGATCTTATTGAGGGGTAACAAAGGGGGGCTGTTTTGTGGGATATTTGGAGGGATGTTCTAAACAAGCCCATGCTTCAACATCTTGCCTTTTGAAATGCACATTTTCATTTCTGTTTCTATTTCCTAGGGGAGCTGGCTTTTTGGACTGCATTAACAGAACCTTCCCACTGTATGGAAAATCAGTGGAGCAGGCACAGGGCTCTGTTCTATCATTCTTATTCTCTTTCTGTTTCTTTTCTTTCTTTGGTATTGTGGAGATGGGCTTGTGGTCTGTAGCCCAGGCTAGCCTAGGACTCACTAGGCAGCTCAGGCTCACTTTGAACTGGTGGCACTCCTCCTATTCTGCGTCCTAAATGATAGGATTGTGAGCCTGAGCCAGCATGTCCAGCTAAGATGTCCATTTCTTGATAAGGATGGAGCCATGCATCTCTCAGGTCATGGCAGGTCCTGAAGTTATATAAAACGGATGTTCTACCAATCCTAATAACCCTCATGTGCTGGGCTGTTAGTAACTCATAGTAATAAAACGTGGCAACCACAGTGTCTGGAAGTGTATGTTGGTAAAGTTGTATCTCTGGCATGTGAGAAACCACAGCAGATGCCTGTAATTCCAGGACCCAGGCCATCTGTGCCCCAGCTATGGTTGCCTTTGTTTTTGCTGCAGGCCACTTGGGAGTTGCAGCCTCTAGTGGCACATGCTGAGTGTCCAGGCCTGGCTGGACAGCTTGTCAGGACAGTTATGTCTAGTGTTGGGCAACCACTGGATTTATCAGGAAACCATTGTTATGGGTAATTTTTCAAGACACTGCATGTCACTAGATGTCAGGATATCTTAACAGGTATGCCCATATACATGTATAAACACACACATGAACACATGTTCTCTTCCTCATATTAATACCCACACCCTCATACCACCAATATGTTCACACATCTGGTCCCAACCAGTTGTTTTATATTACCTCAGATCTATTTGAATCATTTTATTCTGATTTTTTTTAATATATAAAGAATGATTCTCAGGGAAGCAAAACAGTATTTACTTTTTTTTTTAAGCATTTATCTTATTTGTATGAATATACTGTAGCTGTCTTCAGACACACCAGAAGAAGGCATCAGATCCCATTACAGATGGTCATGGGCCACCATGTGGTTGCTGGGAATTGAACTCAGGACCTCTGGAAGAGCAGTCAGTGCTCTTAACCACTGAGCCATCTCTCCAGCCCGCAAAACAGTATTTAAATGTACAGATAATTATAAACATTACACAAATTTATTTTAACACAAGCTCATTCGTCAAAAGGAAAAGAAAATAAAGTTTTCCTTTGTAATTCTGAGACAAATTATTTTCTGAAAACACCACATTGGGTGGCTGATTTAAAATTTCTGCTTCAACAACCACAGAATGTATTTTCTCCTCTTCTGGCTGTTGCTACTTCGTCAGAGCCGAGTCTCCCCATAGCATAGATATAATTTCCTAGAATTGTTCAGGAGAATTCCAGGAGGGAAAGTTTCACATGTGCAGATATTAGTTGGAAAAAAAACAATAATGACTCGAGATCCTAAGTTCTCCGCAGAATAACTGGTGTGGATTTATATGACTGCTGTCCCTGGTACCATATGGCTATGAATGGTTTATAGATTTTTGATGCAGTCCAAAGAAAACAAATTACGACAACTCCCTCTTACATTGTCAATTAGGCAAGCAGATGTGACTGCTTAGAGGCAAGGTCTTTGGAGAGTCATTGGTGTGTTATCAAAATTAAAACCGGGCTGGATGTGAGCCCCCCCTCCTCCCGATCAACCCCCCTAATTACATTAGGTAAAGCAAGTCTTTTTTAAAAAGCCCATAGTACTGCTTTATTAGTAACGATCTGGAAGATATTTAGTTATCCATTAAAGATGAAGGCAAAATGATTAAATATCAGTTACTGCAATTTTTACACTTTGGGTTCTTTGGAGATGTTCCTTTCCAAATTCATTCCAGTGAAAATGAACTTTCCCACGTAGACACTGGCTGGACTCCCTGCTTCGTCCTTTGGCATTTTGACAACTCCCATGTGTCTGGCTCTATCCTTCAGATTCAGCTCCACTGGAAAAGAAATAGAATAATTTGAAAACAGCCTTGTTAGCTTCATATGCTATCAAGCCAATATAAGGCCATGTTCCTGTGTATAGCTTCTCCGGCCGCCTTTTTTTTTTTTTTTTTAAATTAGTAATGAGAATTTCTTTGTCTGGCTTAGATTTGTGTGTGTTCTGGCCTTTGCCAAGCTCTCTTCATTTTTAAAATAGAAACTTAATGGACATAAAATTAATGACAAATCCAATTAAAGGGGTTTGCATAAATTAGAAGACTTTTTAAAATTGATTTCTGAGGACTTATCTCTACAAGAGAGGATGTATAAATTTATATGCTAATTAACCCAAGATAATCTTGGTTAATGAGTGTTAGCATACATTAAGCTTCCCAGTGAAGAGGAGGGCGGCATGCTGGTGGGTGAGTGAGGGGACCTTACCATGGGTGTGGGCAGAAATAACCTCTGTAAATTCTCACTCCCTCACCAGGGCTTATTTTTCTCCCTCTGCTAAGCTACTGGGATAGGCAGATTTTATGACAAATTTCTGCCATTAAACCTTCTGAATCTTGTGAACTTATTTATTTTTAATTTAATTTGATTTTTTTTTTTTACTTATTCACTTTATATCCCACTCACTGCCCCCTCCCAACCAGCCCCTCCCACAATCCTTCCCTCATCCCTCTTCCCTTCTTCTCTGAGCAGGTGGGCTCCCCCTAGGTATCCCCCTGCCCTGGCACTTTAAGTCTCTGTGAGGCTAGGTGCTTCATCTGTCACTGAGGCCAGACAAGGCAGCCCAGTTAGAAGAACATATCCCACATACAGGCAACTGCTTTTATGGATAGCCCCTGCTCCAGTTGCTCAGGACCCACACGAAGGTCAAGCTGCACATGTACTACATGTGAGTAGGTCCAGCCCATATGTTCTTTGGTTGGTGGTTTAGATTCTGAGAGCCCCAAGGGTCCAGGTTAGTTGCCTTTGTTGGTCTTCTTGTGCAGTTCCTATCTCCTTCAGTGTCCACAATCCTTTCTCCTATTCTTCTGTAAGAATCCTGAAACTCCATCCACTGTTTAGCTGTGGGAGTCTCATCATTCTGAGTCAGCTTCCTGGGTGGAGCCTCTCAGAGGACGACATGCTCCTGTGTTCAAGTATAGCCAGAGTATCATTAATAGTGTGAGGGATTAGTGCTTGCCCATAAGATGGGTCTCAAGTTGGGGCCGGTTACTGGTTAGCCATTCCCTCAGTCTCTGCTCCATCTCGTTTCTGCACTTCTTGTGGACAGGATAAACATTGGGTTGAAAGTTTTGTGGGTGGGTTGGAGTCTCTATCACTCCACTGGGGGTCCTGCCTGGCTACAGGAGGTGGCCTCTTCAGGTTCCATATCTCCTATGTAGTGAGTCACAGCTAAGGTCATTCCCATTGATTCTTGGACATCTCCCTTGTCTTAGAGATACTCCTGGCCTCCGCACCCCTGTCACTTGCAGATTTCCATTCATCTTCATGGCCATCTAGCCATCTCTCCTGTCCTTTCCCACACCCGATCCTAAATCTCCCATTCTCCTCCCCATCTCTCTTCCCTCCCTGTTCCCTTCCTCCATCTGCCTCTTCTATTTTATTCCCCGCTCTAAGTGATATGCAAGCTTCCTGGTTTGGGCCTTCCTGGTTTAGCTTCTTTGGGTCTGTGGAGTGCAGTATGGTGCCTGTATTTTATGACTAATATCCACTTGTAAGTTCCACCCATTTGCCTACAAAATTCATGATGTCTTCTTTTTAATAGCTGAATAGTATTCTTTGTGTAGATGTACCACCTTTTCTGTGTCCATTCTTCAGTTGGGGGACATCTAGGTTGTTTCCAGTTTCAGGGTATTATAAATAAAGTGGCTATGAACGTAGTTGAGCAAGTGTCTTTGTGAGATGTTGGAGCATCTTTTGGGTATATGCCCAGGAGTGTTATAGCTGGTCTTGAGGTAGAACCATTCCCAGTTTTCTAAGAAAATGTCAAGTTGATTTCCACAGTGACTGTACAAGTTTACACTCCCACCAGCAATGGAGGAGTGTTCCCCTTGCTCCACATCCTTGCCAGCATGTGCTCTCTTGAGTTTTTGATCTTAGGCATGCTGATGGGTGTAAGATGGAATCTCAGAGTTGTTTTGATTTGCATTTCCCTGATGACTAAGGACTTTGAACATTTCTTAAGTACTTCTTGGCCATTCCAGATTCCTCTGTTGAAAATTGTCTGTTTAGTTCTATACCCCATTTTTTAATTGGGTTATTTGGGTTGTTGCTGTCTAACTTCTTGAGTTCTTTGTAAAATTTGGATATTAGCCCTCTGTCAGATGTAGGGTTGGAGAAGATCCTTTCCCAATCTGTAGGCTAGCGTGTTGTCCTATTGACAGTGTCTTTGCCTTTCAGTTTCATAAGGCCCCATTTGTCAATTGTTGATTTTAGAGAGCCTGAGCCATTGGTGTTTTATTTAAGAACTTGTCTCCTGTACCAATGTGTTTAAGAGTATTTCCCACTTTCTCTTCTATGAGATTTAGTGTATCGAGTTTCATGTTGATCCACTTGGACTTAAGTTTTGTGCAGGGTGATGAGTATGGATCTATTTTCATTCTTCTACATGCAGACTGTGAGTTAGTCCAGCACTATTTGCTGAAGATGCTTTTATTTTCCCATTGTATGGTTTTGGCTTCTTTATCAAAACTCAAGTGTCTATAGGTTTATGGGCTTGTTTCTGGGTTTTCAATTCGATTCGATTCCATTGATTGGCTTGTGTGTTTCAGTACCACTTGTGTGTTTCAGTACCAATACCGTGCAGTTGTTGTTTTGTTTTGTTTTTATCACTATTGCTCTGTAGTACAGCTTGAGGTCAGGGATGATGTGTCTTCCCAAAGTTATTGTTCAGGATTGTTTGGGCTATCCTGTTTTTGTTTTGTTTTGTTTTTCCATAAAAGTTGAGAATTTCTCCTTCAAGATCTATAAACAAAATTGTGTTGGAATTTTGATGGGGACTGCATTGACTCTGTAGATTGCTTTTGGTAAGATGGCTATTTTCACTGTGTTAATCCTACCTATCCATGAGTATGCGACATCTTTCCATCTTTTGATATTTTCAATTTCTTGCCTCAGGAACTTGGAATTCTTGCCATACAGATCTTTCCCTTGCTTGGTTAGAGTTACAACAAGATTTTTTTAATATTATTTGTGGATATTTTAAAGGGTATTGTTTTTCTAATTTCATTCTTGGCCCGTTTATCATTTGTATAAAGGAGGGCTATTGATTTCCTTGAGTTAATTTTGTATCCAGCCACTTTGCTGAAGGTGTTTATCAGATGTAGGACTTCTCTAGTAGAATTTTTGGGGTCACTTATGTATACTATCATGTCATCTACAGATAGCAATATTTTGACTTCCTCCTTTCCAATTTGTATCACCTTGATCTCCTTTAACTAAAGGAGATCTTATCAAGATCTTATCAAGCCTACTTGATCTTGATGGATGATGTCTTTGATTTGTTCCTGGATTCAGTTTGTGAGTATTTTATTGAGTATTTTTGTATCAATGTTTATAAGAAAAGTTGGTCTGAAGTTTTCTTTCTTTGTTGAGCCTTTGTGTGGTTTAGGTATCAGGGTGAGTGTGGCCTCATAGAATAAGTTTGGCACTCTTCCTTTTGTTTCTACTTTGTGGAATAGTTTGAGAAGTATTGGAATTAGCTCTTCCTTGAAAGTCTGGTAGAATTCTGCACTAAAACCATCTGGCTCTGGTCTTTTTCTGGTTGGGAGACTTTTCATGACTGCTTCTATTTCTTTACTGGTTATGGGGCTATTTCAGTAGTTTACATGGTCTTGGTTTAACTGTGGCAAGTGGTATCTGTCTAGAAAATTGTCCGTTTCATTAAGATTTTCCAATTTTGTAGAGTACAGGTTTTTGAAGCAAGACCTAATGATTCTTTGAACTTCCTCAGTGTCCGTTGTTACATCTCACTTTACAGACTAAGCCATCTCTAGGGCTCTCATTCTCGATTGATTTATTTTTTTCATGACAGAGAAAGCAGAAATAATCACAGAACCATTTGTCTTCAGAGAGGAAAGTTTGAAAGATAAGGGACACTAAAAAAGAAAAAAGAAAAAAGAAAAAAGAAGTAGTAACTTATTCCATGGACAAATGACCCTTCCTTCCTAATGGGCTCCCGATTATAATAACCACGCTCCTCACTTGGCCCTGATTTCAAATGTGGATGTCCATGTCTGTTTTTTTCTGCCCACTTATGGCTTACTCAACATTAGTGGCTGTGGGCATCATTCTGATGCTAAAGAGAGATGTGGAGAACTTGAAGCAGGTTGAGAGCAAAATCTTCCAAGAAAGTGACAGCATTTTATAGGGGTGGTAGGACCAGCTCTGCAAAGGACTTCGCAAGGCAGAATTGGCCTCTGAGATTTTTGTCTCCTTGGTTGTTTATTTTATCTTCTTGCTTACCACTTTTGAAGCTGTAGCCCCCTCCCTGTCAAGAACTCTGGATCTCACTTCTCTAACTCATAGCTTTTCTCCTTATGGCTTTCTATGGTTTCTGTGGTATACATATGTTTGTCTATTTGTTTATTGCAGGCATAGCTCTTCTTCCAGAACAGAAGATGCATGATGTAGTTAGGGGCTCTGTTTTGTCTATTGCCAAGTTACTACATTATGAATTAATGAGTATCTGTTGAATAGATGGATGAACTTTGTGTCATGCTATACAACCAGTGATTGTATCAGGCTAATCAATTCCAGATCCTTATCTATGAAATATGGCCAATTTGTAAGCTGTAAAGTATTAAGCCAACAATAATATGTATTATATATGGGAATGGATTGGGGAGGGAGGGAGTAGACCTGCTATTTGCTTAAGCTGGGAATATAGGAAGACGGATTCCCTCACTATTATCAGCCCACCACTTGAGAATGCAAGACTTGGGAACAAGGACAAAGAACAGTCTGCTTCTCTATTTCTTTTTTCTTTTTCTTCTTCTTCTTTTTTTGTTTGTTTTTTCAAGACAGGGTTTCTCTGTGTAGCCCTGGCTGTCCTGGAACTCACTCTGTAGACCAGCCTGGCCTCGAACTCAGAAATCCACCTGCCTCTGCCTCCCAAGTGCTGGGAGTAAACCACTGCCCGGCTTGCTTCTCTATTTCTAATATCATGCCACACATAGAATGTTTGAAGGGGAAAATCTAGCTTGGATGAGGCAGGAGGATTACCATGAGTTTGAGTCTAACCTAGCCTGGTAAGTTTGGTAAATTTGAGACTTATCAAAATGGCTCAACAGTTAACAGCACCTGCTGGTTCTGCAGAGGATCTAGATTCAGGTCTCAGGACTTATGTGGTGGCTCACAACCATCTGCAATGGCAGCAGCATGGGTCCAGCCCTTTCATCTAGACTCTGGACACAATGATGATACACAACAGACATGCTGATAAATACTCATGTGCTTAAAAAGAAAACCCACAAATCTTTAAAACAAACAACAAAACCAAACAAGCAATAATCCAGGCTGGAAGTAGAGTGGCATTAGAATCACAGGGGTTCCTAGGAAGTCTCCCAGATGCAGATGCTGTTTGTTGCAGCTCAGCACTTCTCTTTACGTTGGTCTTCCCCTTTCCTTTCCAGGGACTCTCCATTCTCATCCCTGCCTGTCCCACAGTCTGAGGGTGGCAGTCCTGCTCTTTATCTCACAGTGCTGGTGGCCTCTGAGTAAAGAAATGGCTGCTCTGCCTCACCTCACCCCTCCCAAACGTCCCTCAGCCCTGAAATTACGCATCTGAAACCCAAAGCACGTCTATCTTGACAAATGACCGTGTTCACACTAGGTTGGGTTTCATGTCTCAGACTCAGAGACAGAAGCCAGTGGGAGAAAGACAGCCAGAAGACCAGGGGTGGAGCAGCTCAAAGGCTGCGGAACACTGTTGGCTTATTCCCAGTTCTCCAGTACTGCAGAGTCTGAGCCTCACTGGCAAACTGTGGCAGTTCTCATTATGCAACATCCTAAAGGTACAGGCTGAGGCAGTACCATAATCCTTTGAGCTTCAGTTTCCACTTTTTCAGAAGGTAATGGCTGTTTCGTAGGCTTGCTGTGGTGAGTCCATGGGATGGCACACGAGTGACTCAAGAGCGTGGTCCTCCTTCAGTTGACTAATGTTTCTGCTTTGCTCAGTCTTTCATTCACTCTATAGGGACAGCAGCCTCTCTGGGGACTACATACACAAAACTGCACATATCATCATTAGTGCCTGAAACAGAAACGAAGGAGTCAGCCCACTCTTCGACATCTATCAAAGCTTTAAAATTTCCTCCTCTCCCAAACTCCAGTTCCGGAGCAGCTACCAGAGTGCTCGTTTTGCTCCTTGCTTTCTCTTCCTGAAGCGTTCGCTTCACCATCATGTCACTGAGTCTGGTGGTATGAATAGGAATGCGCCCCCCCCCCCCCCCATAGGCTTGTATATTTGCATGTTTGGTCATTAGGGAGTGGCACAACTTGAGGAGGATTAGGAGGTGTGGCCTGTTTGGAGGAACTGTCTCCTTGTTGGAGGAAGTGTGTTACTGGGGGAAGGCTTTGAGGTTCAAGAGCTCAAGCCAAGCCCAGTAGCTTGCTTTCTGCCTGCTATCTTTGGATCCAGATGTAGACATCCCAACTTCTCTAGCACCATGTCTGCCTGCATGCCACCATGATGGGACACCCCTTCATGATGATAATGGACTAAACCTCTGAAACTGTAAGCCAGCCCCAATTAAATGCTTTTCTTTTATAAGAGTTGCCGTGGGCATGGTGTCTCTTCACGGCAACAGAGCACTGAGTCATGGAATCTTATTGAATACTGTTGTTTATAGTTCAGGCTGTGGTGAGGAATCACTTCTATGGTTTTCTGAAGCTGTTTCACTGGGGAAACACATACAACTCCAAAAATACTGATGTATTTTACTCTTCTCCTCCCACCACTAAACCATCTCCTCCTTTTATCATGCCCTAGATAGAGATGATTTGTTGGGATTGAGTATATTTTCTCTCTTTGTATTTTGTTTCATTTTCTGATTATCCATGTCTAACGCTTCAGATAGACTTGTAAGCTTGTTTTGGTTTAGAATTCTTTAGGCTACAGGCAAACAGAGAATTGGATTCCATTGGTTTTAAATAAACAGGGATTTTACTTATGTGCCAAACACCACAGCAAATTCAGCGAGCTGTTGACATGGGTTCAATAGCTCTTTGTGGAGCTCAGGTTTCTACCCCAACTCTTTGCTTTTACCAGAAGATTCCTAATACCTGGAGCTCATGATTTTTGTGCATTTCGTGCTTCGGTGGTGCCAGGCTTTAGGGTAGCTCAAGAAGCTCACTGAGGTCATAGATAAGAAATAAGGGAGCTGGGAGCTTGCCTCATGTTGCCCTATGCCTTGTCTTATAAGATATGTTAGATTCTTGCTTAATATGTATGTTTTAATGGATGTTCTGTTGCTGTGAAGAGACACCATGACCACGGCAAACTCTTTAAAAGGAAAGCATTTAATTGGGGCTGGTTTAGAGTTTAAGAGGTTTAGTCTGTTATTGTCATGGCAGTGAGCATTGTGGCACACAGGCAGACATGGTGCCGGAAAGAGTGCTACATCCAGATCCACAAGCAGGAGGCAGAGAGCAAGCCACTGGGCTTGTCTTGAGCCTTTGAAACCTCAAATCCTACCTCCTGGTGACACACTTCCTCTAACAAGGCCACGCCCACTCCAGTAAGGGCCACACCTTCCAATAAGTTCCACTTCCTGGAGGTTAAGCATTCAAGTACATGAGCGTATTGGGGACATTCTCATTCAAGCCACCGGTGTATAATTCAGTTCTAGAAGGTGAAGAATAGTCAATCTATACTTTCATATTTTAATGTATATTAAAGTAATGGATTAATGCATGAGGGTTGGGTACCACAGTTACTCCCTATCACAGGAAAGAGTAGGTTATAGTGCAGAGAATTTCTTTGTTGTCCTAAAGTTTATCTGATGCATCCTTGAATGTTTGGGAAGAAAATGAAGAAAAGGACCCAAGGATTTTCCTGGGCCATTTTACAGCACTTAGATTATCCTTGGATTTGGATCAGATTTTTTTTTTTCAAGACGGGGTTTCTCTGTGTAGCTTTGGCTGTCCTAAAACTCACTCTGCAGACCAGGCTGACCTCAAACTCCCAGAGATCCACCTTCCTCTACCTCCCAAGTACTGGAATTGAAGGCATGTGCCACTACTGCCTGTTATGTCCAGATCAAAGGGTCCCCAGAGACCACCAGGAATCTAATTAATATGCAAAAGCAAAGAGTCTTTATTTAAGCCAGCTCAGGCCCTCTAATCTCTCTAACATAGCGGATGGTGTGGAAGGTACTCAGCTGGTACAAGCCTTGTCTTTTTATCATGGTTGTAGCAGGGTAAGGAACTTTTTAACTTGGCAGTTATTTGGTTGACATTTGCTTGGCAAGTTTCTATTGGCTAGTAATGATTTTAGCTTGGTATGAACAATGGTTGCTAGCTTAATCAATTTACTTTGAGACATTAAGTACTTTTTCCTTAAGACTGATGATTGGTTGTTGTTAGGGGTGGAATAGCTGTTTGGTTGGGGGAATTATGGTTGTTGCCACGGTGACATGGTTCCTGGAACAAAGTTGGGGGTTTTCCAGTAGCTTGAGTTTATTCTAAGGGCAAGTCTGAAACCAAAATGGGGTTTGTTATGTTAAGTTGGGCCTGTCACTGTCCAGCAGAGTTGGGGCAGGTTTCTAAAGCAATCTGGAGGAAGCCCTGACTTGAAACGTATATAATCTTGAGCTTTTTTGTTGTTGTTTATTGCGATTTGTTATAAAAATCTGAAAGTCACAGAGTTAATGAAAATCCAAAAGACAGTAACCATAAGATAAAGGCCTCAGTAACACCATGAGCATGAAGTCAATTCCATTAGGTTTCACTGAGCGATGTCCTTGAGTCTGAGAACAGTCCCTTCTCGGCTTGGTAGTACCCTCCATGGCAAGCTCGCAGACAAGCCTCGCCTATCTAGATTCAAACTTGCTCCTTTGACCTTATCTTTATTGCTTTCTTTTTGACCATTTTCTTCATCTATTTCTTGTTTGGACCACAGCACCCAACTGTTCATACCTCTACATAATTGCCTGTACGGTCCTTCCCGAACAAGGCAGCCTGTAAATAGCTGCACAGTGACTATCCTGCTGCTACTTTCTGCATTCACGTTTGGAATTGGTTGTAGAATGACTATCCAGAAAGTCACGGAATCTAAGACACTGCTCCTTTCAATTAAGGCTAGCCTGGGACGTTAACAGATGTGATCCATTGTCTGTACATGGATGGATTGTGATGTAATGTCAAGTAGTGACTCTTAGGGTGTTCATACTTTTGATTGGTGAATGTGTCATTTCTATAATTGCTGCCCTCCCCCCAGCACTTGCTTGGGGGTTAAAATTGTGATTGTTGTCGAATCTGAAATCTTTCCTTCAAATAGGTATATAGAAAAAACAAACTCTTTCCTTTTTGAAGGACTGAGTTTGGGCCTGTGAAATAAATATCATCACAGAAAGTCTCTCTTCTTTACTACCTGTTAAACAAGAAGTGAATCTAGCCTCATCCTTATCTTAAAAACAGTCAGTCTTGGGAGCAATTAGTATAAATTCTCTGTCAGCTCTGTCAAGTGGGTAGTACTAAATACTTTAGCAGGTGGCTCAGCGATGAACACACACACACAGAAAGAATTATTATAACACCTTAACTGCTTGCAGCTGGCCTGGGTAGGAATATGCTTGCTGCTTCTGTTTCATAGTGCAGTCATTGATATTCATGTTTTATCCTTGGCGTGACTGTTTACAAATGACTCCATCTGGTTTTTTATTTATAACCAGGTGAATTTCGGGGGTGGGGTGGGGGAGGAAGGGTTATGTCTATTTAAGGGAGTGCATGGCCTCCTTATAGAGCTACATACCATCTGCTGTGGTCCCCATTCCTCAACTTCCTAACTCCCCTAGTCTTAGAATGTGAGAAAATATATGCCAATAAGAAAAACAGCCCTCTCCACAAAAAGAAAATTGGACAATAATACAATTTTTGTGTGTGTGTGTGAGAGAGACTTTGTATAAGCCCTCCAAATGCTAACCTAAATCCAGGATGAGGTCATGAGTCTAGGAAAATACCGTCAGTGGTTGCTCACATCCCTGAAGGGCAAAAGGAAATCGTGTGATTCCTACCGGAAGTTTACAGTTGCCACCTACAAAGCAAATTGGGAGGTGGGGGGGAGGGGATCATCAGTTATCACCAGGTCCAAATTTTCTTTCTAACTACTGGTGTATAGTGAGGAAAAAGAATGAGAATTAAGGAAGGAGGAAAAAAACAGACATCGACTCAGTAAAGCCAAAAGTATGAGCAACCACACAGGACAATTTGGTGTCTTTGAAAACTAAATTATAAGGATAAAGACATGTGGAACTTGTAGACAGAAGGTCTTTAATGTAAAGACAAAACAAATCAAAAGCTATGAACTCCCTGGTTTAGGATCAAATTTGTATAGGCTGTCTACACACTTCTTTTTATATTTAGTTATATTTATTTATTTATTGCTTATTTACCATGTGAGTGAGTGTGTCCCCGTGTAAGCATGGAGGTCAGGGGACTGTACCCAGAGGCTGGCTCTCTGCTTCTGTTAGATGGGTCCTAGGAATGGAAAGCAAATCATCACAAGCTTGGCGACAGCACCTTCACCTACTGAACCCCGTCTCTCTGGCCTAACATGTGTTTTAGATTAACACACTTGGGGAAACCTGACTGTTGAATAACTCATTACTTCATGTTTTTTCTTTTTTTTTTTTAAAAAAACAACAGATTTTATGTATGTTGATAACACTGAGGTTTTGTCCTTAAAGTTCTTAACATTTAGAAAGACATAGCTAATTAATATCTTGTGATCAAAACACTAAGTCTTTCAAAATAATTGCCCACAAGGAGTTGATGTTTAGCTAAAAGAAAAGTTGGCCGTGAACTGATTGCATACAGTTGATGAATCATTTGCAGCGGGTGGTTTATTCATGTTGGTCTTTCTCCATATTTTGCATTTCCCCAAATTTAAAACAGATCAGCAAATGTAACTATCGTCTTGTCCCCAGAAGGCATTTCTCAGACTGTTCTGACAGCTTTGCTTCTCAGGCTCCCCAAGCCTTCCTGGTCTCACGCTGGACTGATTAGCTGGCTTTCACTTAGAGCTCTGTGCCTGCTGCTCTGACTTTTGACATTGTGTTATAATGAATGAGTCAGCCATGTAATGCAATAATATTTTCCACTGGGTCCTGCTTCCCATTGCTTCTTATCTCCCAGCCTTTATCCCATTCAGTCAGCTAGTTTATGTTCAGTGCCTTCAGGGGAAGGGTGACAGAGAAGACACAGGGACAAAAAAAAAAAAAGCTGATTTTTTTTTAAACCCTCAAGTGCCTGTCCCTCGGCACCCTGAGTAGCTGGATTACATGTGGAGACGATAAAATCAATACACAGTATGCAGTATTTGAGAAGAACCAGGATTTTTCAGATTGAAATAACTAAGGGAGACAAGAAGGGAACACAGTGGGAGACAAGCAAGATCTAGACTGTAGACCTGGAGGACTCAAATAGGTTCAGAGTCAGATTTTAGACACCTTCCTCTAGAGCAACCTTCTTCTTCTTCTTTTTTTTTTAATTTTTATTTATTTATTTATTTTTATTTTGTTTTTTTGTAACAGGGTTTTTTCTGTGTAAGCCTGGCTGTCCTGGAACTCACTCTGTAGACCAGGCTGGCCTCGAACTCAGAAATCCACCTGCCTCTGCCTCCCAAGTGCTTGGATTAAAGGCGTGCGCCACCACCGCCCGGCTAGAGTACCTTCTTAATGCTGCAGCCCTTTAATACAGTTCCTTATGTTGTGGTGATACCCCAATTATAAAATTATGTTCATTACTACTTTATACCTGTAATTTTATACCTGAATCGTAATGCAAATATCTAAGATGCAGGCTATCTGATATGTCATACACACACACACACACACACACACACACACACACACACACACACACACACCCCTTGTGAAATGGTCAGTTGACTACCTAAGGGGTCAAGACCCACAGGTTGAGAACCTCTGCTTTTTATTGTGCTGCTTGGCACCAGAGCTAGGTACATCTCCTGGAAAATGCAGCCAGGTTAGAGGAATGGAAGTCACAGGCAGGCAACAGATTCAGGGATGGCCCACGTTCAGGAGGAACCTCATGAAAGCCAAGCTGCACATCTGCTACCTATATGCAGTGTGCCTAGGGTCCAGCCCATGCTCACAAACAGCTATCTTAACCACTGGGCCAATTCCCCTGCCACCGTTGTGTAAGTTATTTTTTTATTTAGGTTTTTTTTGTTTGTTTGTTTTTTTCCAGACAGGGTTTCTCTGTGTAGCCCTGGCTGTCCTGGAACTCACTCTGTAGACCAGGCTGGCCTCAGAAATCTGCCTGCCTCTGCCTCCCAAGTGCTGGGATTAAAGGCGTGTGCCACCACTGCCCAGCCCGTTGTGTAAGTTTTAAGGCTCTGCTTTCTAAATGGTGGCTCTAAATGGTGGCTCCCCTCAAACTTTTCAATTAGTACTCCTGCTGTACCAAGCCAAGATGGTTTCTGTTACTTACTGCCAAAGAACCATAATGGCTTTTCAGGACCTAAAAAAAAAAGGGGGGGGGCATCATTGGATGGAAGAAACCTGAGCAAAGGGCACATGAATTATAGTCATGACAGACAACTTTTAGGACTCAGATTTTGAAACTGTAATTCTAGGACTTGTATTGTTATTCAGTATAAATTATTATCATCTGGATGTAGTCATTAAATTATAGTGGCGACCTAAACAATGTTGTGTTTGGTTAAGGACTTTTAAAGAGGTCCATTTGCAGGAGCTTGTATCACAGGTCATTTCATTCCTGTCCCCTTTTCCCCCTTATTTATAAATAAATAAATAAATAAACAAACCACACCATGTAGTCTAGACTGGCCTTGAACCTGAGATTTTTCTTGTCTCAACTTCCCAAGTAATGAGGGTGAAGACATATCACTGTGCTGTACCAGGCCTGTTTGTTCTTAGCATCATTTGTTCTGTAGATCCTTTCTTGGGTGAGGTGTCCAGATATTGGAAGAGATTCCTACATAGAGAGTGTGTGTCTGTCTGTTCTTGAAAAGCATTACCTCAGCTCACTCGGGGGTGTCTATGACAAAGCTAGCCTCAAGATGATTGATGGGGTTGGCTTTAGACCCACAGAATTAGAAATGCTGACATGTTACTTTGAGCTAGAATGAAGTCCAGGAAGCAGATACTTGCTGTGAGTAAGGCACCCTGCCTTTGGACAGCTTGCTTCTGTTGCGAGTTTGAGGAACGTTTACGCAATCTCTGGTCTGGGAGCAATCATCACCGACTGTTTCCTAGTATTTCCAGACTTTCCCTCACTTCTAACCTCATCAAACTTGGACTGTTTCAAGGGGGATTGGCGTTTTCAGTGACCTGTGGGTGGCGCACGCACCAACTGTCCAAAGCTGCCAATTTAAAGTCAACTTTGTGGTCTTGATACTTGAGCTGTGATTCTCAGCTCGATAGCTCAGTAAATAGTTGGCATCTAAGGGAAGCTTGACCATTATACAGACACTAATGATTTCTACAGTTAACGTGGATACACTTGCAAAATCTACGGTGCGATTGTGATGAGTGACCTGCATATGGTTTGCTTGGCCATCGTGAGGAAGAATGATGACTTCAATTTGGCTTTGAGTGAATGACTGCTTAGCCACAGGGCTGGTGGACCACTTCCTTTAGAGTCTTAGCTGAGACAGTAATTTCAACCCAGCTCATGAGTTTGTCTTCACAGATTGCTGCAACAGGTTTCCAGAATAAAGTCCAAAATTGTACGAGTGTCTTTAAGGACCCCGTTTTATGTCTTAGTCTTTTTGTGCCCTCCGAGCTTCCTTGTTCATTCTCTGACAGCCACAGTGGCGACCTTGCTGTTCTGAACAGGCCAGACTTTCCACTTGCTCAGGGACCTTTCCCTGCCTGGGTAGACAGGTGACAGCACTCTTCAAAGCTGTGTGACTGAGTCTCTTACTGCAGCTGGAGCCCATCATGAAGCCACCCCTTGCCACTGGTACCACAGTACCAGTGAATAACTTCCTCCTACTGGAGGAAGGCCAGCTAGTGACAGGCATTAAACATCACAGGTGCCAGAGTTTTGGTTTCTGGACTTTTTTTTTAATTATTAAAATTTTAAAATATTAACAAATATAACTATATACTTTGGGGAGGGATACTTGGTTTTTAAAAGATTGTTTATTAATATTTTATGTATATTTGTGTTTATCAGTCTGAATGTATGTGCAGCACATGGTGCCCTGGTGCCTACAGAGGTCAGAAGACACATAAGATTACCTTTTTGGGTATGATGTGATATATTTTTTTTAAATCTTTTTTTCCTCTTCCCTTCTGCCTCTTGTTCTGGCCTTGCTCGCTCCGGCCCAAAGTACACTGTAGCTGTCTTCAGACACCCATCTGAGGGCATCAGATCTCATTATGGATTGTTGAGAGCCACCCTGTGGTTGCTGGGATTTGAACTCATGACCTCCTGAAGAACAGTCGGTACTCTTAGGCGCTGAGCCATTTCACCAGCCCTGATGTGATATTTTAACATGTGTACAGTGTATAATGATCAAATTGTGATAAATGATATATCACCCCAAATATTTATATTCTTAGTTTATTTGGGGAGCATCCAAATCTTTTTTTTTTTAATATATTTTTTAAAGATTTATTTATTTTATTTATATGAGTGCACTGTAGCTGTTTTTCAGACATACCAAAAGAGGGCATCCGATTCCATTGTAAGCCACCATGTGGTTGCTGGGAATTGAACTTCTGGCCCTCCTAACTACCGAGACATCTCTTTAGCCCCCAAATCTTTTTCTGTCAGTTATTTTGAGTTATGTGATTGTTGTCAGTCATAATTACACTACCAGGAAATTAAAATCTTCTGTCTAGCCAGTTATACCTCTGTATGTGGTGTCTATTCCCTTCCCACTCATCCTCTCTCACCTCCTCCCATGGCCTCTGGTAATTACTACTCTGTTGCTACTTTGCAAGGCAGACTTTCTTAGGTTGCATTTATGAGTGAGATTTGAATGCAGTGTTTGTGTTTCTATATCTGGTTTATTTATTTCAATATCACAATGTCCAGTTTTCCTCCTGTTGCCATGAATGCCTGGGTTGCATTCTTTTTATGGCTGAATAATACATGTTTTATATTTCCTTTTCCCATTTATCAATTACTGGGCCCGTGGTCATTCCCATTTCTTGACTCTTATGGAGTGCAGACATCTCTCCATCACAGTGCTTACCTTTGCTTTACATATGTACCCAGTAGTGAAAGTGATGGATCAAGTGACAGCTACTGTTCCTGTTTCCTGAAAGTCTTTATTCCGTTTCCACATTTGTACGAATGTACATGACCATGGGGGTTCTCCCATACACATACTTCTCAGCATCTATTATGTTTTTTTTTTTTTTAAATTACAGTCACTATAGTTAGAGTATTGTGGGGGGTTTGAAATTTTTTTAAACGTAGCATGTAAAGTAGTGGGTTTCATTATAACATTTTCATAAACCATCTGCTGTCATGCATCTTCTCTCCATCTCCTCATTCAGTTATAGTCCCCTTGGCCTGCCAGCCAGGAATTCCCTTTCTTCTCTCATTGCTCTCTCTTCCTGCCTTCTCTCTCTACTAAGAGCTCCTGTTCCCCTTTCATGGTTCCCCTTTTGGTTTCATAACGCTCGCGCACGCACGCGCGTGCACACACACACATACACACACTCACACTTATACACACACATACACTCACACTCTCACACATTCTTTACACATCCACCTACTGATGGGCATCTAGACTGGTTCTATGTCATAACCATGAGTAGTCAGGAATAAAGATGGATGTGCAAATATGTCTAGAATCCATTGGACATGGAACGGAGAGTGGAGTAGGGGGCCATATGGCAGGTTTACTTTTTCTTGTTTGAGTGGCCTCCATACTGATTTCCATAGTGGCTGCATCCGTTTATATTTCCACCAACAACAAGTAAGTCCTCCCCCCGACCTCAACTCCTCACCAACATTTGTCATTTTCTTTTACATTTAAATTTTACTTTTTTATATATATGAGTACTTTCTTGAGTCTATCTGTGTAACACATGCATGCCTAGTGCCATTTTGTGTTAGGCAATTTGAGTATATATTCTTTGTTTGAAATATTTATTATTTTATGTGTGTGTGTGTGTTTTCCCATTTGTATGTCTATTCACCACATGTGTGGCAGAAGAGGGCATCAAATCCCTGGAACTGGAGTTACAGAAGGTTGTTAGGTACCATATGTGTGCTGGGAATTGAACTCCCACCCTCTGGAAAGCAGCCAGTGTTCTTAACCACCGAGCCATCTCTCCAGCCCTGAAGTATCTTTTTTGGGAAACTGTATAGTCACTTCATTGGGCCATTACTTGTTAGGTAATTGCATGGTTTTTAATTTTGCAGCGATGTTTTCGTAAATACTGATCTGTATTTGGTGTTGGCAAAGATTTTTTTTTTCATATTTGTGGGCTGTTTCTTCACTCTGGTGATTGTTTGTTGTGCAACAGCATATTATTTGGTGCGATCCCATCTGTCATTTTGGGGAGCTATTTGTAGAGAGCATGTAAATGAGAAGTAAGATCAGGAGCGAGTTGAAGGTTACAGCGATGAGGCGTTAGCTCCTGTCAGCAGTGTGTAGCAGCTAGGATGAAGCAACATGTAATGATGTAATGCAGTGTGATTGGCTAGAGCGACTGCCCCTTGTAGCAGGCAGAGGTCCTGATGCTGCGACAGTGAAGACTGTCATGCTGTCTTGTTCTCTGACCAGAGGATGACTGAACAGTCACATGACTGACAGATTGAGAACCTTGCCGTTGAGCCTCTCTGCTGCTTGCTTCTCAGTCAGGTACTGCATGCGTGTGTTTTGGACTGATGCTTGTCATTGCAGTGAATAAACCTGAGATCAAATGGTATCGGGTCTCTCTGTCTCTCCTTCCTGGCCCTAAGCTGGATGAGACTTGGAGACAGTTGGTATGGTTGGCAGGATTCCAACTTCATGGCGGGATCCTGAAAAGGAAACTGGATCCTCTAAGGACTATAGCTGTCCTGACCATTCTAAATTTTTACTAAATTGGCAACAAACCTCTGCGGCCCAGGTGCAGAACTAGCCATAGCTCTAAGGGAGACAGTGAAAAAGAAGAAACCACCAACCTAAAGCCAGGAGTGAGGGACCTCATCACCAGCTGATTAACAACACCTTAATGCCAACTGCTGCTTACGCAGTAGGAAGAGCTGAAGGTGCAGGGAAACCCCTCAGAGAGTGGTTGTCCAAATGCCTGGTGAGAAGGGCAGATAAATTATTAGAAAAAGTAATAAGAAACCCACCTAAACTATCTTTGGGTGGTATATATCCATATAAAAGAAAACTATTAAAGTCCTATACTCCCTAGCATGTATGATAACACCAGAACCAAGTAACTGCTCAGTGGCTTCAAAGCCATGAAACTGAGTCCATGAGCCACAGATCCCATGGAGAGGAAATGGCTTGGAACAAAGAATAAGGTCAAAAGGAAAGCTGGGTTTAAGGATGTGAGATTGAGGTACCTGTGTAACAAATCCACAAGGAGTGGAGTGACTGGTAGAGCATGCAGCTAGTAAAGAGGTTCCAGCAATACTGACTAAAACCGTAGTGGACACAGATAAAGACAGACTAATGGGCAAATGGCTAGCCACTAATATAAATAAGAAATGGGGTCGGGGGTGAATCTGAGATACTGTCCTAACCCCAGGGATAAGGCAAGACAGCCATATATCCCCCACAGTGACATCTTCCAAGGTTAATACACCTAGAGATGTACTCGGTAACAATGATGAGGAGTGGCTCGAGCAACAAATAGAAATGAGACCATACATTCCTCGAGAAAGAGATCAGTTGAGACATGAAGATGCCCAGAATGGGATGAAGGATGCATCCTAGATGTTTGGGGTGGGGGGGGGGGGAAGAAGCAGACACAGAAATGTTGTCAGAGTTAGAGATGAGGTCAAGTAAGAATACAGTAGAAACCCCAGCAGTATATGAAGCTTTAGAACAAGTCCTAGATGCTGCTCAAAGTAATGGACACTCTCTCCTAGACTGGATAACTGCAGCCTGGAGATATATGCATTTGCATCTTTAGGCCTTACACCACTACACTTGAGAATTTACTTTGGCAGGACCACTTCAAAATTGAAAAACCGTTTCTCGGGTAATTGACTTCTTTAAAGGGTATAGGGAGTTAGATCAAGAAAAGTTGTAACATTAAATGTAAGAAGGAAGCCATTTCAATGAAGGAGAACACCCAGGTTTTTCAGACCATTCACAAATATTAGACCCTTTTGGCAGAAAACCTGGAATGCCATTTGTAGACAGAACCCCACAGACAGATACGCTAAATAGGATTCTTAGAGTGAATAAACGTAAGCCTTTTTTAGGGAACAGAAGGCCACCACAAAGGTGGCCATCAGCGCCCAACTATGAGAAAGCAAATGCATATACCTTTCAACAGGAGTCAAGTTAGGTGCCAATGAGACCATATATTATGTTGCCCCCAAAAATTAAGAATAAGATAAGAAACTTCTACCAGCCTCAAGATCTGGATCACAGATCCCCTGAATTCCCCGAAATTTTTTTTAATCCACTGAGTCAAATAATCCACATAATACTGCTCCTGTGTGCATGGATGTGAGGAGTCCAGTGGAACAGTGCTACATCACCAGAAGAAGAAGAACTCTCCTTCCCTGGCAGCCACCAGCTGCCCATAGCTCTCCAGCTAGGGGTGGAGCCTTGAGTGCCTCCCAGCATACACATGCATTGGAATTTAAAGAATGCCTCAAGCAAGAAACAAAACCAGTGTCTGAATTTGCCATGTTGGACCCCACCATCTTGCAGGACCTCAACCCCTCCCTCCAATGGAACAGTAAATTGAGTTCCCTATATAAGAAGATAAATGTCATATGGCTAATTGACACAGGCAGTGATGTTAATATATACACAGGGCTGCCAGACAATATACCAAGTAAGGGAACAATAATTACACAAGGAATGGCAGGAGAGAATTCATAGTACAAATACGTAAATTAGAATTGATAGTACATGATAAGATAATAACCTTGGGTTTTGCATGTTGCAGTGCACCAGGAAATATTCTAGGCTTCCCAACAATCTTAAAAAAATTTCCCCTGATTTCCTAAAATTTAAAAAGATTGCCAAAGTAAGATGTAACCTAGAAGAAGTAAAAATAAAATCTATAAGGCTACCAACAATTAAACCCTCATTTACGCCACAATACTCAATTAAGGGAGGAAATGAGGAGATATCTGAAACTATTAAATCCTACTAAAGAAAGGGGTAATTGAACTAACTCAAAGCTTCAATTTAATAGTCTCAATCTGAGCAGTTTTAAAACCAAATGATAAATTGTAAATGACAGTAGATTGTAGGAGAATTAATGAATTTGTCCCCTAAACTACCAGGACAATTACCAGATGTAGAAGATATTCTCATGAGGAGTAAGAAAACAGCGCTGGGGCTGGAGAGATGGTTCAGCGGTTAAGAGCACTGGCTGCTCTTCCAGAGGTCCTGAGTTCAATTCCCAGCAACTGCATGGTGGTTCACAACCATCTTTAATACAATCTGGTGTGTTTGAAGACAGTGTACTCATAGACATAAAAATAAACAAGTTCTTTAAAAAAAAAAAAAAAGAAAAGCAACACCAAAATGACTATCAACTATAGATTTGTCAGACATGTTCTTTAGCATACCACTCTCCCCACAAAGCAGAGAATACACCACATTCAGTTGACAAGGAAGCCAGTACCAATTTTTTAAGACTACTGTGAGGATACCTAAACAGCACAATAATTGTCCACAATGTTCTAAAATGGTCACTGGATAAGGTCATGCCAGCATCTAATTGTGTTATATATTCATATGTTGATGACATTGTGATAATAGGACAAGAAAAAAGAAAAATACACAAGAAACAGAAGACTGAACCATACAAGTATTGAGAGATGATGGTTGGGCCGTCAGTAAAGATAAGGTATCAGGACCAGATACAAAGGTCAAGTTCTTGGGTGTAATATGGTCCACTACAGGACCAGAAATACCTACAGACGTCATTAAGCAAGTTAGAACAGCTTAAAACACTAACCAATAAAACAGAGGTACAACATCATATAGGATTATTTGGATATGCAGAAAACACATGATATTTACAAGTCATTCTGAAGCCCTTGTGTAATATTATAAGGAAAGCAAATGATTTTATTTGTGATAAATCCCAAGAACAAGCTGTGAAAAACAGTGCTAGAATATATAAAGGAATATTCTATGCTACAATACATTCAACCAGATGACATAGTATATTTAGACATACTGTACCTAAAACAGTATGGAAACTGGGATATCTTTGCCAAGAGAAATGGTAGAGAATGGCCATTTAGGCTTCTATTATAAAAATTTCTCATGGTAGGAAAACAAATTCTATTTGAGAAAACAATGTGGACATCATACGAGGCCTTAAAAACTCACCACCACATGCTGCAGAACAACCAAGTAATGATCAGAACCACCATCCCGATCCTAGACTGGATCAAGGCCCCAGAGAAAGCATGGGCCAGTCTACCTGCGGAAGGGAAAGTACTACAATGGAAATGGTACTTAGTGGAGCTGCTTTGCTCTGGTACCCTGTCTGCACGGGGGGTCAGTGTCAATGCACAGGAGTTGGTGCCAAAGGTATCAGAGTCAATACTTCAGACCAACTGCCCTATGACTCCACAGGGATTATCAACCATCCCAAATGCCACTCCTCCCCAGAAATAGGTACCACTAGGGCATTGGGGGTCAGGAGAGTACCAGCATTCCCTAACCAGGTTAATGCCTGGTTTATGGATGGCTCCACAACCAGTAAATAGAACATGGTCTTGTGGAAGGCGGCAGCCTACAGACCAGGGGATGGAATGGTGATTGAAGAACAAAGAGCAGCTAAATCTGCACAACATGCAGAGGTAGCAGCAGCAGCAGCAGCAGCAGCAGCAGCAGCAGCAGCAGCACAAAACCTCATAGAAGAACCAAATGTACTACATTTGTTCACCAACTTATGGTGTGTAGCCAATGGTATAGCCATATACGGTCAGGAAATAGAAAGCGAATGATTGGAAAATTAATGGCAAAGATAGACAGTCAAGGAATTTTGGATGGAATTGTGTGATATAGCCAAAGAAGTTAAGGCATATGTATACCATGTGGATGTCCATACTAATAAAGAAGGCAACCAATATAGACATAGTTACACAGAGGATAAATTAGCCAGCCTAGCAAGTAGGTTAAAATGAAACTGGAAGGCAGCCTCCAGCAAGTGAAAGGTTAAAGCAGAATAGAAGCCAGTGCCAACTAGAGACTTGGAGAGATTATCACAGAAAAAAAAATATTAAAAATACATGAGACCCTGAGCATGCAGGAACACACACCACATTCCAGTGATGTTCAGGCAGAAATTTACAGGAAAAGGATTAAAGATGTGACAAACCAATGCAAACATTGCCTAAGAGATAAAACTAGATTCACACACACTTATAAGGGCGACATAGAGCATAGGCTGAGTTTCAACCACACTTACCAATAGACTTTATAGGACTATTACAACAATGGAAAGAAGCCTATGCATGCACCTTTGTAGACGCATGCACCAAGGATCCTCCAAAAGCAGGACCACACCCAAACTAATCTTTAACCATACTCACCTATGGGATTGGATTTCCCATGATGGGACCCCCAAATATTATACAATCTGATCAAGGAACATATTTCACAGGGAGCAAGTGTAAAACTCTTGCAAGATTATGAACAGACAGTGGGGATATCACATGGCTCATCAGCCAACAGCAGCAGGAGCCATCGAAAGATTTAATGGCCTGCTCAAAACTAAGCTGGGAAGTAGGGATAAGAGTAGCCACCTGGCACAAGATGTAATGAAATAAATACACGAACTAAACGTCAGACCAAGATTGACTAGGAAATGCCTGATACAAGAAGCAATAAAATATTACACATGTAACATATAAATAATAAATGAATTAAACTTAGTATAAATATTTTTAGATAATGCCCTGAATGGATACATGGATAAAAAATTATAACCATAACCATATAAATTGTATAAAACACCGTATACACAGGAGGAAACCTGGGTAACACTGAAGGACCACTTCATATGGATAAAAGTTAATAACACACCAGCATACATCCCTATGGAACAAACTTACAGACTAGAATCCAACACGTATTTATATCCATACATACCCATACGAAGGATGGAAGAAACAGTATTGACATATTCCACTATGCCTCAGACTGTGTAAACCCTGGGTAACTATAAATTCTTGATACACATCAATAATGAAACTATAGCTAGATGCAGTTATTTAAATGAAACAATCATGTAGAAAGGAAGATAACTAGAGGATGCTATCTGGTACGTAACAGTTCCCAGATGGTAGCACACAATCAGATGATATTAAACACAGTAAACTACCAACAGACACATTTCTTCTCGTCTGATGCACAGTTAGATTTCGAATTGGAGAAAGGCCACATGGATAAATTTGTTAAAGCCATTAGAGAAAAGGAGGAAATGGCCAAGCACAATGAGAAACAACTACAGAGCATGCATCAAACACTCCTGAACCAAGAAAAATTATTGGTGCATAAAACAGCATAATTGTACAGTATGGTAGGCCTACCCAGAGCAAAGATGCACAATTTATACGGACTGGAATAAGGAATTGAAAAAATGTGGCATATGGGACCAATTAATTAGGATTGCCTAGTTTGATTTTGTGTGTTATCCTGGACATAACTGGTTTCATTGGTTGATGGAAGTATTTTGGTTTGTGATATTTTGCATTCTTCTTGTGCTAACCATATGAATAAGTTTGTTTCTTCTTAGACATGTCTGCCATAAGAAAAGTAGGAATTCCTAATAGGAAGAACTGGGGGATTCACTCAGGATGTCAGTGCAACCTGGGAAACTCCTTCATAGCCAGATACTTTTTTGTTAATTGTTTCCATAAAAGTGTGGAACCATTTGTTTAGCAGAATACATGCGTTCGCATTTGGAAGTCCCCAGAATTGTACCATTGTACGTCTCCATTAACCATGAAGCACCTCAAAGGCCAATCAGAGGAAGACTTACTTCTTATATTAGTAAACCACACTTGTCTCCACTTCCCACTATATATAATTGTCAGGGGCATCTCTGTGTATACACTGAAGGCCTGGAATCAGCCATAGGCCTGAAGACAGCGGTAGGCCTAACATGCATGCCTGCTAGCACAAAGTCTTGGTCTCTGTGGAAAAACACTAAAACAGATGGCTAAAATCTATTGTAAACAAACAGCTTTGATAGATAGTTGTCAGACTCTAGTCATAGACCTTGTAGATAGGTGACCTTGGGTAGATAGTACCAACTTAGATTAGGACAAGTGAATCATAGATGGAGTCATAGTGGCCTGTCCCCTGAACCTTCACCCAGCTGAGACACTGTTCTGGAAGATATCTGTACTCCCCCTGAACACCTACGCTCCTGCGTCATCCCCTTCCCCACATCCTGCCTTTTTGTGTATATAACCCAAGTGTGAAAAAGTAAAAATTGCGGTTTGATCAGCCTATAGACAAGCCGCTCGTTCTTTGCGTTCGCCTGCCCCCCATCTTTTCTTCCAGGTGACCTCCCCGGACCCCTGTTTAATGTCCTGCTGCTTAGGACATTTAATGAACCAGTTAGACAGGCAAGTCATTGCATAATCTCCATTTCTGCAGTCTATATAAAAAGGGAAACCATTATCATTATGTATGGTCTATGCAAAACTGATTATACATGATGGCGAATCCTCAAAAGCCTTCTTCCATGGAGACTGGATAGAGCTAAATCTCCCATAGCACCCCGTGATACAAAAACATTAGAAGCATATTGAACTAGACCATCGGTAAAACCATTTTTTAGAGGAAGGCCTGTTTCAACTTGATGCTTGAGATCAAACAGTATCTCCTTGAGATCGGGTTCTCCTTCCTGGCCCTAAGCCAGAATCTCAACAATCAGATAAGCAATTTAAACATACCCTTAACAAAATAGAAACAGTAACCAAAAGCTTCCATACAAAAAAAAGGACCAGGGCCAGATGGTTGTAGTACAGAATTCTATCAGACTTTCATAGAAAAATTACATTAAAATTTTTGACCCATTTTGAACTGATTTCTGCACACTGCCATTCGGTGTTCTTACCACTGTTTAAAGTGTTCTTCCTCTGACCCCCAGGGTATATTGACACCTTTATCAGAAATGAGGTGGTTCTAGCCATGTGGCTTATTTCTAAGTCCTTTATTCTACTCCATCACTATTTTCAATACCATGACCTTGCAATATAATTAAGATTAGAAATTCTGATGCTTCAATCTTGCTGCTTTTTTTAGACTTGTTTACGTGTGTGTGTGTGTGGGGGGGGGGTTCCATAGGAATTTTAGGAGTATAACTTTTTAATTTGGTGGAAAAGTTTGATGGAGATTATGCTGAATCTGTAGACTGCTTTTGGTAATATAATCATCTTTACAGCAATAATTTGACAACCTCTGAGCACGGATGTTGTTTCTGTTGTCTAGTGTATTCTTCACTTCTTAAATTCAGTTTTAAAGTTTTCATTGTTACAGGTGTCTCCTCTCCTTGGTTAGGTATGCTTTAGTTTATTTTTTTATTTTTAATTTATTACTCTGTGTGCATCTGTGTATGTGTGCATTTGTGTGTGTGTGTAATGTAACTGTATGATGCATGTCCCACAGTGGGGGGTCAGCGGACAGTAGTAAAGTTGGATTCTCCTTCCACCATTAGGTGAGTTCCAGAGATTGAACTCACATTGCTAGGATTGCATGCCAAGAACTTTTATCTGTTGAACCATCTTGCCAGGCTCCCCACCCCCAGGAAATTTGGAGGCTATTGTGAATAGAATATTCCATCCCCCTTTTTTCTCAGGAAGTTTATTATTATTTGTCGACATATAGAAAACCTGCTGTTGAAGTGTCTCTTTCTGCCCATAGTCGTATTTGCTTTATCCAGTTAAGTCCTGTAACACACCCACATCCTCAGGACCCCCCAGCCCTAGAGCCCCATTCTGATTCACGTCCCTTCCCAAAGGCTATGAAGAGATGACACATGGAAGGGGTTCCTGATATCTATATGTTATCTTTGGGACAAACCACCAGGCCCTGGCCTTTCAGGCATCACAGTGCAGTCCGTCTGACGCCAGTCAGCTATCCTCTGCTTGTCTTCCATGGCCCAGTTTATCTTGTTATCGTTGCCAGTGCCGAAATCAATCATGATACGCTTGTGCCTGAAGAAAAACATGGCAGGCAGTACATGGATTGTACATTTCATACATCTTGTTAAAGTCAGGCACTCCGTTAGTACCTGAGAAAAATAACTGCACATTGTTTAGCTCTTGCAATGATGCTGTCCAGAAACTCCATCTTTATGTGCATGGGGTTCCAGTAGTGTCTGAAAGGTTGGTAAGTCATTATGCAGATGAGGGACTCTGTATGACATCTTTAGCATGTATTACCACATGCTGAGAGAGGACTGCTTCCTGTGGGTGCACGTGCCTTCCTGCCACACGGTAGATCCTCCTGGCTTTTTTTTTTTTTTTTTTTTTTTTTGGAATGATGTCCCCTGACATTTCTTATTGGATATTTGTGGCCATCACATCTTGCATTTCATGTTGTTGCTCGCCGAGGCAGTGGTGAGCATAGGCTCTTCCTCAGGCTAGGCACTCAAGGGCATTTTTGGAGAACATCTGCTTCAGGCTCCCATAGTGCAGTCTACCACAGTCACTATAGGTGGTTCTTCTGAATTCTCTCTACCTATGGGTATATCTAGCACCTGGTCCTATCTCTGCAGTCTAAGTAGTGTCTCTGCCTTATCAGTCTAGTCTCTCTGCTCACTGTTCTCCAAGAGGGGACAGTGTCCTGGTGGTTGCTGTTAACCATGTCCTAGCATTATCAGCTGATATATCTGGTGCCAACTGCTGACTAATACTGACCTCGTGGAAGGTCAGATTTTCTAGATCTCATTTCTTCTTGTTTCTCTCTTCCTTGGCTCTTTCTCTAATATTTATAGAGTCTTAAAAAAAATCCTGACTCTATATAGTGGTTTGGTATGTATGTGTATTGTTCCCCAAAGCCAGGCCTATGCCAGTTTGTTGCACTGAAGCTGGGGTATCTCTGCTACTGATGTCATTCCAACTGGGAGCTGTAACTTAGTCTCTTAGTAGCAATAACTAATGTTTATCGAGAATTTACTATAGACCAAGAAGTCCACTCACTCAATATTTATAACAACTTTGAGATGGGCATTATTAGTGTTCACATTTCTATTTTTGAGACAGGGTCTCACTTTGAAGGTCAGGTCTGGTCTAGAACTCACAATGCAATCGGGACTGGCCTAGAGTTGGTGGCAGTCCTCCTGCCTCAGCCTCCTAAGTACTAGGATTACAAGAATGAGTCATCATACTTCAGTTGGGTTTTTTTTTTTTTTGGTTTTGGTTTTGATTTTTTGATTTTGGTTTTTGTGTGCGTGTGTGTTTTTGTTTTGTTTGTTTGTTTTTACAAGACAGGATTTCTCAGGTTTTCTCTGTATAACAGAGCCTTTGCTGTTCTGGATTTACTTTGTAGACCAGGTTGGCTTTGAACTCACCTCTGCCTCCCGATTGCTGGGAATAAAGGCATGTGCCACCACACCCTGCTCATACCTGGCTTATAATCTACATTTTATAGATGTCCAAATGGTAGTCTTTTAAAGAATTGACAGTCTTGACAAAGGTCAACCTGGGTAAAAAATATAAAGGCGGGATCCAAATGAAACATTGTGGTTTTAGAAGCACAAATTTAACAAGTCCCTAACAAATACTTTTGCCATCACTACCTCTGTGTTTGGTTAAGCAGTAACCTGGTCTTCCTTTTTTTTTTTTTTTTTTTTGTTACTATAAACTCAATACAGCTACACAGTTCTCATTTCAAGTACATCTGTGATTCTATTCTCTGCACTAGAAAACAAATCTGAGTCAGGCTTTGTGTTTATGTCAGAATTGGGGGGGGGGCTCCCTCACGCCACTTGGACATGACAATTGTGTCTAGCATCCCCTAAGTGAGGCAGGGGCTTGTCTGACCCAGCCTCCCCTCCCCCACCCATCAGTCCTACCGTCCCCAGCCCTTCTGCTCATCTCTACTTGAAGTGGAAAGTTCTTCCATTTTATCATTTAATTTGTTTCATATTTGGGACTTTCTTGGCATGGCTTCGCTGGAAGACAGTGTTCTGGTGTGTAAAGCTATGCAGACCCAACCCAAGAGAGTCACCCCTTGGTGTTTCTTCCTCATCCTCTTCTGTTTAGATGTGTTGGGACCTGAGGAAGAAAAAGCTTAATTCAGGCTTTGGCCTCATGGGGATTTTTGTCAACAAGAACCAAGAAGCCAATTCCTTCAGCTTTTGGATAAAGTTTGGCTTCCTGGCAAAGGATGCCTTTGAAATGTCTTTGTTTCGGTTTTCAAAGTTCTCTTTTGAAGTAGTGAGGGAAAGCAAAACCCTCCAGTAAACAACAGGTGTTGTCTCTCAGTGTTCCCCCTCCCCCATGGATAAAAACAAAAATGAAAAGACCATCACACCTATTTCTGATGTTATTTAAAAAGCTTGGTCTTGTCTTCAGAGAGCAAGTGTGTGGTCACTGGGACCTCATAGAATGCTGATTTGCTAAAGGGATTATAGCTGGGTCTGAAGTCCTGGCAGGAATTGTTGATTTGGGAACAGAGGAGGTTGAGAAAGTCTGCTACAACAGCTGCTGTACTTTCAAAACTGTGAGAGCAAAGTCACCTTCTGACCCCCAAACCTCTCCCAGCCTGGTAGAGTTACAGAAGCCATTTAAAGAAGACCAAAGTGCATGTGGGCATCCAACTCAAATCCTTTCACTACTCAGGTACTCAATTCTTAAAATTAAGACAACCAGAAAATATAGTAATGTAGCCGAGCAGATACGTGCTTACATTTTGAAACAATCAACTAGACACATAGCCGGACACATGGGGTCAAATATAATGTTGAACAAAGAAAGACTACCATCTTCATATTCTATATGCTAGTACATCATATAAAACCCTGAAGAAATTTACCCTACATTTCAACTTTTAAAATAGTAACTGCGAAATTACATCAGAAACTTATTCTGTGCCCACAGTTGGGCAGTCGTGCATGGTATGTGCTCACCAAAACGATCTTTTTTATAGTTCAGAGAGTGCCCAGTAGTTATTGGCACACTAGTTCCTTTTTAAAAGAAACAATGTCATTCTATATTATGCAGCTGATTTTTCCCTTTCAAAGAGGTAGAAAATTAATTTCTCAGTGCCTGGCTCTGTAACAACTCATAATAAGCTTATTAGGTGTTTATGAATACATAAACGAATGCAGGATATCCAGTTGCCTTAAAATGGGAAATCTGAAGGATACAATTGATGCCATTACTTCAGTCCTTTTTGAAATATAATTTTACGAGTTGGGCAAGTATGATATTCAAGCAAGTATGATGGCAACTTGATAGAGCAACTTGGAAGACAAACCTCTGCTGTGTCTGTGAGGGCTTCTCCAGAAATCTTTGACTGGAGATGTGTGATGCCCTGCTCCTTTGAGAATATGAGTGGAACCGTTCTGTGGGCTGAGGTTCCAAGCTGAGCAGAATAGAGAAAGAGAGTGGGGCATCATCAATTTCTCTCTGCTTCCTTTTTAAAGTTTACTTTAAAACATTGTTTGATATTGTAATTCATCGTTTCCCTTTTCCGTTTCCTCGTTTCCTCCTTCCAGATCCTCCCAGGCAACCCCATCCATGCTCTCTTTCAAACCCATGGATGCTTTTTTTGTTTTTGTTTTTGTCATGTGTATGTGTGGGGAATGTTGGGTTTTGTAAAATGGTGGTGACCTCGACAGGCCCATGATGAGGTGTTCCCCTGAACAGCCCAACAGGCCTAGTATAAAAGGATATTTATTGAGGGGAAGGGAGGGGACCTGGAAAGGGGGTAGAGGCAGAGAAGGGGGTGGGGGCAGACAGAGAAGGACAGAAAGAGAAGAGAAAAGGACAGAAAGAGAAGAGAAAGAAAAACAGGAAGAGAAGGACCCAGAACATGTGGGAACAGAGAGAGAGAGAGAGAGAGAGAGAGAGAGAGAGAAGAAAGATGGAGAGAGCAAGCTGGGGTAGTGGAGCAGTCCCTTTTATAGACCAGGTAGGCTTGCACTTGGCTGCAGGTGATGATGTGAGCTGTTGCTAGGTGGCTGTCGCTAGGTTTCTGGGAGGAGCCTAGTGCAATTGTCTGTAAACCCTGCCACCGCTCCTTGTTTGCTATGGTGGACTGTACTCTTGAACTGACAATCAAGCTAAATCTTTTCTCCAAGTAGCTTTTCTTGCGCATTTTGTCACAGCAATGAGAAAACGAACACATTAACTAACCTTTTAAAGACTCTGGATGAAATTAGAGCCAAAGAATCTATTCCCCCTCCTGGATGTTTATCATTGGGACATAGGTTTGTATGTTTTTGTTTCTGGAGGGAGCTGGAGAGGTGATAATTCTGACTTCAAAATATGTTAATGATAAAGTGGGGCTTACTATATCTGTGCTTTGTAGAACAAACATACAATATTTTGTTGAGTAATCTATTTTCCAAACTAGTGTTAACTGTAGCTTATATTTAATTAGCAAAACAAATATTTACGAGTTAGTATTAAAGGGCCTTATAGATCTAGTTGATATATGAATCTTCAGACTTCTCCCTAATTATATTTCATAGCTTCATTCCTACCTGGCATGCTCAGGCTGATTTGGAATAGTTTGGATATTTGCAAATTTCTTTTAAGGAGTTGAAATTTCTTTTGAAACTCTAATGCTTACATATTAATCAAAGGCTTTATAGGTTTGGTAATGCTCAATAACAATATGCCCATACAATTAGAGTTGTTTCCCAATTAGCTAACCTAAATATAAGTTGTTACGTTCGACTGCTCTCCATAGCTGTGTGGCTCTTCATCCTCCTACATCTCTGCTCTCCCTAGCTCCTCCTCTTCCTCTCCTTACTCCTCCCACCTTAGCTCCTCCTACACACCCCCACTTTCCTCTACCCACTGTACTTTTCTATTATTTTGAGTTCATCATTGAGTATATGTTGAAATGGGTGATTGTTTAAACTGTGAAGCTAAGAGGCAGCTACAAGAACAGATATTTTTTCCTGTAACTCCCATCTGGGATCTATAATCTCCATCTCCATTGCAGGAACACTTGGAGGCGGAGGCGCATAGGGAGGGGGTCTTTGGGAAGAGGGCCATTCAGGGTTGTAATGTTCGGCTGCCTCTTCCTCTAGGTCAGCACAATCTGGCTCTGACAAATCATCATCAACCTTTGGTTGTATTTCAGATTCTAATTTCAGATAAATACGTTTCTTTTTATTTTGAACATGAAAGACAGCATTCAAACAACGAAACAAAAGCAGACAATTAACACACGTGAGCAGCAAACAACAAAACAAAAACAGAGAGTTGTGTTCAGGCTGACTTATTTCTTGCCCCATTTTCATTAACATGACTTACCTTTCTCGATGCAGCAGATTCCTGCGGTGATCACCTTCATTTCACTTCTGAATTTTTGGTGGATCCTTCTTTCAGTAACGTCCCTCACTGGGTCTCTCGTTCTTGCTGCCCCACGTTGGGTGCCAAAAATGTTGCAGCCCGAGCTGCCCTACATTAGGCGCCAAAAATGTAAAGAACCGCTTTGCCCCACGCTTGGGGGCCAAAATGTCATGGACCACTCTATCAATGTTGGAACTCACACTGCCAAAAGCCTTGGGGACTAACTTGTTAGCCTGCACTGCCCCAAGCAGCTCTGGTCTGTAAGTCGGGGTTCAGCAAGAAAGTGAGGACGGACTTGAAGAATGGAGACCAGACAGAGTGTGATTCAATCCCATTTATTCTTCAGTCTCTCTTCTCTAAGTCCCAAGTCTTGAGTTCCTAGTCCCTAGTTCCTAGTCCCTAGTGCCTCCAAGTTCCAAGTTACTTCTTCCAAGTGCTAAGTGCCTAATGTCTAATGTCTAATGTCAATTAATCTGTTTTAAGTGTCTAACCTAATCCTAGTTCCAAGTTGTACTGAACTCTTCTGTCTGCCTCTCGCCTTTTATATGTCTCACTTCTAAACCATTCCTCTAAGTCATGCCTTTAAGTCATGCCCTTAGGTCTTATCTCTAAATCTGATCTCTAAGTCACGCCCTTAAGTCACACACCTTTAAGTCTTTCACACCCAAGGGAAAATCCTGGGTATCTTAAGCAAGATGTTATCAGAGTGTGCTCAGCTGTTGTAGGCTATTGTAATCAAATCTCTTATCAGGATATATGGCTCAAGGTGGCCAAAAGGATGATAGCCGCCTTCTGTTGGCTCCCCACACTCCCCAACTTGCTTCTTGGTCATGATGTTTGTGCAGGAATAGAAACCCTGATTAAGACAAATTGGTACCAGCATTGTGGGGTATTTCTGTGACAACCTGATCATGTTTTGGGGAAGACTATGGAAGGTCTTTGGAACTTTGAATTAGAAGAGCCATTGGGATATTAAGAGCTCTGTGGAATATTCTGTAGGAGCTTGGAAGATAATGTTGAGAACAGTGCAGAAGATGGAGGCCTGGCTTGTGAAATTCCAGAGGGAAGATTAAAGACTCTTATCAGGGCCATTGCTGTTTTGATTGTGACGATTTTGTGGGTTTGGTTGGCTGGGACTGAAGAATCAGCTCTGATTAACAAGATACCAGAACTACTAAATCATAACCTTTGCATTACTGGGACTATTGATGCTGGTTAGCTGGAGCCAAGAACTTGGTGGTGATTAAGAAGAGACCAGTATCATTGAGGTGAAATCTTCTGGTAAGTGTTTTCTGAGAGCATAAAGAAGCTGTATTCCAGAGATAGTCAAGTTTGTACCTTGTGCCACAGCTGGACTTGGTAATGTGTAAGAGTCACCCAGGTGGTAATGGTTTTGAAGGCATGAAGGGGTCATGAAGAACAACTGAGGCTCTGCACTGTGAGAGGTCATGGAAGGCCATTGGTGAAGGTGCAGCCTCAGTTGCAATCAATGGCCCAGTACTGAAGGGGTCATGCAAGGAATTGAGGCTTGGCACCATTAAGAGAGCCTATGAAAGGCTATTGGTGAAGCCTAGTTGCAGTGAAAGATAGCAGTGTTTTGGAGATGCCATTACCATGAGATGATCACCAAGAACAGCAGCAGCAGTGTAGTAGAGGCAGCTAGAGTCTAGAAGACAAGGTGTGTGCTACAAAGGGCAGGGTTGGAGAAGTGACCCAAGCCCTTGGAGGAGCCCAGAAGATCATGAGTGGATCCCAGACATTGGACAGTTAGAGTTTGATTTTTCTTTTGATTGTGACTGTACCCTGATATTTTTCCCTCTCGAAGGAAGAAAGTATTTTAGTGGAGCCCACAGTTAAGAGTCTTTAAATTGTAAAAAAAACAAAACAAAAAAACAAAAACAAAAAACAAAAAACAAAAAAAATGCATTTTAAAAAAGATTGGATATTTTAAAGGGATTGAAAATTTAATATGTAAGAATTTCTAAAGACTGTGGGACTTTTAAAGTTATTTAGATCTTGGGGATGAGTAAGAAAGTAAGGGTTGAGGCTTAATAGTGATATGTTTGTGTGTCAAGTTGACAAGGGGTCAATTGTACTGGCTGGTTTTGTGTGTCAACTTGACACAAGCTGGAGTTATCACAGAAAAATGAGCCTCCCTTGAGGAAATGCCTCCACAAGATCCAGCTGTAAGGCATTTTCTCAATTTAGTGATCAAGGCTGGGAGGGCCCATTGTGGGTGGTGCCATTCCTGGGCTGGTAGTCCTGGGTTCTATAAGGAAGCAAGCTGAGCAAGCCAAGGAAATCAAGCCAGTAAGTAACATGTCTCCATGGCCTCTGTATCAGCTCCTGCTTCCTGCCCTGCTTGAGTTCCAGTCCTGACTTCTATTGATGATGCACAGCTATATGGAAGGGTAAGCTGAATAAACCCTTTCCTCCCCAACTTGCTTATTGGTCATGATGTTTGTGCAGGCATAGAAACCCTGACTAAGACAGGAGGTAAACAAAAATCTTTAATGCTTGTTTATGGAACTATTTTGTCCAAGTCACCATCTTCCCAGAAGCCTGTTAGTGCTCATCTTCAAAAGGAATTTACAAACCACCCTAGACTTCTGCAAGTCCCAAATACCAGAGGTGCCTGATGATTTTAAGTCGCTGGGTATGTCTAGCAACCATAGGTTTGATTCCCTCAGGTTCATAAGTGGGAGACAAAGCCATTTTGCATATCTAAAGGGAAGAGTTCGCCTTGTTCCTTCCACAGACACATTCTTCTTTATTCCAAACCCTCTGAGACTACAGTTTCTAAACTGTAGAAATTGTTAGTGCCAGAGGTTTTTGTCTTACCCTGCAAACCTCCTATCTTACATAAACTTAGGTGGGATGACCAAGCTACTTTAGATTTATCACGAAGTTTCCTCTCTGTTCCTTACTGAAACACTTTTTGTCATGAATAATAGCTAATGGTTTGTATATTTTTAATAAAATTGATACTGCAGATTTTAAATCAATTTTCAGTTTCTATTACCAATCTGGGAAAAAATGGGTATCTTCAGAATGAATGAACTTTAAAACTCTTCTATATTGCAATATTTTAAATGCTAGTGGGGAAGGAAATCCATTTTCATTTTTTCTCAATACCGAACTATATCGTCTAATAATCATCATAGAATTTACGACTTGTTGATCATAAATTCTTGTAATTCTTGAAATAAATTTATTTCAATTTCCAAAGACCCCTGTAGTTAAATAAGAAATGCAGTAGAGAAAATAAAAACGTGTCTAGATTCTCAAGGAATGACATTCATTTTAAAAGTCACATTAAATCAATGACTGGATATCATAAGTCTATGGACTGTTTTGGAACACATTTCAACAACTTGAAAAATTAGATTAAAGGTATTTCCCCTGTCAATCATATCAGAATGAGAAGACTTAAATGTGCTCATGTTTCTTATGAATCTGTTTTAGTTTAGAAAAATGGAACTATCCTAAACATCCATTGAAGGGGGAACCAGTTAAATAATACATACAAATAGTAAAATTTACTTACTTAGCAAAATTCAATATTACTGGAATTGAAGGATATTTGTAACATGCTGAGTGGGAAAAATACCAAAATACAATTCCATTTATGTAAAATTTTATTCTTTTTAGAAAGACGTTTATAGAAATGTGGTTATTTATAAGGAATGGGAATTTTTTTACCTAGGCATTTTTGGTTTTTGCATTTTGATTATATGTATAATTCTAATAAAAATGATACAAATTTATAGACATATAACATAGAGTTGAAAATATACCCTGGACACTTTAACTTATGTATGAGTACACTGTAACTGTCTTCAGACACACCAGAAGAGGGCGTCTGCCTCCCTCTGAGAGCCGAGATTAAAGGTGTGCTGCCATGCCTGGCCATAAGAATCAAAGATTGAATTTTAAGCGGTGAGATAAACAGCCTGACAGAGCACACCATGTCTCTATCTTGACTGAGGTACAATTGATGGATAAATATTTATGGTATATAGTGTGTGTTTTAAAATATTTACCAATTTCAGTAGAGACAAGTTACCCACCACCTTCCCTAGTTACATTCATTCTTATTTTTTTTAATATTTATTTTATTTATATGAATACACTGTTGCTCTCTTCAGGTATACCAGAAGAGGGCATCAGATCCCATTACAGATGCTTGTAAGCCACTATGTAGTTACTGGGAATTGAACTCAGGACCTCTGTAAGAGCAGTTAGTGCTGAGCCATCTCTCCACTCCCCCCTCCCCCTAGTTACATTCTTGTGTGTATATGAGTATGTGTGTGTTAAGAACATTAGAGCTCTTGGTGTATACCAGGTATATAATTCATTGCCATCAACAATAGTCATGTCAGTGTACATTAGGTTTTTAGAATGTACTCATTCTACAACTGTAAAGTTATACATCTCTCCAAGCCCCTGGAAACCGTGGCACTCTCCGTTACCATAGCAACCACCTAAGACATAAGCGACAACATACATAATAATTTGTCTTGGTGTTTCTTTGTCTGGTTTATTTGTCTTAGCATCATGCTTTTCAGGTTTATCTGTGTTGTCCCAGAGGGCAAGATTGCCATAAATTAGTGTCTGCATATTTGAAGAACATACCTGCCAGTCTTAGAGACTTGCTTTGACAATGACTATCCTTCTCCTGTTTCAAAAGATTGTGATGGGTTTGTTTTGGGCAGGGTGTTCTGATACCCAAGTGAGCAATCGAGACCACTATCTAGGAATGGATGCATTAGAAGATGCGTAAGGATTCATGCAACCTGTGCCTGTAGATCCCCAGAGACCAACCTAGAACCAGAATAGTCATTGAACCTAGCTCATGGGGACTTCTTATTGGTTTGTCACCTGAATTTTCAGGGCCAGGCCTGACTCTACAAGGGCTGGGCTAGAACCTAAGTATACAGTAGTCATTCTAGTCCTTGGGTTCATGGTGGCCAAACCGACACTGGGATCTTTCAAGGTGGTCTTGACTATTTGTCTGTTTGAGTATTGAGTAGACCTGGTTTCTGATCTCACTAAAACCTGTGGCCAGAAGATTGGGTCATTAGTATCTGGAACTTGCTTGGATTTTGGAAGGACTAGAAGTCAGTCTGGGTCCACAGAGCCAGCATGGTTCCCAGGATGACAGGGACTGTCTTAAAGCTGGAATCTATGGGTGCCAGCCTAGGAGCAGTGAGTCCTACTTGTCTCGGGGTGAGCTCTGTAAGAGAGAGCCTGGTGCCTGGGGCAAAGGGGCCAGCCAGGCAGTGGGCATGCCGTAGTAGCCTGTATCTTAAGGGTTGGCACAGGGCTTTTGTCTATGTATGTCTTTCTGATGCCCGGAGCTATAGGAGAACAGTGAGGAGCCCCAGTTCATGGCAACATCAAATGTTCTCTTCATTCTTACTGTGCTGCTGTGGGCAGTATAGCACTGCCCCAGCTCCTCTTCAGTGCATTTTAATGTATTTGTTGTATCCAAGATCTCTCATCTGAGTGTCTTAGCTCTTTGAAGGCATTTTTTTTTTGTCTGTGAATGCAATGTTATTAATTACTAAGTAATTATTTCCTTGTTTCTGAGGCTGGATGACTAAGGAAGTAAGTATTACTCTTCTGTCTCCTGGAGCTGCTGTGCCCTCAGACACAGAGACCTAGAAGATCCTGAGAATCTGTGACCCTCTAGGGCAGTGGTTCTCAACCTTTCCAATGTTGGGACCCTTTAACAAGTTGGGACCCTTCATGTTGTGGTGACCCCCCAATCATAAGATTGTTTTCATTGCTACTTTGTAACTGCAATTTTGCTACTGTTATGAATTGTAACATACATATGCTTTTTGATGGTTTTAGGCAACCTCCCCATCCCCCACTGTGAAATGGTCTTTGCATCCCAAAAGTGGTTGCTCTAGGTTGAAGCTAAGCTAATGAGTGATCACTTTGGGAGTTTAACTTCCTTGTTTTAGAATGCAAACAAAGATCTCTCATAGCATCAGACTGAAATCCGTCTCCAGGAGTCTGCTCAATTCACAACCTTCTTGCTTCATTTTCTTCTTTGTGCTCTCCTAACCCCTCACCCATCTCCCAAGAGACCAGTTCCTGCACACAGATCTTCCTGTGGGAGTTTGCTCCAGGGGAATCTAGTATAACAGTAGGCAAAACAATAAGTTCTAAATTCCCACATGGTTTGCCTGAACTGAATCTGACAATGTAATATCTGTATTTTGTACACTAGATAAACCTCTCTGTTCACAGCTGCTGTTTCAGTTAAGGTTTTACTTCTGCGAACAGATACCATGACCAAGGCAAGTCTTAATAAGGACAACATTTAATTGGGGCTGGATTATAGCTTCAGAGGTTCAGTCCATTATCATGAAGGTGGGAGCATGGCAGCATCCAGGCAGGCATGGTGCAGGAGGAGCTGAGAGTTCTACATCTTCATCTGAAGGCTGCTAGCAGAATACTGGCTTCCAGGGAGCTAGGATGAGGGTCTTATAGCCCACCCCTACAGTGCCACGCCTACTCCAAAAAGTTCATACCTACTCAGGCAGGGCCACACCTTCTATAGAGTATTCTTTTTTAAAGATTTACTTATTTATTCCATGTATATGAGTGTACTGTCGCTGTCTTCAGACACACCAGAAGAGGGCATCAGACCCCATTACAGAGGTTGTGAGCCACCATGTGGTTGCTGGAAATTGAACTCAGGACAGTCAGTGCTCTTAACCACTGAGCCATCTCTCTAGCCCAAGGCCACACCTTCTAATAGTGCCACTCTCTGGGCCAAGCATATACAAACCATCATAGCTCAGGGTTGGGGGACTCATGGTTCATTCTGGCGCTTTCTCTTGTATACTGGAAATAAGAGTTTGTACTGGAGCACTAAATAAATTAGAAGACGTGGGTCAGTGGTTGCTTTTGATGTACTGAGTAGGAGATCTGTGTTTCTTGTCTCAGCTCCGGCAGATAATTTAGCCTTGTATCTTCAAACAACATATGCTTTGTTTGTATAAACCACTGTTAAGAAGGATTGAATGACAGATGAATTTCACTGTGGACCCGTTTTAGTTCTAAAGAATTAGATGAGTAAAGATAATGCCACCTCCTCTCTCAATTATGATAAATCCTCTATCGTTTATACTGTGTTGGGGGCAAGGGGAAGTGACGGTTCTTTTGTCAGTTTTAAAATTTATCTTTGCCCGCACAGCTCTGTAAATTGAGGACATATTTTACCTGTGGATGCCGTGCCTGCAAGCATGGACCCAGTGTGGTTTGGCGATATGTCACCTAACTGTGACCTCCTCTTTTCTACATAATGTGTCCTATATATAATGTAGGACATTAGATTAGCTGGTGGTATTTTGCTCTTCAAGCAGGACGTGGAAGTCCATTTCCCACTGATTTAATTTAGATCTATGCAGCAGGAAGCAAGTAAAGAAAAGGGTTATCCTGGTTATTAAATGTGATTCCTTTCCTCAGTCATTTATCCTTCGAAACCAATAAATACCAGCACTCTGTAGAAAAGCAAACTCCCTTTAGATAAACATTTCACTTAGTAGGCATGGCGGCACACACTTTGAACCCCGGTACCCTCGAGGCAGAGGAAAGTGAATCTCTGTGAATGCCAGGCCAGCCAGTAGTACATAGAATGAAAACCTCGTCTGAAAAAAGTTTTACTCGTACAAGTGGTTTTTATATCCTAATATGTATTTGCTAGCCGAGAAGCAACCGATTAGAAGTACAGACTAGTTTGCCTACCGATGTAATTACTCACTGAAATGTAATTTCGATTTTATTTCTCTTTTATATATATTCTTTGTATTCCTATGGGTTTTGTTTTTTGTTTGTTTGTTTGTTTGTTTGTTTCCCATGAGACGCGGGAGGAGACAGATGGGACCAAGAGGGATTCGAACGGGCGGGTAGAGAGAGAGTGCAGAGGGCCCCGCGCCCTCTGCAGGCGCCGCCTTGAGCTGCGCCACCGCCGGTTCTTCCTATGGGTTCTTAATAACTCAGTTCGGAAGAGCTGGATGCTTTCTCCTCCTTGCCTCTATCTGTGAGCGTGTGCAAAGGACGCTCCTCCTGAGAAAGGTTAAGAACTTGGAAACCTGATGCCTTATGCAGTAGACCCGTCCATCTGTCCGTCCGTCCGTCCGTCCGTCCGGTTCGGGCTTGTCTTTCTCAGGGAGCATGGATCCCGAGACAATAAGGTCAAGTGAGTAAGGAGCAGAAAGCAAAGTTCTCCAGGCATTGCTGTGCCACCTTTGTTTGCTCTTGCTTTTGTTAGGAGTTCTTGGATGGCAGATCCTTTTGGCCTCGGTTTCGGAAACACTACATTTATGCTAATTGAGTCAAGTGATTGAACAGATATAAAGTGCTTCGAATAGGTCCTCGGATGTTCGAAGTCCTCGTGACAAATTAATCACATTGCTGCACCCAATTCCTTGCTGGGATCTCTAAAGCCATGCGTTTTGTTTTTTGTTTTTTGTTTTTTTGTTTTTTTTTTTTTTTTGTTTTTTTTTAATTCAGAGGGGTTTATTTTGTATTTCAAAATAGAAACAAGAGGTGAGTATACTGCATTGTCTGTAATACCTATGGTACCCCAAAATCAAGCGCATTGGTATTTCTGCAGTTATATTATGATAAACAGTCTTGGACTTGAGTTTGTCACTATTTTAAAACTTTGGGGTTTTGAAACTTCAAGGATCTTACAGTTATAGACAAGGATTATGAACCTGTGTCATTGCCATCACCACCACCATCATCAACATTATTAGTTTATTATTTTTTTTTTTTTACTGAATTTTACTTCTTCTTTTGCCCCTGAACAGAGAGCCAAGCTTAGCTTTGAAATTCCAGAGCCTAAGATGTATATTTCTACTAACTGCTTGTAGGGTTACCATGGAGTCTGGAAGGACGGTTGGCTCAGTGGTTAGTAGCACTTACAGAGATCCTAAGTCTGGTTCCAAGAACCTATGTCAGGCCACTCAAAAACTTGTTATTAAGTCTAGTTGCAGGGGATAGGATACCCTCTTCTGGACAGTGTGGGAAAATGTACACCTAGGGCCACACGTGGTCACCTCCCCACAACCCTCCAAACACACGATTTAAGATTCTATATAATTAAACTAAAAGAAATCGTTTAAAATTGTTATCTTTTAATCTGTCATTTCTAGATTTATTTTTATTGGTTAGTTTCTCTTTATGGGTTGTATTGTCCTGTTTCTCCATAAGCATGATTGTTTTCTTATTGGACACTTTACCCTTATAAATTTTGAAATGGCCAGTGCTAGATATTACTATATTTAAAGAGTGTTGGACTTTGTTCTTGGAGGCAGTTAATTTCTTTTATGATTAACTTCACACTCTAAGGTCTACATATTAGCATCTAAGGGTCTGTCTAGCACAGCCTGTGGATGCCAAGGTTATTTATATCCATTGTTAAACCGTAGTCCATCCCAGGACAATTCTATCGTCTTTCCTGCCTTTCAGCTCTGTGGTCTGAGCAAGCAATTTATATCACCCAAATCTGAGTTTCTGATGAATAGATGAGGGTGTGTTGAGTTTATAGCATGCTGTAATTACATGAGACAGTGTGTCACGTTTGCTGTGCACACTGAGTTCTCAGTAAGCAAGGACCATCACAACACTCACGTTCACCAGTGAGTTACGTAAAGCTTTCCCTCTGAGACTGGAAGTGAGGCAAGAATGTTCATTGTGTTCACTTCTGTTCAGTTACTTCTACTGTTCAACATTCCATCTGGAATAATTAAAGCTGTAAACCACTGACACAGACAGAGATCAATAGAGCAAAATAAAATGGGGGAATTTTTAAAAATCAAGATTTTTGTGTGTAGGGGGTGAGAAATTGCTGTTTTAAAAAGAAATTGCTGTTTTTAAAAATTGCTCTTCTAAAGAGGCAGGGAAGATCTGGAAGAAATTGAGGAAGGATAAATGCCAGAAATAGGACTGCTGGGTCACGTGTGGTATACTTAAGAAACTTCATACAAAAATAGCATCTGTACCATTACACACTCCCACCAAGGCTATGAAAGAGGCCCAACTTAATTCTCTCCCCTCTCCCCCGCCCCCTCTCCCCTCTCCCCTGTCTCTGTCTCTGTCTCTCAATTTTGTTATGGATACAGTGTTCTACCTGCATGTATGCCTGCATGCCAAAAGAGGGCACCAGATCCCATTACAGATGGTTGTGAGCCACCATGTAGTTGCTGGGAATTAAACTTGGGACCTCTGGAACAGCAGTCAGTGCTCTTAACTGCCAAGCCTTCTTTCCAGCCCCCGCCTCTGGTTCTTACAACCCCAAATGCCTGAGCCTTGAGGTAAGGGGTTTGATTAAGACATCCCATTTGGGACTGAAGTATCTCACTCTTTGCCCGTAGCCCAGCCGTGGATCTCTTGAGTATATCTCATATGCTTCAAGGAGAAAGGCGGAGCACGTGGACTGTCCCACCAGAGGAACTGGCCCGGAATTAGTGAAGGTGGAACTTGTTCAAACCCTAGAAATCTCAAAACCTGAGATTTAAATCTCATCCAGAGAACAGCAGGAGTGGAACTAACTACCCCACTGCTCCCAAGCCTGCTTCAGAGCACTTAACCCGGCAACTCCCAACCAGGTGGTCACAAGTAGTCAGTCACATAGCCCGGCACCTGGAATTCTCCCCCATGCAAATGGAGCAGCACCAGCAACTTAGCCTCAGCCGATAGAATGCATTTACAACCCCCCCCATCCCACCCCACTCCCCAAGGCTCATATCGTCCCTGTCCACGTGGAATAAAGAACACAAGCTATTTCAGCAAGGATCGTTCGAGACAGTCTGCTTTTACTGAGCTGGAACACTTAGAGGAGATCTCTCTACCCTGAAACACTCATCGTTGGTTGTTTTGACTTGCCTGCCTAGCGAGGCTCCCATTGTTCAGAGCCCTGACATTGCCACCACACTGCCCCAGACCCAGGCCCGCAGGCCACCTGACCCTGCATCAGCCCCTGAATCTCTTTACTCCTTTTCTAAGAGATGTAACACTGTTCTGGCTTTCCTGCCCGACCAGACCTCTGTGGACCCCATTTGTCCTGGACTCCTCTTCAACCCTCAGCCTAACATGCAGTGGAGTACAGAGGTGTATGACGCCCTGGAAGGAGACCTTGGACTCCACCCTTTGTCCTGTCCTGTCTGAGCCAGTGTAACGGTGGCATCCGGACACCCCAAGAGGAGAGGTGGAACCTAGAACCACAGAGACGCTTCTCTAATGACAGTTGACTGAGGCTTTGTGATATAGAATAGCAATATGTCAGGAGTCATTCTACTGCTGTGTTCCTTTAGTTGAAAATAGTGTTAAGTTTTTCCCCTTTGGCCTATCTAGTCTCAGGTTCTTGGCCACTTTAGCAGTTTCAGGTAAGAATTCATTCTATCTTTTATATTGGGCCTTTAAAAAATGTAGTTGGCTATTTCTGTAACACTTGTAACTTTTGTTACAGTATATTGTTCATTGTATACAGTATATTGTATATTGATAACAGTAACATTGTTCCGGTATATCTTGCAGGCAAGTGGCTATTATTGCAAGTCATAGTGTTTGTAGCTGGGTAATATTGATAATTACTAAAATCAGGTTCTTGAAAGACATGACCATGTTCATCACCACAATGTTCAATAATATACAAAATAATGGGGTACAAATATTAATGAGTGACTAGATAAAATATAACGGAACTCTATAATTGTTTGAGCTATAAAGAAGGACATCTGGCAATCTGGAAGGACAGTAATAGACCTGGAGGATGTCATGCTAAGTGAAATACATGGGCCTTGAAAGGAGGAATCCCACTGAATTCTACTTCCCTAAAGTATCAGAAATAGTCAAACTCATCAGAAGAGACGATGACGGGTGTTGCTAGGGACTTGGGAAGAGAGGATGTGGAGACGATCTTTAGTGTCATTCATGTAAGACATCATTTATGTACTATTATGTCTGTGGATCATGTTATATACTGAGCCTATAATTAACAAATCTGTGCTGACATCTCATATTGGAAATTTTCATTAAAGTAAAAACTTCCAACGGATGTAGTGTATCTCATCTCATCTGCATCAATTCACTCAGCTTAAGAGTTCCGTGGAAGAAGAATGCAAGTGAAGACAACAACATCCATCATCCTAGCACTCTGTCTGAGGGATTAATGTTTCACCCTATTGACTGCACTTCGAGGGACCAGGAAGAGACACTAAATGGGTGATCTGGTGTGTTTCGTGTTTCCAAAGCTCTTTCAAAATTGTAGCATGAAGTTTAACTTTTTTAAACTTTTGCTCAGGAGTTGATTATTTTTGACTGGTGACATTTATCTATTAATTGTAATGTGTAGCATGTTCTTAGATAACTTCGGTTAGCGATGTCTCCTGTGTCAGACACTGGATGCTTCAATTAATCTAAGACTAGCCTAACACCTTCGAGTTTCCAGCTGGAAAGTGGATGAATGCTGTAGAAGTTTAATAAAGAGGAAGGACCCCAGCCCCAATCCCAAGTCAAGTGCATCCCAAAGCTTCTGTCTTGCCTTGACTGAGAGGGGCAGCCAAGGCTCAGAATGAAACAGACCGGGAATACAGAAGACACCAAGGGCAGGTTCCTGTGACTATTTCTTACTGTGCCTGCAATGTTCAGTATCATCCTTTCTTTGCCTTTTTTCTCTTTCAACTTTTCTTTCTCTACAATGCATTCTTCTATACAGACATCGCTCGTGTATGGTCCTAAGTATAAGCGATAATATAATAACCCTACAACTGAAATCAGAATGGAAAAGTGAGATAATTTTTATTGTTTTTTAGTTGTTTTGCTTTCATGTAAAAAGGATCTCATCATGTAGCCCAGGTTAGCTTTGAACTCTCAATCCTCCTATCTCAGCCTCCTAAGGATTTTTTTTTTCTTTTTTTACTTATTTAGTGTGTGTGGAGGGCTCACATATCAGGCTGTGTATGAAGGAGAGTTTGTTCTCTCCTTCATGTATGTCCTGGGGATTGAACTTGGGTCATCAGGCTTTGAGGCAAGCACCTCTTACCCAGCCACCCCGCCAGCCTGGATTGTTCTTGTTGGCCCTACTCAACATGCAGTATCTATGCTACCTGTGATTTTGGTTTCCTTCTCTTTTCTCTGTTACTGGCAGCTACAGAATAACTGGCTCTCTACAACACGCCATGGGGAAATAGTCAAAGTATTTCCAAATTGTTTTGCTCTGCTTTGTAAATACTCTAGAATATCATGATTTGCCTGTTGGGAAGGCCTCGTGAGGCCAACTTATCATATTTCCTCAATTCCTCAGTTTAGAGAACAATAAAGTATAAGAGAGGTGATTAAGACACAACACAACACAACACAACACAACAACAAACCACCACCCAGCCAGGCAGTGTCAGGGCCAGGGCTCTTTGCTTTATTTCTAGTCAAGTGGGGGAGGAAGAACGTGTCTAGAACCTTCCATGGAACTCATTAGAGAGGGAGTTTTTATTACTAAAGTGGAATGTGCAAACTGGTCTGAATGCCCAGGGTATAATCAGCGTGGGAAGGTGTCTGCTGTCTCAAAAGATTGATGCCAGGGTGCCAATTTTACCCCAAAACAATATCACTGGTTTTGTTGAAGCACTTTGTCAATTTTTCTAAATAATATCAAGGAGAATTAGGCTTACTGTTTGATGAGGGAAAGCAAGTGAAAACTGGTGGAATGTCCAAACCAAGTTGAGGAGAAGAAAGCGAAGGGGACACAGAAGGCATTTGTAGAGGTGGGTACTGGAGGGGGTGAGGGGCAGCAGCATCTGGGAGTCCTCACAAAGGTCTTCAAACTCAGAAAGAGCGTCTCGCCTAACTCACTAAGTATGTGAGGGTGTCTGCATGGCAAAACTCTCAGGAAGGAAGCACTTGGTCAGGTGGTGTCAAGGCTTTTTGAAAATGAGCAAATCCATACTTTGGGGGGATGGAGAAGCTAGAAAGATGGCTCAGCAGTTAAGAACACTCACTGATCTTCCAAAGGTCCTGAGTTCAATTCCCAACAACGACATGGTGGCTCAAAACTATCTGTAATGGGATCTGATGTCCTCTTCTAATGTGTCTGAAGTCAGGAATCTTGTACTCATACGCACAGAATAAATCTTTTTTAAAAACATAAAAAAAAAAAAAAAACCCTTTTAAAAAAGCCAACCATGTGGTAAGCGAATGGAACAACTGAGATGCAAACCTGGGTCTTTTAACCCCAGATCCAACAGTCTTTCATATTACCATCGTCAAGGCGATGGTCAGTCACCAAAGACAAACTGTGTTCCCGTCAAGATCCAGTTCCAGGCCAAGGGGGACAGCAGGTAAATGCTGCTCGGTTTGCTCTGCCCTCATGTGACCAAACCCAAATCCACACAGCTCCAGAAGTCCCTCCTGCCAGCTAGTAAGCTCTATCCCTGCCTCTTGAATCTGCCCAGCCTGGTGACTTCTCCTGATGCAGCAGAAATAATGGCTGATCGGAATAAAGCTTGCTGACAAGAGTCCTCAGATGTGCCTCACTCTCTCTGGATTCTTGGCTTCCCCATAAGGAAATGTGTGAGCTAGCCAACTGGGAGGTGAGATATCCCTTCAGAGGGCCTTCAGTCAGCAGAGGCCTTCCCAAACCAGCTGTCTCTTAACCAACCCACCACCGGCTAATGGCAAATATATGAGCAAAGCCCAATGAAATCAGCCAAGCACAGCTGGACCAGCAGACCCTCCCAGTACAGCAGGGAGAGTGTTTAAGCGGGGTGATGTGGCTGCAAGTGACTTCTAGCTGATACAAAGGGGAAACCTTGCATTTAGAGCCAGGTTGAAGATCGAGTTATAAGAACAATTTGTAGAATGCACCCAAATATCCCAGGACTGTACAGTTCTCCCTGGGCACCTGAGGCATTGGTTCCAGGTCCCTGTAGACACCAGAATCTATAGCTGCTCAAGACCCTTTTGTAAGATAAGATCAATGCATATCCTTCCGTATCCCTCAGGTTACCTTCAGCTTAACCTACACCACCCAATGCAATGCAGAGGTTATGTGAATAAGCATGATTCAGTATCGTAGAGTAACAAGCAAGCCATGGGTACACGGTCAGTGCAGACACAATTTTCTTCTGCAGTCAATCCATTTCTTTCCCTCCCTTTCCCCATCCCATCTTCTCTCCTTCCCTCTCTCCCTTCCTTGAACCAGCCCCAGACTGCCCCAGAACTCACTGCAAGCCCACGCTGACCTTAAACCAGTACTGATGGTCCTGCCTCAGCATCCTGAGTGCTGGGATTTCACCACCTCAACTGGCTCTAACTGTTTCTTTTCTGAGGTTGGTTACATCCACAGATATGAATGCGTACATATGGAAGAATGGTGTATAATACTGGAAATACGTGCAGGCGACCCTATCTTACATGGCTTTATCTATAAGGATATGGCTCAGCTTCTGACTGAGTAAAAACCCTTCAGTGAAAAACAACTTACTCTTCTTACCCCCAGCCACGTTCAACCAATAGCTAGGATAGACGAAGCCACAGGACACCAAAGGACGACTGTGGCCACCGAACCTCAATGTTCTTATCTGGTTGCCTGCTTTGTAGAGAGATGAGAGACACAGGCTGGCCGAGCAGTGCGCTGTTCTCCTGTCCTTGGTAACCCTTAAAAGCTAAGGACTCGAGGATTGCCTTACTAGACCAACATTAGATAAATTATGATTTTGAGAAACAAGATCAGAACAAGACACAGTGGGTCAAAATATGATGTCTCTTTCCTCATCATCAAAATATGATGTCTCTTTCCTTGTCTTCACAAGTTCTCTTCCTTCCTGGGTGATAGCCCCATCTTGGCAGAATCAGTTCCAGACAGAAGCTCATCTCTAGACGCCACTGAGCTTGGAGTCTGGAGGGTCGGGTTTCCAGAAAGCCAGGCAAAGTCATCAGTGTGCTAAGTGAGGGTGGAAATTCCATATGGTCTCTGACTTGTAAGAAGTAAAATAATATTTTTTAAAAAACACTATCTTCTCTATTTCAGCTTGTTTTCTCAAAGTATAACCTCTCCTGTGGTTACTCACTAAAAGGAAGTATTTTTAAAGGTCCCCTTTGGAAATTAAAAAAAAAAAAAAAAAGTTACTCAAGTTGGACATTTGAGCTGTGTCAGCAAGAATATGCTGGGACCGCCTGCCAGCAGGCTGTGGGTCCTGAACAATTTCTCCGTGGCTGCCTGCCTGCCCCCAGACCTGACTCAGAAGGGAGGTGGAGAAAGATTTGACAGTTTCATTTTATATACGAATAATTTTGAAAATGCTTAACTAGGTTATAATAACCTTGGTTTTTTATAATCCAGGGATTAAATCAATTTATTCCCCCATTACCCCCACCCTTTATCTTTAACTTTGAGGCAGAAATGTTCTGTAGTTATAAGCAAGGACTCGGGATTCCAGTTCTCTGCTGAATGGGGAAGATGCTAGAAGGTTTGTGTCAGGTTGGTAACAATGGCTAATACTGAGCTGGGCACTGCACCGCACTAAATACAGAATATCCTTCATTACGTCAGAACCCTTATACTTTGGAGTCTATGGTGTGATTTTTGTCTGCGATGGCAGAATATCCCCACCTTCAGAGCGTAAAGAGTGATGGAGCAAGGTTAGGACCATAGTTTTCCAACACCAGTAATTCATTCATTTAACCTCCCCCAGTCTTCGCGAACCGTTTAGAATGTGGGGATGGCAATTGCACTAAAGTTTTGTCAGGACCGACTAACTCATGACTGAGTGTTCCGGACAATGAATAGACCCTGTGACAACAGTATAATAGTATGGCAGCCGCTGGGGCAGGGGTGTTCCACCAGTTGCTCAGAGCACCTCTGCCGACTCCCTGGCCCCCTTCTTGTCCCTGCATCATGGCCCTTATCCTTCCTCTCTATGGAGAGGCCCTTCAGCTACAATAGCAGCATGCCCAGGACACCGCAGCCTCTCCCACTGCATCTGGGTTTGATTAGCCATCCTCTCACTTTGCATCTGCATTCGATTAGTTTCCCAGGTCCCACCTCAACCTAGGACAGACACTTCTGTGTTTCAGTGTGAAGTTTACTTTACCGCCCCACCAATCCTTTAGAACCAGCAGCGTTCATTATTCCACTTTCTACGTTTTAACACATACTTCCAGCTTCTGGAAATCAAGAGGTAGACCTTAAGTTCACGGCTCGTGTTGCCCACTAATGAATGGGAGGATGCTCAAAGAGTCTTTCCATATTCTTGGGTATTGCGTAGAGGGGGAGTAATTATCAGACCCTCTTTCATGGAAAGTAACCTTTGACACTGCAAAACAGCCGCGTTTGAATTTTCTCAATCAGCTCCAGCAATGGCATCATTTCTGTGGCGCTGGGACACTTCATAGCTCGGAAATACATGAAGGCGTAGTCTGTCACACTTATCTTAGAGACAGGAGAATTAGTTACAACCAAGAATAACCCCAAAGGGGTATATTTCCCCCAATTGGCTTGCTGCTGCTGCCCCAAGGAGACTACTTATTCCTAAATTCTTTTTGTTTGTTTCTTGGCCTTTAGCATCTGTACCACAGACTACAACAGGCAAGGAGAGTTGACTCGTTCTTTTTCTCCTAGTTTGTCTTCTCCTTACACACCTCCCATCTGGGCCAGCTGTGTGAGTCCCCACCCAGTAAGTGCCACCTCATGGCTTACGCTGTCCAGGCATTCTAGTGTTTCCTCTTAGTGTCTTTTGTAGTGGGCTTCGTAATGATATATATATATATATATCAATATATATATATATATATTGGTTTTTCAAGACAGGGTTTCTCTGTGTAGTCCTGGCTGTCCTGGAACTCACTCTGTAGACCAGGCTGGCCTCGAACTCAGAAATCCGCCTGCCTCTGCCTCCCAAGTGCTGGGATTAAAGTCGTGCACCACCACTGTCCAGCTGTAATGCAATTATTAAGAGTGCTGACTATTCACTCAGGCAAACTTGTTCTTATTCTGTATTTTTAAGTATCAAATAAAATCCAGTTGGTTCCTCTTGGGTCTAGCCAATATGGTTATAGTTTGACTTTCAAGTTCATGAAAACCTTCTGTAACATTAAATTGCACCCCAGTGCACTATTTTTTACTTGACTAAATTGGCACTGTTTAAATGTGACAGTGTACATCTGTTATATCTAAATACTGTTACAGTATTTCCTACAGTAACTTTTTTTAACCGTTTATTTTATCTTAGATGACCACAGACCACATTGTGTTCACTGTGACACTCCTCTAGCCGTAAACTCCAGTATACCCAGTACACCTAAACTTTGTCCTCCCTATTTAATGGTTTCCAATACCTGAAGTAGAGGGGAAAGAAGGCATTGTTCACATCACTACTTATAATCCTGAGAAACGTTAGCGACTTAAATCTTTCTTCTGAATTGTACCGGAATCTTTATCCAAGTTCCAAGAAATTTAGGTAGTGCCCTTGGAAAAAAAAAAATTAGCTAGCAATTTCTCCAATCTGTGACAACGTGTATATCAAAGGTGAATACAACCTGAAGCCCGCTTTTAAAACAAAGGCAGTGGAATCCCCCGAACCCCTGTGTGTATGTGTCTCTCTGTGTGAATGGGCCAACTCTCCTGCCTGCCGCTGGTGATGAGGGCAAAATTGGGGGGGGGGGTAGGGAATCTGTCCCTGCCTCATTGATACCACCACACAGCAGACAAGAGGCAGGGCTGACTCTCTCAGTCTCATGTTCTTGGGATGGCTCACTGGCAACACCCATATCCAGGGTCAGCTTTTCTGAATGCTGCATTCAGAAAAAAGGTGAGGGACAGGGTCAGGTTCCCTACCTGCTGTAGGTGGTAAGGGTAAGAAGGGAGGAGGGTATCTCTCCTTAGTCCATGCCACTTCATGGACTGGTAGGGACATAGTAGGGCCTACCATGGAGTAGTAGGGCCAGCTCTTCCATGATCATATCTTCAGGCTGTGTCACCTGCAACTCCAGCAGTGTGCAGGGCCAATTCTCCTGAGGACTGTTAATGGCTAGGGGCGGAGTCAGCTCTCCTACTGTTATGACGCCAGGGTCCCCTCTCCCGTGATACCCATGTGAGGGGTTGGGCCAGTTCTTCACATTCTTCAGATATCAATGTGTCCTGGAGTGGCAGCCCAGACTAGGGACTTGCACCTAGCCTTTGGTAGTAGCAGACCTCTGCCTCTGCAGGGCCATGAATCCAGATGTGACCCCTGGTGACAGCACAGGTCATGACCCCACCATGGTCTCAGGTAGCTACTCGTATTGGACTATTCCTCACTATCCCCGAGTCTCCAGTTCTGCCTCTCTTCATTGTGCCCACATGTGTTTCTCTTTCTCTTCCATTTCTCCATTACTTATTTGTTCCTTTTAGTGGTACCCAGGGTATAATGCCCTGTTCATGCATTACAAAGTTAGATAGGGGTCATTGGGGGGTGGTGATCTGGGCCCCAAGGCCTGTGCAATGCTAGATTGTGGGTCATCTCAGTCTAGCTCCCTGTCCAGGCCCCATGGCTTCAGTCTGGTGGTCATCCCAGGTGCTCTCCTTCTGGTGCCCACCCAAGGGGCTCCATGTGAGGGTCAACAGTCTCGACTTCAATTCCACCTGATCCTGTGGCCCTAGGTGGGGTTTTTTCAAGTCTCAAACTTGATCCCTGTCCGCGCACCCTGGCAATGGACTGATGGCACTTCCGGCTCGCTTATTATCACAGAATGTTAGGCTAAGATCATCCAGATGTTCTCAGGTCAGAACAATGAGCATAAACCGTAGCCTCTTTCCTCCCTGTTACTGGTATACTGATGTCCCTGTGACACAGCGGCCACACATGCCGTGCCTCTAGGGGCAATAAATTGTTATCCCAATGCCTAGATTTGAAAACACACATCTAAGAAGTAGCAGAGAAAGTTGCCATACCTCAGATCCCTCCAGGTTATGTGTCAGGTCCTGTGGCTCGTCATGTACCTCAGAAGGAGCTGAGGCTCAAAAATGCTACATCGTGTACAAAAGGCCACAGGGATCCTAACCCTGTAAGTCTAATTCCCAACTTCCACGTTGAGTCTCCAGGTCCTTGTTTTCCGTTACAATCTAAGCTCATCACCCAGAGCACCCCCCGCCCCCCAGGCCATAATCTGTGCTTCGTTTCTTAGCCCTCCCTGAGGAAGGCGGTTTTCTACTTTCACATAGTTCTGTGGTACTGCAGAAGTTGTCACATCAGCCCGGAAATACAGTCACAATGTTTAGTTATAAGATAGGCTGGGGCTGTATTTTTGGACTTGATTTTTAGAGCGGAGACATTGTATCACAATACAATCATTACCTCTATTACAAACCGAATGTAAAACAACTGAAAGAAAACTAACTCAGGGAAAGTTCCTTAAGTAAGAAAAGAGCTACTATGTTTGTTTGTGTGACATAGTTGCCTTCTACAGAGCTCCCAGAAGCAACCAACCACGGTAGACATGGGGTGGTGTTTCCCCTGGACTGCGATCGTGTTTTCTTCTTATAGTCTAGCTGAAGTATTTCATCATTGGTAGTTCTTGTCCCCTTACAGACTTCTCTTGTTTTAGTTACAGTGAGACCTCTGGTTCCCTCGCTCCTTTGCTTTATCAAAGCAAGGAAAGACTCATTAACGACACTTTGCTGAAACACATTCAAACTAAACATTACCTCATCTAGTCCTTTGGATTTGTGGCTTCACAATCGAACTATAAAGTTGAAAGATTATTCCCAATAAAGGAAATTGGCATCCACCAGTAAGGAAATGGGCGGAGAGACTAGGCAGAGAGGCCCTTTAAAGAAGAATGAGACCTCTTCTGTCAAACTCTATGAGAATTCAGCCTGGTCCTTCTGGGGGGTTACAGAGAATGGCAGGGAAATGTCACTCACTGAGTTTTTGTCTTCCACCTGCTGCAGCCCCTCAAGCAGCCCCTGGAACACCGATCAGCTCCCCTGTCTCTGCGGGCTGTGTCCCATTAGCTGAAGTAGCAAGCGAGGGCTGAAATCCCTTCCTTTGACCCCAGTCAGTGTCAGCAACACTGAGACAGGCAAGAGGTGACACCTGGGCCCGTCAGTCCTGTGCCAGGAGCATGCCCCAGTTTTGCACAGGTATGGAACACAGTTCGGTTCCCCAAAGCTGCCCAAGAACAGACACCATCAGAATGGCTTGAAGTACAGATGTCTGGGCTCAGACAGTTTTAGCCTGTAGGAATTGTACGCACCCCATCTTTTCCAAGTACCATAGCTGGACTTATCATCTCAGCTTTACAAATGAAGATTTAAGAGATGTAAGGTGACGACAACTGTTCACAGACCTCTGTGCACTACACAGCAGAGGCTGCCTTTCCTTTAGCGTCTAACTATTCTTGTATGGTATTACCAAGGATAATGTTTTCCTCTCCCCCACATTCAAGGTCAAACCCTACAGTGTGTATATATGAGCATTTCCATCAGACTGTGTTCAAATCCACTTGAAGCTGGGCTTATCGCTTGTCTTGGTTTTCCTGTCTACATGTAGGTATAATGGTACCACCTTTGTAGGGTTGTTGTGGGGTTTAAATTAATTACTATATGGAACTGCTTGGGACAGATGCCTGGCTTATCCCAAGCAAACAGTGTGTGTAGCGTTTAACCTTAACAGAACTGAATGCCAAGTACTTGTATCTGTTGCATGTGGTCATATTTGTTTGCCTGAGCTTTTGACTTATAAGGGGTGGGTGAGGGAAAATGTCCCCCTCTAGGCCTGGCTTTAAACAGCCTTCCCTGAATTCTTCCCCAATCCTTTCCTGCCTCTAGTTTACCTGGGAGAGAATGATGCCTTGGGATCATGTTGAAGATGGTAGAGCTGTCATTAACCTGTCATTCTGAAAGAGAGGTGCACTGTCAATGAGGGGACAACCATCTGTAATGAGATCTGATGCCCTCTTCTGGTGTGTCTGAAGACAGCAACAGCATACTCATATACATTAAAAAAAAAAAAAAAAGAAAAAGAAAAAGAAAGAAACCTTAAAAAAACCCCAAAGGTCCAAATAAGGGGTCTATCTTCCCAGTTTGTACTAAATCAAACCCCAGACACTCAATCCATCCTGAAGGAGAAAAGTATACATTTAGAAAAAGTATACATTTAGTGGAGTACCTTGCATGTAATACGTGCTCAATAAAACTGTGATCTTGCTTGTGCAAAATGTGCCCTTGACACGCTGCTTGTATACTCCCGTGCAGAGTGACGGATGCACTCTGGGTTTTCTTTTCCTGCATTTATCCATTGTGATGTGATTTACCATGCTATTGGCATACGTCATACATGTCCTGCTCTGGGATTTTACAAAGAGAATGTGGAATCTGGCTGCAGCCTCGTTCTGGCTAGAGAAAATAAGGGCCGTTTAACGCTGGTGTTTAAGAAAAACAAAGCTTTTTTAGTTGCTTAGCAACTGGATTTGGGGAGTGGGCCGAGTGTGTAAGCATTGGGGAAGAGAAAGACAGAGAGGTACATATTCCAAAAAAATGAATTTAACATCCAGATTTGTCCCAGGTGGGTGAGAAAAGCATTTATAGAATTAGTTTGTCACATGACAGGAAAATTTAATAAAACACTTTGAGATTCGGCCGTTATTCACTCTAGATATGTCATTATAATTCAAAGGCGACATAAAATGTTTATTTAACATTGGTTGCAAGGGAAATAAATGGTTTGGAAACATCGGGCTTTAGAGAGCTGTCACGCTGGGCGGACGCTACCGCCATCTTGTGGACAGTACTGGGAACCCGTGGGGACTAGGAGGAGGTGGCGTGCTGCGTGGATCCTGTGTTCTTCAGAATGGTTGCTCAATTCCCTTAAGAGTAAATTAGAATTAGAATCTCATAAGGAAGATACTCTCAAACTTGTGGTTTGTGATATAATATTCACAAATATTAAGATAAATTACATCACTCTTTTCTTATATACTATGCAGTGCCAAGAGAATAGCGACTTGACATACACAACTATTTTAAAATCACACAGTGTTTTTAGATGTGAGTAATCTTCATATGTGTCTCTTTCTTCCTTGAGCCTATTTACGAATCTCAGTTCCCCAACAGACTATATTCCCACACTTTATGCAGCAATGTTTCAAATACCTCGTGCTATATATATAATGGTGTGTTTGTAAAAAAAAAAAAAAAAAAAAATCTATGCACACTTCTCTCTAACAAAACAACCAAATTAAGTTTTACTTTTTCCTTCGACAACAAGGCTTTAGTTATGTCCATTTTTATGACTCATTAAAAACTCAAACGTATTTAAAATTTTTGTCCCATAATCAAACCCTCAAAGTAAATGTTCTATTTTGAGATTTTAATCATGTTACATACCCATGACATACATTTGCTAATGCCATGTGACAGGAGCCAGCGTCACCTCGACGCCTTTCCTATATATTACACCACCTATGTATAAGCCTCAAGAAGTGTCAACCCCAGAAATAAGCCATGAGAATGGAAGAAATTTTCTGAGGCAGTGTTAGCTCGGTTTGAAAAGATGATTTTTTAATGTCTCACCCCCAAAGGACTTTGTACTTTTAATAATTTTATTTTTTCCATTGATGAGACCCAAGGGCTTGGAAGAGTGTCAGATTCTCACTTCTCCGTTAACCGACTGGCTCTCAGTGTAGTGGCACTGCAATCGGGGCCCCTGTGGTTCCCATACCCAGACAGCACACTTATCATCTTCGGCACAGTAGAAGTAGTCTGTATTTTTGTGCAGGGAGAAAGGACTTAGAGATAGAGGAAGGAGAGGCAGAGAGCAGCTCACCAGAAATTATTTTAGAAAGAAATACAAATGCAGTTCCAGGATATAAAGAAAATGATTTAGATATTTTCAATCCTTTCAGAAGTGACCCCACGCCAGGCAAAGTCACTGGCTTACCTGCAAAGCCAGGCTGTGCTGAAGTTCTTCAGGAGGTGGCAGGGGCACGATTCAGTTTCCAATATTGGGGCTGGGAAGATGGTGCAGATCTTGTCCAAGTGTGAGGACCTGAGTTCGAATTCCCCCCCCCACTCACAATGTGGGCTGTACCTCCTGTAATTTCAGAGCTGTGGGGGGGATGGTGGCAGAAGGTTCTCTGGAGCTTGCTGGCTACCAACCTAGCTCCAGGATCAGTGAGAAACCCTTTCTTAAGGGAATGAGGTGGTAGGTGCATGCACAGCCTCGGTTGGCTAAATATACCATATGTACACACATGTATACACGCATGCACATGCATGTTTTCAGTGTTGAATTTACTAAGTTCTTTACTCTTAATGTCTTACAAATTAAAACAAAAGATGTTGGGAGATTCATAGCCATTCTGAAAACTTTCATTTTCTAAGAAAATCACAGCATCACTGATAAGTGGATATTAGCCCAAAAGCTCGAAATACTTGAGATACAATTCACAGACCACATGAAGCTCAAGAAGAAGGAAAACCTAAGTGTGGATGCTTCATTCCTTCTTAGAAGGGGAAACAAAATACTCACAGGAGGAAATAGAGAGACAAAGTGTGGAGCAGAGAATGAAGGAAAGGCCATCCAGAGACTGCCCCACCTGGGAATCCATCCCATATACAGTCACCAAACCCAGACACTATTGTGGATGCCAAGAAGTGCTTGCTGACAGGATCCTGATATAGCTATCTCCTGAGAGGCTCTGCCAAAACCTGACTAATACAGAGGCGGCCTGACAAATACAGAATTGGCTTGCAGCCAACCACTGAACTGAGCATGGGGTCCCCAACGGAGGAGTTAGAGAAAGGACTGAAGGAGCTGAGGGGGTTTGCAATCCCATAGGAAGAACAATAATACCAACCAACCAGACGCCCCGGAGCTCCCAGGGACTAAACCACCAACCAGAGAGTACACATGGAAAGACCCATGACTCCAGCCACTTATGTAACAAAGGATGGCCTTGTTGGGCATCAATGGAGGAGAGGCCCTTGGTCCTATGGAGGCTCAATGCCCCAGTGTAGGGGAACGCTAGCACGCTGAATTGGGAGTGGGTGGGGGAGCACCCTCATAGAAACAGGGGGAGAAGGGTATGATAGGGGATTTCTGGGTGGGGGGGTACTGGGAAAAGGGATGACATTTAAAATATAAGTAAAGAAAATATCCAATAAAAAATAAAATAAATATATATTGATACTAGTTGTTAAAAAATGAAAGAAATTAAGAAAGAAAGAAAGAGAGAGAGAGAGAGAGAGAGAGAGAGAGAGAGAGAGAGAGAGAAAGGAAATCACACCAATTGTGCTATGTGGGATGCTCTGTTTCCCATTATGCTTTGAAAGTGTGTCAGCCAGCATAGCCATAAATTCAAGGTAGCAGGCAACCCCCAGTCTCAGAAGCTCAAAAATGTGTTTTCTGTCTGCTCACCTGCAGGCTCCCTTCAGGCTGGTCTGGCCATGGATCTGTTTCTTGTTCCAGACCATGCATGACCGAATGACCCTGGTCTGGGACAACTGGTTTCCTGGCTGAGGTCGAAAAACAGACATAGAAAACCATGAGCTCTACCTCACAACTTCTGCTCCAGAGGAACACACATCACTTCCTCCCATATTTCTGTGGCCTCTCAGAATTCTGCATCTGATGATGCACAAACTTCCCGTGGGAAGCTGCAGCAGATACTTGGGCCAACCCAATAACCAAAACCGATGGTCCCATGGGTAGTCCAAACATAGGTACCCCCTATGGCACACTCAAAAAATGGGTAGCATGTTCTAAAATTGTATGTTAAAGATAGTAATTTGTATAAACCATTTCATCAGGTAGAAAGGTACGGACACAAGTACTTGCTATCGCAGAATGACTGGTGCCTTTGGCTCCCTTTGCTGTAACAGAAACAGGATATTTCAGATGCAGTTGAAGACCTCTTAGTAGCCTTGTCCGCCACCAAGCTCTTCCTGTCTGGAATAGCTCATGGTTGCCTCTCTCTCTCTCTCTCTCTCTCTCTCTCTCTCTCTCTCTCTCTCTCTCTCTGTGTGTGTGTGTGTGTGTGTGTATCCTTTTATATATTTGCGCAAAGGTGCTTTAAATGTGAAGTATTGCAAAATCTCATCTTTGTATCATTTCTGTTCCTACTCAGCACTATCTTCAGATGTGTGCACATTACTGTGTACAGACCTAGATGTTTTATTTATTCAGTAGTAGTGCGTTAGGTGAACAGATCCAATTTGTGTCGTTGAGACCTTCAATTTTGTTCTCATGGGCTCACAAACAACCAGCACCTTTACATATTAGCTTGCATATGCTTCTGAGATGTGTGCTCTTGAAACGATTGAGTCATTTAGAGAAGACGGCCTCGTAGGGTGAAAAAGCCAACTGCTTCTGCATACCCAGTTGAAGCTTTATGGATGGCAGCTCCAAGGGGCAGACTTGGTAGGACCTGAGATCATGAGTCTTCTTACCTGAAATTATTTTTGTGGCTGAAAAACAAAACAAAACAAAACAAAACAAAACAACAAAAAAACCGGAGGCAGATTCCCAAGCCTTGGATCCCTGGGCTGTGTGTAAAGCAGTAGTTTTGTTAGTGTGATGCCAGTGTTGGTGAAGGATGAAGAAGGCTTATGAATATTGCACAGAGTTGGCCATTGCATCCAGGAATTCAAGGTGACGTCTAAAGGGATAACAGGGACCAGAGAAGAAAGGAATACATGTCATGGCAATTCGTAAGGTTAGAGACTGTCTGTCTTAGGGTTTTACTTCTGTGAACAGACACTATGACCAGGGCAACTGGGCTGGCTTACAGGTTCAGAGATTCAGTCCATTATCAACAAGGTGGGAGCACGGCAGTGCCCAGGCAGGCATGGTGCAGGAGGAGCTGAGAGTTCAACAGTTTGTTCCGAAAGCAAACAGGAGAAGACTGGCTTCCAGGCAGCTAGAAGGAGGGTCTGAAAGCCCATGTCCATAGTGACACACCTACTCCAACAAGGCCACACATCCAAATGGTGCCACTCCCTGGGCCAAGCAAATTCAAACCACCACAAAGACTGACAGCCTGTTTATCCTTTCTTGTGGCTTGATGTCCTGTCACTTCAGGAAAAAGAGGAGGTGGGAGTGGAATTCCTGTTGCTGGCCAGCCTCAAGTTTCTGAAATTTGTTTGTTTTGTTTGGTTTTTGGTTTTTCAAGACAGTTTCTCTGTGTAGCCTTGGCTGTCCTGGAACATGCTCTGTAGAGCTGCCTGGCCTTGAACTCAGAGATCCACCTGCCTCTGCCTCCCCATCCGCAGGATTAAAAGTGTCTGCCACCACTACCTGGATGCATTTTCCATTTTAACTAAGCCTGAGTTTCGTTCAGGGACCCATGTCCCCTTTATAGAACCCATATGCGTCTGTCCCACGAATAGTTTTATTTACTGGAGAAGATAACCTTGTCTGGACCTAGCTGGTCCAAGGTGAGTATTGTTGTAGTTAGCTATTCATTCCTGTGGTAAAATATGGGAGGTCGCTAACTTATAATTGCAAAAGGTTTGTTTGAGCTCATTCTTTTACAGATTCAAAGGCATGACACCTACAACCTACATTGGGCCACTTCTGGTGAGGGGAGCAGATGGCAATGTTGGAGAGAAAGGTCACAATGCTAGCTATGGAGCAGAGAGAAAGAAGTGACAGCCAGGGGTGTACTACTCCTGCAGTGACACAAGGCTCTCCCCCTAGGGCATACCTTCCAAAGATGGCACCTTGTACCGATGGCATCAAGGTGTGAACATATGAACCATGGGGAAAGCTAGATGTATTTTTAATTTCATTTTATTTTTAATTAGAATATACTTCCAACATTCCCCTCTTCTCCAACCTCTCCCAGGACCCCTCCCTCTCTCCCTCTTAAATCCATGCCTCCTTTTCTTTTCTGTTATGTCACAATATGCAAATACAACCATTTCATATTGCTCAGATGTATACTTTAGGGCTGACTGCTTGGTATTGGATACACAATTAGAAGACTGATTCTCCCCCTCTCTCAGTTGTCATTAACCGCCTGTAGCTCTGTGTCTACGGCTCTTGAAAGAGGGGACCTATATTTAAACTATAGAAGATGCATAGCAGGAACGGCGGGGCTGCCTCTATGTGAACGCTGCAGGCTGTGCAGCCACAAATACATCTCCTGCAGGAGGACCTAATTGAGGACTGCCTGAGAGACCAAGGGTTGCTGGTGCAGACAATGCCGCCAGCCAATCGGGAACTGCTGTTTAGAAGAGATGCTTTCGGCAGATCAAGACGTACACTCTCAACTTTTCCTGCTGCCATAACTTTGCTTTACCACCGTGGATCCTAGTCCACTGAAACAGTAAGCTTAGTTAAACGCTTTCATTTATTAAAAAAAAAAATTCTTGGGACCAATGGGGCTTGGGTGGAGGGTATTAAAGGAGCTCGCAGCAGCGCTCAAATGAGCTTTCTGGGGGGCATTTCTCACCTGCTCCTAGAGGAGTCCGTGCCGGTGACTCTGTGCCACCTCACCTCCAACCCCCAAGGGCAGGTAGGGTCTGGAGGTGAGTATTCCAGGGCACACAGGGCACAGGCAACATCATGCCAGTTTGCATTTATAAGAACGGAGGAGTGACTTCCTAAGAAATCTGGAGTGGAAGAAGTTCCAAACAGTTGCATTTTTTTTCTCTTGTGTTAGGCTGTAACTGCTGTAGCTTGTGAGGGAAACAGATACAGGAAGCCTGAAGGAATCATTGGAAATGATCTGGTTCCTCCTGCCTCCAGCCTTCATGTGATGCTCTAGGGCCGTGATTGATTTTTTTTTAACTTTTAGAATTATTTGTTTATTTTATGTGTATGACTACACTGTTGCTGTCTTCAGGCACACCAGAAGAGGGCATCAGATCCCATTACAAATGGTTGTGAGACACTATCTGGTTGCTGGGAATTGAACTCAGGACCTCTGGAAGAGCAGTCAGTGCTCTTAACCGCTGAGCCATCTCTCCAGCCCCTGACTGAAGAGATGTTTTATGTTTATGTTTTAAAATGCTTGTTGCTGAACGTCTCTCAGCTGCTTCTGCAGTTTCAGATAGTGTGTGCAAGGTAAGGACTGTACTACAGAGATCCTCGGTTAAAAAGTCTTCTAATAAAATGCAGGTTTCATTGTATTAGAAGATGAGATGGCTCAGTGGTTAGGAGCACTCACTGTTCTTCCAGAGGTCCTGAGTTCAATCCCTAGCAATCACATGGTGGCTCACAATCATCTGTAATGGGATCTGATGCCCTCTTCTGGTGTGTCTGAAGACAGCGACAATGTACTCATATAAAATGAATAAATCTTTAAAAATAAAATAAATATGAAGTTAATTCCAGTCACAGAATTTGATATACAGGCATGCCAGCATCATGGCACAGACACCATCAGTTCTTCAGGAGCATGGTTCAAAGTTCAGTTACCATAAGCGACATTAACTCTCAGAACTGAATTAAGCACAATTTTGCTGTTTTGCCCACAAATGTTTATCATCATCATCAACAACCAATTAGTTTGCTCTTTTTTTTTTTTTTTTTTTTTTTTTTAAATTCAAACGCATCCCTGCTTCTCCCTTAAAAGGCACAGCTCCAGTGTCCTGTCTGTCTACCAGTGTTGCATGAGTGGATCTGTCAAAATCACATCAAGTACCCAGAAGCACTAGAGGCTCAAAAATGTAGCTGTCAGGTTTACAGTCACTGGGATAAGAACTAGGAGGAGGAGTAGACATGAGGCAGCAGTAGTGGGTACTGCACACAGCTGGCAAGGCAAGTTGCAAGCAGTGACGGACTGGGAAGCACATGCCAGTGACTTACAGAGAGCTGTCCAGGATATGACTGCAAGTTACAGGCAGGACCGAATGGAGGGACCAAATCCATTCTATAAGCATTAGACACACTGTGTAGTCCATTCTTCTGAAATAGAATGAAAACACTATGTGGTATAATTTTAGGTAAGTGTCATGTTAAGGAAGCCATACAATGAAATAACCTTCTAAAGTTTTATTATTATCATTATTATTATTATCATTGTTATTTCTTGTAATTTTTATGGCAACTCCCTTTTAGTCCACTGTTTTGAAGATATGCCTTTGAGAAGGTCATACAGCATAGATACGTCATGTACAGCTTCTGTCCCTAGGAGGCTAAGTGCTAAGTTAGTTTTAGAGGGCTTGGGGGAATTAATTCATTGCTTCTCAGAGTAGTGTCTCATAAAACGCTGTGAAAATGTTTTCATATTCGAGGCAGCTTTTAAGTTAAATACCTATAATTGTGTTGTCAAGTGTGAACCTCGAGGCTAGGGAGATGGCTCAGTGGGTGAAGTGTTGGGTGTGTACAAGCTTGAGGCCCTGAGTTCAAATCCTGGGCACCCATGTAAAAGCTGCGAATAGCAGTGTACATCTGCAACTCCAGAGCTGGGGTAGGGGATGGCAGAGACAGGTGGACCATGGTGGCTGAGACCACCCCTCCCACCCCCGACAATAAATAATGTAGGAGGTGATAGAAGAAGACACCAGATGACCTCTGACCCCCACCCCCTACATTTATACAGACACAAGTATACCTCCTCTCCCAAACAAACTGCTTAATTATATCAGTGATCTGAGCTTTTTCTTAACCCATTAACACCTGGGCTTTTCAGAGCACTTGTTTCCAAGAGCCACTGAAATGAAAGGTTACCTCTGGGCTACATGTAACAATGGATTTAGATGTGGGAGAATGGAAGCCATTTGGGTTTTTGGTATGGTTTCTTAAATCCAGATGTATCCAGGCCAGCAAAGACAGAATCAATCCTACCTTAACACCTAAACAAATTAATCACCAGAACTACTCTGTTCCATGTGAAATATTAAGTGCTTCAGTGGCCATCTAGCGGTGCGGACATCCTGAACCTCGGAAGGCTATTGTAACAGGATATTAGTGCAGCTGCAGCATCAGTTACAGGAAATGCTGAATTTCAAAGGTGCTGAGCTCTGCAGAGTGATGGAGATTTTGCAAAACAAACAAAAACCCCCAAAGAACAAAGAGGAACACATCTATTGAGTTCCCTCACTCTAGAGGCTGTGAAAGTTTGAAGAAATGGAACTAGAAATTGATTTAGTGAAAGTATCTGAATTATACACCCATGTCTGCCTCCAAGGAACGAGTCTGTCTCCCTGTTGCTCACTTCCAGCCCTTCCTGAAGCAGGAAGTGATTCTGGTAACTGACTCGCCTGGGGAGATGTTCCGCTGGGGTAGTTTGATTAGTCAGGAGAAAGGGCACTGGATGTGGGCTAAGGGGATATGAACAGTTTGCGACTGGTTTGTGGGGACTGCAGAGAAACCAGACGCCGTGGAAGGAGCAATGGCCTGAGGAAAATGCATTGCCTATGTTGTAGAGGTTAAAGATCAAGTTCCTTGTGGAACCAGCTCAAGTCCCAGCTGTCCCACCTACTGATGTGACAGCAGAGCTGACACCTGGGCGCCATGGACCACACCCCTCTGAGTCTGGAGAGTTGGGGGGAAACCCAAGTTAATAGGCTTTGGTGTGAATGAAATTCAGCAAGTCTTACAACAAGAAGCCTTTAACCTTATGAATATCAGGAGCTGGGAAGGTGGTCTCACCTTTGACTTTGTGACTGACTGCTGTATTGAATTTCAGTCTCCTCTGGAAGCTCCAAACTTCCAGTTAGACTTCAGACACAAAGCTAACAGCATGCTTCCATGCTCCCTCCCCCTCCCACCTCCCTGAGCTTACACATCAGCCTGCTGCTGTGTGTGTGTGTGTGTACGTGTGAGAACTACAGGAAGCTCTCAGTAAAAAGATGAGAGCATCCATGCGGTTGTTGTTAGCAATCTTACAATAAACTGCAGCAGAGAGAACTCACCAGGGTCTGTGAGACGGCTCAGAAGACAAAGATGCTTGCCACTGAAGCTGACCAAGCGATTTGATCCCTGGTACAATTTAGAGACGAACCAACTCCTACAAGTTGTCACCTCACCTCCACCCACACGCCACGAGACACACAGACACACAGAAATGTCTTAAAAGTAACATAACACACGTCTTACTAAATGCATTTATTTTCATTGCTACTTCATAAAGCTTAGTATTTTTCTAAAAGGAAAGAGATTGGTTTACATGGTGGTAGCTTTACAAGTGGATTGGCTACAGATGAAGAGAGCCACTAGGAAAGAGCAGAGCCAAAACCCATGACCATGGAACGGCAAGCAGCAATAGAATGGACACCTACGTAAGCCTAGCAGTGCAACGAGGTAAGCAGGAAGCAGCTTTACATCAGTTACTTAAGGACAGGAATAGCACCTTACACTGGGCAATGTAAACTTAGCATGTAGGTTCAAGTATACGTTATACCCCCAATTCTTGTACCGGAATGCAAGGGTTTTGGAAACCCCAGATGGCACGGTTTGAGACAGCACACCTCCCTCTGTGCTGACTCAAAGCCGGTGCCCTCCATTAACAGTTATATCTTCTTGCATTAAAGGAGAAGCCGCCGCTTCTCCGGCTCAGGCACCCGGGTCTAGCTGTACAGCTTCAAAGCCCAGTCTTCCGGAGGAGCCAGAAGCCACACCGAGTGGGACCCTAATACAGACGTAACTTTTGTTTTCCATGGATGGAATTGCTGGACGCCTCCCAAGAATCATAAATTCTCTGAGGTTAATATGGTCAATTCACAAACAGAATATTGAGTATAATAATAATAATAATAAGGAATAGCAAAAGGTTAAAATAAATGAAGACTATCCAGGAACGAGAGAAGAAACAAGGTTTGTGTTTGTAATGAAATACGTGTTTCTTGACGGAAATGCTTTTGTGGAAATTCCTATGCATGACGGATCTCAAAAGCAAGCAGTGCACAGCAGACTCACTCACTGCATGTCCGATACACTCCTGAAAAGGGGTTTACTTCGTGTTCCAGCAAGGAACCAGCAGTGTGGCTTCAGAGTCGTAGACACCATGCAATTTTTTACCTGACTCAAAAAAAAAAAAAAATTTTTTTTTTAAAAAAGGGAATACCTTTTCTTGCAACTTTATAAGTTTAGTGTTGACGGAAGAATTTGATTAAGTAGCCAATATGTTAAACTGGCTACCTATCTCAAGTCTTCCCAAAGCTAGTGTTGGGGCAGCAAGGTTAAAAGTATCCTGTGGTTAATATAAAACTACTTTGATCAGACTCCCAGAGTCTCTTAAATTAATATTTTTTTAATCCTTTTATATAGTATTTTGCAGGGTACAAAAATACAAAGGAAAAAATAGTCTTATATTAAGACTCTAACTACAAGAAGCTTAAATAGAAAACTGATCGGAAGAAGAGGAGAAAAGGAAGTAGAAGAGTAAAGGTTTACTTTGAAGAGTGTGGTGACATCAGTGGAGAACACAGCCCTAAAGCAACTCGGCTCACGAAGGGCCACCTGCAGTTTCCAGCACTATTTGTTAGAACAGCCGACCCCTGTGCTCACGGTGCTTATTCCGGGAGGACCGCGGAACGTATGAATGAACACTCTTGGAAATGGACAGGATGCCCCTCCTCTTCTCCTCCGAACACAAGGAAAATGTGTAAAGGAAAGAGAGAATAAGAGAATTGTCTACTGCTCTGTCTCCTTGTTCACCGTACTTCATAATTCAACCGAAACTCTCATCCAGGTTCCGGTTCTAACGGTCTCCATTCTGCTCCGTCGTCCTGATTATTATAAATGGCTTCCGTGAGAAAGCACGCACCCCGGCACTCTACAGTGAGCGTTTAAATTAGGAGTGAAGGGAGACGAGCACAGGAGGATTTGTTTTGTTTTAAACAAACAGTGAGACCTCATTGTCGGTCGTTGCTGGAGGAGCGGTCACGAGGCACCTAGACTTCAGCTTTCGTTCCCACACCCCCAGAGAGGTCGGCACAGTTCATTAATGGCTAGGTGTAGCATTCACAGTTATTTTGGTCTCGACAGTTATCACGTATATACATTTATCCACGTTATTAATAAGTTGTAGTATAAGTGCAGGGCAAATCATAACAACAACAACAAAACAAAGTATAAACATTCAAGTCACGATACCCTGAAGACATATGTTAGGATGATACGTTGTAAACTTTGTGCAGTAAAGTCCCACTTCAGGGACAAAATAAATAATACCATAGGATTCCTGACTGAAGGTGGCTTCCCGGAGCCTAAGGAAGCAGTAGCGTGTTTAGGCTGCAGAGACAGTTCTCACTACAGACTTGCTCAGGGCAGGTGAAAAGGCACTCACCAACACTTACCCTGGTTAAGTGCTAGGCAACCCCCCTTCAGAAAAACCAAAGCAGTCACACGGCTGTACCGCAGTGACACTGTGCACAGCCTGGACGCCAGGTGATGTTAGATGCATAATTAGTAATAATTACTTCCAGGAAAATAGATGACTCATGATATTGGGAAGTTAGCAGAACCAGTGGATCAAGCGAGAGAGCAAGGACACAAGCCGAAGACCGGGGTGGCCCATGTTCCACTTAAGACATTTGTCTGGGACAACAGGGAACGTCAGATACTGAGGCCACCCCATCCACTGAAGCATCAGCCTAGTCAGGCCCGCTGCTAGAGATTTCTAGTCTCCTCTGGGCTGAGCTTGTGTTTCGTGATTGGTTCCTTTCTCTTCTTCTAAGGACAGGATCGCCAAGGCTGCCGGGAGTCTTGAAGAACGTCTCCCGATGTCTCCGCTGGATGCTCTTGGGAGTCGCTGGTGCAGGGGACTGAACAGAGAAGAAGCAGAGAACAGAAATGATGTTTTTGTGCTCCAAGATGGGGATCTTTTCCCACCGGGTGTCACTAAGCTGCCTGTCCCCTCATCTATCTTACTCAGCCAGCCCTTAGCACAATGCTGAGTATCTGGGTACAGAAAAGCAGCCTACCAAAAAGTGTTACAGATGTGGCCGAGGTCTAGAGGCCAGGGCCATGGATGGCCTCTGCCCTCACTAGCTCTGTGATACTGGACAAATTATTTCGCCTCGGTGTCCCTCAGTTTCTGTATCCCCATCAGGGATGAATATCAGTGTCACAGGGCTAGAAGGATTATGTGAGAACATCCTGGTTATTTTAATTAAAAAAAGAAAAAAAAACAACCCAGCACAATGTCCCAACTGCTAGCTGAGGAGCTTCTGGCGGGCAGTTGACTGGGCTGGGAAAGAGAGAGGCAGCGTTCTTTAATGTGACACTGGCTATGCTGACCACACTTTGGAGCAGGCCCCATGCCCAGGAGGGACTGTCTAATACAAACTGGACTGAGCAGGCTTAGAAAGACAGAGAGAAAACGGCGTTGGATGGGGGTTGGGAGGAGAGCTCTGGGAAGAGTTAGAGAATGAGATGAATGGAACCAAAATACACTCTCTGAAATTCTTAAAGATTCAATAAAAACATTATTTTTCCAAAAAAGTGTACATTCAGACAAAGGCTATGGAGCGGTGGCAAAGCATTTGCCTAGCTTATGTGGGGCCCTAGGTTCGATCGATTCCCAGCACTGCAAAAACCAAAACCAAATCAAGTCGTGTCTACAAATGATTATGACTAATTATGTAGCAAACTTTGGAGCTTCTGCATAACTTGACTGAAGAGTTTCGGCCAAACAGAATGACTTTTTTTTTTTTTGAGGGAAGTACTTAGTGACTGTGAACGATGTCTTATAAGAATTTTTAACAGACTTTTACTGACAGGGCTACAAAAAAAAAAAAAAATCCCACAGTTAAGCACAGAACCGATTATGTGAGCGCCAGTTGCATGTGTGTGTTTTATGAGTGTGTGTATGTGTAACCTTGGCTCCTGGGCGGCATGTTTTTTTTTTTTTTTTTTTTTTTTTTTTTTTTTTTTTTGAGACAGGGTTTCTTTTTGTTGCCCTGGCTGTCCTGGAACTCACTCTGTAGACCAGGCTGGCCTCGAACTCAGAAATCTGCCTGCCTCTGCCTCCCAAGTGCTGGGATTAAAGGCGTGCGCCACCACTGCCCGGGCAGCATGTTTTAAGAAATGGTGGATGCCAAGAAGAACGTGTAGAACTGAGTGAGCGGTACTACAACTGTTCAGTTACATTCCGGATGGCCTCCTTAAAACAGCCTAAAGAGATGAATGCCAGGTCAGGGAAGCAGTCCAAGTATGAAGACCTCCCCATAAAGTTCCTTCTGCTGTTGGGAAGCAAAATGACATTGAAAAGGTTTGTCTTAAAGCATGGCTTCTCTTGTCTTGGAGCCCAGTGCTTTGTGGAATAAGCAGTTAACACCGGGTTTGCACGGAAAACCAGGTAGAACCTGATGTAATACCTGTTCGTATCAGTCAAGTGGCTGAGAGGAAAGCTAACCGTATGTAGGCACACCCCATTTACGGAACAACGGAGCCTTGGGTCTCACCTGCTCTGCCTTTACCATGGATACCGGATGTCTCACGTAACCGGGGGACTCGGGGCGGATGACACCCTGTGAGCCTGGCATCACCGGACTCAGGTTTAGTGAGGGCTGACACCGAAGCTGAGGATCTGCACAAGGGAGGGTGGAGGACTTTGGATTGACCATGGCTGCTGGGCTGATGAGAAGGTGAGAGGCAGATCCCAGGGTGGACAAGCCAAAGTTCATGGGTCCGGTGTTTGGGAGAGTGCCGGGGCCTGAAGAGATGGGCCCAGGTATCGCGGGAGAATAGAGAACTGGAAAGGGGCCCAGGCCTGGAGACGGTAGGAACATGCAGGGTACACCGAAGGATGGCAGCTGAGCTGAGGAGGGTGCCATGGCATGCGGGGTTTGACCGCCTGGTAAAAGCATGTTAAAACCATTTAACCCTGAAAGAGAAGAAAAACAAAATTGAAAAAAAAAATCACAATTCAGGACTCCATTCACGTTCATATCTCTCATGGCTCCTCCAGTGGAGTCCACGACGGATCAGTGACCGAGGGCACCTTCTCCCTGGTGGCTAAGACTGCGTGGCAACATTTACCTA